>NC_141685.1:1882678627-1883273934 GCF_964263255.1 Lissotriton vulgaris | reverse complement strand
CATCACAAAAAAAACTAGAACGCTAACATCCTCCCCTTACGTAACAAACGTAAAGGGAATACATAGCGTACGACAGTTTAAAATAACACAAATAAAACACAGTTTAAAAAAATGCACTAAACACTTATAAAACCAATACACATACAAAAACACAAACACACATTACATTAAAATAAACATTAACACATGCAAAACACTCACATATGCCAATCACACCCTCACTCACCCTCACCCTCACTCACCTTCACTCATCCTCACTCACCCTCAACACCTCACCCTCACTCACCCTCAACCCCTCACCCTCACTCACCCTCAATACCTCACCCTCACTCACCCTCAACACCTCACCCTCACTCACCCTCAGCCCCTCACCCTCAACACCTCACCCTCACTCACCCTCACCCTCACTCACCCTCAACCCCTCACCCTCAATCACCTTCACTCACCCTCACCCTCACTCACCCTCAACACCTCACCCTCACTCACCCTCAACACCTCACCCTCACTCACCCTCAACACCTCACCCACCTCAGCCCCTCACCCTCAACACCTCACCCTCACTCACCCTCACCCTCACTCACCCTCAACTCCTCACCCTCAATCACCCTCACTCACCCTTACCATCACTCACCCTTACTCACCCTCAACACCTCACCCTCACTCACCCTTAACACATCACCCTCACCTTCACTCACCCTCACCCTCACTCACCCTCACTCACCCTCAACACCTCACCCTCACTCACCCTCACCCTCACTCACCCACACTCACCCACACTCACCCTCAAACCCTCACCCTCACTCACCCTCATCCTCACTCACCCTCACCCTCACTCACCCTCACCCTCACTCACCCTCAACCCCTCACTCACCCTCACTCACCGTCAACGCCTCACCCTCACTCACCCACAACACCTTACCCTCACCCTCACTCACCCTCACTCACACTCACCCTCACCCTCACTCACCCTCACTCACCTCACTCACCCTCACCCTCACCCACCACCCTAACAACACACTCACCCTCACTAACGCTCACACACACACCCTCACACACCCTCACACTCAAACACCCTTACCCACCCCCACCCTCCCTCACACACCTTCACACCCTCAACCTCACACATCCTCACTCACCCTCACACCCTCACACACCCTCACTCACCCTCATGACCTCAACAACACATCCTCACATGCCCCCACCCTCACACACCCCCCCTCACACACACCCACCCTCACACACTCTCAAACATCCTCACACACCCACACACATTCTCAATAAGCCTCACACCCTCACCCTCGCCCACCCTCACTCACCCTCACCCTCACAACCTCACCCTCACACCCTCATCCCCTCACCCTCACACACCATCACCCCCTCACTTACCCTCACCCCTCACATCACACACACACCCTCACCCTCACATGCCCTCAACCGCACACACCATCACACACGCTCACCCTCACACCCCTTCACTCACTCTTACATCCTCGCCCTCACCCACCCTCAACACCCTCACAACACCCTCATCCTCACTCACCCTCACCCACCCTCAACGCCTCACCGTCACTCACCCTCACCCTCACTCACCCTCAAACCCTCACCCTCACTCACCCTCAACTCCTCACCCTCACTCACCCTCAGACACCTCATCCACACCCTCACCCCCTCACACACCCTCACTCACCCTCACACACCCTCACTCACCCTCACACACCCTCACCCTCACACACCCTCACCCTCACACACCGTCACACACCCTCACACCCCCTCACTCACCCTCACACACCTTCACCCTCACACACCGTCACACACCCTCACACTCACACCCCCTCCCTCACCCTCACACCCCCTCACTCACCTCCTCACCCTCACACCCCTCACCCTCACACCACTCAGTGCTACAACACTCACCTCACTCTCACTCACCCTCAACCCCTCACCCTCACTCACCCTCAACCTCTCACACTCACTCACCTTCAACCCTCACCGTCACTCACCCTCACTCACACTCACCCTCACCCTCACTCACCCCCTCACCCTCACCCTCACCCTCACTCACCCTCACTCACCCTCACTCACCCTCATCCTCACTCACCCTCACCCTCACTCACCCTCAACCCCTCACCCTCACTCACCCTCAACCCCTCACCCTCACTCACCCTCAACCCCTCACCCTCACCCTCACTCACCCTCACCCACCCTCACCCTCACTCACCCTCACCCTCACTCACCCTCAACCCCTCACCCTCACTCACCCTCAACCCTCACCCACACCATCACTCACCCTCACTCACCCTCACTCACCCTCACTCACCCTCAACCCCTCACCCTCACTCACCCTCAACCCCTCATACTCAACCCCTCACCCTCACTCTCACTCACCCTCACAACACATATTGTGTTACAATAGGTGTCACATTTGCAAAAGATAAAACTATTGGCATTGTAAATAACAAAGCTATTAATTTGCTATTTTCAAAACAAGCACATAAATAAAAAATTTGACCTTTACAATACCAATAGCTCAAACTTTCATAATGCGAGACATATTGCGTTGCTGTGCTTCTCTCCCTGCCATCTAAGTCACGTAAATACAAAACATGTTGCATTCCAAATGCTATAAGTGTCACATTCGCAAAAGTTATAACTATTGCCATTGTAAATGACAAAGCCATCAATTTAGCAATTTTAAAACAAACAAATACATAAAAAATGTCATTTACAAGACAAATAAATCAAACTTTTCTAATGCAAGACCTATTTCATACAAACATTCACGGATCAAGGGGACTTTCACACACACACTCTATTACGTCTCCTTGGGTTGCATTTTGACGCACACACAACACACAACACATACTAAATTACACGCACACACAAAAAAGAAAAAATGACACCAAGTTCGAGGAACAAGAGTGTTGGCTAGCTTTACTTTCAAAAGACGTGTGTCAAAATAAATACAAAAAATAAAAAAAAACACATTCAGCTGGCCTACTATTTCCCGACATCCCTCTACAGCGTGATACCATCACACTCCACAACCTCCATCACGCACCATCACTCAGCAACACACCCTCACTCACAACGTCAACAGCCTCTCCCTCACACACACTCAATCGTCCTCACCCACTCACCATCACACACCATAACTCAACAACACCCCCAAACACTCCCACCCCCCTCACACCCCCTCACCCTCACAAACACTCACCCTCACCCACAGTCACACACTCAACCTTCAAACTCGCACACCCTCACTCACCTTGACACCCTCACAACACTCAGCCTCACTCACGCTCAAACTATCACCTTCACTCACCCACACCTATCATCACACACTATCACATACCATTACCCTCACATTCACACACCCTCACACCATCACCCTCACACCCACACTCATACTCACACCGTCACCCTCACTCACCCTCACACAACATCACACACCCTCACACCCCCTAAAAATCACATCCAATCACCCTCACACCGTCCAAGTCCACCCTCACAACCCTCAAAACCTCACTCATACTCACATCGTCACCCTCACTCACCCTCACACACCATCACACACACTCACACCCCCTGACCCTCACATCCACTCACCCTCACACCGTCAAATACAACACTCCTACTACACCATAAAAGTACAATACCACACTACAACTCTACACTCCAAATACAACTCCACACAAAAATAACGTTACTCAACATTTACACCCACCCCCTCATCCTCACACACAAACTCACAACACTCACACCATCACTCATACTAAAACAGTCACCCTCAATCACTCTCACACACCATCACGCACCCTCAAACACCCAAAGACTCACATCCAATCACCCTCACACTCACACAGTCCAAGTCCACCCTCCAACTACACCCTATACCTACAATACCACCCTACAACTCTACACTCCAACTACAACTCTACTCTCCAAATTCACACATAAATAACGTAAGGCAACATTTATTTTAATATGTAAAATTCAGATTACACACTTGTAGCTATTAAAACATTCAAACTTAATGCAACGCAAGGACAGTGCAGCAATTAATACACAAAAATAAAAAAAGGGATTGTAAAATACAACAGTTCTTTCACAAAGATCATAAATGCACACAAAATAGACAAACATATCAATACACAGCAAAAAATACAACAATTTTTAAGTGGACAAAGTGAGCTAAAGGGAAAATATTCACAACAGAAAGCACTTACTAAAGTAAGGGGAAATAAACAAGTAAACAATGCCAGAAAACATCAAAAACACAAAAAAAAAACGTCATCACAAAAGCACAAGACTCTGGTGTTGCTCTGACTGATGCTGCTGTTGCACGAAGTGTTTTTGGTGGTGCTAAGTGCACAACAACAGGAACACCGTACACCACAACAGCATCAAAAAACATCAAAAGAGCACTACTCAACAACACAACAACCAACGCCCATTGCCCACGCAGCTGTTCACAAAAAATTAGGGAACTACTGAAAATACAAAAACATCCTAAGACGTCTACCCTTATGCCCATAAATTACAAGCAACACCCTTATTCTCACTATTGCATACATCAAAGATAGTTCACATACACATTCTAATCTAACATATACTAAGCTACAAAACATGTTTGGGGAAGAAAATAGACTGCATACAGTACTACAAATTTACACATACTATGGCAAACTACAAAAGGCTCACATGCACTCACCCTCACACTCACACCGTCAAAGTCCAGTCTCCAACTACACCCTATAACTACAATACAACTCTACAACTCTACACTCCAAATACAACTCCAGCCTCCAACTGTACACATAAACATCGTTAAGCAAATATTTGAATTAAACGTAAAAAAAGGATTACACACTTGCAGCTAGTCCAAAATGCAAACTTAAAGCAACGCAAGGAGGGTGCAGCTATGAATACACAAATATGCAAACAGGGATTCGGAAATAAAACAATTCTTTCACAAAACGCAAAAAATACACACATTACATCACTGTACATCCTCTTAATACATTGCTAGGGATAATAAATTCAGCAAATACACAAAGTTTCCTTTAATACATCGAGTACATCAATAACATATAATCTGCCTACTTCAGCATCACAGCAAAAAAACATTGCAAACACAACATACATAAATATATTATAAAATAAATAGCACTTCAAAGTTCACATAACAGCTCTTCTACGTCAAATAACAAACACCAGCAAAAAATGCATTACATTACAGTTTTAGAAAACATATGCATTACATATCAACAATTAAAAACAAGACTTTAATTTACATTACATTACAAACATTTACAAATATTACGATTGGGAAAATAAAAATTGTCAACTTATAAAAACACACTCCTATTCAGTTGTTCACTTAAAGATAGTATAGATACTACATTACATTACATAAAAAACACTTTAGAATACATTCTTACCTGTCAAACGACGCAGCAACAGCACAGGAACAAGAACACGCCTTCCGCGCACCAACATTCTCGATCTCTGGGGAATTCCACCGTTGACGTAAGCAAATCGGAACGCTACGTCAAAAACGTCGCGCTCCGATTGGCTAGAAAAACACGTCAAAAAAAGTAAACACTCACAATACAAAAAAAAACTAGAACGCTAACCTAGGGGACGTCAAGGTGACGCATTGCGTCGGCCATTTAAAAAAATAATAATTAATTACAGGTCTCATCAAACACCTAAAACACACATAACACCACACAGTAAGTAAAAAACATACACAGTTCGATTACATACAAATATACACATAAGGGAGGACAATTACAAAGGGAAGATCTATCACGTTTATTTTTACACAACACATATTAAATAATTAATATTAACATACACACACTCATAACATCACCCTCACACACCAAAAATATCACACTCCTTCACACACACACAATCACCCTGACACAACATCTCCCTCACACACCATCACACACCTTCAGCCTCACACCCACTTACTCACACTCACCCTCACACACACTCACACCCCCTCACACTCACACACACTCACACACCCTCACACACCCTCAACCTCACTCACCCTCACCCACACTCACCCTCACTCACCCTCAACCCCTCACCCTCACTCACCCTCAACCCCTCACCCTCACCCTCAACCCTTCACCCTCAACCCCTCACTCACCCTCACTCTCACTCACCCTCACTCAGCCTCAACTACTCCCCCTCACCCTCACTCACCCTCACCCTCACTCACCCTCAACACCTCACCCTCACTAACCATCAACCCCTCACCCTCACCCTCACACCCTCAACACTCCACCCTCAACCCCTCACTCACCCTCACTCTCACTCACCCTCACTCACCCTCAACACCTCAGCCTCACCCTCACTCACCCTCACCCACACTCACCCTCACTCACCCTCAACCACTCACCCTCACTCACCCTCACTCTCACTCATCCTCACTCACCCTCAACCCCTCACCCTCACCCTCACTCACCCTCAACACCTCACCCTAACTCACCCTCACCCTCACTCAACCTCAACCCCTCACTCACCCTCACCCTCACTCACCCTCAACTCCTCACCCTCACTCACCCTCAACACCTCACCCTCACTCACCCTCACCCTCACCACCCTCAACCCCTCACCCTCACCCTCACCCTCACTCACCCTCACCCTCACTCACCCTCACTCTCACTCACCCTCACTCACCCTCACTCACCCTCACCCTCACTCACCCTCACTCACCCTCAACTCCTCACCCTCACCCTCACTCACCCTCAACCCCTCACCCTCAACCCCTCACTCACCCTCACTCTCACTCATCCTCACTCACCCTCAACACCTCACCCTCACCCTCACTCACCCTCAACACCTCACTCACCCTCACCCTCACTCACCCTCAACCCCTCACCCTCAACCCTCACTCACCCTCACCCTCACTCAACCTCAACACCTCACTCACCCTCACCCTCACTCACCCTAAACTCCTCACCCTCAACCCCTCACTCACCCTCACTCTCACTCATCCTCACTCACCCTCAACACCTCACCCTCACTCACCCTCAACGCCTCACCCTAACTCACCCTCACCCTCACTCACCCTCAACCCCTCACTCACCCTCACCCTCACTCACCCTCAACACCTCACCCTCAACCTCAACCCCTCACCCTCACTCACCCTCACTCACCCTCACTCACCCTCACCCTCACTCACCCTCAACCCCTCACACTCACTCACCCTCACCCTCACTCACCCTCAACCCCTCACCCTCACTTACCCTCACCCTCACTCACCCTCACCCTCACTCACCTTCAGCCTCACTCACCCTCACCCACACTCACCCTCACTCACCCTCAACCACTCACCCTCACTCACCCGCACTCTCACTCATCCTCACTCACCCTCAACCCCTCACCCTCACCCTCACTCATCCTCAACACCTCACCCTAACTCACCCTCACTCAACCTCAACCCCTCACTCACCCTCACCCTCACTCACCCTCAACTCCTCACCCTCACTCACCCTCAACACCTCACCCTCACTCACCCTCACTCACCCTCACCCTCACCACCCTCAACCCCTCACCCTCACCCTCACTCACCCTCACCCTCACTCACCCTCACCCTCACTCACCCTCACTCACCCTCAACCCCTCACCCTAACTCACCCTCACCCTCACTCAACCTCAACACCTCACTCACCCTCACCCTCACTCACCCTCAACCCCTCACCCTCAACCCTCACTCACCCTCACCCTCACTCAACCTCAACCCCTCACTCACCCTCACCCTCACTCACCCTAAACTCCTCACCCTCAACCCCTCACTCACCCTCACTCTCACTCATCCTCACTCACCCTCAACACCTCACCCTCACTCACCCTCAACGCCTCACCCTAACTCACCCTCACCCTCACTCACCCTCAACCCCTCACTCACCCTCACCCTCACTCACCCTCAACACCTCACCCTCAACCTCAACCCCTCACCCTCACTCACCCTCACCCTCACTCACCCTCACTCTCACTCACCCTCAACCCCTCACCCTCACTCACCCTCACTCACCCTCAACCCCTCACCCTCACTCACCCTCACCCACCCTCACCCTCACTCACCCTCAACCCCTCACCCTCACACAGTGCAATAGGTCTCAGACCATTTCAGTTAGAGCTTTTAGAAATGTTTATGGCTTTTTTTATTTGTAATTCTTTAGCATAGGCTACAGGAAACAAAAATGCTAAACATATACAAAAAAACCCCATAAACAATTCTAAAAGCACTAACTCTAATGGTGCGAGACCTATTGCATTTCAAATGCTTGTTTTCTGTTTCATGTGCTTCTCTGCCTGCCTGCCTGCCTGCCTGCCTATGTGATGAGCTTGCCTTCGTGTGCTTCTTTTCCAGGCAACGTGTGGATGAGTAGTAACTTAACGTGTTGGGCAAATATTCATTACTTGAAATCGACTCAAGTTATTTGTCAGAAAATATTGCTTGTTTATTTGTTCTGGCATTCTTACAGAGCAAGAGCATCTCTTACATAGGGGGGTTAAAAAAATGTAGAAACCTGCCTCCAAATCATAGTTTCTCTTAAGTATGTGTAAAGTGATAACAAGCTGTGAGCCTCTGTAACTTTAATTGAATTGGCCCCTAGGTGCTTTGCTCCAGGTGACTACCAGCCAGGTGATACTCAAACAAAAAGAGGGCTGAGGATCCTTTAAGTCATGATTTTGTTATGGGCCCAGCAGGGAGGGAAAATAAGAAAGCCCCCTCGCCTACTGTAGATTACTGCGTCAAAAAGAAAACAGACAACCTGTGGATGTTTTTGGAATGTGTCTTGGTGTCAGAAAATGACGCCAGAGAAAATTCAGCATATTTCACTCAGTCCACTGGATTCCAGATATAGCTGCCAGGACTGGGATCCAGGAGGATCCTTCTCATTTCCAGCACTGGCTGGACCCCATCATTGAGGAGTAGCCTAACTCCCCATAATTCAGTTATGCTATGTTTTATTATGTTAAGACATTTCTTTGTCATATCATATCATGTGTATGTGTATAGCACACACCTCCCCCCAGGGCCGGCTTTAGGGCAGTGCGACTGGTGAGGCTGCACTGGGCGCTGACCTGCGGAGGGGGCGCTGGCCTCAGGGAGGGCACTGTGTTTAGCAATAATTTATGACTGGAGAGATGAGGGTCACTTCTGCCGGGTGGTAGGGAGAGAATCCAAGGAGGTGGTCATGAGGTGTGGGGGCGCCAAACATGATTGTTGCATTGGGCGTCACCAGCGCTAACGTCGGCCCTGCAGGCTCCCCCAAGAGGGCATCCTGCTGTGAAATCAGGAGCTTTATGGGCCGAGCCAATGTCGGGCTAGGTGAATAACTAGGCCTTCAGTTTCTTGCAGGATTAGAGAACTGAGGAGGCAGCTCAGATGTGCAGGGACAGGTCGTTCCCGTCTTTAGGAGCGACGAAGGAGAGCGTCTGACTGCTGGATCTGGTTCTGTGTAGGCAGGGGATGTGTGCAAGTGAGTAGGAGTCAACAGTGAGGATAGGATCCATGCCTGGGCGCAATTTTTTGCCCAGAGATACTCATGTAATCATCAATGGGAATATATGATTTTTCCACGATTACAAGTTCCACGCATGGCATTACCACGCGAATTTTAGTTCGCATGTGTCTTTTCCACGCAGCATTTTACTACGCATGTTTTTACACCGCAATAATCACGTTACGAAACATCTCACGTCCCATTGAAATTTACATAATGATAGTGATAGGCTACATGCAGTACGAAGGAAAAAGATCGATGGTTTAAACAATAAAAAACAACTGATTTCCTTACATTTTCTTTTTCTTTTTTTCATAATGCCCTTAAAAAATACCTTTATTTTCAAAGTTTAGATTCTTATCTGTCCCCTGTGCGTCTTTCACCATCAGCCCTTTCATCCACCGACCACGGAAACAAGCGTCAAAACACGTCTATCAAAACTGATAAAGGACTTCTGTTTTGACGGTGAGGCTCTTTCCGTGTCCTTCTAATTTTTTTATTAATATCTGCTTGTTTTTTTTGGGGGGAGACCCCCCACCCCCCCCATAGTCCCCCCAGCTTCCCCCCCCCATCCCCGCTGCCCCCCCCTGCCCCCCAAGCCCACGCAGATCGTAAAGGCAGAAGGAATACCACTCGCGTGGTAAAGACGTTCGTTGAAGGCATCCGCGTTCAAAAGACGTTTGCGTGGTGAGTGACCCGTGGTAAATGTTATGCGTGGTAAGTCCTTCGTGGTAAATGATGTTTCCCATCAAAAGAGTGATGTGTGAAAATGCTTCAATCAATTTTAACCTACGGGAACACCTATGGGCAGTATTCAATGAGATCATTTTGTAGCCACACTCAGTCAGGTCATTATCGAAGGGGACCAACCATAGAAAAATCAGTTTCAGACCCTCCCCGAAAAGAAGCAGCGCAGCCTGCCCTGACAGACCACGTGCCCATAGACCAGACTCAAGGTCAACCAATATATGCCTAATTTGTCCGGCCACAAGAATTCTCTCACACTACAGCCTAGGTACTATGCCTGGATGTATCCCTTCACTTAAGGGGATCGCCCTAGCAGCATTTCATGCCACGATATTTCATCCAGTATTACACAAGGGATCCAAACCATATGTATATCTGTCTTGGCCCCCGCTACCAAAACAGGCAGTGTGGCACTTTACATAGCCCTCCCCACATTCCCTCCAAATAAGAAGATATGGTCCTTCCTTACTATGCCTCGTGAGTAAGGAGGTTCCTAAGAACTTAAGGACTGGGGGGCATATTATCAAGGGATTTATCTCCGCTTTTTTGGCTTTAAAACCCAAGAAAGCGGAGATAAAATTATCTCCCTATCAGCAACAGGGTGCTAACACACAAATTCGCATGTTAGCACCCTTTTTCTCTACGCTTCCCCTTGTATCTCTAATGAGATGCAAAGGGGGCGTTCCAGAGAAAAATAATAGGAGAAATGTTGTTAAGCGACATTTCTCCTATTATCAAGGATTTCGCTAACCCTGTTAGTGATAAAAAAAAAAAGCAGCGCTAACTGCGGTTAGCACTGCTTTTTTTACACCTGCTATTTTCCTGACTTAGCCATGATATCCTATGGAAGGTGGATATCATGGCTAAGTTTGTGAGCTCCTATCATCAAGCTAACGCCAAACTTTGAGAGATTATCGTTGGTTTTCCAGCGATAATCTCTCAATTGGCAGTTAGCGTGAGGATTTTTATCACTTCTGAGATAAACCTTGCTAATAGCAAGTTATCTCTGCGATAATTTTCGGCGATGCTTAGCGTTAAAAAATTCGTTGCTAAGCATCGTTAGCAGTAAACATCGCTTAACATTGGTAATAATATGCCCCTTGATTGGCAACATTTCAACAATGTTTTTTGCTGCAGTAAAACAGCACCATTGTGCGCCGAGCAAACGATGGACTTTATACCACAATTGTAATCACAGCCGCATTGTGCTCATGTCATATACTATTGAAGAGTCTAACTGTAACAATGGAAGGATGGTTCAACGTCACCCGTCCCCAAGAGGCAGGCGTGTGGGATGCAGTCACTGAAACAGAAGCGCAGCCTGCAACCAGATACTGCAATGTAACCCTAGCCTTCGAATAAGTGATGGAAGGCTGTGCAACAAAAGGAAGTGTGTGATCTGGGGAGGAGGTGAGCCGCACTTACTGTAATCACCTGAAACCACAGGACTGGCTGCTATCAGAAGGGGATATTTCAAGGGGGGGGGTGGGGGCGGGGGGATTACGAGATGGCCAACTTTATCTCAGCCCGTGTTTCTGATTGCAATAATCTGCGCAGAGCCTTGAGTTACCCGATTCCTTTGGCAAATACAGTGTTTCAGGGCGTAACACAAGCCCCCGGGAACCCTTGTGGTGCAGGGGAGCCCTCAATCCTCCAGGGGGTCCCAGTCATTCAGGGGACTCCATTCAGCCCAAGGATAATGAATAAGCGGGATGTATGGGAGACTCAGGGCCCTCAATCACATTCTGCAGGGGGTCCTATCTTGCACTATGCCTCTGTAAGTTTGGCAGGTAGGGTCAGTGTTAAAAGGGTGACTGTCGGACAGCTGCTCCCGGCTGCCCCCTTGACCGGTGCATTGGAGTAATGTGAAGTGGCCTGGCAGCTTGGAGCCTCCTTCTTTGCTTACAGATTGAGGTGTTGTGGCCCGTCGTCATGTCCAAGTGGGCGTCAGGCACGCAGTGCATGAAGGTGGTTGTTATTACTCCTAGTTAAACTTTTCGGCGGGATTTTGAAACAGGAGAAGTTCACCCTTTTAATTTTCAGCTGCAAAGCTGTATTAGCATTACTTCTCAAGTGAAAAAACAAAATGAAACCCAAAAAAGAAACATTATGAGGGACTGGGCAATGTAATTACCTTAATGGTAATTGTAATGTTATTTATATAGCACTTACTGCCCCGATTAGGCGTTACTCAGGAACCCAAAGGATTAGAGGAACATTAGTATAGGGAAATATTGATTATTAATGTGAGCGGTGGACATGTGAATCTGTTAGTTTGAATGATCAGGATAAAGGAGGGATAGAGGAGGAAAGAGTGTAGATAGTGTTATTTGGGAGTTCATATTACTTAGATTAGCTTTGGAATGAGTCAAAGGAGAGACAGAGGAGGGAAGAGTCTAGAAAGAGTTATCAGGGAGAACATAGCAGTAAAATGAGGTTTGGGATGAGTCGAAGGAGGGATACAGGAAGGAAGAGTCCAGGAAGTGTTATTTTGGAGATCATGGTAACAGAGTAGTAAAAAGAGGTTTGGGGTGAGTTAAGGAGGAAAGAGTCTAGAAAGTGTTACATTAGAGATCACAGTAGTAGACTGAGGGTTGGGGTGAGTCAGAGAGTGGAGGTAGAGGATATATTGAGAGAAGAATAACATGAGACATGGATTAGCGCACTGGAGGTAGCTCGTTCTTTCCTTCCTTCCTTCCTTCCTTCCTTCTTCCTTCCTTTCTTTCTTTCTTTCTTTCTTTCTTTCTTTCTTTCTTTTTTTTTTCATAACCAATTTTATTATGAGTTCAAGCAAAGCTCAACACAGCCCTCCACAGTCAGGAGGAGACTGTCAACGACAGATAGAAAGAGACACATCATTAGTACAGCATCGAACCCAGCGTTATATAGTGAATGACATCGAACTACCCCACCCACCCAACCCCAAAAACACCAACCAGCCCCGCCCGCAGCTACCCACCCCTTATCCCACCCTAACCCAGTGCACGTGATCACAGTCCAGCAACATGAGATAACCTACAAAGGTGGAGCCGGCCAGCGGCCTAGAGTGCGGGATCCACATCCAGCTGTAATGCATCATCAATGTCCACGGGGGGGTCAAGGAGCAGGCCCCGGTAATCCGCCCACCGTTTCCAGATTTTGTAATGTTTGCGGGGACATCCCCGGGCTTCAAAAACAGGCTGCTCTAGACCCATGAGGAAATCCAGGCCCGCCCTCCAAGCCCCGAGTGGGGGGGCGCGCTCGCTCTTCCAGGCCTGCGCCAGGTCCCTCTTTGCCACCACCAGCCCCAGCAACAGCAAATGGCGTTTGTAAATATTGCCCCCAACGTTCTCTAGAACATGAAGAAGGCCCAGCCTGGGGGTACGGGGCAGGTCCCAACCCAACACCTCTGACAGGCAGTCCCAAACCCCAGCCCAGAATCGAGTCAGTCTCTCACAGGACCATACTGTATGAAACAGGGTGCCCTCTTCAGAACCACACCTCAGGCATTCCGGAGACGCGATAAGGCCTGCCCGCCATAGGCGGTGTCTAGTATAATACGCCCGGTGGAGGTATTTGAACTGGATGAAGCGAAGGCGGATGGCTATAGCAGCACCTCGGGGAGATTCCAAGGCCTCACGCCAGTCGTCATCATCCAATGGACCAACATCACCCTCCCAAGAGGCCCTCAGCGCTGCGAGTGAAGGGGAACAGTGAGTGACCAGAGAGCGATAAACCTTCTTGTCACCTAGGTCTCCCATAAACAGTTTAGCCTCGATAGGACTAAAATCAGGGAGCTGTTCCAGGCCCACCAGACTAGGAGTAAGTGCGTGGCGAAATTGAAGGTAGCGGAAAAACTGGGTCTTGGGCATGCTAAATTCGGAGCTAAGTTCCCGAAAGGACTTTAGGGTAGTACCAGAGAGGACATGACCTAGGGACGAGATCCCAATCGCACCCCAGCCGTCAAATCCGGACAGAGACGCCAGCGCCGGTAACAGGCCATTGCGCCACAACGGGGTTTCAGCTGTAAGCCGACCCCACCAGCCCACCCGGTGCAGGGCCCGCCGCCAGACAGCGAAGACCACTTGGGTGACTTGCGGAAGCAGTCGCCTCCGCCTAGCCGAGTACAGCAGGGTGTGAAGGGAGGCGCCACCCATCAGTGAATGCTCAAGGGCATAGGCCGGATCACTACGGTCTCCATACCACCACTCGTTGAGCACAAGGAGATGGGAGGCCTGATAGTAAGATAAAATATCCGCGGCCGCCAAGCCGCCGCAGTAGGTAGAGAGGAAGCATGTGCGCAGCGCCACCCTGGCGGCACCGCCAGCCCACAGAAATCGGCCCAGCACAGAATCAACAGTACGGAACCACTGCGGGTCAACCTGGAAGGGATGATTCTGCAGTTGATATAGCAGACGGGGCAAAGCCACCATCTTGAAGATGGCCGACCGGCCGTAGATATTAAGTGGCATGCGCGTCCATGTCTTGACGTCCAGTTGGACCCGATCCCATACCGGCAGGATGTTCCGGTCCCATGCCACTGCAGGCGAGGCAGAGAGGAAGACACCCAGGTACTTCACACCTTCCACAGCCATCTGAAGGGATGCAGCCCAAGGGCAGTCCACTGCGGCACCCCCCAGCACCCACATGGTCGATTTGCGCGGGTTAAGGAAAAGCCCCGATGCCCGACCAAACTCCTGCATCAACTCCAGGACACGAGGACCCGTACGCTGCAGGTCAGTCATGAAAAATAGCACATCATCCGCATATAAAGCTATGCGGTCTGAGTGATCCGCACCCCAGACGAAGCCACGGTAGAGCTCATCGCGGCGCACCCTGGCGGCCAGCGGCTCCATGGCCAGCGCGAAAAGGTAAGGGGAGAGCGGACACCCCTGACGCGTGCCCCTGGACACCGGAAAACGAGCAGACGCCGTTCCCGAGATACGCACCGAGGCCGTGATCTCAGTGTAGAGCAGCCTGACATAGGAGAGGAATATCGGGCCGAGATTCAGAAGCGGCAACAGAGCAAAAAGAAAGGTCCAGCTGACCGAATCGAAGGCACTATCAATATCAGCCAGCAGGGTCGCCGCCGGGTCCTCCGAAGACTCAATCGCTTGTATCGCGGCCTGCGCCCGTCGTATATTGTGTCTCGTTGCCCTGCGCGGCATAAAACCAGCCTGATCTGGGTGGACAAGGGCCGAAATGTGTGGAAGTAAGCGGTTCGCCAGCGCCTTTGCCAGGAGCTTGGCCTCGAAGTTGATGAGGGATATGGGGCGATAAGAGTCATGGCGATCAGGGGGCCTACCTGGCTTCAAAAACACCACTATTTCGGCATGACGCCAGTCCGGTGGGAGGCGGCCAGGCTCTCGTGCCTGTTCCAGGGCCCGCAAGTAGTGCGGCCCGAGCTGCAGATGGAACTTCTTATAAAATTCGCTGGGGAAACCGCTCGGCCCCGGCGCCTTGCCTACATTTAACTGACCCAGTGCATCACCCAGTTCCTCAGCCGACAGGGGAAGGTCCAGGGCCTCGCGCACCTCTTCAGATACAGCAGATGGGGGAACCGATGCAATATAATCTGCGATAATGGCAGGGGAGAGAGTCTCCCGAGAGGCATACTGGTGCCCATAATAGCGCGCAAAACTCGTTGCAAGAGTTGCCGGATCTGTGATCGCCACTCCTGCACCATCAACAAGGCCCGGCAGTGTAAGAGGCTGTAGGTTCTGTTGGCACAGCCTATGGAGCATGGTGCAAGACTTGTCGCCCCACTGGTAGACCCGACTACGGGTAGCTAACCACGCCTGATGAGCCTCATCCAACAGGACCGAGGAATAAGACTGTTGCGCCTGCAGGAGTAGCCGCAGTGCCATATCATCGGGTGCCTCGCTGTGCCGAGCCTCGAGCTCCTCCACCCGCTCTGCGGCCGCAGCAATGCCTCCCAGCCGAGTCCGGCGAGCAGACGCACACCAGGCAATATCTATGCCCCGCAGGGTGGGTTTCATAGCCTCCCAGACTGTCACCGCATCCATCCCTCCGGTAAGGTTGTCCTGCCAATAATGGGCGATCGCGCTACGCAGATGCTGGGAATAATCAGGGCGCTGCAGATGCCACGCGGACATTCGCCATCGGAAGGGGGAGCGTGCTTTGCACAAGTCAATTTGTACCGCCACTGGGGAATGATCAGAGAGCCCGCGAGGCCGAATCGCTGCCCCCTTCACCCTGTCAAGGAAAGCCCTCGGGACAAACACACAGTCCAAACGCGAAAGGGAGCCATGGACAGCCGAGACAAAGGTGTACTCTCGCCGTTTCGCATGCAGATGTCTCCACACATCCACCCAGCCCAGACCATCAACCATAGCCCCCAACCGTGTAGGGGAGGATACAGGTGCCACTCCTGGCCCCCTCTGCCGGTCCAAAGCCACATCCATCACATCATTCCAGTCTCCGCCAATCACAGCCATGGAGCGGGGGAACTCAGCCCATAAGGCAAACAACCGTTCAGCTAAGGCCCACTGCAAGGGGGGGTGGGGCATACACACAGCCAAACACAACCGGCTCCACCCCGACCTTCCCCTGTACAAAGACAAAACGTCCCTGGGGGTCAAGCCACTGACGCTCATGTACATATGCCAGCCGTCTATGAATAAGAATGGCCACACCCCTGGAGCCCCTGGTAAATCCGGCATGGAACACTTGATGGAAGCCAAAGCGCTGCAAACTCAGGGCTTTCGTACCTAGCATGTGCGTCTCTTGAAGAAGGAGCACATCTGCCAAGTCCCTCTTAGCCCAGCGAAGCACCGCTCCCCGTTTAATCTTGTCCAATAGTCCTCGTACATTCCAGCTAAGAACACACATGGAAGTGCCATTGGGCGCTAAGTGAGGAACATCAACCATGATCACAATGCTCCCAGGCCCACACTCCCCGACCCCCGGCCCATGCCCCAGACCCCACAGTTGCAAAATACACAGAGACCACGTGCACCCCCAGAACCAGAACCCCAGACCCCACAAATCCCGAAGCCCCAAACCCTACTACCCCTCCGACCCCGGCCCAACCCACAAGCAACCAAACACCCCGGTTCCCCCCACCCCCACCCCCATACCTCAAGGAACAATGAAGTATCTGTCGCGGTATACGGTACTTCAGGCCCAAAAGACAGAGCCCAAAGCCAGCCATACCAATGGATCCCAACTAGTCCCCCCCCGAACTAATCAGACACACTCCCAGAACCACCCCCCAGTCCCAACAGGAGGAGGCAGCCCAAAGTACGTGCCCTGAACCCCAACAAACATACAGTAGAGTCATGAGCAAAGCACCACAAGAAAGTTACAGCCCATGAAGGCCCCGGCATTCGCCAAGAAGAAGTCAATACTGCACCAGCCAATGTATGTCCCACCGACCACAGCTCAGCCTCTGCCAGATATAGTCACATATAGAAGGCAACCAGCAGACAGTCCCCATGTAGGGCGATCAGGAGCCTCCATCAGATTGATCCGCATCAGGCTGTGTGTCCCCCAAGAGGGGGTCCCGGGACAGGGACCTCCGCCGGGAGCGGGACTTGCGATGACGTTTCCCTTTGCCAGACGGGTTGCTCCTGTCCTGAGACGAGCCACGCGATGATCCAGAGTGCAGCCCCGGTTGGACGTGAGGTCGGATTCTGACTGTTTCATCGGTCCAGTTGAAGACGGCCTCCGGTGTATCAAAGAAGAGGGTCTTGGAGTTGAAGATCACCCGGAGGCGGGCCGGGTAGAGCAGCGAGTATTGAATTTTCAGGCCACGCAGCTTGGCCTTGGCAGCCAGGAAGGAGTGCCTCTGTTGGTGGACCAGTTTGGTATAGTCCGGGAAGATCATTATTTTATGATTGTCATACAGCAGGGTGTCCTTCATCCGCGCTTCCCGGAGAATGACGTCCCTGTCGTGGAAGTTGAGGAGCCTGGCGATGATCGGGCGAGGCCGCTCCCCGGCTGGCGGCTTCTGTGTCAGGGCGCGGTGGGCACGCTCCACTATGATGCATCGCGACAGGGAGTCCGGTGGTAGCCAGCTCTCCAGCCACCGGGACAGAAAAGCGTCCATAGGCCCATTCTCGCAGTCCTCCGGAAAGCCAACGAAGCGCAGGTTGTTCCGCCTCGCCCGCCCCTCGGCATCCTCCACACGAAGCGCCAGGCCCCGTTGGATCTGTTCCATGTCGGCAATCTTCTTCTTAAGGGTACCAACATCTCCCTCCACTGCCGTGACCCTGGTCTCAGTTTCAGTAATGCGGGCGACTGCATTGCGAAGATCTTGACGCAGCAGCATCACATCGGCCCCCACTGCGCCAATTTTCGCATCCAGCATGTCGCGGGACTGTGTAATGGCCGCCATCAACGCCGCGTTGTCTGGTCCAGCAGGATGACTCCCACCAGCCGCCCCGGCTCCTCCACCATGGCCAGTGAACTTGTCAATGGGTCCTGTCTTAGTGGCGGCCGAGCCCCTCGTCATGGCGGCCGCTCAGACGGTAGAGCAGTGACGCGCACCTGTATCAGGGCCGCTTCTCGCAATAGTCCACCAGCTAGGCCCCGGCCGAGGCGTCCCGAACACACCAGGCCGCTCGAGAGTCCCTCGCCACCGGCCCACAGATCGGGTACACCCCAGGCAATGCCGCCCCGCCAAGGTGTATGAAATCATCTTCGCGCCCACCGGCACTCCTGGCACGGCGCAGATATGGTTCTTTCTTTCTTTCTTTCTTTCTTTCTTTCTTTCTTTCTTTCTTTCTTTCTTTCTTTCTTTCTTTCTTTTTTCTTTCTTCAGTAGGAGTAAAGTAATAAATATATAGATACATAACTACATAGAAAGGGTATACACGTATAAGAAAAATAATAAAGAGATATACAATTGCATAACGTTTCTTATGTGCAAGTATGGATAGTTAGAAATTCAGACTTTCAGGTGTTGCAGTATGTAATAATTAATTTATTTGTGGATTTTTATATATTTTTTATTTTATTTTTTATATTTGTTTACTTTTTATGTTTTCCTCAGTATTTCAAGTCAAGCACTTATAGATACAATTATGATCATGTTTACATATTGTGATAGATAAATAAAATTAACTGAGACCTATAAGCATCTAACCAAATAATTTATAAGAAAATTATGCAGTGACCCTTTATACGTTAAATATAAAAAAGTATAAATATATATTTTTATATATATTTTTAACCATTGATAATATATACATTTGTTAAGAAGGCCTAAAGAATATCTATATATTTTCAAACCATAAGTAGTATATATTTTTGTGCAAAGAAATGCACATATCGAAATACATAAATATAATCAAGCTATACACATTTACATGCACAGACATATGTTGTACATTTGTGTTTGACTGTGGGGGTCATATAGTAAAGAGCCAGCTCTTGAGCAGTTTTCTTAAGATAAGATAGTTATCTGTGGCTTTTATGTTTGGGGTAATGAAGTTATTAGTTTTGCTGCTAGAACAGAGAAAGATATACCACCCATGTTTTATTTTTTGTATGCTGGGATTTTGAGGCGAAGTGCCACTCTTGAGAGGAGGTTCCTTTGTTGTATGTATTTGGTTATTTTATTCCTGATAAAAAGTGGTCATGTTCCATATATTGCTTGGTGGGTTATATATAGCAGCTTGACGGTGGATCTTCTGGCAATCTGTAACCAATGTATGGCCCTCCAGGGAGGGGAGATGTAGGATTGTGGACTTCCATGCAATGGTAGTCTAGCAGCCGAGTTCTGAATGTGTTGTCGTTTTATTTCATTGTTGAGAAAATGATCCATTGTAGAGGCCATTGGTGTAATCAACTTTAGACAGTACAAGAGAGATTGTTGGATTTTGTGTGGAAATACTAGGTGGGGGGGAAGAAGCGTTGCAGAGTTTTCATAGTAATGAAGCTTGATCTTGCTAACTTGTCCACTTGGGCATTCATTGATAATTTAGAGACCATGGTCATCCCAAAGTTTCTTACTTCCATAGATACTTTAGGAGGTGATCCCAGCTCACCAGGCAAGGCGCCGAGTGGGTCATCATTTTTCCAATTGTCACATGTGAGTAGTTCAGTTTTGGAAGCATTCAATTTGAAATGGCTCCATTTGATCCATTGATGAACGGCTCTGAGGCAACTGAAGATTTTTGAGTTTCCAATATGTTTGGAGTTTTCCAGTTTTAGAAGTATGTGTGTCTCACCTGCATAGTTATAACATGTGAGCTGAAACTCATTGATCAGTGCTGGTAATGACTTCATTTAGATGTTGAAAAGCATTGGGTGAGATGATAGAGCCTTGAGAGATCCCTGCTTTTGTGAAGTACGGTTCAGATGAGAAAGGGGAAGTATGGATTACATTTATCCTTTTATAAAGGTAGGATGTGACCCATTCAAGAGCAGTCCCCTCCATCCCATCTTCATGGAGTCTTTGGATTAGTGTGTCATTGACAACTGTGTCGAAGGCAGCTGAAAGGTCTGAGAGAAGTAGTGCCACAACCCTGTTCTGGCTTCCTGTGTTTTTCAAGTCATCACAGATGGTGATGAGGGTAGAGTCTGTGCCTCTTCCTGGACAGAATCCTGTTTGGAAGTTGGAAAGTATGGAGTTATCGTCAATGAAGTATGACATTTGGGAGAATGCTGCTCTTTATATCAGTTTGCCCAGGAAAGGTCCATTTGTAATCGGTCTGTAGTTGTTTGAGTTATGCTGGTCCAGGTTTGCTTTCTTTAATAATAGCCTCTCGGACTTCTTGGAAGCCAATTCCCTCCTGGGCGATTCCCAAACGGGTTTTCGTCCCGGCCAGGGGACTGACACCGCCCTGCTGGCGGTCGTGGAGAATGCAAGGAGCATGCTGGATTCGGGGGGATCAGTGGCAGTGATCCTCCTGGACCTCAGTGCTGCTTTCGACACCGTGGACCATCAGGTGCTTCTCCAACGGCTGTCGGGGGTGGGGGTCACGGGTCTGGCCCTCAAATGGTTCGCTTCCTTCTTGGAAGGCCGTACATTTGAGGTGTGGGAAGGCCATGAAAAATCATCTTCAACCCCTCTCCAGTGCGGTGTGCCACAGGGCTCTTCATTGAGCCCTACCTTATTCAACGTTTACATGGCCCCCCTGGAGAGTGTGGTACTGCCGCTGGGTATTAAAATCATCAGTTATGCTGATGATACGCAGCTGGTGGTAGGCCTCTCCCAGTCGGCGCACCATCCCGACAGGCTGCACGCGTGTCTTGAGAAGATCTACACGTGGATGTGCAGCTCAGCCCTAAAGTTAAATGGCTCCAAGACGGAGTTGATGCTGCTGGGGAACTCTTCTCCATCGCTGTCCCCCAGCAGCTGGCCAGACTGTCTGGGACCGGTACCCCCCCCCCCAAGCAGGAGATCAAGAGCCTGGGGGTGTGGCTGGAGCAGGACCTATCGTTTAAAACCCATGCCAAAAAGACCGCTGGCGTGTGCTTTGGCCTGCTCCGCTCAGCCCAGAAGATTCTGCCTCTGCTCCCAGTGGCGACTCGAAGGCTTCTCATCCAGGGACTTATCATCTCGCGGCTGGATTTCAGCAATGCGTTATTCCTGGGCGCGCCCGAATCCACCCTGAATAAACTGCAGCAAGTGCAGAACGCGGCTGCCAGGCTTTTGACGGGTCTCCCCAGGCGTCAATCTGCCCGCCCGGCGTTGAGGGCATTGCACTGGCTCCCTGTGAGGGACAGGGTGAAATTCAAGTCCCTTTGTATTGCCCACAAAGTTCTGCACGGGGTAGGCCCTCCTATTCTTGAGGAGATGGTCCAGCCTTACAAGGCCTCTCGTTCCCTCCGCTCTGACAATCAACATCTCCTCCAGGTTGGCAGGGTGAAAAAGGCTAGAACTGGTGGCAGAAGGTTCTCAATAAATGTGGCCTCCCTGTGGAACTCACTGCCCCTACAACTTCGATCGGAAGCTAGTCTGCTTCGCTTCCGTAAACTTTTAAAAACTTTCTTGTTTTCCATTTAATCTCTTCTTTTTTAGCAGTGTTATGTTCTGGAAACGCTGGGATGCCTATCGGTAACCAGGCGCTATACAAAACTCAGAATAATAATAATAATAATAATGGGTGTATTTATGCTTTTTTTAAATGTTCTGGAAAGATTCCTGTAGTAAAAGAATTATTGATGATTTTTATTGCTGGCGTGGCAGCAGAGGTAGTTTTTTTTGTTAAAACTTTATTCACCAGTTTTACATTTATCACATTGTCACTACCAGCTCACAGTAGACATAAATACGACCTTACACAGTTTATGACACATTCATACATTTCACAGGCGCAATGGTTCCAACTGTCTGCTCACCTTTGGGTCCAACATTGTTACTGTTTCACCATACGTTAACTCTACAATTTGCGGTCTTACCAGCACATTTATGAACCACAGCCGGCCCCATCACATGAAATCTGCGATCACCCTATTGAAATGTCCAAGTTGCGCATTCAGAGATCAGTGTGTTAAAATCAGCCAATGCCAGCAGGCACTATTCCGCTATTTGGCCGCGTGTCTGGTAGCGATTGGAGCGCCTCCTTGTATCGTTTAAATGGGCCCAAAATATCCTGACGGCGAGATGAACTGGGCAACGTGGAAACATACAGGTCGTCCTTTATGTCGCAGTGTGTTAGACTGTGTAGCCAATCCTTGCTCCTCTGAACCGCTTTTTGCCCCCATTTGAGTGCAATCTCCCTTTTCGCCAGTAGAAACCCCAATGCAGTGAACTTCTGGACCAATTTTGGTATGTTATTTACAGATCTCAATAAAGCTATGGCCGGTGAAGGATCTATATCAAAACAAACTACGTCCCCAAGGGTATGAAAGACGTTGGTTGAGAATCTACTTATTGTGGGACAAGTTCAAGCCAGGTGTGCAAAATCAGCATGTGGGGCCTTGCATTTAAGACAACAGTGGGGCCTGTCTGGGTTTATTTTGTGGGACATCTCAGGTGTGATGTAAATACGGCGTAAAAATTTGAAATGGATAAGCTTGTGTCGGCTTTTCAACAACACCTCCTTAGTTTGCATACAGCATGCAGCCCACTGCTCATCTGTTATAGGGTTACCCAGATCCGCCTCCCACGCCGCCCCTATCTTGTTGTCATGAACTGGGATTGTCTCCACACAGGCCCTATACAGTTTAGAAACTAAGTGTTCCCCCATGTTACTTTCAATGGCAAGGGACAGAGGTGGGAATGCATCCGGTTAACCGGAAAGCCAGGAATCTTAGCTTTTATGGCCGCCCGCATGCGGGTGAGTACGAATTTGTCCATAAATGAGGCATCTAAAAATGTGTCCCCATCAGAGACTGAGAAGATTTGACCTTCATTTTAAACAGGGGCGGCTCTAGGCTCATGGCGGCCCTGGGCAGGGAGCATAGGTAGGGGGCCCTGGAAGAGGGGGTCCAGGCGGGGCGGAGCCCCCCGAAGCTCAGGAAGGTGTTTTAATAAAACATCCAGAAAAGGCGTTAAATGACCAGTACCTGCGGCTGCTCCTACCCTTTCGAATTTGTCTCAGAACGATAAAATTTAAGAGGAGGGTATTGTGACGCACAACGTGAGGGACTGGCACAGACAGTTGCAGGGCCAGGGCCATGACAGGGGCCCCGGACCCACAGCCCCCCTCCCCACAGAAAAAGAATTGGTGGCCTCTTTGCCCGGAAACATTAATATCGATACCATATCGAATATGGTGTCTTACGCATGGCGGATGGCCACGTCCGTTGTGGACACTGCATAGCCACCTCGTGCTCATGACACAAGCGTTTAACTTTTGCAAAAATTTGCTGCTACGTTTAGCCAGCTTTCGCTCTTTCCACCAGGCACCACATGGAAGTAGCAGCAATACCCAGCTTGGGTTTTTTTTTGTGTGTGTTTTTTTATGTTATGTTTTTTAACTTTTTCTTTTACTTTTTTACCTTTTTGTCTTTTATTGTTTGCTATCTCTTCTATATTGTTTCCACTTTTCCATTTTCTTTCTTTCGTTATCTTAGCACCTGTTTTTTTCATTTCTGCATACTTAGTGAGTAGCAACATAGCGAGTCTGATTAAAACCATGGAAAACATCTTGCGTACTTCTTTATGAGAGGAAGTCAACTTGCGAGCCTTCTGTGCTGCAAATTCCCTGATAAGCTGTCCGTAATCCAGAGATCTAGCAATGTCATGTTCAATTGATAACAGGGCCAAACGATTCAGTCTCTCTTGAGTCATTGATGCCCTCAAACAATTATTAATCAATTTCAGTTTTGAAAAAGTTCTTTCCCCTAAGGCCACTGTAACTGGGATTGTCAACGCAATGCGCAAAGCCACTGCAAGATGTGGAACTGCAGTGTTCAGTTTGTTTTCATAAATTAATTTTAATGTTTCCAAAGCTGTTGCATTATTTGGCACCAAGGAGGAGAACATTCGCAGCTCGGTATGTAAATCTCCGGGATCAACATCTGAGTCAGAACTGTCGGTTAACATGCTGCTTAGATCTGCACAGCTTTTCATCAATTCATTATTGTTCATGCTAGCAATTTTCCCCCAGTCGTGAAGGAATCCAAAGAAATCATAGTGATGTTTCATCCAAGTGAACCTTTCAGTCATGGACATAATTGCTTGATCCATCAAGACGTTGAAGAACTCCATGCGATATTTCTCTTTTGGTTCTACGATTCCCTCATCACAACTCTCATATTGAAATTGTCTCCTAATCGTTCTTCTTCGCAAACTTGTTGATGCAGGAAAACTTATCTCATCTGAGCTCATCTCCAGTTCTTCCGCCAACTCCTTAGCTGAAACTTGTGCAGATTTGAAACCACTCTCCTTATACGTTTTCAGAAACTGGACAGTCTTTTCAAGGCATTTCAATGCAATGTCAAGTTGCATATCCTTACTTTGCATGATTTTGCTAACACGATTTATTTACTGCAAAAGGTCATACCAAATCACCAGCGATACTAGAAATGCATAACTCCTTAATTGCTTAGCCAACCCAACTGCCTCAGTTCTGGCCTTTGGGTCATTCGGTTCCTCTGGTACTTCAACCACGGCGTCATAAACGGCGTGCGCTTGAAAACGGACAGCCTTGACACTATCAGTATGGCATTCCCATCGAGTTTCGGATATGGGCTTTACAGTCAGATCTTTAACGTGCTTTTTGAGTATTTGCCATCTCTGTGTTGAGGCAGAAAACAGTATGTAAATTTGATGCAAGATTCCAAAAAGAGTCACAGCATGAGTGGATGATTTAGCCATATCACTATGTACTAAATTCAAGCTAAGGCAACCGCATGGAACATAGAGCGCTTTTGGATTCAAGTTAAGTAAACGTTTCTGAACACCACTCTTGCAGCCTCTCATATTTGCCCCATTATCATACCCTTGACCTCAGCAATTTTGAAACGGCAATTGCAATTCCTGCAGTTTTTGCAAACATGCTTCTGTGAGACCAGCACCTGTGCTGCTTTCAACAGGCAAGTAACCAACAAAAAATTCACTTATTTTGACTGGCATCGTTTCCACGTTCACAATTCGAAGGACCATCGTCATTTGATCCTGATGACTTGCATCAGGTATGCAATCCAAAATGACAGAAAAATATTTACTCTTTTGTATTTTTGCAATACTGTTGTCCAAAACTGAAGCTCCCATGAGATTAATTATTTTATTTTGAGTATTCTTGCCCAAGTAATGGTCATGGATTTCAGCGCAGTTAATTCTATGCACATGCTCATGCATATATGGGTCATACTTGGCTAGCAGCTCAACAAGACTTAGGAAATTGCAATTGTTGTGTTTGAAAAAAGTATCAGTTTTACCACAAAAAGCCAAACTTCGTTCTGCTAGAAAATGAACAATGGACATGATCCTTTCCAAGACCTTGTCCCAACAATCACTTTCCACTTGCAGTAACTTCTGCTGTTCTTTATCTATTGTCTATCCTTGTTTTAACCTTCTTTCTAAATCAAACCAGGCCCTGAAGGCGCGCATGTGTTTTGAAGAGGATTCATGATCAGACACCTAACTGTGCATGTGTGCCCAGTCATCATTTCCACCATTAGTAAATTTTATCCCTGCGTCAGAAAACAATTTACCCCAAAAACAGAATCCTGGTTATAGTCTTCCACTGGGCAAAAAAACTCCTTGTAGTATTCTGACAATTAATACAGGGCTCAAACTACACTGCGTCGTGAATCACATGCGGCTCTCTTGCATAAAGTCTTGGGACACAGTTCAATTAGTGAGCTGTGTCTGTTGCTTATACGTGAGCTGTGAGCTGTGTCTGTTGCTTATACGTGTGTCCAATGAAGTGTGTGGGGTTGTGGATAATCTGATGCAGGTTCAGTGTGTCTAGACCAGTGATAATAGTTCTTAGATTGGGCATATTGGGTCTGTCTAGGTCAGCAAGGATGCATAGGTTGGAGTTCTGTGTCATTATGTTTTCAAACTGTGTCTAGAAATATGTCTGGGAATGTTGCATTTCTAGGTGGGGGGCTGTAAAGAAGGTGTAAGTTACAAGAGGAAGTTGTTGTAGGGTTGCATCTGGTCATGAGGGTCTACGAACCCTGCATTTAAACATCATCACCTTTGGTGAGATTTATTGTTTCTTTGAATATAATAGCTATTCCACTTCCTCCCTTAACTATGCTTGATAGCCTGGCGGAATGGCTTCATGCAACACTGGAGCCTTGTCAACTCCCAACCATGATTCAGTTATGAAGAGTAAGTCAGGTTGTGTGTCAGTGATTATGCTGTAGATGTGGTGCTTGTTTTTGGAGAGGGATCAAGCATTTATTAAGAGCAAGTCTAGCAGTTATGATTTTGGTGGTGGTGTGACTTTGTTTACTAGAGGAGTGAGTAGGACTCTTAGAACTAGTAGTAGATGTATTATTAGTGTTGGTATTAACTGTACCAAGATAGATATTATGTTGTTTGTCTATACTGTAACCTTCATCCAGCACGTTTAAAAGGCATTTTATTGGGCCTGCATGTGTAGGTGGTGGGGATGGTGGTTGATAGTGAGTTGGTTAGCTGTGTTGTTTTTGTAGAGTAGCCTTATTTTGTAATAGACCTGAAGATGCGAAGTAGAGAAGAGTGGCATGCTGTTTATTTTGTTTGTGTCTGTTTAGGGTGGAAGGTCTATGGGGTAGGGGTGGTAGTGATGGTGGAGCAATACTGTGACCTGCTTGAGGGTCGCATGGTGGTGATTGCAGTTGGAACGCACTCCCAACTAAGGTGCTATAGCTTGGGCAGGGAGCAATTCAGGCGTTTCATTCTGTGCAGAGGAGCTGTTTTGTTGATTCCAGCTCACAGTTTTCCAATGCTCCATAGGATAGCATGTATAACAGAAGGCATGTACCCAATTGTTCTTAGCTTTGGGCCTCATCTCACAAGATGAGACTTGGTTGCTAAGCAACCGTCATATGAAGGACCGGGTTTTAGTACCCAGCGGCGTCAGGGAAAACGCCCGATGCCTTCGAGTTCCCTTGTCTTGGCAAACAGAGACACGGAACGCTTCTTGATGACGTCAAAGACCAACGTTTATTGGCTGCAACCAGGAACGGAGATCTACAGAGCACACACGGGTGGTTCGCTAGAGACTGCACAAATTCAATGAGCGGAGCATGGTCTTTTATGCCAAAAATCAAGCCTCAGGCAACATTACAAATTAGCATTGGGTTCTTACAAATTGATCAATCGCAAAGTGGCATTTTAAAAGTAGCGTATGACTACAATCCCATTCTCCGTTGTCCAGCCCATCAGAAATTACCTAGCACATTCCATTATCCTGTTCAGTCAGGCCGGACAAACCCATCATAAACCCTCAACCCAAATCAGTGATTATGTTGTAAAGGAACGAACAGAAGCAGATTGGAAGTGAGATAGAAAGGTGGGAGCAGTGTACCATAAACTCGGGCCTGCCCTACTCTTTGATCTTTATCGGACCAGCTGCTTAACAAGGAACTGGCTCAGCGAGGTCAGCCTCAGGCACGGAGTCAGTTCGGCCAGGTCATTCAGAAGTCAGCTAAGACATACGTGTCTCAAGGACATGTTCGGCCATAGTCTTCGGCCTATGTGAGGGCAACCATACAAAATGGCTGCCGTACACAAAATGGAACCCGAAGGTTCAAACTAAATCCTTGAATACAGAGTGTTCTCATCGATCGATTCATGCGAAAACGCTCATACACGCTACACTCATCATTTGCGGTCTGCTGACATCAAAATCGTCTATTTCCGACGACCTTATTTGAACGGGTTCGGAACACCCGAACCAGACCCACAAACTCACGGAACTACAGACCCTCCTTTTGCCCTTACATAGGCAACAACCCCAAACCCATGTTAATCTGAATCTGGATCTATATTCATCAGATCATCGATGTGTTGCTGTAGCATCATCCTATTACTTAGTACCTCTCTCTGGACAGGTCTCCTGGCACACGAAGTAGCACAGAGGCCACAAAAAGCAGGAGCACACTGCACACAGAGACAGAACATGAAAAGGATAGCTAAGACCATCCCAATGACCATCAAAATCTTCCAACCCCAAGTGGATATCAATCCCCATAACCATCCCATCAACAACCAATCTCCTTTGTCCAAATGGACAGAATCGGAGATCTTATGTAGCTTGGAAATGGCCTGGAAAACTGACGGAGCGTTGTCTGGAATGAAAACGCAGCAGCTCGATTAAATCAGTTTACAAACTCCACCTCGGTCTGCTAGTATGACATCCAGGGCAACTCTATTTTGGAGTGTCATAAGTCTATCCGACTGGAGCTCAGCAGTCAAGTTACTAAGGGCACCGGCAGTTTCGACTATGGTGGACTCAACCACTCTCGTCAACTGGCGAATATTCCTGCTGTTAGCCATCGGTCCCCAGAACGGCAGAAAACCCTTAAAGAAATCTCCCAACTCTTGCCCTGCAGTGTCTTCTTGACTAAAGACACCTCTAGCAACTCTCGTCTTATGGTAATCTGTGCAGCTGTAAAAGTGGGAGGCAACAGGAAAGAAACGAAACATGTGCCCAAAAAGTCAGGGGGCAACAATGTATATGCTTTGTCTTAGCAAACAAAGTAGGTGCCCTTAGCAGCTGAAAATGCCGGGGAAGACTGTGACGTAAATACGTAAGTATCAGTACAAACGCTCTTCCCTAACTGAGCTCTCGGATTCTTGCCATTACCCTGCAGACAATAGCGACCCTGATGGGGCACTATCCAAAT
Source organism: Lissotriton vulgaris (assembly GCF_964263255.1). Classification (NCBI taxonomy): domain Eukaryota; kingdom Metazoa; phylum Chordata; class Amphibia; order Caudata; family Salamandridae; genus Lissotriton; species Lissotriton vulgaris. The sequence goes on along the minus strand of NC_141685.1, from coordinate 1,883,244,463 downwards.
CGGTGGAGAACTTTTCGCTCGCTGGTTAACACTCAGACTAACTCCATATCCAGTAATATCCCAACCACTATAGGGCTGCTTCTCATCTATCGGAATAGTTTCAACGGCATTAGTCCCTTTAACCATGTCGACTATGCCTCTTGCAACAGCACTATTCTTCGGATTGTCTTTCGGTGAACGTAAGGGATAAACACTAAGGGCATAAATAAACATCATTCTGAAAGCCCAAATCGAACCGTTTAAACTGAAGGGCAAAACTAAGTACGGAATACCCTTATCGGTCGTATGGAGCATTAGACCGCAGTTCCAACAGTTTGTCATATTCATCACTAACTGGTGTTGGTGCAAAAGTTGAATAAAGGAATTATTGGCAAATTCCAATCGTCTAACTACCTCATGTTCAGGCAAAGGGTGAAAAGAATGAGAAGAAATAGTAGGTGTAGGTGTACGTTGCACAGTGGGATTAAACGTCACTTTAAAAGAGAATGTCATATAACCAATTATGAATACCATTAAACTCAATAACAAAAACAAACACGGTATTATAAAACGCTTCGTTGTGATCAATTTGCATAACTTCTTTCTAAAAATCATTGTCCATGCAGGTCTCTCCAACTCAAAGAAATCCATCCTAAACTAAATATGCTGCTCGCGATGGTAGGGTGTTCTATGCTAAGGAATGCCTCTGTCAACCCAGGGCAACTCCCTTAGGCCAACCAGAACCCTCGACCTAGTGTCTCAGGCTTGCACTCCAAAGACTTTCGGCAACCGCGACCCTACAGCTGAACCCGGATGGCGGTTCGAAAAACAAAAAATTAGTAGATCCTCGGTGGAGAGTTAACCTGCAAACAGAAAAATCATAAAAACTTTATTTGTGCTTTATTTGTCCATGACTCTCGTCGCAAATTATAGCGGCTTCTTCCAGGCAACTTTTGATATTTAAACAGCAGATCAGGCTCAATAGTGTTCAATCGATTCAAAGGAGGCACAGTTTTTTGTAAAAGATCGTCACTTTGTCTCTCAGAGTTTGTACCAATTAAACTAGCATCGCTGAATGGCAAAAATCGTGGAACAGTGTCAGTTTCAGAGTCTGGAAGTCCTTCCTGGACCCACTGATCGTACGGTAAAGGCAACGGATCCCACTTGCAGTGTACGCCGTGGATCCAGTTTCTTTTGCCTTGTACCCTGACTGCAGAACGTGTAGACAGGAGCACTTGGAAGGGTCCCGTCCAACGGGGCTGATCATTCTTGTTCCGCTGGAAATTTCTAATGAAGACCCACGAACCAGGTTCAATAGCGTGGCCTGAATCTTCTGAAGCTTGTGGTAGGCTCTCATGCACCTGTTGGTGTAAGACACGCAATTTAGTCGTCAGTTCACGCAAGTAGTCAAGCAACACAGGGTACTCGATCTCACTAAACCTAGTAGGTCTCGGCACACCCCAAATATTCGCTGAGCGGCCAAAGACTATTTCATACGGACTCAGCCCCATTCGCGAATGCACAGTCATTCTTGTTGACAGGAGCGCTAAAGGTAAAGCATCTGGCCACTGTAGACCAGTGCTCGCTTGGACCTTGGCTAACTTTAGCTTCAAGGTGCCATTATAGCACTCAACTAAACCAGCTGATTGGGGGTGATTTGCAGCTTGGAATTTCTGCCGGATTCCTAGTCCCTCACACACTCTCTTCATGACTTGACCCACAAATTCACTCCCATTGTCACTCCAGATAATTCTCGGCATTCCAAACCTCGGGAAAAACTCTTTTATCAAAACTTTCGCTGTGGACAAGGCAGTATTATCCATTAGGGGATAGGCTTCTACCCATCTAGAAAAAGAGCAAACAACCACTAAAACATATTTCAGGTTGTTGCATCTCTACATGTGGATAAAATCTAGCTGCAAAGCCTTGAACGGATATGCAGGAGGAGCAAAATGACCAGCTGGTGTTGGAGTTCCCTTACCAGGATTGTACATCAAGCACACCATAAAATTTTTAACCAAGTTCTCTGCACATTTTGGAATTCCCACATTCTGCCAAACCGGAGCCAACAACTTACAAATCCCTTTCACGCTAATATGTGCCATTCCATGAGCCATTGTAACAACCGGAAGCACATACGCGTTAGGCAACAACCATCTCTGATGCTCAGACAAATCAGTCCAACAACCATTCGAATCCAATCTACCCTTGCTTTCTCTCCATTCATTTAACTCTTTCTCTGTAGCTTCAGCTTGAATGGATTTCACACTCTCAATCGTATCTTCACACATACTCTTCTCTGGAACCCATCTCGTCGGACCCGCAACATACATTCGACTCATCACATTTCTCGCAGTTTCTTTCGCAACTTCGTCTGCAAACGCATTTCCGCGACCAACATCATCCGTAACTTTCTTATGGGCACTGCATTTGACAATCGCTACTTGCAACGGCAAAGTAAGAGATTCAAGAAGTTCATTCACCAACTGTCCATGCTGGATCTTCATCCCATGCGAAGTCAAGAACCCACGTTCACGCCACAAACATCCAAAGCTATGAGCCACGCCAAAGGCATATTGGCTATCAGTATACACATTCACTCGTTTTCCTTTCGCCAACACACATGCTCTCATTAATGCAATCAACTCTGCTGCTTGTGCTGAATTATGTGGAATACGTGCAGCTTCAACAATCATATTCAAAGTCGTAACAGCATATGCTGCAGTCGTATCACCATTCGGCAACTTAAAACACGAACCATCAACCCACAAAGTACCATCACATTCAGGAAGAGGAGTGTCTCTTAAGTCTACTCTCCCTTTCGTTTCTTCTTCAGTTCTCAGAAAACAGTCATGCTGTTCTTCACTATCATCTGTCTCAACTGAAATTGGCAACAACGTGGCTGGATTCAACGTGTTGCATTGTTTAATGTGCACATGACTCGCTAACAACGTCAACTTGTAACCCGACAACCCAGCACTAGTTAAATGCTGTGTCTTCGTACGGTTCAACAAGGTATCCACTGCATGTGGAACCATGACCACTAACGTGTTGTCCGTGACTAAACCAGCAGACTGTCGGATTGAAACAGCCGCTGCCGCCGTAGCTCTCAAGGAACTCGGCAACGCTCTAACTACAGGGTCTAAATTCGAAAAAAAGTACGCACATGGACGTTGCTTATCGCCAAACTGCTGAGTCAAAACTGACAATGCACATCCCTCTCTCTCGTGGACATACAATGTGAAAGGCTTACTGTAGTCGGGAGTACCCAACACAGGAGCCGAACACAACGCATTGCGTAATTCTGAAAAGCTCTTCTGACATTCATCAGTCCAAGGAATAGGATTCGGAGTATCCTTAACAGTAAGAGCTATCAAAGGCTTCGCTAACAAAGAAAAATTAGGGATCCACTGTCTACAGTAAGACGTAATACCCAAAAACGCACGTACTTCTCTCTGTGTCGTAGGCACACTCATTTTCGCAATAGCTTGAATTCTCTCTGGGGTCAATTTCCTTCCCTCCTTCGATAAGAGGTGACCTAAGTAGGTTACTTCTTGTCGACAATATTGCAACTTGGAGAGAGAAACTTTATGATGACAATCAGACAAGTGGCGTAACAATGACAAAGTGGCTTCTCTACAAATCTCTTCAGTATCAGCGGCCACTAGCAAATCATCAACATATTGGATAAGGGATGCACCATCAGGTAAAATCAACAGATCAAGTTGTGTTTTCAAAGCTTGACTATAGATTGATGGACTCTCGCAATAGCCTTGAGGAGCACGCTTAAAGCGGAAACTGCGTCCTCCTAAATAGAATCCAAAGATATCCCTACTCTCAATGGCAATCGGGATACTGAAGAAAGCATTCTTCAAGTCAATCACCGAAAACCATGTGGCTGTAGCCGGAATCAGAGTCAACAAGGCAGTTATATCAGGCACAACAGGAAATTGTGGAACAACAATCTTGTTCACTTCGCGAAGATCGATGACAAACCTATATACTGGAGGTGTGAAGAATCAGTTCTCTTCAAAACAGGCAAAACAGGACTATTGCACACATTACCTCTTGTTTCCTCAATGACACCCTTTTCGATCAAATCATAAATGATCGCTAAAAGTGCACGCTCACCATCACTCGAGATACGATACTGTGGAATGCGCGGTAACTTAGAATTCACTTTCAGTGTCACAACATATGGAGGAATGTCCAATAGGCCCACATCGTTCGGACCAGTAGCCCACAATGAATCTGGTAAAGAAGACAAGTCAGGTGGAAGTCTGTCTTTCGACAGGTACATCGGAGAGATCACTCTCTCACCCAAGGTAAGATGTACTCCTGACGGAGAACAATACAGTGTCGCATACAATCTCTGTAATAGATCCAATCCCAACAGATTCTCATTACAACCGGTAGTTAAAATGAGGGGTGCTTTGAACGTACACGGTCCAACAGAAAGAGACAATGGAGCATTAATCGGATTAGTAACGGGGGTGCCAGAAAAACCTACAGAAACATTATCAAAGCCAGACAAAGGTGCGCCAGGGAGTTTAGAGTGCATAATAGAACTCTTTGTAGCACCAGTATCTAGCAGAAAAGGTTCTGACACACCTGATGCAATCACTTCTACATAAGGTTCACTCTGATCTACTGGAACTGAAACAACTCCCTCTCTTTGTCCATGGCTGTCCTAACAATCATTACCAATTTCTTTGTCACCTTCGACATAGTAATCATCCATATAGTACTGTGCTGTCCTACCAGACGAACCTTGCTGTTGATCAAAACTATTCATCGAGTTCTGTGGAGGCAAAGAACGTACGTTCTGTCCGCGACCTCTACCTCTAGGAACTTGTTGAGCACCTCGACCTCGTACACTAGAAACACCATTTGTGCGCTGTAACAAAACCGGACAACTATTCTTGAAATTAACCTCTTCTTTGCAATACGCACACTGATTAGGCCCATACGGGAAACGCTGTTGAGAAGACTCGTTCCTTTGCGAGTTTCTCGAATATTGCTGAGGTTGCTGATAATCGCGCTGACCAGTAGTACGGGGTGGATAAGCTTGTTGTAGAAGAACTTTAGTCTTCAATTCCTTAGTCATCTTATCCGCTTTCTCTAACTCATCTTTGCGCCTATTCTCATAGTACTGAGCCATAGCCAAAATCTGTGCTGACGTAGAAACTGCCCAAGCACTCTCGGAATCCTTCAACTTAGTGCACAACTCGGGAAGCAAATTATGCACGAATTTGTCAACGAACAACCTCTGGCCACCCTCGGTAGCCATATCCTGACCACTATGATCTACAAAGGTTTCTTCAAACCGCGTGAAGAAATCAGACACAGTCTCGTCTTTCTTCTGCTTACATGCAGACAACTTGCCCCAATTAACACGCACTTCGGGCATCAAAGTCTTCATGAAATTAATAATCCTAGCAGGAAGTTGAGCAATTAGTTCTTCAGGCTTAGCACCTCCAACTTGTCTATCATTCGTAGCAACAATGTTAACCCATGTATCACCCAATTCATTATCATGATCCGTATGTCGAATCACATTCCAGATAGGCTGTGGAACAACATTGCCAAACAACATGTCTATATCTGCTAAAGTCATGACTCACGAACCCACAGTTTGAGTGAGCTCTTTATAATATCCCGCCGGATTTTTCCGCGGATCAGGTAATGTCTGCTTAATCGCTAGAACGTCAACACGCTTCCAAGGAACATGCACCCATACTCGCTGAAATTGAGCAGGCGCAGCTACACTACCCAATCCAGCATCAGCCTGTACTGCTTCCTTCCATACCGGAGGAACCTCACGCATCGGATACATACGCGCTTTTCTCCTAACCGACGAATCAGGCTCAAACAATCGCTCGGAAGGAGCATTATAACGAAACGACAACAACGTCGACACCGCTCTCTCAATGTCGAGAAGACTCACAATCGTCCCTTTCGCAAACTCGGAACGCACTCAATATAATTCTTCAGGCGCTTTACCCACTTCGTCCATCCACTGTTCATGGAGGAACACACACATCATTTCAAAGACATACCGTTGCTTTGGTGCTTTCCATTGTCGGAAAACATCCATAATACCCTCAAGATCATACTGAGAAGTGTACGTAACCCATCTACGTGCCATGTGATCCAAAACTACATTCTCATCTGTATCAGGCAATTGACTACGCAATTGTCTTTCCTCATGCATTGGAGACATACCCAATTGACCCAACAAAGGAGAAAAGAAACCAGAAACAGCAGCAGTCATTCACTGCCTAGTAGAAGGAGAAGATGGAAGAATAAGGGAAGACGGAACAATAGTAGAAGAATCCAAAGTCGGAACAGAAGGAGTATTAAGGACAAGCGTAGGAGTAGCAGACAAAGGGGGAGGCAAAGTTGGCGGCCCCTGAGGAGGCTGCGCCAAAGGAACAGTAGCCAACGGAAGAGGAGCTGGCTGTGGAGGAATCGCAGGTGGCACAACAACTGGACGTTGCACAGCCACAACCGGTGGCGGTGGTGCCGTAGCACTCTGTGCATAAGGGGGTGGCGAACTCAATAGATGTGACATTAAAGGATCTTTCACAAGATCTTTCTTGTCATCCTGTTCTTTAGGCGATAAAACTGGGTAGCATCTATCTACCGCTAACTTCTTCACTCTAAGCATTTGCTCGCTTTCTTGCTCTTCCTCATTATCCCTAAACGCAACAGCAGCTTGTACCATTGACATACCTCGTTCTTGTTTGTTCTTCTTCGCTAACTTAATTTCTTTCTGTTTGGCTTCTTTGCGCCATATGCGGAAAGAGTCAAACATTGCCGGCCGGGCTTTCTTCTTGAACAACTTCACTTCGAGATTGTCTAAAATCTCAGTTTCGAAACTACCGTAACGGGGCCACTGTAGAACACTGTCTTTCTTCGTATACTTTACCCAGATCTCATTATAACTAATAGGGCCCACACCATGTTTCACGTATAATTCCTATGTAGGAGTACCAATTGGAGGAACCGGACACGAATCCTCTGACCGGGAATCCTTAGAACAACCACAACCAAATATCTTTCCAAGTCTGCTAAGACCAGGCATCTTGCTCACTAGTCTAGCTTCAAACAACAAGGGAAATCTCAAAACGATAATCTCGCGAATACACGAGTCCCTTGGCTTTGGGGCCTGCAGGTACCTAATCAAAGCGATCCACTAAAGGATAGCAAAAACAAACTAAGGACTAGGAGATGCTCCACTCATACTTAACTGAAATGTCGATGGCGTCACCAGAAGACACGTCAATCGTCTCGCTCTACAAATCGTCTAAGGCTCCAAGGCAAGGCGACAGTCAGGGCAGCAGTCCTTCGTAGCCGTCGGAAGGCGGGGAACCTTGCAGCAAAGACTTTCGGACCACGACGACATACAGGGGTCGATGAAGTGGTAGGCCTTCCTCCAGAATTTTCACACGAAGCTCCTCACGATCTTCGGGCTTGGACCGGTACCGCTGAAGTCGCCCACGTTGGGCGCCAACTGAAGGACCGGGTTTTAGAACCCAGCGGCGTCAGGGAAAACACCTGATGCCTTCGAGTTCCCTTGTCTTGGCAAACAGAGACACGGGATACTTCTTGATGACGTCAAAGACCAAAGTTTATTGGCTGCAACCAGGAACAGAGATCTACGAAGCACACACGAGTGGTTCGCTAGAGACTGCACAAATTCAATGAGCGGAGCATGGTCTTTTATGCCAAAAATCAAGCCTCAGGCAACATTACAAATTAGCATTGGGTTCTTACAAATTGATCAATCGCAAAGTGGCATTTTAAAAGTAGCGTATGACGACAATCCCATTCTCCGTTGTCCAGCCCCCCAAGAAATCACCAAGCACATTCCATTATCCTGTTCAGTCAGGCCGGACTAACCCATCATAAACCCTCAACCCAAATCAGTGATTATGTTGTAAAGGAAGGAACAGAAGCAGATTGGAAGTGAGATAGAAAGGTGGGAGCAGTGTACCATAAACTCGGGCCTGCCCTACTCTTTGATCTTTATCGGACCAGCTGCTTAACAAGGAACTGGCTCAGCGAGGTCAGCCTCGGGGACGGAGTCAGTTCGGCCAGGTCATTCAGAAGTCAGCTAAGACATACGTGTCTCAAGGACTCGTTCGGCCATAGTCTTCGGCCTATGTGAGGGCAACCTTACAAAATGGCTGCCGTACACAAAATGGAACCCGAAGGTTCAAACTAAATCCTTGAATACAGAGTATTCTCATCGATCGATTCATGCGAAAACGCTCATACACGCTACACTCATCATTTGCGGTCTGCTGACACCAAAATCGTCTATTTCCGACGACCTTATTTGAACGGGTTCGGAACACCCGAACCAGACCCACGAACTCACGGAACTACACATAAACGGAAGTTGCTGCTTCAGTGTGACTCATTTCCACATTGGAGCCAAGTGCTAGCACTGCAGTAGAAGCCTCTATGCAGAGATTGATGATAAGGAGCTTTTCTCAATCATGAGGGTTGATTTACAGCCCTGTTTTAAGTTTTTGCCAAAAAGCACTAAGTTCTTCCAGAAGGTGAAGACTCTGAGGTTGATCCTAGAGGATGGTATGTGCAGGGGCTACAGACGTAAGACCTGTTGACTACAAAAAAAAAACAATTGATGAACAGAAGGCTGAACAATGTCAAACATTCACCCCCAGTACAGAGATCTGGGCCTAAATCCATCATTGAATTTTGCTCAGCATGCCATTCTAGTTTGTCCCCAGCCCTCTGTAAATCAATCTTGACCCTGCTCCCCAAGGGAACAATCCAGTCTGAACTGCCAAGATTCAAGCTAGCCTGACTGATGATGGGTGATAACCCGAAACCGGTCCTAGGATGCTTGTTTCTGGTCCAGGGAGGACCTGGCTTGGCAGTTCGGGCTGGACTTTTCCCATGAAGAGTAGGGTCAAGACTGATTTTTTTTTGTAAATATCTTTTTATTGCAGCAAAACAGGTTGTATAATCAAAGCATTTGCGTCATTTCCACTGTTGACCCTTATATATATAAACCTCCATCCTATGTGTCACACAGCCATTTAGCTCACACCCCGGAGGTCGAGCGGCGCAACAGCGGACAGAGTTCTGTGCTGGAGAATACATCATGGCTCAGCGACAACCAGTCATCCGGGAAATGGCAGTGCTGCTTTTCAGTCCTTACAGTCCCCCCCCCCGTGCGCAATGTCCAGTAGGATCAGTAGCCCTTCTTCCCCATTTCTGACCAACAACCCCCATTCCCACCCATTCCTCCCAACCCCTCTTACCCCCCTCCCCTCGTCTAGATCTACTCCCCCCACCCCTATCCCTGCCCCCCACCCCCCCAGACGTGCCAGTGTACCACCAGTGCGAGTTCACATTCATTCCGACCAATCCAGACCCAAGGAAGAACATCAGGAGCAATCAGCAAACAACTTGCAGTCATCACATAGGAAGTAGGGGAACAAGGGAGGGAGCCTAGGCCACCATCTCTCCAGGCGGTTGCGCTGCCGGAGCAGGGCTATGCACCGGGGTGTCTTTCTAATCCAGGTCCAAAAGTGTGAGGTCTAAGACCAACCTCTCCCACGCCCTGGCCCTCTCCAGAGCCGCGTCATTGCCTGCTCTAAGCGCAGACTGCATACGGAGCTCTCCCTCACACCGGGCCCATTTGAGAAGCTCAGCCTTCCATCTCTCCACCGTGGGGCCCCTGTTCGCCTTCCATTGGGATGTTATGGCCGGCTTCGCTAGGAGTAGACCCAGGTCCAGAAACTTGCTAGTACTCTTGTTCTTCGATGTGTGTGGGAACCAGTGTAGGATGCAGTGTGCCATGGTGAATTGCAAGTCCCTCTCCGTAACCTCCCTCAGGCTATCCACTACCTCCCGCCAAAAGGGATCCAACTCTGGGCAGGACCAGAACATGTGCTGGAAATCAGCCAAGTCCGCCGGGCATCGCGGGCAGGCCGCCGGATGGGCTGGGAAATATTTATGTAATTTGTCAGGGGTCAGGTAGGCCCTGTGCAGGACATAAAAGTGCACCAGCTGGAACCTAGCGTTGCGCGTCCCATTTCGGGCCCGCTACACTATGCCAGACCACGCCTCCTCAGGGATCTCCGTCTCCAGGTCAGCCTCCCATTTTGCCTTCAGGGTCAGCAGTGGGGCGACAGTCTCCGAGACCATGCGCCTATATAGGCACGTGACTGCCTTGACCGTCCCTGCCATCATTACCACGTACTGGCAGCCCAGAGACAGTGGCGGCTCCGTCATGCCCGTCTTCCAGTGCTTGTGGATCGCCGTCGTTAGCGCCGCATGAAGGAGGAAGTCCCCCCCCGCCAGCTCAAAGCGGTCTCTCAGGAGGTCAAAAGGCAGCAGCACCCCGTTCTCATAGAGGTCCCCCATGAACGTCAGCCCCTGCAGCTCCCAACTTTGTAGACCGTGCCACGAGCCCCCATGAGGTAGTGCCCCACACAGCTTGAGCGGGATCTCAGGTGCATATGGGACCGTAATACGGCCCCTCCGGCGATATCTATTCCAGCATTTCCGGGCCGTCGCAAATTCCTGAGTGAGGTGGAAATCTCCCACCGGGAGCCCCAGGACAATCCGGGATAACACCTGAACCGGGCCCGCCGGCTCCCCCGATCCGTCCTCCCCTCTCCTGGCTCTCGCGACCCATTGCGTCAGCCATTGCAGCTGTGCCGCTAGGTAGTATAGTTCGTAGTCTGGCACTGCAAGTCCTCCTTCAGCTCTAGGGCGGAGAAGTGTGTTGTGTGCCACCCTGCGTCTGCCCACCCCCCACAGAAAGCCGATTACCATCGACCTCAGTCGCCGGAAGTAGCTCGCCGGGATCCAGATCGGGAGGGTCCTGAAGAAATAAAGCATTCGCGGCAGGGTCACCATCTTGAGAAGCGCCACTCTCCCCATTAGTGACAATGGGAGCGTGCTCCAAAAGTCGAAGTTCACTTTAGTGTGCCTAATTGCCGACCCAATATTTCCCTCAAGGATATCCGCCTTGTCATGGAAGATCAAGGTCCCTAGGTAGCGCAGACTCCTCTCCTCCCACGTCACCCCCTCCGTGGACTGTGGACAAAGTCTCAGCCGGGAACAGGTAGGACTTCGTCCAGTTCCCCGGAGGCCTGACACTCTGCTCAATGATTGTAGGAGGGACCTAGCCCCACGCAGAGAGTCAGTCGAGTCCGCCAAGAACATCAGCATATAATGTGATGTGGTGTACCTGTCCATAGACATCCAGCCCCTGATACGCCCGACCCAGTCGGGCTAGCGCTGCGAGGGGTTCGACGGCTATGGCGAACAATAGGGGGGAAAGAGGGCACCCCTGTCGGGTGCCCCTGCCCACCACACACATCTCAAAGATAACTCTCCGAGTTCTGACCCTCGCCGTCGCGTTCCGGTAGAGCAGTGCCGTCCAATCCACGAAGCCCTTGCCCAGGCCCAGCGTGCGCATGACATGGAAGAGATGAGGCCATTCCAGGCTGTCAAAGGCCTTCTCCATGTCGACTGCAAACACCGCCGCCTCAGCGCCGTCATAGGTGTCAGCCTCCAATACATGCTGGAGCTGTCGTACGTTAAGCGCCGTGTTGCGGGCCGGGACGAAGCCGGACTGGTCCGCGTGGATCAACATGGGCATATGGGGGAGCAAACACGCCGCCAAGATTTTACTCAAAATCTTATAGTCCAAATTGAGCATGGACAGTGGGCGATACGCTGCCCTGTCCCACGGCTGTTTGCCCGGTTTTAATAGGGGGACGATAAGCACTTCACCAGTGGTCACCGGCAGGCTGCCCAGTCGCTTCGCCTCGTTGTAGAGCCACGTCAACCGGGGCGCAAGGAGGTCGACGTAGGTGAGATAAAATTCAGTCGGGAGCCCGTCGGAGCCCGGCGCCTTGTTCCTCGCCATACCCTTGATGGCGACTCTCACCTCCCTCTCCTCAATTTTGCTCCCGAGCAGCTTCGCGTCTTCCTCCCCCAGCTCTGGCAAATCTAGTCCCTCCATGAAGCCCTGGAATTCTTCCACCGACGGCAGGACCCTGCTGCGGTAAAGCTCCGTGTAGTAATCATAGAATAACTCATTAATCGCCTGTTGGTCAAACCGCGCCACTCCCGAGTGATCTCTGAGCTCAAGGATGACCGAGCTCCGGCGAGTCGGATTGGCCAGCCAGGCCAAAAGAGCTCCCGACTTATCGCGCTCCGAGTGCGCGCGTGTGAGGTAGGCCTTCTAGTCGAAGCACCTGAGGCGCTCCACTGTCGCCGCCACCACTTGCGGCGCCTCAAGTAGCGCCTCATGTGTGTCTGGTCGCTCAGGCCTCGCCTTCTCCAGCCCCCGCAGCTTCTCATCCCCCTTTGTGATGTCCTCTAGCAAGGTCCTCCTAACCCCCGACGCCGTCGCAATGCATTGTCCCCGCACCACTGATTTGAAGGCGTCCCATTCAATCGCGGCTGAACCCGCGGTGCCCGCATTGACCTGAAAATACGCCTCGATGTTCGAGGCTATTGTGGTGCGGAAGAGCTGGTCGTCTAGCGCCTCTGGGCGCAACTTCCAGGCAGGGATTCGCGGGCGGCACTGCAACCAGCGCAGCTGCACAAGTAGCGGGTTATGATCAGAGATCGTGCGCGTGAGATACTCACTGTGGCACACCTCTGCATGCACGTCCTGGGAGCACAGGAAGGCATCGATGCGAACGTGTCACTCATGGAAAGCGGAGAAAAACGAATAGTCCCTGTCCGATGGATGGTTAGCCCTCCATGAGTCGACCAGATCCCATTGGCGTTGCCTGGCAGAACGCGCAAGTGCCAGTTTGCCAGCTGGTGCATTAGGTAGGGGGGGGGTGCGATCTGTCCAGGGCAGTGTCAGTCACGCTATTAAAGTCCCCGCCAAGGAGCAAGGGCTCCATCAAAAACGGGGCCAGCTTGTTGGACAACAAGGAGAGAAATGCAGGCTGGTCTACGTTCGGGGCGTACAGACAACCCAATGTAAGGTCCCTCCCATCCAGTTTGCCTCGCACCATGACATACCACCCCTCTGGGTCAATCAACTGCTGTGTGCACTGGAAAGGAACACCCGCCGTTATCCAAATGGCCACCCCCTAGCATATGCGGAGTAGCCGGTGTGGTAGACCTGCCCCCTCCATCTCCGTTGTAGCGCCTTCCCCTCCTTAGCTAGTAGGTATGTTTCCTGGAGGAAGGCAAAGTGAATGCCCCGTCTGACTAAATAGGAGTGGATCTTGTGGCGTCTATGCATTGTGTGCATCCCTCTTACGTTCCACGTGAGACATTTGTAGCCTAAGTCGGGTCCCATTGCAGAGCACATCGCGCTTCATCCACACTCTCAGCGACCCCCCTGGCACGCCCCGGTCCCACCCCCATCCCCCCCCAACCTGATCAATTAAACTCCCCCAACTCCCACACCCCAGGATAGACAACCAACGTGGAAACCCCATCCAAACTCAAGTAGTGAAAGTGTATTGCAATAGACTAGGGCTAGGGTGGCCAGGACGCCGACCCAAACAGGCCCGAAGCCCCCCGCCCCACCCCCCCAGAACATTCAGGAGAAGCCCCCTCGGCACTTCCCCCCCCCACAGCTCAGTGATAAGTCCCGGGAGGCATCCACACCTCTCCGCACAGCGTCTGAAGGCAGCCTCAACCCACAACCCAGTACCTTATAAATGTGTCCAGTGTCCTGCTGTTCACATCAGCCAAGGATTTCGTCTGCTGTTTGGGGAGTCACCACCGGCAGGTCCGTCTCCGAAAGATCGTGCCCACTACTGGAGCCAGGGCTGGGAGCACTGACCTTCGAGTGCCCCGATGCGCTACTGGAAGGGCTGGCGTCTCCCTGGCTGATGGCCACCACTGCCAGCACCGCCTTAGCTCGTTCCAGCTGCCACCCTGACGGGGAACCAGACCTCCGCGTCGGCGGCGTCTCAGTAGAGCGCCTCCCAGGCGAGGTCTCCGTAGGGGCATCTGCGCCCGACTCCCCCCTGGCATCTAACCAGCTCCAAGCCTCCTGCGGTGTGAGGAAAAAGTGGGAGCAACCTCCAGCGATGACCCTCAGCCGAGCCGGGAACAGCATTGCATAGGGCAGCTGCAGCGACCTCAGTTTACGCTTGACCGCCAGGAAAGAGGCCCTTTGTTTTTGTACGTCTCTGGTGAAGTCCGGGAACACCATGACCTTGCTATTATCAATTCTCAGGTCCGGCAGGTCTCTGGCCTTCCGGAGGATGTGGTCTCTATCTCGGAAATGCAGGAGGCGCATCACTATCGGCCGTGGCGGTTCTCCCGGCTTGGGAGGGCGCGCCGGGACTCTGTGGCCCGCTCTAGGGCAAAGAACGGGGAAAGTCCTTCTGGAGCCACCAAAGTACGCAGCCATCCCTCCAGGTAGGAGACCGCATCCTGGCCCTCCACTTTCTCTGGGACCCCCACAAGGCGGAGGTCTTTACGTCTGGAGCGCCCTTCACTGTCCTCGGCCCTGAGCTTCAGCACCCGGACCTTCTGCGCCACCTCCGCCAATGATGCTCTCAGGGTAGCCACTTCCCCAGGCAATTCCTTCAGGGTTACCTCCGAGGTCGTCACTCGCTCCTTCAGCTTCCTGTGGTCGTCCTTCAACAAGGTCAGGTCTGAACCGATGGTGTCTATTCGCTTTTCAAGAGCTTCCAGTGACGCTACTATCGCCTGCATGATGTCTTCCAAGGACGGATCCCGTGGGTGGGTCGAGCTTCCTGCTCCAGACGTCGGTGCATCTTCCTCCACGAGATAGCCCGGGTCATCCAACTTCAGTGTGTCAAAGCTCTTCTTTCTGCCTCCTCGCACCATTCTGCCGGGTGGCAAGACGTGTGTGCCTCTACGGTGGCCACCAGTGGATCAAGGTACTCCTGAACTCCTCTCCGGTCTCACCTCAGTCGCTCGGCACTTCTGTGCCCCCGGGCCCTTGCCAGGCGGGACTCCAGACCATCGGCCAACTCAGGGAGCAGGTCCCACTCCACCAGGGCGGCCCACTCCACCAGGGCGGCGGGGCACCAGGGCCCCCGCTCCAGTCGCTTGGCGAGACCTCCCCCGCCGGGGTGTCACTGACTGGTTTCGCGCCTCCGAGCGCCAGGCCTTGGGTAGCTTCTGGTGCGCGGGTGCCCCTGGTCAGGAAGCAGTCTCTCACCGCTGTCAGCCCGGGTGTCTCTACGGTGGCCACCAGTGAGTCAAGGTACACTTGAACTCCTCTCCGGTTCCGCCTCAGTCGCTCGGCCCTTTTGCGCCTCCGGGCCCTTGTCAGGCGGGGCTCCAGTCCATTGACCAGCTCAGGGAGCAGGGGCCCCCGCTGCAGTCGCCTGGCGAGTTCTCTCCCTCCGGGGTGTCACAAAATGTTTTAGCGCCTCCGAGCGCCAGGCCCTGAGTAGCTTCTGGTGCGTGAGCGCCCCTGGCCAGGGAGCAGCCCCTCTCCGCTTTCAGCCCGGGTGCCTCTCTGAGGCGGGTGATAGGCCCCTCCGCTTCTGCGCGCCCCACCGCTGAAGCCCGCTCACCGCTAGTCTGCCGTCAATGCAGGTGCCCCGCTTCCCGGGGGGGGGGGCACCAGGGTTATCCTCGCAGCGGTAGGGTGAGATCGCCACACCACAAGGCCTCAGGGTCTCCTCCGCCGGCAGCTAGGGCAGCCTCTGTCCCGCGGGCGGCGCCATCTTGGGGTCAGGCAGTCTGTCCGCCCCTCGCTCTCCGGTCTCACCCGTGCCGTGATGTCAGGCGGTGTCTCCCACCTCCTTCAGTCCCGAGGGACCTCCGCTGCCGTGTGGGCGATGCTCTCAGCTTCCCTGGGCTCCCCGCCGCTGTCAGCTCGTCAGCGCCAGGCAAATTAGGCAGGGACAGCGGCTGCCATTTTGAGCGCCCGTTACTCCGGTTGCCTCGCCTCCCGAACAAAGTTCTCCGCAGGCAGTTGCCGGGACTCCCGGTTCTCCAGGGTCACTCCTTGTGCTCCCGAGCCCCTCCCATGCGTGTTTAGGGGTTCGGGGTTCAAGCCGGGGTACAGGATATGCTGTGGTGCGAGGCGGGCGCGGAGGAGCTCCGGAGTCCCGCTTCCACCTACATCGGCACCTAAGCCACGCCCCCCAGTAGGGTCAAGACTGATTAGCATAAGGCTGGGTCTAAACTGGGGTGGCATGGTGACCAAAGGAAAAATTGATTTAACCCAGATCTCTTGCCTGGTAGTGAATGTTTGATACATTTAGCATTCATTCCATCATTTGTTTGCGTAGCACTTTTCGCCCTAAGTGGGATGGGTATGCCCAGACGTAGGTTCTTTGCTCACTGTGCCACTGGGTTCAAGCTGCCTGGCTAATGAGGGGTGATACCCCGAAACCGGTCTTTGGATGCTTGTTTCTGGTCCAGTGAGGACTGGCTTGGCAGTGCAGACTGGACTGTTTCCATGAGGAGTAGGGTCAAGACTGGTTTGCATATGGCTGGGTCTAAACTGGGGTGGCATGGTGAGCAAAAGAGCAATGGATTTGACCCAGATCTCTTGATTGGGGGTGAATGTTTGATTCATTTAGCATTCCGTCCATTAAAATTGTTCTCTCATTACAAAACTCCGATAGGGGCTGATCCCCCATTTCATGACGTCATAGAAAACATGTATTTGAAGGGGTGGAAATAGATAGATAAGACAAGCTTCCCATGCTTTTAGCAAAGTGATATCCATTACAGTCGTTTGAAGAAAAATGTTGAAAAATGCCAAGAGACTTGTTGGATTTCTATGACTGATACTACGATGTTCACCGCAAAAGATGCAGATGATAGGGAGGTCATTCATGGGAAGAAGTTTTGGACAACAAGAAAGGATATACTGCAACATACAAGGACACATGGTTGAAAGGCAAGTGTATTCTTGTGCGGAGATAGGGAGTAAACCTGGTCCCAGGAGCGTGCTGAATGCTTATTTGTCAACATGAAGAAGAAAGAATATTGATGTTGCAACATAGAAAATGTATATTTCTAATAGTGCATGTTCTTAGACTAGGGGCAGAGAGACAGAGATAGATTGAGATTTCGTCCCTTACCAGACTCTCTGAGAGGAGACTCTTTACCTGGTTTCTTGAACATCTCTTCATAATAATTCTTAGCATATTTCTTGGTCTGCTGCTATTTGAGCTGAGAATACTTTATTATGCTAAAGCTTCATGCTTATGCTTGATTTTTACTTCATGGGTATCTGAATTGACACCTTAATACCTTCTCGCAATTAATTTTGATTTATCTAGAATAGGGGAGTTTCTTTATGGAACACATTTGTTTCATTATTCTTATTGTATTGATTGCATTATTGATTAATTTCTTGATTTGCTTCATTACCAAATATCGATTCATTGATTATTTTAACTTTTAATGATGAGAATTGGAAAAGAATACTAGATAAATATTACAAACTAAAAAACTAGAAAATGAAACCCTTTAACTCACACTAACTCTCTTTATTGGCTGACCTAAAAGAAATGATAATTAATAATACTTTATATTGACTGTAGCCCCTTACATTTCAGTCGACATCAATGATCTATGATTGATGAGCAAGTGATAGAGAAACCCTATACACCAGCACAGATGAACAACAGGAAAGTGTACACATCTCTGTAAAGGGCATATTCAGCCTCACATAATGCCCTGAGAGCGGCAACATATGGGGCATATTCCGCTCAATTCCTCCAACTCATTTTTAATGTGCTGCTAAAACAGAAAGATTTCTTGGAAATTCTTGCAAACATGGAGATTCTGCCACAATTTCTCTTAGATATGTCATTAGATTTTTTGTGGTCCTCAGCGACCACAGCAAGAGAGGGAACAACCATTACAAAGAAAGTATAGGAAGCCCCCTAATGTACGGTCTGGGACCAGGGGAATGAGATTAAAGAAAGTTAAAGTGTCCCTAAAGTCAAAGAGTCCCGTTGGAAATGATCAACCGGGATTTAGTACCCACTGCACTTCATATTAATTATTAGGGACAACCACCAAATGCGTATGAAATAGTCATATAAATCCCAATAATTCAGTAATATATAAACCCTAGACTGGAACCCAGCATGCAGTATTGACAATCACTCAAGCACAGTTGTGTGTGGATTTGTGACAAGTTAAAGCAATACAACAAGGTAAATTAAAAAAATGAGCATACATTTATTACACTTTGCAGATTAAAAAAGTTTTTGTTTTCATACAATTGTTGAACACATCATGTTTACCAAAAATACAATATATTACACAATACATTAAAAATGTTCTTGAGAACACAAGTCGACGCGGCGTTTCGGTTAAAAACCTTCTTCAGGACAGTTTCTATAAAGAAACACATAATTACTAATATTGCAATTAAACTTACACACAATTTTCTTAAACCATTTTCAATGTATCTAACTGTCACAAAAATTCATAAAAATACTAATAATCCACTTGGCCTATATCATCTACAACCCGTTATACATTGCTACTAATGACATATGTTTACATTTAACATTTCTAAAATGTGGGCATCCTATAGGTAACATTTCTGATGCATGCCAGTATCTAAAGTACAATGGAATCTCTATAGACAGTATCCTATAGTGGTGGTAGTGCCAATAGTCTTGTGGGAATTTTGATTTTTTTTTTAATTCATTAAGTAACGTACCACAAAGTTGCGGTACTCATTATGGTTGACATTAATTGTAGCCCAATCAGTAAGAGTCTCTTACCTCAAACAATATAAGAATTTGTTCTCAGATATTCATTCTGAGGTCGAGTTCTTTACATAAAACGGGGAGGTGTTCTGTTTTTGGTCCACACTCTAGACTACAAATAACCCGATTAATCAGTCAGGGTATATTTGTACATGATATGTGTCTGAAAGGTCAAAGAAGGGAGGTATTATGCATTAAATCATTCAAGAGCCCATTTCTTCTCCTACATTAAGGCTGAAACATAGTGGGTTCTTTAAATACCTTTAACTCCGGTCTGTAAGTTTCACACTGTGTCGGAGGGGATACTGATTGCTTTACATAAACTAGACAAATAAAAAGTATAAAAAGGCTCTGGTAACTGTTATAAAGGATTAGATGTGCATATTGTTACCCTATTGTCCAGAGGACTCACCTAGAGATTAGCTCGATAAATCGCTGTAGCCGCGTGCTAAATATGCTTAGTCAGCTAGATCTAGTTCTCACGATCTCTAGAGAAAAAAAAATATAATAATTCGATGTTTCACTTCATTATATTATTTTTGTGGTTAAATATATAAACCTTTCTTTTGTGACTGCCTGTATCCTCTTTTTTCTCCAATTGGAGTATCGCTTAACTATTTGCGGATATGTTGTGTTCACATGTTCATTAAGTTCTTTATACATTGTTTAGCTACTGGCGGATATGTTATATTCATTGTGTTCTTATACCTTGTTGTTTTTTTATAATAACAGGTACATTTGCAGCAAAGAATTAAAGGTTAAAAGCAATCTTTGCGTTCATAAGATCTTGCAGGCCATTGGTAATCCAACTGGTACTACGCGCTTTATTTAATTAAAACGGGACTTGCCACTATTTTCTGCTATATTTAGACGTGTTTGACAATGTCCAATCATTTTGGTATCAACTTACGGCATATTTTATCGATTGTTAAATATCCACTTTTAACCGTTTCAAATTTGCTCACACGTTTTTCTTGGGAACGTTAGTATCCTGAAACGGTGTGAAATTGCTACTCTCTTTTCATGAATCCAGTTAAGTTAAGCTGAGTACAACAGCAAAGCAGCATCTAATATGCTTACCTAGTTTTGAAAAGACGGCGTCCCTGCTCCTCCGTACACAGCGTCTGGGGGTTCAGTTGTATTCAGTATAAGACGCTGTCGGCTAGTGAGTTGATCTTTAAATACAAGCAGCCTCACCAGTGGACGCCGTAAACGGCAGTATTATTGGTTAAAACGCGGTCACATGATCGCGAGTTATATTTTTGAATGAAAGTGATTTTTTAACCCAACTGAACTACCAAGTTAGTGTTGCTTTCATCAAATCTAATTTAAAATCGAAAGCTCGATTGTTGCTTCTCTATATATTTAGATCGCGTCTGGAGAGAATCGAGTTATTTATGTATGCACTGTCACATACTCGAGATAGTGACATCGTATTAAAAAACGGGTAATGAATTAACCGAACGCCCAATTCGGATACCCATTAAATGTTACTTTATACATGCCATTATTTGTATGGGTCAAATACCGCCCAATTTATTTATATGGGCCATATAAATCACAATTTTGATTATATCTATTGCTAGCAATGTTTTCATGGTTGACAACAAGGAAAACTTTATTGAGCATTATACACAGCCACGGAATGAGCATGATTCCTCAATTGGGGCTAGTAAAGCCGAATTGTTACATCAAACCTATTTGGATTAGATAACATATTTGATATTGAGAAAATTTATGTCTCAATACTTTTCTATGAAAAGCTGTGTGCTCTAGTCTTCCGGTTGAGGGAACCCAACTTATCTAGGTATCATGCCGCCGACGGTTTGTCAATTCATATTGGTACTATTTTGTTCAGCTAATTATGCGTTCCCAATCTTCATGGCTATTCAGTCCTGATCTGACACTGTTGAGCCTTGACATAAAATACTGTTCCCGTTTTTTACGTTTTTGATTTATGTCTCCGCCTCTGGCATTCATGGTGACTGCTTCTAAGCAACACCATTGGAACTCATTGATGTTATGGCCCAATGGTTTGCCAATGGTCAGTCAAAGATGACATCTATATGATACGCTGCCCATGTGACCTAATCTACATTGGAGAGACGTCACGTGAGGTACGCATTCGTATGAATGAGCACAAATCAGCAATAAGGACCAACAAGAAAGGTGCACCATTGACTAACCATTGGCAAACATTGGGCCATAACATCAATGAGTTCCAATGGTGTTGCTTAGAAGCAGTCACCATGAATGCCAGAGGCGGAGACATAAATCAAAAACGTAAAAAACGGGAACAGTATTTTATGTCAAGGCTCAACAGTGTCAGATCAGGACTGAATAGCCGTGAAGATTGGGAACGCATAATTAGCTGAACAAAATAGTGCCAATATGAATTGACAAACCGTCAACGGCATGATACCTAGATAAGTTGGGTTCCTTCAACCGGAAGACTAGAGCACGCAGCTTTTCATAGAAAAGTATTGAGACATAAATGTTCTCAATATCAAATATGTTATCTAATCCAAATAGGTTTGATGTAACAATTCGGCTTTACTAGCCCCAATCGAGGAATCATGCTCATTCCGTGGCTGTGTATAATGCTCAATAAAGTTTTCCTTGTTGTCAACCATGAAAACATTGCTAGCAATAGATATAATCAAAATTGTGATTTATATGGCCCATATAAATAAATTGGGGGGTACTTGACCCATACAAAAAATGGCATGTATAAAGTAACATTTAACGGGTATCCGAATTGCGCGTTTGGTTAATTCATTACCCGTTTTTTAATGCGATGTCACTATCTCGAGTGTGTGACAGTGCATACATTAATAACTCGAGTCTCTCCAGACGCGATCTAAATATATAGAGAAGCAACAATCGATCTTTCGATTTTAAATTAGATTTGATGAAAGCGACACTAACTTGGTAGTTCAGTTGGGTAAAAAAAATCACTTTTATTCAAAAACATAAATCGCGATCATGTGACCGCGTTTTAACCAATAATACTGCCGTTTATGGCGTCCACTGGTGAGGCTGCTTGCATTTAAAGATCAATTCACTAGCCGACAGCGTCTTATACTCAATACAACTGAACCCCCAGACGCTGTGTACGGAGGAGCAGGGAGGCCGTCTTTTCAAAACTAGGTAAGCATATTAGATACGGCTTTGCTGTTGTACTCAGCTTAACTTAACTGGATTCATGAAAAGAGAGTCGCGATTTCTCACCATTTCAGGATACTAACGTTCCCCAAAAAAACATGTGAGCAAATTTGAAACGGTTAAAAGTGGATATTTAACAATCGATAAAATATGCCGTAAGTTCATACCAAAATGTTTGGACATTGTCAAACACGTCTAAATATAGCAGAAAATAGTGGCACAGTCCCGTTTTAATTAAATAAAGCGCGTAGTATCAGTTGGATTACCAATGGCCTGCGAGATCTTATGAATGCAAAGATTGCTTTTAACCTTTAATTCTTTGCTGCAAATGTACCTGTTATTATAAAAAAAACAACAATGTATAAAAACACAATGAATATAACATATCCACCAGTAGATAAACAATGTATAAAGAACTTAATGAACATGTGAACACAACATATCCGCAAATAGCCAAGCGATACTCCAATTGGAGAAAAAAGAGGATACAGGCAGTCACAAAAGAAAGGTTTATATATATAACCACAAAAATAATATAATGAAGTGAAACATGGAATCATTATATATTTTTTTCTCTAGAGATCGTGAGAACTAGATCTAGCTGTCGAAGCATATTTAGCACGCGGCTACAGCAATTTATCGAGCTAATCTCTAGGTGAGTCCTCTGGACAATAGGGTAACAATATGCACATTTAATCCTTTATAACAGTTAACAGAGCCTTTTTATACTTTTTATTTGTCTAGTTTATGTAAACCAATCGGTGGCCCCTCCGACACAGTGTGAAACTTACAGACCGGAGTTAAAGGTATTTAAAGAACCCAATATGTTTCAACCTTAATGTAGGAGAAGAAATGGGCTCTTGAATGATTTAATGCATAATACCTCACTTCTTTGACCTTTCAGACAAATATCATGTACAAATATACCCTGACTGATTAATCGGGTTATTTGTAGTCTAGAGTGTGGACCAAAAACAGGACACCTCCCTGTTTTATGTAAAGAACTCGACCTCAGAATGAATATCTGAGAACAAAGACTCTTACAAGAGTAAGAGACTCTTACTGATTGGGCTACAATCAATGCCAACCATAATGAGTACCGCAACTTTGTGGTACGTTACTTAATGAATTTTAAAACAATCAAAAATCCCACAAGACTATTGGCACTACCACCACTATAGGATACTGTCTATAGAGATTCCATTGTACTTTAGATACTGGCATGCATCAGAAATGTTACCTATAGGATGCCCACATTTTAGAAATGTTAAATGTAAACATATGTCATTAGTAGCAATGTATAACGGGATGTAGATGATATTGGCCAAGTGGATTATTAGTATTTTTATGAATTTTTGTGACAGTTAGATACATTGAAAACGGTTTAAGAAAACTGTGTGTAAGTTTAATTGCAATATTAGTAATTATGTGTTTCTTTATAGAAACTGTCCTGAAGAAGGTTTTTAACCGAAACGCCACGTCGACTTGTGTTCTCAAGAACATTTTTAATGTATTGTGTAATATATTGTATTTTTGGTAAACATGATGTATTCAACAATTGTATTAAAACAAAAACTTTTTTAATCTGCAAAGTGTAATAAATGTATGCTCATTTTTTTAATTTGCCTTGTTGTATTGCTTTAACTTGTCACACATCCACACACAACTGTGCTTGAGTGATTGTCAATACTGCATGCTGGGTTCCAGTCTAGGGTTTATATATTACTGAATTATTGGGATTTATATGACTATTTCATACGCATTTGGTGGTTGTGCCTAATAATTAATATGAAGTGCAGTGGGTACTAAATCTCGGTTGATCATTTCCAACGGGACTCTTAGACTTTAGGAACAACCATTACAACACATCTTTTACTATGTGTTGCTATTACATTGCATGCGTTACAACGCATGCGATGTAACAATGCGTATCGTTTACTACGCATACCATTACATCGCATGCTCCCTTTTAACACACGCGATGTAATGGCTATCCAAGTCGTTGTGAGGAAACTGAGGCTGTTTCCTCACAAAAAGAATCCACTCCTTTAGCCTAGGAGACCATGGTTTCCATTTTTGACCCAACTAGCTTCAGATCCCCATTTTCCATACAGCCAGAGCCTACCAGTACGTTCCTGCCCTAAAATTCAATCCGATCCGTCAATTAAGACTGACAGTCTGGAAGTTGAAAGGGCTAGGTTGCAACAAACAAGAGGCTCTAAATATCCAGGAAGGGAAGAACAATTCCACTTTACAATCATATGCCAAACACTGGATGCATTTTTGCTCTTGTTGTACTGTTCTGGACATTGATCTTGTTTTCGGAAATCCATCTAAAACTGTAGATTTTTTAAGCAATGGGTTTGCGAAAGGTTTATCTCCATCAACCTCATCCTCCCAATGGGCAGCAATAAAATGCTGCAGAGTTAAGAGAGAAACTGTCATCCATTCTTTCGCTGGGTAAAAAACTCCGTAAAATTTTTAGATTACAAAAGCCGACTGTATAGTCCAGTATAGCTTCGTTAGTTTGGCTTGCAGAATGAACATTTTGAGCCTTTATAGAAATCTGACATTTCCTGCCTATCTGCAAAAGTAGATTTCTTGGTTTCAATAACCTCTTTTCCATACTTATACTTAGAATCTTTCCCTGGCCGAGTAGTTCTGAAGCCAGATCCGAAATTCAGACTTAAGGTACAGTCTCTTATTCACTCTAGTCAGGAAATCATTCTTCCAATTTGTATTCCTCACATGACATCCCTTCACCTTTGGATGTAATGGGAGCCCTTTTGATTTACCTAAATAAAACAAAATCATTCAAGTTCCCCCAATCCCTCTTATTACCTACGGTACAGCTTGAAAAGGAAGCACAGCTTCCACTCCCACAATCAGTAGGTGGGTGAGGCAAGCAATGTCTCAGTCCTATGCATCTATGTTACCAGGGAATGTCCTGGCGAGATCTGCTAGGGCAGTGGCTGTATCATGGGCGGAGGCAGATGGACTTTCATTTCAAGAGATTTGTAGAATTGCCAAACACAAACATGTTTGGGCTCACTATAAGTTAGAACTATTTTCCAATTATACTAACAACTTTGGCTTTTCTGAAAACAGCAGTGAAGCAATTGTTGAAATACATTTTTCTGAAGCACATCATTTTTTCTGACTATTATTGCTTGGGAATATCCTCACAAGTAAGTACTATGAAGAGAAGGACAGACGTAGAGGTAAGGAATGAGTAACTTACTAGTAATCCTCATTACTCTTAGGATAGTCATCTCAGCATAGCAGGATCCCATTATCCCTCCCTTCCTAAAAACACAATGATATGTGGCTTAAATGGAAACCGGAAGTGCAGGGGAAGTGGCGTTTATGATCAGGGACTGTTCAAAGATTTAAAATAGAAATAAAAGAAACCTTGGGTGGAGTTTTATGTCATGAGACAGGCAGCCTCACAAGTCAGTGCTATGACAAGGTTAATGAAGTTTACCGGTAGGTAATAGGTTCATTCTTCTCTTTTGCATTTTCCCCTTTCAACCCCCCCCCCCCCCCCCCCCGGAGAATGCTCAGCCTATTAGTTGATAATTTGCTCTGCGATTTGATGTTTCACTTCCCCATCCCTCTACAGCTCCAGTAATCATTTTGCATGCCGAGCACCCAGCTGTGTGTAGGTTCGCTGCTCTTCCTGGCCTACACTTTGATAAATAATCTTCTCAGTTCTCACCCTCAAATTCTACTCATGAGTTTAGCTGATATTATCAGTATTATGACTTAATTCGGTTTCGTCTCTTGAAGAGGCTCCAACATGGATTTACTTTGATAAGGGAGCCCGTGCTGACAAATTTAAGAAGTGCTCTTACGTTGGCTTTCTCTTCCCCTTCCCTATTTCCATGTGAACTGACTACTGCCCCAGAATAATTTCTAGTGTCCAGTGCCATATTCTTGGGTGCTGAAAGGACTATGTATAGGGTTTCTGTCGCTTCCCCATCTGAGCATGACAGTATTTCATCAAAGTGTTCTGTACTGACAGGAGAGGATTTGCAGTTATCTAACACCCCCAGATCCTGCAAGATGCTTTGTGGCTGTTCCAAACCCCTTCCTTCATGGCACCGGAAGACATACATGGTATTGGCCAGATCTCAATCGAGAAGGTGATCATGGACTGAGGCATGTGACATAACTGTCCTCCTTAAAATCAAAATTAAGGTTGATGGGGTATTTACGGTCTCAACTCGTGTGCCGCATAAAGTGGCTGTCTGGACCGATCTCACACATCAGCCAGGTTGGGTTCATGTAACACTTTCCTGGAGTGAGATGTGTCCCACTGCTGAATAAAACAAACTTGAAAGCCATACACAGAGGTAGATTGGTTTACCACATTATTGGTTATTCTAGGAAGGAAGATAAGCCCCACAACCTTAAGAAATATAGCTAAACATCATATAAGACGTAGATGTGACAGAGACAAACAGTGCATGAAAGCATTCGTCTAAGACCTCATAGAGAGACAGCCCAAAGGAAATTTTCATTATCAGAGCCCCCAAGTGTAGGAACTAAACATCATATAAGACGTAGATGTGACAGAGACAAACAGTGCATGAAAGCATTCGTCTAAGACCTCATAGAGAGACAGCCCAAAGGAAATTTTCATTATCAGAGCCCCCAAGTGTAGGAAAAAAGTGAAAACAGAGGACTTCATGTTTTTTAAACCTCACATTCCCATAGTCAAACAGAATAAAAGAGAGTCAGAACCTAGACGACAAGCTCAACATGAAAGCTCAAGTCCAAACAGTGTGCACCTTTTGCTTCTACATCCTAGGCATGCCGCAAAAGATCTACTGGTGGTTGCCTCAGAACACCACATGATTGTCACACAAGCAATATTCACCAGCAGGCTGGACTACTACACAGACTCCAGGACACCGCCAGAAGACTCATACTGGAACTCCTGCGCCGGTGAATCCTCAAAGTCACCAAATTAACCTGAGCTCAAACCCCTGGTAGCAATCGCAGAGAGCAGGCAGGCATAATTTAAGGAAATGTGTAAAGTATATATGCAATACCCAAAACATTAATAAAGTTAAAACACAACACAACAAAAATTCCCCAAAATCAAATTGGAAAACGTTTAATAAATAAAATGATACAATATGACAAAAATGTAATCATGGGAACCAAAGATAAGAATTTTTTACGTTTTAAATAAAAATAGCACCAAAAAGCAATAAGAGTCAACTGCTGTCAACTGGTAGCAGTAGACCAGGACCTAGGCATGATTTGAGGCTGACTATGATGAAGCAAATGTCAGATACAAAAACTAGGTTTGACCCGATCAGAAGTTTTATCTTGGGATTTAGTTTAAAAAATGGAAGTCCAAAATCTTCAGTGGGACAAGGCAGCGGGCTGTAGCCAAAGAGGGCTATGCAAGTCTGTATAGCATTTGGGGTGGTCCTGCTGAATTGATTTATGCAGGAAACCTCAGAGCAGAAGAGACTCAAAGTTTGACTTGGGAATGTCCTGGTGAGATCTACTATAGCAGTGGAAAGATTTCTACGTTTGCACTTACCCACTTAGTCACTTTTTCAGAGCTTGGAATCCTTCTGTGGAGCATGGCTGCAGACTATAGCTGAAGAGGGCTCCATGAGGCCAGATACCTTCTCCCTGAGGCCCCACTGAATCGGATTTGCTACTTTGCTACTATGGAGACGCTCTGATCCGGAGAAACCTGGATCTTCAGCCCAGTGATAACACACATTGGGTGGATTGGCTTGACAGGTTGGTCCCGAAGGTCTTGGAAATGCAAATTTGCTGAGTCCTAGGTTTTCAGAAGTAGTAGGAGAGGTCCAGCCAGATACAGCCAAGGGTCCTAAGGAACATCACTTGGGGGTCAGGACTCACTACAGAAAAGGGCAACTGAAGAGGCCAACTCCAGGGTCCAGGGCAGGTCCAGTTGGAACTGGTAAGCTACGCAGTTGTTGAAAATTCCTCTTGTGGATTGCTGTATACTTGTAGCTTGAACAGAAGGTCAACTTATGACTCTTGGAGTCAACTTCTTTGTCTCTTTCTCCTGGGTACAAGAGGCTGCAGGTCCAGTCCTTCAGGCTCCTCCCGGGTCACAGACAGCAGGTTGAGTCCTCTTCTGAGCTTCCTCAGGTCTACTAACATTCTGAAGTGCCAGGGAATTCCACATTTAGACCTGGCCCCTCCCTAACCAATGGGGTAACACTTTCCCAGGAGTAAGCCTACCCACTGTACAGCAGTTCCTGTCTGATCCACTGCAAACAATACCACAGTGCCCCTCACTTCTACATTCAACATGGTATAACCAATATCTTCTTGTGCAGAGCCTGTGTGCCCACCCAGAGGTGTGGCTAGGATAAAGAACAGCCCCCTCTTTTGTGGTCACTCCACTATTTCGGTAGTGGCTTCCCTCCCACTGGAATTGGTGCTTGCTTGGCTGGAAGAGCAAAAGAAGGGGCCGGTCCAGATGTCATCTGACATGTGCGTGTGGCAGGGGAGGTACCTTTGAAGTAAATTATGTTCCCAGGCAGAGCCCGAATAGTCATCCTGCCAAAGGAACAAACATTCCCCCCAACTCACCCAGACCTTTGTCTGTGCTTTAGGTGCAGTTTTCACACCTCATCCAGGGTCATTCGCCAGCTGCCTGGCAGTAACAAGGCTCATGTAAATAAGCCTTTAGGAGTTTCAAAAATGTGGCATCACCATTGAGTTAGGCTGTTATTATATTTTAAATAGAGTTGTCGAATTATATTTCTAGCTGGTCCCTAACTTGAGATAGCATAATTGATATTTAATATTGCTCCTTAGTGTTTCTGTATAGGCCACCCATACGTTCTAAAGTAAAAATAGCTTTTGGAGGCTAGCCACTGTAAGGACATGTTCACATTAAATTCCAACATGTCTTACTTTTAAATATCATGCACCCCACGTTGTGGGCTATGAGGCCAACTTAGAGGTGGCCTGCTAATATATAATAGGAAGGTTTACACCTGCCAAAAAAGTATTTTGACAAGTCAAACTGCAGTTTTTACACTGCTTCAGTCAGACAACAATGTTTGGCCGGAAGCCTTGTTTGCACCATTGTGAGGCGTCCCTGTAAGTAATGAGTGGATCTGGTATAATATAAGTGGTGTGTACCAGGAAGCAGAGTAGTATGGGAACAATCTCCATCAGGCAGCCAGTGAGTTACAGGCGGCATGCGTCAGGGAGCAGCGAAGTGTAGTAATTGTCTTCAATTGTAATGCCGATGTGAAAAAGTAAATGAATCTGGAAATGCGGCAGCAGGCTGATAGTCATGGCGCATCCTGTATGAATCAGGGTATGGCACTGGATGGTGCCAGATGCTGGAGCTGCTCTGTCTTCTCTTTCCCTGGATAAATATTTCTTTTTAACTTAGAAATAGGTCCTTGCGTGAAATGTTGACATGGACAAAACACCTCTGTTATTCCTTAATTTGATAACTATGTTGGGCCAGGTTTTCCGAAGTAATAGATATCCCTGCCAGGTGGTGAAGAGCTCTAGCTTTGACAGGCGGTCCTACACCAGGGAAGCAGAAGCCAGAGCCTCCTCTGACTTCGCAGGCTGGCAGAAGATTTTCCCTCAATGGTCTGGGATGGTAACTTGAAAAGGAGAGTAGGCTGTTTTTGGATGTCGGTTTGTGATAAGTTTTGGTTTGCAGAGATCATAATGCTGAAAGTATTCTCTTTGAGAAGGAACAAAGATGGGTACACAGATTGGGCACAGACCGCGAGGGATTGAATGACAATATCCCGTGGGGTAATATCTACAAATAAATATAAAAAAATGACCAACTGCACGATCCTATCATGAATATTATGAGTGATTTAAGAACGATCTAAGCACCATCAAATATGATAACATCAACTCTGGCATTCACCAATGTATACCGTTTTATAAATATTAAATTCACTTTTATGATCTAATTTGATGAAAATAGACTCGGATAAGTATTTCTAGTCTTTCTACTCTCCCACGCGAACTCCTTACAAAAACACCCTAACCCGGAAGTAGAACTGTTTCCGGGACCGGAGTGGTAGAGTCAGCACAAGCCGAGTGAAGAGGTGGCCGAAGGTAGCAGCAGAGACTACTGCAACAAAACCGTAACGTATTACACTTGGAATAGGTTAACTAAGATCTAATTTATTATATCAGGCCCCGCTGACCCACGCGGATCCCGATGAGGTTATAATAACCCGAAAAGAAGGTACGTGAACTAAAAGACTACACGCATCTTACTCGAGCACTAAATCACGCTGTAGAGTGTAGCGGAGTTCAGAGAGGACACCCGAAGCACGCCTTCTTGAACTGGAGTGAATGTTTTTTAACATTAATAAGACTGCATGGCGAACGTTACCCAGATGCATGCATGAGATCTTAAGAAGGTATATGAAATACGCCTTTTTTGATATGAATGGTTGGTATACTTAAATACGAGCACAGACGAATGTATAAAAACAAACGGTACACTAGAAGCATGGTGAATACATGAGCAGTACATATGGAAGGTACATGAAATACGCCTTCGAGACTACCATTTGATGAATAAATGAGAGAGCGCCTAAGTAATGTTATACGTTTAAAACAGTATTAACTTAACATCTGAAAGGTATATGAAATACGCCTTTCTTATTCCATCTGTACAGTTAGTACTGCTACTAGAGACTAAACAGCAATTGTAATGCCAAAATTACATGAGAGAGTTGACCTTGCCCATGACATGGGGAGTAAGAGCAATAGGATAGAGAAGACCACATACTACTCAAATGAGCATTGTATGTTACCGGTTTAATACCGTACATTATGTTGTGTGAATCCCGAACCCCGTCCCTTTGTTTTGTCTGTTTCTGAAATATCTTTTTCTCATAGGTACCAAAGGACCTTTTCAGAACAACAATTCAAATGATGTTCTGTAATAGATACACTAAGTAATACTTAGGAGTAACTCACACTTCTTTTCACTTCACCCCCTGGTCCTGAAGAAAGCCCACCCGACCCCCTGGCGAATAAGGGCTGAAACATGTTGACCTATTTTCACAGTCCTTGCGTGATGGAGCCATAATAGCTCTTATTCACCCACATTATTTTTTATCTTGCCTCTAAGAACCCGGAAAGAATAAAGAATTGTATCTGGAACCTAGAGACTTTTTAACACACTTCACCTTTCACAAGCACCATTTCTGGTCACTACTGTTTTAACAAAGGGTATTACCTCCAGGTGGAGGTTGCATAACCACTAAACCCCATGATTTTGCAGACACGTGTGGGGAAATGTGGAGAACGAAAATATACCGCTTAACGTTACCATCAGTGAACACATGTATGAGGGTTTTTTATTGGGATTTAAGAACCGTTCCCGCATACCCAATGTTATGCAGGACAAGTGATCCTTCCAATTTTGATTAGCTATATGTTTAATAAATTCCACATCCTTCTTGACAATGGCGTCAGGGTTGGCGAATGAATCACCCCGCCCTATCCCTTCAAAGCTTTTTTTAATATACGTAAGCCAGGGGATACGGGCCGAGTTATCAAGTGACATACACTCACTTAATATTAGATGGTTGAGAGTTAGGTCTTTATTCAGGCAACACTTGAGCCAAAAAATCAGGGGGCGCAGGGCAAGAGCATCACTTAGGTAGGGGACCCCTAGTTCCTTGTGGACCGCTAAATGGAGGTTCCACGAGGGACACATAGTAAGCGCATCAGGAAGTCGTTCTCCACTACCTGCAGGGAATCTACAGCAGTGTAACACCAAATTTAACTCCCGTAGGTGGCTGGGGCCAAGCTTTTAGCTTGATAAACTTGCAGCATAGCTCCTGTAGGTTTCTTCCCTATTTTGGAGGCAAAGTAAAAAATTGCAGTGTTTACACGAGCCAGATCCCCTTTTTTCCTCACAATTAGAGACCCCATTTGAGATGGTTGTCGAATAGCACCCCAACATAAGAAAATACACTCAAACAAGGGATCTTGGCGATCCAACACTAAAATTAAAGCTCTTTTTCAATTGTTGCCCCACTTTCATGATGTAGGACTTGGAATTGTTAATTGCCAAGTCCCGGTCAGACATAAAACTAGAGAATGTGGTTAAAAGCGATTGCAAGCCCATTTCAGTCCTGGATATGAGGACGGCGTCGTCCGCATAAAGCAGGACCGGGATGCCACGCTGACCTACATAGGGGTAATTCACTCCAGTTGCCCTTAATGCATTGTGCAGTTCATTTATATAAAAATTAAATACAAAAGGCGCCAAAATGCATCTTTGCAGTACCCGCCCTCTTGATCTCAAAGTCCCTGGTGACCCGCAAGTCCTGCGAGAACCTAACATTAGCCTTAGTTGTCAAGTGCAGGTTCTCGAGAAAATTAACTATACTGTTCTCCACCCCCATTGCCCTCATGAACTGCCACAGTTTGACCCTTTTTACACAGTCAAACGCAGATGACGGAAGTCCATGAAGGCAAGATGGATGCTTCCGGGGCGAGGAACAGTATATTTGCTCAAAATCATAACTAAATTAAGACATTGAGCAACTGTAGAGCATCCCGGCCTCAATCCATATTGGACATCTGACATAATCTTGTGTTCCTCTGCCCATGTTGTTAGCCTCTGTAAAAGAACCTGTCCTACTACTTTGACCACAGAATAAATTGGCGAAATCGGTCTGTAGCAGTGGGTAGTATTTCTATTACCCTTCTTGAAGACAGGGACAATAGTGGAAAATGCCCATGACTGAGGGCAACCGTTCCTTGCTGCTTCATTAAAAACTGACTCCAGTATCGGAGCACTAAATTTGTAGTTCCGGATGTCAATGCCAACACCATGAGCTTAAGAGGAGGTAATTATAGACAAAAGGAATGTAATCTATTTCCTTGATTCTCTTTCTAAATATTTCATTTGTGCCCACTGAAAATTCCCAGGATATGTGTAACTCCCACTCTGAAAGGCCAACAGTACTAGGTAACTTTATATAGCTTAATGTGAAAAGGGGCCGCCCACCCTCCTGAAGAAGGGTCTCCATTTTCTTCCTCACTGCCAATTTACCACACCTTCATTTGACTAGCAACTCTGATTAAGAGCATTCTGAGACTACACTGTTAATAAACAGTGTATCCAGCCCGCGAACCTAGCAGCCAAATGTTTCCCACCGGCTGAACTGTATTGATCATTCTGCAAACCCAACATATTAACTCTCCTTTTGTGGGATGGACTAAGCATAGATGATGTAAGCCTTCTAGGCGCCAAATAAACAACTGTGCCATTAATTACACTTACATGTATGTGCCCTACATAGCATGTTTTCATTATTTAATTACCCGTTTTAAGATTTCAACAACGTTTTCAGCCCTACTTAACTCAAGTTTGGTCAACAATTATTTATAAAAGCAATAAGGTCAACACTTTCAGTTAGGAAATGTCATTGTCTTTTCCAGTGCATTTTCTATGAAGACAAATTGAAAAAAGTATGTACCTATTCCATTTTGTTTGCAAAGGTGCATAGTGTGTTTCTCAAGCTGTCAGCAAACATTGTGACCAGATTTTTTTTGGTAAAAAGACTTTATTTAATTTACAAAGATCAACAGAGTTAACAATATAAATGAGATCAGTAACAAATACTTCATATAAAAGAATCCAATCTTGTGTTCTACATTTTAAGCTAAATAAAACTATAACATGTACTGTAAACGCGAAGTTCAAAAGATTATGTACAAATCTACAAATTGAACTTTACTTCAAATAGTTGACTTGCTGCTATCAAGCATTGTGGCTCGAATACACTGCATACGTTTTATTGTAGAAACATGCTACCATGATGATGCTGAATTGAAACAGCGGTATGAAATAGCAACGTTAACGTGGTCCCAAAATACAAATTATTTCTGAACCTGCTGTAAATAATGATACAATACGTATAGCATATATTGCTCTTTATGGCACAACATCATAAGCATGAAATGAATATAAATTTAGAAGGGGGATTCTATTTACTATTAGCAAATTACTTTTTTGTCAGGCACACATTAAAGCAGCAAGTGCTCTTTCGTTGATTATTGTAAACCTAATTCTTCAATGGAAAGGACCAATTTGCTAAATTAAAATGCGTTTGATGTGCTCGGCAGGTGTCAAAAAGATGCAGGAGAGAGAGGTAATCAACTGCTGTCTGTTCTGGAGACCTACTCTGGTTGCTAGGCAACATCAAGTAACCAGGACGGCCACAAATTGCTTGCGATGGGGCCTGCTGCGCTGGTTTTGCAATTACCAATGCTACAAACAGGGGCGTAGCTGCCATTGGTGCAGCAGGTTCAGTGGCACCGGGGCCCAGAGCCCTGAGGCGCCCACTGAACCCAGATTATAGTTGTATTTTGTCATTCAAACCGCAGTTAGGGGGCCCACATCCTTTCTTGCTTGAGAACTCATGACACACTTATCCGCTACTGGCTACAAAGCATATCATCAAAAGTATGCAACCGCCCCGATACCTTGAACGTACCTTAACTCATCCAGTAACACTTTTCAAAATGAGGCTCTTAGGAACTTCTAAAGGAGCTAACAATAGGATCGATTCACAAAGGCATTTATGAGATTTATGAGTACCAGAAGTAGTACTTTTGTACTACTACTTTGCATACACTTATAGAACTTTGTAAATTGGCCCCAACACATCTAAAAGGGAAATTAAATGAGAATAAGCAGGGAATATGTATATATATATTTAGTCCAAATAGTAAGGACTATCCCCTCTTTGCACTTTTACTAATAAGGAATTGGTTATTTCTGGGACAATTAACAACAGATTGTAAGAGTACATAAAAGATGACTACTTCCGGGTCTTATAACTTCCGTTTGTTTTTGTCGATCAGACTGGAGTCAGTGACAGGCATGCTTAGTGCAGGGTTGTCATTTTCATTGGTTCAGCAGGTGCATTGACACGGGGCCCTAATGCCTGGGGTATGGGGGCACTGAACCCTGATTATTGCTGGGTTTTAACAGACACCAGCTGGGGCTCCATTTCCTTCCTTGCACTAGGGCCGCGCTGGTTATCTAGTGTTGGAATCCAATGCACATGTTATGTGCAACACTAAACAAAATTTACATATCATGTGGAAGGAGTTAATTGTGACCCTGATTAAAATATTCTAAATAGATATGCTAGAAGTAAGTGAAAGTACCTATGATTAATTAAGGTAATCTAAGAGGTAAAATGTGTTCCTTCATCACAATATTTATTGATGATCTAGTGTTGGAATGTGGCATCATAAGCCAAGCAAATAGGAACAGGACAATGAAAAGGTTGAGGAATTGTGGGCAATGCAGACAAGAAACCATGAAAACCATAATAACAAGCATTGGCAATGCCAATAAGCCTGCCATTGACTGCAAGCCTTTTGGCTTTGTCAGTCCTTACTTTGTTATGGTTTTTGTAAAACATTATTGTTGCGGTAGCTACTGATCCCTTGTCAATATAAAACCAAACATTGGCTTAAAGCCAAAATATTTATTTAGCCTAAAAAATTACACAATGTGCTGGTAGTCTACCGATTTCTGATTCACAAAGTGGCATAAGGCGCGAATTGAAAAAAAATAAAATCAATTATTCAGTACTCACCCGTACAATGAAAAGGTTTAATAACAACTTTTTAGTTGGCTCGTTGGTTTAATACGGCTCTGTGGGTTGTAGTATTCGTTAGTCCCAAGACTGGTGTTAAGCTCTTGATTTGTCAATTTTAAACATAAAACCGTTCCAAAATAGGGAACAGTACAGGACCATGGACATTCAAGGTAATTCGCAGAGCTCCTAAAAAAGTTGCAAACCACACAATAATTTCCTAATGAAGATCGTAAGGTATATGCTGCTTCTCACTAAGTGTGTATCTCACATCTTTAGAACCACCCATTTGTATGGCTTGGTCTCCTCCAACGTGGCCCTTTTGTCACTGGGTGAACTATGAACTTTGTCGGGGCGGAGATGGCCGCTTGAGCCCTGAGCTCCGTCCTGTTGTGCTACTATTCTTAATGTATCCTTCATCATTGGCAATAACCCAGAACCTACATCCCAGATAAAGAGATCGGAAGGGGGGAGCTGCAGGCGGGTGAACTCCCGAGTGATTTTGGAAGAGGCAATCCAGAAGAAAACGTAGCAAGAAGACGGTGAAGCTCCTGGGCCGCAAGATCACGTCTTGGAGTGTACGGCGAGACGGCACTGCCTCACCTGACATGTGGCAGAGGCTGCCGGGGCCTGTCCGCCGCCCCCGGGGCCTAGGTGGAACAGTGTGAGGCGGAGGTCCGGGGCTGAGCGAGCGCCCCCCTGGAGGAAGGAGAAGCAGCAGAAGCTGACCGTCATGGGGTAGAAGGCGTCGGCAGAGTGAAGGGAAGCCCGCGGAAGGTACGGAGGCCCCTGGGGGATGGCGGATGCCCCCACAAAACAGGAAGTACCTTGCAGAGTGCATAGCGGACGGGCGAGAGGCCGGGGGTAACCCCCTTCGCATTGCAGGGGAGCCGTGCGGAAAGACCAGGGAGTGCCCTTGGAGGTGACGAGATCGAACGGCAAGCGGACTGACCGGATATATGGGGAGGCCTTTGGGCGCAGAGAGCACACAAAGGCAGCGCTCCCTCCCTATCGCTGCATGCGACCTGATACAGCTGTGCAGCGCGACAGTTTTGACCACCAGGGTGTGGCAGTGGCCCAGAGCGGTATTGATATTTGAGACGGATGAGCACACGAGTGGATTGAAGACACGCCGGTGGAGCGGGAGACCCTAACGCAGGATTCCAAGAGTGGCATGTGCGGATCGGTGGGACTTCCCCCCTCCTCTGCTGCCATTGCGAGCCGCACATTACAGATATGCATGGGAGGCCACGGGGGAGACACACCTGCATAGGAGACATAACTTGAAGTGAGGAGTGCGACAACTTGAAGTGAGGAGTGCGACACAGGCCATCTGCCCCCCCTCCCAGGATCCACCACGGAGAAACAGGGGAGGGGTGTGCAATGGGGGGGCGTAGAGGAGACTTGTAACAAGGACCTCGGCCCACCGTGGAGTGGAGGAGCTCCGGGCGTGGCTGCAAGTGCAGACGACAGAGCTTCTAGTGGGCGATTGAAGGCAGGCTGAAGCCACAAGTGGGGACGAGAGCCCAGCTCTGCGAGGTGGTGGGGGATTGAGGCTGGAGTAGAGTGTTCCCCTGACTATCGTCCAGTGCACCCAGCCAACGGAGAAGTCTAGCTTGGTCATCTGCCTGCGTGCCCACTGTGCTCCGGGGCAACATGGGAAGAGGAGATAAGACACCGGCCAAGCTGTCGTTCGAACAAAAGCGCTCGAAATCCCACGACGCAGCCGACGCGGAGAACATGAGAACGACGGCGACAGAGGGCGATCCTGCAGACATATGCAGCTTACTCTTATCCATGGAAAAAGGTTTACAGAGTGGGATAACAACATTGGGCACGAAAATGGACACCCTGACCTACAGGATGGATAGAATGGCGAAAGAATGGATAAGCATGCAGAGAGGCTGGACATGTCGGAGAGGAGGATCACAGGGGTGGAGGAGGCGCATTTCACACTGGACACTGACCATAATGAACTAGGGATACTCATGCAAACCTTGCAGGATAAGACCGAGGACCTGGAGGCCCGCTCGCGGCGCTGTAACCTGAGAATCACTGGCCTGCCAGAGACGACCCCCACAGGAAACATGGAACTGTTTGTGGAAAAGCTGTGGTAACGCTGCTCGGGGAGGGGGTTTTCTCAGCAATGTTTGTAGTGGAACTGGCGCACCGCTCCCTGGGCTCCCGACCTCTGCCAGGTGCCCTCTGCGCCCCATAATTGCAAAACTGCTTAACTATAGGGACAGGGATATGGCGCTATGCATAGCACAGGAGAAGAAGACACTGAGGTTTGAGGGATAGGATATCTCGATTTACACAGACTTCACAGCGAGGGTGCAGGAAGCGTGTAAATATTTTGCTCCACTGAAGAGACAACTCCGAGACCTGGGCATCGACTACGCTATGCTGTACCCTACAAAGCTCCGTGTGAATCGACAGGTTCGATCCCAGATATTTATGG
This sequence comes from Lissotriton vulgaris, assembly GCF_964263255.1. NCBI lineage: Eukaryota > Metazoa > Chordata > Amphibia > Caudata > Salamandridae > Lissotriton > Lissotriton vulgaris. Next base: position 1,883,206,517 of record NC_141685.1, on the reverse strand, counting down.
ACCCAAAGGCCTTACAGCAGGCACTCAAGGGGTGGTCGACAGGAAAACACAACAGCCCGATGCGGCAAGTTCTGGACGAAGCAGCTGGTGGCTCTCTGGAAGAGCAGGACAGATTTTGCGTGTCATTTGTGGTGGGGGGGATAGAGGCAGAGCGGGGGTCCCGTGAGGATCGGTCTCTCTCCCTGCCGGGGAGAGTGGGGACGGAAAGGCCGGGTGATACGACTACTGGCCAAGATGGTGGCGGGCCAAAGTACTCCGCATAGTCATTGCTGTGTGTGAGTAGAGAGCCACTTGTAGGCCAACAATGTGAGATGGTTATGGTTCAGAACAAACTGTTCACTACCCCCTGGGGCTGACACGGCTAATTAGCGATACCAATGTGTAAGTATCCATCAGGCATACTTGTGTATTTTTCAGATTCCAATGATGCAGATGGTTTGGCACGGCAGCGGTGCGCAATGGCTTTAGGCATAGGAAGATAAGACACAGTCTCTATATACGGAGCAACCTCTGCCCACGCGTGCTAAGCACCAAAATAAGCTGTTGTGGGGTATGTTTAAGGGGTGTTTTGAGGGGAGGGGAGGGTGGGACTTGGGGTACTGCGTGACCATTTTGGGGGAGGTCAACTGTGGGAGGGGGAGGGGAAATCTGAGATGTGAATGCGGTTTGGGGAATGTTTGGTGGGACGGTTTTGGTTTTTGCATACAGAGTACACACGCCAAGCTAGGGTCTACTATGTACAGTAGTGACACAGATGACAGGACAGGCGATGGCAGATAACGCGTGCTGGACGGATAGTATAACAGTGAAATGCCAGGGGGTTAATGATCACCACAAGCTGCGTAAGTTTCTGATCTACCTGCACAGGCAGAATGTTGACGTAGCCATGCTTCAGGAGACCCACCTCAGCGCAATGCTTCGCGGTAAGGGCCTTGCAGGTAATATAAACTCGGCAGGCTTCACTACACATGCCAGAGGTGTACTAACATGGGTAAACCCCAGGTCGGTGTACATGTTAGAGCTGTTGAGAACGGACATAAGGGGGCGATTTGTAATATCCAGATGTCGGGGGCAAGGCAACGACCACACGTAGATATCACACAGCGCAGTTTTTATGGGGTGGGAATTTCAATCTGGTGAGGGATCCAGACCTGGACAGATCAGCAGGTCCCACTCGGAGACCGGCTGCGGCCGAGAAAATGCTAGAGAGCGTGATGGTCAGTATGGACCTCAACGACGTGTGGAGAACACGCATTACTCGGCCTTCCACAACTTACACACCCGCATTGATTACTGGCTAGCCTCCACGTCCCTACTGGGCCACATCAGAGACTGCAGTGTCCTGCCACGCACACTTTCGGACCACTCACCGTTAATGCTGGTTCTCACTACCCCCAAAGAAAACAAATCAGCCATTTGCATGCCGCTTCCCACCCTATTCGCGGTTAGATCCGCTTTTCAAGGGGGAGCTCGCGGAGGCTATAGACACGTTTTTCGAGCCAAATATAGGCTCAGTTGACAGCTTTCAAAAAATTTGGGAAGCATTTGAGGTTTATGGTCGAGGCGTGGCGATGGCTAAACCCTCGGGGGTCTTCAAATCCATAAGACAAAGACTAGGCGACCTGGAACAGAAATTGGGGCAATTAGAAATGTGCCGATTAATGGACAGTGGCCAGAACCTTGAGGAGGAGATTAAGCTATTACTGGAAGAATTCCATGAGGAGGCAGACATGGAATTCAAGCATATGGGGAAATATGCTTCAGCGCGTACGTATGGGGAGGGAGACAGACCAGGATCGGTCCTTGCAAGAGCGCAGAGTGCGAAACGGAGGAGGACGCAAATCACTGCAGTTAGGCCAGAGGAGGGAGAGATTTTAACTGAAGAAGCTGATATAGCGAAAAGGTTCCGACAATACTTTGCAGACTTATACACAACAAGAGTGGGAGTCCTAGATTATTTGGAACATATAGACCTCCCGAGACTTACTAACACTCACAGGGAATTCCTAATACTTCCCATAGAGAAGGATGAAATAGCAGAGGCTTTGGCAAGCATGAAGTCTGGCAGCGCACCGGACGCTGATGGACTCACGGTGGGTTTTTATAAGGCATTTATAGACCTCCTGCTCCCGCATTTGGCATCTCTCTTCGATGACTTATGTACAACAGGCTTTATGTCGCAGACGATGAGGGAGGCAATTTTAGCTATCCCAAAACAGGGTAAGCCTCTGGAGGAGTGAAGCTTGCACCGCCCCCTTTTCCTATTAAATGTTGACACCCAGATATATGCTAAAATCCTGGCTATTCGCCTGGCACTTCTAGCTCCACTGCTCGTGGCCCCGGAACAGGCGGGTTTTATTCCAAGTAGAAACCTTACATATAACATTTGCACAGTCTTTTGAACAATGCAGCACGTAAGGCAGGACACCAAGGCAGTTGCGGTATTCTTAGACATGGAGAAGGCCTTTGACTCTGTCGAGTGGCCCTTCAAGAGATGGATATTGACGAGAATGGGACTTGGGCCGGTATTCCTGCAAATGGTTGGCACACTGTATAACAAGCCCAGAGCGAGGGTCCGTCCGGGCAATTTAGTTACGGAACCCTTTGCCATATCCAGAGGGACTAGACAGGGCTAACCACTGTCTCCCCTGCTGTACACCCTAGTGGCGGAACGACTGGCATGCGTGCTCAGGGAATATCATGGGAACAAGGGTATCGGCTTCCTGACATATAAAATAGTAGTGTCCACTTACGCGGATGATACGCTGTTATATGTTCGCGACCCTGAGAACAACCTGACAGCGGTACTCAGAGAAGTAGTTCACTTTGGCGCTCGATCCGGCTTGAAAGTAAACTGTGTTTATCCAAAGAACAATGGTTCCTGTGGCATAACAATTTGTACAATATATGATATTCAACAGCTTAAATAAGCGATATTAACTTGCAACAGATAAGGGTTTGGCAAGGAAAGAAGCACACATATGCAAATTTTATAAGATAGACATCTTATATTTCAACTCATGAAAGTGTCCAAAGAGTTGAAATATAAGATGTCTATCTTATAAAATTTGCATATGTGTGCTTCTTTCCTTGCCAAACTCTTATCTGTTACAAGTTAATATCGCTTATTTAAGCTGTTGAATATCATATATTGTACAAATTGTTATGCCACAGGAACCATTGTTCTTTGGATAAACACATTGCCCTGGTTCCGCTGTGAGTAGGGTCCCCTTGTTCCCCCTTTTTCACATTGAAAGTAAACTGGGCAAAGTCCATAGCTTTTCCTCTTACGCCGTCCACAACAGAATTCGAGATGGAGTTCCCTCTGCAGTGGTCTGTAGACTCTGCTAGATATCTGTGAATCCAACCACATACAGACTCTGAGATAGTGCTCCGAGAAAACTATGGCGTTGCCATTAGCAAGTTAGAGAATAACATGGAAGCCTGGTGTCGACTCCCGCTTTCATTGATGGGACGCATCTCAATTATGAAGATGGTGGTGTTGCCTAGGCTGTTGTTTCTGTTCATAAATATCCCCATGGTTCTGCTGCGTGTCTTTTTTCAGAGACTGAAACAATCTATGCTAAAGCTTGCCTGGGCGGGCAAACAGGCACAGGTCCAATGGCACGTCCTCACACTGCCATACAGTATGGGAGGCCTGGGTGCTCCAGACTTTGATCTGTACTACAGAGCTGCTCAGGGGCCACACATGCATACCTGGATTCACGGCGACCCGAACATCCCACATGTACGAATGGAAAGATTATTCGCAGATCCTCTCCCCCTGGTGGCAACGATATTTAAACCGGTGGACCGTAGAACCGGGATAATAGATTCTATAACTACCACTAATCATGCATGGAACTGCCTTCTGCAGCAACAGGGGGGAGCACTGCTGTACTCCCCAGCCATTCCGGTGGAGTGTGCCCTCTGGTTGACCCCTTGTAGAGACAAGGGTGTGATTAATTCACTTCACAAAATGAACATTCTGACTGCAGGCAACATGTTCCAAGACGCAAAGGTAAAGAACTGGGAACAGGCATTGAGTACGGTGGGAGCGGGCACTACACTTCAGCAATTCCAGTTCTACAGAGTGCGCAGAGCCTTGTTGGAGCAGTTAGGGGAGCATCTAGAAGAGCCGCCAGAGGTGCCGGAACTCTCCTATGTGATCAAGGTAGATTCACCACGTCAGATTGTGACCAATCTCTACAAAATAGCAATGACCCTTTAGGGAAAACCGGTACACAGCAGCGAGGCTGGCATGGCAAAGAGATTTGCAAATGACGATAGATGACGACATGTGGCGATGCTGCTGTACGAATACTAGAAAGATTTCGCTTCATGGCAGGCACCGACTCATACACTTCAAATATATCAATAGGGTATACTACACACCGGAGCGCCTCTGTCCGCTTCTCTCGGTATGGGCTATGGGACGAGGCGACGTGTGAGAGATGCCGCGCCCCAACAGCAGACTTCTTACACTTGCCATGGCTATGCCCAGGAATACACACATACTGGGTAGAAGTTTTCAGGGAACTGAGTGGAATAGTTGAGGTGACGCTGGATCCGGACCCTGCAATGGCACTCCTGAGATACTCCAAAAGGCTACCTAAAGCTGCGTGTAGTCCGGTGGACATGGGCACGCTTATAGCTAAACGGTTGGTGGCGCAGTGTTGGATGAGAGGGCCGACACCCACTGTTTAGCGCTGGTCGCATGATGTGCTCTATTGCTGTACGCAGTCGGAAAACTATAATGAACTGCTTCTACCTCGTAGCCGCCCCAAGAATTTTTGGGGTCTGTTTATGTCACAGATGCATAGAGGCGAAGAGGAGGCAGAGCCTGCGAGGGAGGACCACCAGGGTGTGGCTGAAATGCAACATAGCGGAACACCCTGAAACAGATAGTTTTCTGAGGTTTCTGAGTGGGTGATGTGGGAAATACGCTGCAGGCAGAATGTGTTCTGGGGTTGCGGAGCTATCTTGGGTGATTCGGCCTATTGGTAACAGGTAAATGTGCATTGAGTGCAATTCGCCGCCTGCCCCTAGCTGGGTTGTTGGCACTAAGGCTGTGTACTTTAGGATCGATTGGAGCATTGCTCGCAGTCATTTGATGTCACTGTGTGTAGGTCTGTATGCTGCTGATGTTTTTTGTCTTACAAAACCTAATAAAAAGATTTTTTTTTAAAACGAACTTTGACACTCTGAGGTGTGATCCTTTGAGTTCACCTACCTGCAGCATGTTTCTGTGTCTCAGCATCGGCTTCAGTGCTGGTGTGCTGATGGGGTTGCCTGGAGAACCAAGGGCTCCGAAGTCCATTCAGTCCCCCCTAAAGGTTCCCTTTTCCTCTTATTGAGATTGACGCTGCAGGGGGCTGGTGTCGCACAGGGCTGCTTGGAGCTCGAGTGTTATATCGGAGCCCCAGAGGGGAGAGCCAGGGAACCCGGGAGCAGGATCTCCTGGCGTACAGAGCGGGGGAGGGGTGAGTCCACGGCTCCTTATGTTCGGTTTGGAGGCAGCCGGCACTAGGCCGGTGCAGTTATGCCTACGCTAGTTTGCTTCCCCCCGTCTACTGTAGGGAACTTCACTTGTGCTGCTGTTCCCTCTGCTGAGTGAGGAGTTAGGAGACTAGGCGCCAGTCTCTCCTTCCCTCTTTTTCTCCACAAGAGGTGAGCAGGGGGGCTGATTAGAGAGTCAGATGGAGGATGGAGGATCCTCAAACCCAGTAGTGGGGAGAGGATTAGTGCTTCTGATCCGCTTGCTGCCATGGAGGTAGCTGCAACCAGGCATTAAGTCAGGGCAGCCTGTGCCTGTGGAGGTCCTCCCCCTGCGCTCAACCATTCCTGCGCTGTACCATCTCTGTATCACTGCTTGTGGGACAGCTCTTCTCAATTGCCTTCAAATGTTGCTCTTGTCTCTTGCTGGAGAACCCGGGCATTAGCTCCTGCTGGTGTGTCTGCGCCCTTGGCGCACTCTTGCTCCTCCCCAGAGTTATCATGTAGAAAACAAGTGCGCTCAAAACGGTTCTTCACCACGGGGAGGAGTGGCGGTGCCTTAGACCAGCGACTAACACACAAAGGTGGATTTCAGTGACATCAGGAGGAGGGGCGTGGGTAGCGCCCACAGGAGATGGCGACTGCTCCGTAGAGCTCCCGAAGGTGGCGGCGCAGCAAAGGGATTAGCGATGCGGCTCACATGAAGGAAGCTGACAAAATCACTAATTCGGACGTCCGAACCTCAGCGGTCGCCAGCGGAGCGCTTTTCATTGTGAGAAGACACGCTTTGAAGTGTGAATTTTCCTTTCTCTCTCAGCAAGCCGCGACGCCAGGCATTTTGTCTTAAGGTGATATGAGGAGATTCCTCTCTCTTTGAACCTCGCCTATTCATGTGCTACATGTGGTATCGGTCTAGTGTTCCATTTGACCGGAACCGGAAGGGGTGTAGCGGAAGTTGTGGGCAGCCATTTTATTCTGGCGCCAACCGCACAGAGTTAAGATGTGGTCCCGGCGCTCCGGGAAATAAACTACAGTTAACTTACCTAAGTCTCGTGTCGTTCTTGAAATAACTTCATTACAATGGCGACGAGGGTGGGATCTGACAAGAGAGCCCATGGTGCAAAGACGACGAAGACAGTGGGAAGGAAAACAGCAACCCGGAGCGCGGCAGAGGACGAGGGAGAGGCCCAAGAAGACACGATCAGGCCCTCACAAGTAACAACGTGGTTGAACACACAAGTAAGCTGAACCCGAGCTGATCCCGAGCAGAGCAACAACAGCGGGAAAGGCGGCAGAGCGAGAGCACCAAGATAAGCGACTCACCGTCCAGGGCACAAGGAGCCCCACTCCGCAGTAGTGTGAAACCCCGCGCACCAAGCTGGAGGCACTGCGAGAAAAAGAGGAAGGAACGAACGCTGTTGACGGAGCAGTCCGAGACGACCTACAAACGCCACTGCACACAGACGGTGCGATTGGAGGCGGCTCAGCCAGCGGCGAGAACAGTGAAGAAGACGCGGACGAGAGACAAGCTCCAGGCAGCCCGCCGGGCAGGCCAGTCCCGACACAAGCAGGACCCAGAGGGAACGGCAAGATGGCGACACAGTCCTCCTCTTTAACCCAATTGGTACCGTTTCTCCCAAAAAGGGGAGAACCCACGATGCCGTGGGAAGACTGGAAACGATATTTTCTCAATTACCTGAACGCGTTGGAAGAAGAGAATGGCGCAGCATATGCAGGCCCCAGAAGGAGGAAGATCTTGCTACATAACTTAGGCCCAGAAGGACTCAGGGTATATGACACCATCATCAAGAAAGCAAGAGATGCGACCGACACGAACGTGTTCAGCCACGCACTTGAAGACATTGACGCGCATTACAGACCCGTGGTATGCGTAGCCATAGACAGGCACAACTTCTTCAAGAGGAAACAGGAGGGCGGAGAGACAATTGACGGGTACGTAGCGGCGTTGCAGAAATTGGCGCTAACCTGCAAATTCGGCGCGCTACATGATGATCTGATAAGAGACCAGATCATAATGCACACGTCCAGCACGGACGTGCAAGAAAAACTGTGGGTGAATGGAGACGCCCCCCTGAAGGAAGTTTGGGCTCTGGTGAAGAAAGCGGAAATGTCTAAGCGATGCGCCCAAGCTGCTCGGAAGGACACCGGGGCGACGCAAACGGTCTGTAGGATTGCAACACAGAACAAGAATGAGAAGGCCAAGCAGAGAGAACCACAGAAAGGACAAGAACACAGACAGAACACACATCCAGTCAGCACGGCCAACAAGACAGGAAGAGGAGGACGGCCATGCTGTTACAGATGTGGTAGCTCATCGCACTTGGGCAACGACAAAGTGTGTCCCGCGTTCAGGGCGAAATGTGCGTACTGCCACATATTCTGACATTATGAAAAAGTGTGCCGCAGGAGGTCGAAGGGAGCCACAGTCAAGTACATAGACCCGGAGACACAGGAAGACGAAGGAAACCTAACGGGGGAAATTGAGGAAGTCCTCTACATCGATGCCCAGATCTTGGACGTAGGGTGTGCAGAATCGGACAAACCCTGGCTCGACATGCATATTGGAGGAGTGCCCATCGAGATAATCGCCGACTCAGGCGCCCCCATCACCATTGTACAGAGACAGGTATGGGAAGAAAAGTTTGAACCGAGTATTAAGGAAGAGCTACGTCCCATGGACCTACGGCCGGTCACATACATGGGACAGAAAATACCGATGTTAGGGTATTGCCCTCTACTATTTGAGTTCAGAGGACGCAAGGCAGAGTGCAAGCTATACGTCGCGGAGAAAGGACCGTCGGTACTCAGCTGGAAAGATCAAGGAGCACTAGGAATACTGCTGAACCCAGGAGGCACGGAAAAAGTGATGCTGATGAATGTGGAGGACGGGGAAGAGATAGAGGCCTGGCGCAGAGGATACCCCAGAGTGTTTGAAGGGCGCATTGGCGAACTGACCAAGTACACACACCTAATCAAGCTAAAGGAGGGAGCCAAACCGGTCATCCACAGAGTGAGAAACATCCCTCTCCGAAGCAGGGAGGCGGTGCAGGCAGAACTCAACAGACTGGAGAAATGCGAGGTGATACAGGTCATCGAGAGTGCGGAATGGCTCTCACCGTTGGTGGTAGCCCAAAAGCCAAACGGGAAGGTGAGGCTGTGCCTTGGCCTCAGGGAACTAAACAAAAATATCCTAATCGACAAGTTTCCCCTTCCTCGCATCAATGAAATGTTGGCCAAGACCAAGGGCGAAAAATGGTTCTCGACGGTGGACTTATCATCTGCCTACCACCAAATAAAACTCCATCCGTCGTGCAGCCACCTCACATCATTCATCACACCCTTCGGGTGCTACAAATTCGTCAGGATGCCCTTCGGGCTGGCATCAGCGGCCTCAGTATTCCAAAAGCTGATGCACAGACTTTTTCGTAAGGTGGAGGGTGTTCAGTTTTTCCTGGACGACATCCTGGTCATGGGTAAATCCAAACGAGAACACAACGAAAAGCTACACATCGTACTGCGAACACTACAAGAGAATGGATTGACGGCTGAGTGGTCCAAATGCAAACTCGGGGTACCATCAGTTACATACCTTGGCCATGAAGTCAGTGAACGAGGCATTGAACCCAAGAAATCCAACATGCAAGCTATATTGGACGCGCCAGCCCCAGGAAAAAAGGAGGAAGTCAGGTCGTTCCTGGGAATGGCCGAATACTATAGTAAATTCATACCCCACTTTGCCACGAAGACACACTGTTTACGCCAACTGCTCAAAGAAAGGAATGGTTTCAAATGGACCAATGAGGAGCAGGAGGAGTTTGTCAAATTGAAAAAGGAAATGAGCAAAACAATTCCGCTTACTGGGTTTGACCCGGAGGCCGATTCAATCCTCACCACGGACACAAGTGATCGAGGCCTGGGGGCCGTGCTCATGCAGAGGTCAGCCCTAGGGGAAATGTCGACAATCAGCTTCACCTCGAGATCCCTGGCACCCAATGAGGAAAAATTCAGTGTCATCGAAAAGGAGATGCTGGCAGTTGTGTGGGCCATGGAAAAGTTTAGGCAGTACCTGTGGGGTGCAAAGTTTTTAGTCAAAACAGACCATAAACCCCTGGTAAAGGTGTTAACATCCAAAGGACATGCTCATGCCACACCCAGGATAGCCAAGATGACACTACGGTTGCTGGATTTCGTGTATGACGTGGAACACATACCGGGCCCACAGAACAAGGTAGCAGACTTCCTGAGCCGGGCGGCAGCTAAGGAAGACGCGGATAGGCAAGAATCCTCACAGTGGGACAGCTATGTGGTGGCAACAGTAGAAGACATGGAGAAGGTGATTGGAGCTCAGGAATGGGAAGAGGCCTATAAATCAGACGAGGACCTGCAGGCGATAAAAGGGTACGTGGTCCACAGGTGGCCCGAGAAAAGACACTTGAAAGAGACATTAAGAAGGTATTGAGAAGTGAGGGACGAGTTGTCCCTAGGGTAAAATCCCCTGTTTCTGCTGAGAGGCGACAAGGTGATTCCTCCCCAAGGGATCATCGAACACCTAATGACTTTGTTAAATGAGGGACACCAAGGAATCACCGAGACAAAAGCGTTGGTTCGTCAAGCCTACTGGTGGCCAGCAATCGACACACAAGTAGAACGATTTGTACGACAATGTAAGTCGTGTGCTAAAGCGGACAAGTCCCAGACCCTGATGAGGCCTCCATTAGGAAAGTTCCCGGTGCCTGAAGGACCATGGGAGATGGTATCAGTGGACATTATGGGACCAGTACTAAACACCAAGTGCATTCAAAAGTATGCCATAGTATTAGTGGATAAGTACTCCAAGTGGCCAGAGGTGGTCATAAAGGAAGCAGTGGACACAGATACCGTGATAGCCTTCCTGAGGGATGTGTTTATCAAAGAAGGAATTCCCAAAACCATCATAAGTGACAACGGGCCGCAATTCACTTCAGGAAAATGGGATGCCTTTGTAACCAGAAACGGGATAGAAGTCAAACACACCCCCGTATATAACCCAGCCGGCAACGGACAATTAGAACGATTCAACAGGGTGATCATGGGCACCATACAGGCAGCCATAAATGATGGATTGTACTGGGAGAAGGAAGTGCCAAAAATGTTGTGGGCATACCGCATTACGCCAGGGAGCACGGGGTACAGCCCCTTCAAAGTACTGAGAGGGAGAGAACCATTTACCAAAGACAATACAGCATGGAGGAAGATGGTTGTGCAAAGAAAGTGGTCTCCAGCGGTGGTCAGGAGAAATCTAGAGAGAGAACAGGAGGCCTACACCGAACATTTCAACAGGAGACGAAGTGTACAAGGTGTGGGGTTAGAGAAAGGAGATTGGGTCAGAGTGAAAGTGGTGACCTTGAAGAGGAAAGGAGATAGTAAATTCACGCCACCCCTCCAAGTTTTGGAGCCGTACACCAGATCGGCACTACTCAGTGATGGAAAAGTTTGGTCGCAAGACAGAATGGCCAAGTGCAGCAAAATATTGGAGTGGGGAGCTGAGACTGACGAAGGGACCGAGGACGTCGAAGGAGGCAAGGAAGAATGTGACGGAAGGAGCACGGAGCAGGTAGAAGAAAGTACCCAGCAAGTGGAAGAGAGAGATATGAGGCAGGATGAGGAAATCAGAGGAATCAGTGGCACAAAGGACAGGAGCCAGTCTAGATCGATGAAGGGAAAGGCGGGAAGCACCTTGTAAGGAATAGAGACAGGTGAACCGGAGCAGGAGGAACAGGGAGACGCAGGCGATGCGCTACATATGAATATTTCTTAATTCAACACACTCTTCAAATGCCAATACTTCACCTTTTTTGACATGAACTGTTCTTTATTCTAACTGCTAGCAGCCATTTTGATTTCAAGGAGTCTATGCAGGCAAGACTGTATATTAATATTATTGCGCACACATCAATTACCTGCACCTATTGTTTGGATAAGCGCATTTTTGACTTTCTTCAATATTAATGCAAGGTGGCTTTCAGATATGGTGTTGCTTTTTCAATGCCCTCCTTCAGTGCATATATATTTCGTTATTGCTGACAATTGAGGCATCTTACTATCTCCAATATGACATTACAATGACAATTAAGGTCTTTGTTTACACTAAAGGTCTTAAGAGTGCATTTTTTGTATATGGAATGCTTATTTAACCCTATTGTCAACACCTTTCATGTACTGCGTGCTCTCTACAGTTATTTATGCATGATAACCTTCTCACATTTTGTGTGCGCCTTTTCCTTCAATTAAGCTGGTGGAGGTCACGAGCTTCTATTTTCACTTAATTGCGGTGGAACCTGTACATTTCTAACCCATTTATTCATTTTAGGCAAGATTACTTACACTGCTCTTTTGTATGGGCAGACTAAAATCTATTGTCGCAGGGATTTTGCTCCTACATATGGTCAGCATTGTTACAATTCCATAAAACACAAAAGGAGAAAACATATTACAATGATGGTGAAAACTGGTCTTATAGTGCCTTGTATATTACCCTCCCTAGATAGGAACTATCTTTTATAAAATATAGAAGGTCTCTTAGGCTTGTTTGGGGGACCCCATACCTCTAAGTTCAAAAACTGGCTTCTTCCAAGTGTCTGAAATCATGATTACAGATCATTATCAAAGGTGCCAGAATCACCCTGGCCGCAGCTTCATATATGTTATGGCTAAAACGTGAGCCGATCAGCTCGAACAGCTACTTTGTTATGATAACCTTGGAGGCTTTAACCCCGTAAGTGCTGCTGACGGCCAATGGTCGTCAGCAGCGCTACCTCCCCAGTGCTGCGCACGACCATTGAACGTCCATTCAGCACTAGTTCTAATGGACAGCGCAGCACTGGGGAGGAATGTGTAATAGCAGCTATGAGGTTAGAACACTGTGTGCAGGCTAGAGTCTTTTTTTTTTTTTTGTAAATTTGTTTTTATTGTTGCATCATAGAACAAGGGTACAGTGTGAATCATCTGCTGCATCAACATTCAGCCACGGTCAGCCAGGCACGCAACATTTCTGTACATAAACTGGTGTAATTAGGTACTTCCTCCATTAAACAGTACAGATCAATCTAATAGATCTTCAGGCTGGGATACAGTAAGGGGGACGGAGAATAACAGTGGGCATGTGAATTCCCGCCTCGAGGGCGCAGGATCGGGGTCTGTACAGTTCGCATAGCGGTGTTACCAGGTAACGGGGGGGACAAAACTGTGGGGGGGAAGCATATAGGCGTTAGCGGGGACATGGTAGAAGGATACAGGTGTCGGGCGTCGGGGGCAAGGTGTACCCCCAGTATGCACTCACAGTGATGTAGGACGGTCAGGGGGTGGATGTATCCCACGTATGTGAGCAGTGGGACGGGTGATATGGCAGCAGGGCGTTGACGAGGAAGTGTGAAGCACCGGGATTCGATACTGGGATGACGGGCACCAGTCAAAGACTATGGGCCCTCCTGGGCGGGGGGGGGGGGTGTAGGTGGGTCCTCTGTGTGCAAGGACTGCCGGAAGCTATGGAGGAGCATGGCCCATTCCATAGAGATGGGAGTTTTATGCGCACCCCTGGCCTCCTCCTCCCTGAGAGCATCCTCCTCCGCCGCCGCCCATTTACAGACCGCCCCTGTCCATGCTGCTATGGGGGGACCCTCCGGAGACCGCCAGTGCATGGCTATGCATCTTTTCGCCAGCAGTAGCCTAGGGACACAAAGCGTTTATGCACCGGTTCTTGCTTAGGGACATGAAAAATGCCTAGTGCGCTGGACTCCCAGGAGGGTAGTGTTGTGAGGCCTGTAAGATCCGTCAGTGTGTCGTGTGTCGTGCACCGTTCGCCACAGGGAGTGGAGGTCGGGACAACTCCAAAACATGTGGCGAAAATCTGCATCGGGGGAGCAGCATCTGGGGCATAGGAATTGTGAGGAGGGATAGAACTTTTGCAGGCGCGCCGGGGAGAGGTATGCCCTGTGCAGTATATAGTATTGAATGTTTTTGAAGCGGGCATTCCTAGAGACGCGTTTTGGGGTCTCAAGTGCTTTGGTCCACTCCGAGTCGTGTAGTGTGCGACCTATGTCCTCCTCCCATGTGGCCCGCAGGGTCGTCAGGGGTGTGTGCGGGAGTTCCCGGATCGATTTATATAGCCAGGTGACCAAGTGGCGTCCCACTCCCATATGTAGGATAGTATGTATTACTGGATGCGTGTCCGGTTCGCAAGTTCGGAGATTATAGTAAGGACGGAATCCCTCGAGCAACTGTCGGTATCTGAGGAATTGACCTGTGGGGAGTTCGAACTCAGCGACTAGTCGGTCGAGTGTTTTCAGCTGACCTTCCTCAAAGAGCGACTCCATGTCTGTGATGGCACAGTGCGTCCATTCAGCTAGCATTGGAGCCGTGAAATAAGAGTCCTGTCTGGGGCAGCCTATCAACGGATGTAGCGGGGAGTATGGGGGTCTACTGGGGGACATCCGGTGGATCCACATCATGCACTGGCGCGCTATCGCTACTTGAAGAGGGTATGTTCGCCGGGGCATGGTGCCCGACAGGAGAAGACGGGTGAGTTCCGGGGTTGTGACTCTGCTAGTTGGGGTTAAAGTATCCTGGGTGTAACGGTCCGCCGTCCAATACGACAGCCATTGGAGCTGCACCGCCAGGAAATAAGATTCGAAGGAGGGGGCTCCGAGCCCGCCTTGTGTTGTGGGAAGTTGGAGGGTTTTCAGGGCAACCCTGTGTCGGCCTGCGCCCCAAATAAGTGTACCTAGGAGGGAGTCGAGGTCCCGGAAGAAGGACCTGGGTGGCACTACCGGTAAATTAGTGCAGTGGTAGAGGAGTCGGGGAAGCATCACCATTTTAGCCAGGGCTATCCGTCCTATTGGGGCTAGTGGGAGCTTATTCCAGAACAGTCGGGCGTAGGCCAGCGAGTGTTTTACGGTAATTACCCTCAAAGATGTCTGCTGGAGAGTGGTACAGGCGGACACCGAGGTACCGGGGGGCTTCCGCGGACCATGAGAGTTTATGGGTTCCTAGCTCAACGTCCCCGGGGGGTAGGCTCGGGTGGAAGGGGTAGACTGTGGACTTGTCCCATTTCACCTGGAGTCCTGAGGCATCTGCAAATTCAGCCAGCGTTACCCCTATGGGGGTTAGGTCAGTCTCGATGTCCCGGACGTATATGAGGAGGTCGTCTGCGTACATAGAGACGCAATGCGTACCGTCCGCGAGCGGGATGCCCCAATGCATTCCCTCCTGGCGTAGTTTAACCGCCAGCGGTTCGACGGCCAGGGCGAATTAGAGAGGTGACAGGGGGCACCCCTGTCTCTTGCCTCGTCGAACCTCAAATGCAGATGAGATGTGCTTCCCGATTCGTATGCGCGTTGTCAGACCGGTGTACAGTGTACAGAAGGCGTGTGTATGCCATGAGCGTCGGGCCGATGTTGAGGCGACGCAGGACCGAGAAGAGGAATGGCTAGGTGAGGGTGTCGAACGCCTTTTCCAGATGCATAATGAGGCAGGCGGCGCAGGGGAATCTGTCTCGCACCTGATCCTGGACATGGAAGATTCAGCGGAGGTTCTGTGAGGTGTTCCTGCCCGGAACGAAGCCACATTGGTCAGGGTGGATTAATGGGCGTATGACCTGTGCATATCTGTCAGCGAGTATCTTTCCGAGAATCTTACAGTCAGCCGACAGGAGCATGATAGGGCGGTACGATCCCATGTGGAGTGGATCCCTGTGGGGTTTGGGAAAGGTGACAATCACGGATTCTCGCAGTGACTGGGGTAGCTTCCCCAGATGAAGGGACGCCCCGAACATCCGAGTCAATCGAGGGGCCACCAGGGAAGAAAACGTCAAGTAGTATTCTAGTGGGAAGCCGTCTAGTCCCGGTGCTTTATTCCGAGACATGGCACGTAGCGCTTGGGTGATATCTGAGGGCGCTATCTTAGCGTCAAGCGTGCGTTTATCAGCATCCGATATCGTGGGTAGCGTCAGTGGATCTAGGAAGCGATCCACAAAAGACGGATAGTACCGGGTCGGGGCTCCGTATACCTGTGCGTAATAGCGTTGGAACGCCAGGAGGATCTCAACTTGCGATCGCACTAGCACACCCTCCGGGTTGATAATATCCGTGATCGGTTTGATTTCGGTGTCCTGTCTCGCCATCCAGGCTAGCAGTGCTCCCGTTTTGTCTCTGTCCTTATGAACTCTAGAGGCATAGGCCCTGAAATTGTATTTTCGGAGATCAGCACAGGCAGTCTGATATACCGCCTTCGCTTCGGCCGTGAGCACGGCGTGTTCCTCCGAGTCATCGGTTTGTTTAGTGAGTGCAGCTAAAAGCTGTTCTGAGGTTAGGAGTGTCTGTTCCAATGTGCGGCGACCCCCTGCAATCTGTTTGATGCATTTCCCCCGTGCCACTACTTTAAATGCATCCCACTCCACCAGTGTCGACGATGCCGTGTTCGTGTTGTGTGAGAAGTAATCTTGTATGCTGGCTTTGTGTGTGTCTCTAAAGACCAGGACTGGTGGGTGTGGGGGGCGCCAGGTAAAGCGCAACATGTGGGCGTCATGATCCGAGAGGATCCGACCTAGGTAATCCGAAGATGTTATCTTAGGAAGGATTGGTGCAGAACATAAGAATCTGTCTAGGCGGACCCGAAGGTTGTGTGGTATCGAGTGGAATGAGTAAATGCGAGCCAGTGGATGTAAGTGCCGCCATGCGTCTGTGAGCGCCCAGTGTGTGGTCCAAGCCCTAAAGAGTTCCGCTTGCCGTGGGATTGGGGAATGTGCGGGGGGTGTGATCGTTTCAGAGTGGGGTCCAGCGTGCAATTGTAGTCACCTCCTAACACCCATGGAACTGTAGTGAACTGGGCCAAGACTCCTGTGAGGTGGTCCCAGAATTTGTCCTGCTCTGTATTAGGGGCGTAAATGCTGCCCAGGAGGATCCCTTGTCCGTCCAATATTCCCTCCAGAAGTGCATATCTGCCCTCTTTGTCCACCTCCCGTCTGAACACTCGGAGGAGAGTGCCCGGTCTAACCCAAATTAAGGCGCCGCGAGCAAATGCTGAGTATTGCGTGGCACAAAAGGTCCCTCGCCACTCGGCCTGTAACCGGCCTAGTTCGGTAGCGTTAATGTGCGTCTCTTGCAGAAGTGCAATACTAGCTGACATACGCTTAATGTAGGAGTAAACAGAGTAGCGTTTGCTGGGTGTGTGTAGGCCCCATACATTCAGTGTAAGTACGTTAACATCCGACTGTGGAACCGCCATTACTATGGTGTCGTGCTTGTGGATGGGGCCCCCTTGCAGTTTCCGAGGGCAACAGGGTCTTGTGTTTCGTGTGTGCTCCTGCGCGCCATGCTTCCATAGGTGTGGGGGAGGAACTGATGAGGATAACAACAGGTAGAACCTTAGATGGGTAACAGTCCCAATACTGAGGATATATCACCGGGGGTGGCATATCGAAACTAGTGTCCCACTAGGGGAGAAATACAACAGGATTCTGCGGGTTTGGCAGCATGTGTCACTGCCAGGCTTGTGCGCGGATCGGGCTCTTGTAGGAGAGATGTCTATCGCAAGCAAGCGCATACAGTTATCTGGTTATGTAATCTTGGCTCCTAGACATCGCGCAGTATAGCAGGCAACCATGAAAAGAGGATACAGCAGCTGACTGTCCATCCATCACGAAGAGGCGTCAGATTGGCTGGCTAGGGTAGTGTCCAATGTGTGTGCTGCAATGAGGGGGGAAGAGATTGGGCCAAACCCCGACATTGTGCCATCACTGTCCCGATCTTTCTCAGGGGTGAACAGGTGCGGCTGACATTCCAGATCCGATGCAAGGGGTGATGTATGCAGTTCAGTCACCGCTGGTAGGGCGACACGCCTCTCCTGCATGATTTGCGTGAGGTCGGGTGAGCCCGTGGGGTAGGACGCTTGGCTTTTGGGGGGGCCTGGCTGGGTACAGTTTGTGCCTCGTCTTCTGGATCGTCTTGAGTCATTGTTGTGTGTCCGCTGGGGTCCTGGTTTAGGGATGAGCGGGCAATGAAACTCAGTCCAATCCCGTGCCTCCTCCGCCGTGGTGAAGAATATGGCCCTCCCTTTGTGCAGCACTTTGAGGCGGGCCGGGAACAACAAGGAGTTATGGAGATCGTTTGCGCGGAGGCGCCGTTTAACTTCCAGAAAGGTAGAACATTGTTGCTGGACTTCTCGGGCATAATCTGGGAACACCATGACCTGTTGGTCCTCTACTTGCAGGGGGCCCTCTGTCAGGGCCGCACGGAGTACCGCATCGCGGTCTCGGAAGTGCAGGAATTTAGCCAGCATGGGACGTGTAGGAAGGCCTGGCTTGGGTTTCCGAGCAGGGACCCTGTGGGCTCTTTCAATGGAGAAGAATGGTGAGCGTTCCGACTCGGGGGTGAACAATGTAGTCCATGATTCCATGTAGGTCAGAGGGTCCGAGTTTTCAATCACCTTCGGCAGACCCAGGACGCGGATGTTACACCGTCTCGAGCGTCCTTCCAAATCCACCGTGCGTTCCTCGAGGGCCGCCACGCGGCGCAGGACCTCCTTCATGTCTGCCTCTTGCGTTTTCACCGCGGGTTGCAGCGTGGCCACGATTCGTTCTCCCTCCTTCACTCTGTCCGCCAGCTTACGATGGTCGTCGCGAATCAGGCTAATGTCCGTCGTCAAGACACCCAATCGTTCCTCCATTGAGAGTCGGGACAGTTCAATTGCCGCCAACACCTGGTCCAGTTTCGCCGATAGTGTGGGGTCAGTATGCGGCGTGTTAGCTTGCGTCCAGGTCCTTGTGTGTGGCATCTTATCAATGGCCGTTTCAGGGACAGCCGTCACCTGCGAGCCCCTCGGTTTCCCCATGGGCCCTGGTAAGAGGGCACCGCTCTCTTGTAGACTCCGGGATCGGCGGGCCGCCGCTTCTCAGTTCACCGGGGTAGATGGTAACCCAGTGTGGGCTGGTCACTCAGTTATTGTTGGTTCTGAGGTAATTACGGGTTCATCCTGGGGTTCCTCAGGTCCGGAGCGCGCCGGTGGCCCGCAGCCATCGGTGATTTCAGCGGCGCAGCGGAAGGCCGCACTTGTGTCCGCGGTTGTGCACCACCGGGGGGACCCCTCCCCCACTGTCCAAGTTTTCCAAGAGAAGGGGCTCCCTGAGGGTGGTCGCTTCTTGCCCCGCCCCCTTCAGCGTATGGTGTAGTCTCTGTGCCGGTCGCTGGGGTCGGGGGTCAGGTAGTAGGGACCTGGTGGTCTGGGGTAGCGGCAGGTCGTCTGTGGTGTGGCGCGTGGCCACTGCAAATGCGGGGGAGCACCTCTGCTCCTAGAGTGAGACCCGCGGTGAGTACGGTGCCCAGGTCTCCGTGGGCGCCATTTTGGGGTCAGGCGCTCGGGTCTGCAGAATTGTCTCGGCCCCTCCGGCCAGGGGACGATATGGTGTGTGTCCTCTTGTGGGTCCCAAAGGGGGTAGGAGGTCACTGGGGTGCCGGCGCTGGGGTCCCCGGAGGGGGGAGGGGGGGAAGACAGGCACTCACCGCCCCAAGCGGAGGTCACAGATGTCAGGAGGGCGCCGCACCACTCCCGGGTGCTCCACGAGCCGCGGTGGCAGGCTGGGCTGGTGTTGAGGTCGGATCAGGCTCCCGGCCGGTCATGAGCGCTTGTGCAGTGGAGCTCAGGGGTGACGGCCGCCATCTTGCGTGCCGGAGTGCGGCCACGGGTGAAAGTCTGGTACGGAGCACACCCTCGTGGGCCGGTCCCACTGTTCACTAGGGATCTTCCACTGTCACCGACTGGCCGCGGCTTCTAGGACCTCCGCTCATGTAGCAGGTCCCCGGCGGTGTAGGAATCCGTGGACCGGAGCCGCGCCTGCCATTTTGGGACTTGGCGCCCGGCTCCAGTGAGAGACGTTTCGGCGTGTGCCGCTCGCCAACAGTCCCTGCGGCTCACCTGGGGGATGCCTCAATGTGGGGGGGCATCACAGGTGTATTTGTTGATGTTGGAGGCTCCCGGCGATCTCAGGAACTGGGCAGGATGCTAGCCCGATCGCGGAGCCTCAGCAGGACATAGCCGCCATCATGGCTTGCTAGGCCACGCCCCCGTGCAGGCTAGAGTCTTGATGTAAGTCTAGGGATGCTGAAAACCAGCCATTCTCATGTGAATCATTTCACGCAGCCTAACGTACAACAACAGCCACATGCAGTGTCGTGTGCAAAAGCAGAAAAAAGGTAAAATGGCATTTAAACTTCTAATTAGCCTATGCTAACATAGGAGTGTGAGTAACCAGGCCCAGCCCTCACTACACTATTACATTAGTTGTGCCCACAGCTATTCATCCATTTGCCTCTCAAGCACACCTACATACTCATTGCTTCAAGATGGAGGACTCTACGACTTCCTCTCGCTAAGGCGCATTTGCCTCTTCAGCCACTATCACCAAAGCTTCATCAAAACGACTGAAAAAAGCCCCAAAGCAGTCTTCGTCAGTCTCTTTAGACATTCTCCTATGAAGAAATTCGGACTTTGCACCTTTTTGTGGACGAGACTAATTTGAAGGTACAAGTCTTGACGGAGGGGTGGACTCAATTGGAAGAAAGAATCACAGCAGTTGAACAGTGTGTGGATTCCTTGGGTTCGACTTGTGCGCAGGTGGCAGTCATCCAATCACAGGTTGCATCTTGCCAGAAACAGATGACATTGAAAACAGGAACAGGAGGAATAACGTACGCATTTATGGACTGCCGAATGGTTTAGAGGGGCCAGACTCTATTGCTTTTTTAAAAAAATTTTTACCGACAGTACTCAAGTTGCCAGAAATCACCATCTTGAACATTCAACGTGCTCATAGACTTGGTCCCATCCGTTCTTCACCATATGGTCCAAGCTAACCGCAAGGTGTTATGTTTTATTTTCTTGAATATACAGATCTCCTCAAAGTATTGGCTGCAGTGCGTTCTCTGAAGAGGATTTCATTTTCAGGAAGCCAACTTAATTTTTTGCAAGACTACGCCAAACCTGAGGCAGACAGAAGAAAATATTTTTTGTCCATGAGACCTGCTTTGCGTTCTCTAGGAGCACAATTCGGTCTATTTCATCCTTGCTTATTTAAAGAAAGCTTAAACAACAACACCATTACCTAGGAAGATCCGATTAAACTCAAATGTTTTTTGAACTTCCACTGCCCAGAAAAAATGGAAAATTCGAAGTCACATCCTTGATGTTTGTCTTCTTGCAGGTTTCATAGTCATACTTTCATAATTCCCACTCCATTGAAGTTTTTCATGCAGCCCACTGGCTACTTAATAGTTTATACATTGTTATGATCTATTCAATATGTTTCAGTACCAGTTTCTTAAGTAGCATCACTTTTATGTAGTTCTCTGATATTCGTTCATACCTTTATTATGATATAGTGGTTTAACTAACTACTTTTTCTCCTTACAGGTTCCTCTTTCGTTACCCTTCTCTCATGTTTGTAACCGTTTTTCCCGATGTTGTGTTGTCCTATCCTGTGGAGCCCGGACGTGTCATACTCCATGTTGCCTACTCCCTCCCCACCTTCCCTTTACTCTAGGTAGCGTTTTTCTCCTATTTCTTCTCTCTGTATTCTCAGCATTATCATTATATGTATATATCTTCTCTTTGTCATCTGTCTTTAATCTGTCCCTCTCCTTTTTCTATTTCCTATCCCTTCTTCTCTATCCTCTTTCTTATCCTTATATTTTTGCATTATTCCTAGTTCATCTTGCTTGTCTCAATATTGCACATAATATTTACATCTACTGTATTCGCTATTCATCACATGTTGATCTATTATATTGTTTTCGTTTATATTTTTGGTTCACAAAATTGGTTTGAGTTGTTGTTAGTTGGTTTATCTCTGGGTCTACTTTTCTTGATTTGTTCTTTTCTGTGATTAATGTGTTCATCCTCGACCTGTCGTTTTACCTTTGTCTTTGAATATTGTATCTTGGAATGTGATAGGTCTCCATTCT
This sequence comes from Lissotriton vulgaris, assembly GCF_964263255.1. Lineage (NCBI taxonomy): Eukaryota > Metazoa > Chordata > Amphibia > Caudata > Salamandridae > Lissotriton > Lissotriton vulgaris. The sequence continues at coordinate 1,883,185,011 of NC_141685.1, read as the reverse complement.
CCCATTAAAAGACAACGGGTCCTCATCCACCTAGCCAAGCTTGGTGCAGACATAGCGTGTTTACAGGAGTCTCACCTAACAGCAGAAGAATCATTTAAACTTAAGAGGGGTTGAGTTGGAGAGCTTTTTTATTCACCAGGCGTTGGCAAATGAAATGGGGTTCTTACCCTGTATCGCAAGTCACTTTCTGTTAGAGAATTATCACAAAGCTCTGATGAGAATGGTTGATGGCTGTTTACTAAGCTTCTGATTGATAAAATCCCACTTTCCTTGTTAAATGTTTATGCACCCACTGCTAGTGATCCCTCCTTTTGGTCGTCCTTAGCACAACAAGTTGCAGAATGTATTGATGAAAATTTCATACTCACAGGTGATTGTAATCAAGTGTACGAGCCCTTCCTGGATCAACATTCTATGGTCTCCTTTACTCCCCACAAAGCTCACAAATGATTCATACAAACTATTAAACAATACAAGCTCATTGGCGCCTGGAGATTGTGTAACCCCACCACTAAAGAATACACTTACTACTCTCCAGCTCCTCACACTCATCAAAAAGAGATTCTTTTTTCATCACCCATAACTTAAAATAGTCAGTGAGGACAGCAGAGATTGGCTCTATTCTAATCTCTGATCACGCTCCCTTCACCATGAAATTAGACATTTTACAGAAACCTTGCTCCCCATGGAAGTGGCGTTTTAACAATTCCCTCCTCTTGGATAAAAATGTTGTTTCTTCATTTACTTTATTTTTTAATGAAAATTTCTCACTCACTCAGACCGATGAACTTCCCTTCCACGTAATCTGGAATGCCTTTAAGGCAGCAGCTAGAGATTTCATCATTGGCTATGTTTCTAAAAAACGCAAAAAGTCAAAAGAATTTACTACGATACTCCTTGCTAAGAAAAATAAACTTGAGCATTCTTTTTACTCTTCTCGATCAAAAGAATGCTTATCAAAACTTATTAATATCAAATTTCAATTTAATAAGGAGTCTACGGATAATGCTTCTATTTACCTACTAAAGCCCAGCGCAAAGTTTTATGGCGGACAGAACCAAAGCCGCCAAGATTCTAGCCAACTATCTGAAAGTTAAACATAATAAGCTAAATATAGACTCTATTATGAGCGCTCAACAAGAATTGAAATATAAAGACGACAAGATATTACATGAATTTTTTTAATTTAATCAAACGCTCTACACCTCAGAAACTTCTCCTACAGAACAACACATATCTTAGTTTCTGTCTGGTATAAACCAAACCTCCCCCCCACAATGTGACCTTACCAACCTAGAATTGGATATTTCGCAAAAATAACTACACGCTTGAAAAAGACAAAGCCCTTGGCCCAGATGGATTTACATTCGAATTTTTCTCACATTTTGCTCCCTTACTAATTATAAAAATTACACATTTTGAATAACTTCTTTTTGTCCTCGGGAAAATTCTCTGGTTCTTTTTCCGAAGCTCTTATTTGCCTTATCCATAAAGAAGGAAAAGACCTGAGATATTGTAAAACATTTCGGCCCATATCTTTAGTCAATGTTGACTATAAAAAATGTTCTATGTTTTTAGCTTTCCGACTACATTCACACCTTCCTGACTAACTGGGCTTGGAGCAAACAGGTTTCGTTAAAGGACGTTTCATTACAGACAACACACACATTTTTTTTATATCTTATCTGAATCTTCACTTGCTACACATCCTCTGGCTGCTATAGCATTGGACGCTGAGAAGGCGTTCGACAGAGTAGAATGGTCATATCTCTTCCAAACCCTACAATGGTTTGGCTTTGGGCCTAAGATAATCTCCTTCATTTCGTTATTATATTCTAAACCAGGAGCAGCAGTGTGCGCCAATGGGGTGTCTTCCTCCTTTTTTACCTTGGGAAGAGGTGCCAGCCAAGGATGTCCATTATTGGCATTTCTTTTTAATCTAGCTTTAGAACTGTTTCTTTTACGTATTTGTATTGCATAAAGATATTCAAGGTTTTAACTTTAATGACACTCATATTAAACTGACAGCATATGCTGACGATATATTGTTATATATCTCCCAACCCGAATCATCCATCCCTGCTTTTTTAAGTGAAGTAGACTCCTTCACAGCTGTCTCTGGATATAAATTAAATAAAGATACATGTGAAATACTACCCCTCACAAAATATACCTTTAAAGACGATTTTGCTCTCTCCACCTTCACATGGTGTCCCCAGTATATTAAATAATTGGGCCTTCATTTCACCCCTCCATTTCAAATACAATTCCAGATGTATGGAAAATTGTATACAGAGAAAATCGACCGTAACTACTAAATGGTATCCTTTGTATTTATCCTGGTGGGGCCGTCTCGACACCATAAAAATTATGCTGTCCCCATAATCCTTTATACGATCTATAATATTCCACTATCTATTCCTTCAAAATTTTTTAGGAAGATAAATTCTTTGCTATCCTCTTGTCTTTGTGGCAATAAAAAGTCTTGTATGTCCTTATCCAAATTCACCCGCCCGAAATTGGAAGGCAGGGTTAATTTCCTTAATTTACCCATATACCAAAAATCTTTTTTACTCAGGCAATCATCTAGATGGCTCTCGCACACTTCTGTACAACACCCCCTGTGGGCTAAACTGGAGCTTTCCTTTTTATCCCCTTTTTCCTTCCAAGAGTATCTCTCGTTTTCACGGAAACCACAACATTTGTCAACTCCTATATTTAAATATACATCTAAGATTTTGCAACCTACACATTCTGGAGACTCTAGTAATGGAACACTCCTCTCCAATTCCACGATATGGCATAATAATTTCATTTTGATACGTGATAAACCTTTCTATTGGAAAATATGGAGACAAAAAGGCTTAATATTGGTCCACCAGTTGTATCAGAAAGACCAATTCATGTTTTTCAAGCAGCTTACAAGTCTGTTTGGTTTACCATCTTCCGTCATATTCTAAGTATGCAATTTTAAAGCAAGCTATCTTAGATGCGTACACTCAGTGCACACCTCCTACCTCCCCCACCACGTCTTTCACCTCCTCAGTCAATGGATTACCCTCCTTATTACAAGTCAACCCCAAGCTTCTGCCATTTACAAATATCTGCAAGCTCCATGTGTTCCACAAGACAAATCAAAGGTGGAACTCTCTTGGGCGAAGGATCTGGAAGTTGACTGGTCAACTACTCTTTGGGACAAAGTTTGGATTAAGATTAGGAAATCTTTAAGAGTTGCTAATACTGATGGAGCAAGTTTTCACACGTAAAGAGACTTGCTCGGATTCAATCCTCTTGAAATAACATATAATTTATTATTCAATATGTTTTGTCTTACACAACATTTCTAGTATCTAGGGGAAGCATGCCTATGTGCTTTTACTAACAGTAACCTGAGTGTCTAAAAATGGCAGCAGAAAACGCGGGAACTTTACTGCGCATTCGTCTGCCACACTCACGTGGTGTGACGTCTTTCGCTTTGGTGGGAATTCTCTGCAGCTGCGCACTAGAATTAAGATGGCCACTTCATGTTTCACATAATGAAGCACCTGCTGCTGCTTTAACTAAACCAGGTTCGTTCTGCTTAACTATTAATGCAATAGTTAAAATAAAGTAATGGGTGCGGGGAATGAGATTTTGATACCCTTTTTGATCACTTAGATACTAATCTCATTCATCAATTTGGATCAGTTGTTTTCTGTCATTGAGTAAAAGACAAACCCCGCATAGGTTAGATAAACCCCATAAACTGACGCAACTCTGAAGGACCACTGACAACTGATGAAGTTTTAAAAGTTTTATATAAAATCAGAATTAAGTGCATATACAATCCTCTCAGGATAAGATTCAATAAGTATACAAAAGAATACAATCAGAGTCAATTCCAAATCTGTTCCAATTCTGTTTCAAATCTGCAGATTTAAAAGCATAGATACAATGTGGTCCTGTTGCGTCATCTACAAAAGAATAGACAAGTTAATTCTGTCCCTACTCTGTACTTATGTGACATCCCTACTTCGCAAGTTCCTTACCTAAAAAGGTGTCAGCAGTTTGACTTCCAAAGAAGTTCAAACTCTCTTAACCCTTAATGGTAACTTATATCGAGAAGCAGTACCCTCTCTGCCTACCCATCCGCTCTCTAAGGGTCCTCGGCCTACTGCTCTCTTGCTCTGCGCTCTGATCTTCTGTTCTGCGCTCTGAGCTCTTCGCTCCTCTTCGCTTCTAACTTGCTATCAGGCCATCTGTGCTGAGCTCCTAGCTTCTCCTCCCCAGGGTGCTGTCCCTAAAATACACAATCACAGTATGGGTGGAACGCCCCTTCGACGCCCACCACGTACTTTCTTAATGATGTCATTCTTCGCTATTTCCATGGCTTCACCTCTTCTCGTCGTCCGTTAAGTTGACCCTTCTCCTTAGACGCCATCTTCGTCTTCTTGCTGGTGACTTCATTTGACATTACATTTGACACTTTCGGAGCAAAGTCTATCACCTCAACAGACCTTTAGTTCTTTACGGCTGTATTCGTAACCTTAGTTAGTCCTGTGAATGGTCATTTCTAAACAATACTCAAATTCCAAGCGTCTCTCATCACGTTTAGGCAATAAACTCCGTCCGACATTGTCACCTTAAATCTAGCAAGACTCTTGTCTCGCACATTCAACTCAAAGCTATTCACGACTCCTCTGAGCCCACTAAATTACATACAGCGGACTACACTCCTGCGAACTCTTGGTCAGTTAGGTTAAAATCACACATGACTAAACCTTTCTAACATTCCTACAAAAGCTTTCTACACAGTATAACCTTTAACACACATTTATATATAATCGTATTTAGCAAATCGTTTGCTTATAAGTGAATACATTCTACATAGAATACAACCTATATATTCTCATGTTTACCGTGTTATACAGTCTACACATTTCGTCACTTTACGTTTCGCCGTTTTCTTCGTTCCATGATTACACACGTCTATTCAGTTTTGCACATTCTAGTATTCTTAAGCATTACTATACATTTCTATATTAGCCCACTATGTATATGGCCTTCTAATGCATTTTCTAAAGTGAATACAAATACATTTCCTATTACATTGATTACACCAGCTAACTTTATACTACAAGTGTTAACTTCACGTTATAGATTCTACGTTTATGCGATATGCTTGTGAATATGGTTCGGATATACATTTTATTCAAATTGCGCTCTCTCAGTTCCCCCCTTTGATGACTTCTAGGAGTCATCACTAAATGCAATTTGAATAACACTTTACACAGAACTAGTTACAAGATTCCCCCTTTTTATCGTTTCGAGAGCTCTTAAACTTTTGTACTGTTGATCCTGCAAAGCAGCTAATCTCCTTTCTTGCTCTCTCATGGATCTTTGTAACCGGTTCGACCTATACCATTTATACAATTTAACTAATCCTAACAATGTGACTATGCAAATCAATACTATTAATACAGGTTTTAGTATATACCACACAACGCTTTTACCAAGGTTGGCAAACCAACTTCCAACCTTTCCTACTCCATGACCTACTTTTTCCCAAACATTTGTTTTTGATAAATCTTCGATTTCTTTATGTATCTGTGTAATGTTCTGTATGACCTTCTCAAGTGGTTTTGAATTGTCTGGAATGTAAGTACAACATTCTTGGACCTTCAAAGCCTTGCAAACTCCGCCCTCTTTTGCTAGCAGTACATCTAAAGCAAGTCGGTTCTGAAGAACCATTGCTCTAATCGACTGCATCTCTCCTTCTACTAGCATTAATGACCTTGCAGTACTTGCAGATAATCTATCTACAACTGTAGCTAGTCTCCTGATCTTAACATCGTTAAGTATTAAACCTAACATAGGAAACATCGCTCCAAATATGTCTCCAACTACTTCAGCATCTCCTACTTCCCTTTTCGCCTTTGTCGAAGCCTTTCGTTCTATGATCGCTAGATCCTTTGCATGATATATTTTGGGGAAGACAATTGCCAAGTAACACGAACCATACCAATTGTCGGGCAGTTTTACATAGGCATTTCTTCCACATACAAAATATACATTCGGAATCGCTTGCATCCCTTTCATAAAATCTTTCGTATAGTACTCTAAACGAAAAGCATGTTCGCAATTTACTTCACCTACAAATACACTCTCATAATACGTCTTGCTTCGAGTTAAACATAACTTTCCTTTCTGCGTTCTATCCAAAGCTATTGGACCATTGCTACCTTTCTTCTTGTGTGCTTTTTCTTCTTCGGTCCAATCTGTTTTCCACTGTCCTGACATTTTCAGAATCTTCTGCCTTCTGTATCGGTCATCTACTTGTCCTATGAACTTTTTCTCTACCTCTGACACTTTGCAAGTCAGATTATTTCTGCGTGCATATGAAGTATCTAATGTATCCCAAGGAAGAAAGAACTTTGTCAATCTGTCTTCCTTTTTGTAATAGTCCCACTTATTCATTTGCTTATAATTCGGAACTTCAGGCAGTACCGAATCATAATTTGAAAAGTAGTACTCAAATCCTTCCCTACCATAAAATATACTAAGCAGTAAACTACATGTTATCCCATAAGTCAGTGGGAGATGATGATATCGGATGCCTTCGTCTACGGAAGCCGGCAATTGCATACAAACGTAGCATTCTTTGGCCTCCATGGCATCGATATACTCATACAATAGCTTGGCATATGCATTTGACCTAAAGTTTCCCTGTGACTCATCTACGTGTAATCTACGAGCTTCATCTGCCAGTAACGTCTTTTCACGGATGACATTGCTCTCCTCCTTCTTCCCAACAAGAGCAGGTTTCAAAGTCGTTACAGGCTTTACATCTGTTGTCTCTTTTTCACTTGCATGTCCTACCATGTATGATGTGGTAACTACTGTAATGATAAGAAAAATTACTACTGCTATTAGTGTACCTATTATGCATTTGGCTTTTTTGTTTGGGTTGCCGTTCTCCATGTTATCAAAACAGCGTAGCTCTTTCTTTTTCGAAGAAAAGTTTCTTTTCAAGTCTTTGTCTTGCTTTGTTTGCTTTCTCAGTCTGTGAAGCGCTCTTTATAAACAAAAGTCTCTTTTCACAACAATGTCTTTTATCTTCAGCAATAGACAACCCTAACCCTTCTCCGTCCTCTAAATGTAATCCCTAATTTTATTCTTCTTTCCACTCGGCGCTAGGTTATCTTCTTCTTTATAGCTTAAACACAAAAGTCTCTATGCATCTATAATTATTCTCGTACCTGCAGCTTTAATAACATGTTCCAATAGTTCAAAACGAACAACTTTTTCTTCTTGTTCTGGTATTTGATGACCAAAAGTCGGAAACTGTAATCGGTTTAGCACTAGATCTTTGATCCGACTTAGGTATGGGGGTATGGGAAGTGTGAAAGTCAGTAACCCCTCAGTCTCGAGTCCAGGCGTCAACATCCATATCTCCACTGCCACAAATGGATCGAGATCGATTACCTTCACTTCTTTCACTCTCCCAGATTTCTGTCCCCAAGACATCTGCTAGATAAGTCCACTCTGGGGTGGCGTACCTTCTGCAGGGCACACGTACCCTTCTCGATCTTCTCGGACTCTCAGAACCTGAATCTGTAGTTTCTTCTTCTTGATCCGACTCTTCAGAAACCGGGACAAGGGTTCTTTCTTGATTTGCTTTTAAGCTTGGCCTTCTCCTTCTCTCCGGCCAACTGGCTTCGTCACTCCTTGTCCTCCTGCTCCTTGTTCTTGGACTTGTCTCTTGATCACTTACAGCTTGTTCGTTATCTGACTCGAACTCCCATGTACTCTCTTCTTCTGAGACGACTTCGGTCCCACTGGTGTCCTGACCGTCGTCGGCCTGTTCCGACACCGGCTCAGCCTCTTCGATCACCTCTACAGCTTGGCTTTCCCCCTCTGTGGCTTCTCCGCTTTCCGCTGGATTCTCATCCGAGAGAGGAGCTGGATCTTCCAGAGGTGTTGGCACTCTTCGGGTGTGTGAGGCGTGTATCCAGTTGGGCAAACCTCCACACTTTACTGCAGTGTTCGTAACCAATATGACTTGGAACGGTCCTCTCCGACGCACGTCTAGACAGTTCTTCCTGACGTGCTTCTTCACCAGGACCCAGTCCCCCGGACACAGGTCATGGCACAAGTCTTGTGCTGATGGAACCTCTGCAGCCTGGACCTGAAGGGACACAGAATTAATGGCATCAGATAGTCCCTTGCAGTAGTCCAAGATCAAATCGTCTGTGATGTTCAATAACGCTGCAGTCGGAACCGATGGCAATCTCATAGCTCTTCCCATTAGCACCTCGTGTGGAGACAGACCTGTTTTCCTATCTGGTGTGCTACGTATGCTCATAAGAACCAATGGAAGTGCATCAGGCCAATTCAGGGACGTCGATGAACAAACTTTGGCAAGTCTGGACTTGATTGTACTGTTGATTTATTCTACATTCCCTGAAGCTTCTGGTCGATAACTGCAATGGAGCTTCTGGTCAATACTCAAAGCTGAACATAGCATCTTCACTATTTCGCTATTGAAATGAGTTCCTCTGTCCGATTCCAAAGAGGATGGCACCCCGAACCTCGGTATCAACTCTCTAAGCAACAATTTTGCTACTGTGAGTGTATCGCACCTACGTGTCGGGTAAGCTTCAACCCATCTAGAAAATATACAGACAATCACTAAAACGTATCTGAGTCTATTGCATTGAGGCATTTCAATAAAATCCAGCTGCATTCTATTGAAAGGCCCCCCAGACCTCCCAATGTGACTCAGTGTGACTGGTGTTCTCTTTCCTACGTTTAGTTGCTGACAGATCGCACAACGCTGACATACTGCTTCTGCCGCTACTCTAAACTTCGGGTTAAACCACGTCTGTCTGAATACTCTCACCATAGCATCTCTACCTATGTGTGCTGATCCATGCAATTTCCTTGCCATTGGACTAACAAGTTCATTTGGTAAAACTGCTCTCCCATCTGCAGAGATCCAAAAGTTCATTTCGCTTTTTGTACATCCGGCTGTCTCCCAGCCCTTTTTCTCATCATCTGGTGCATTTTCCTGAACACATTTCAGCTCATCCCACGTATCTACAGTGTCTAACAACATTGTCAATTCAGTTCTTTCCTGTATTCCCCCCACTTCTACATTGGTGTGAGAATAACCTTGTTCTGCGCAATAACGCGCTACCTCGTCAGCATAACGGTTGCCTTGCGACACAAAGTCTACGTTCTTCGTGTGCGCGGCACATTTGACAACTGCTATGGCTGACGGACCTTGTAATGCCTCTAACAATAATCTCACGAATTCTCCATTCCTAATAGGAGAACCCGAGGAGGTCATATAACCTCTTTGAGACCATAACTGCCCATAGTCGTGAACTACCCCGAAACCATACTGGCTATCGGTGTATATGGTGACTCGAATTTTGTTACCTGCTAAACAGGCACGGGTCAAAGCGATAATTTCAGCTACCTGAGCGGAATGTACTCCTTCCAGGCAGGCGGCTTCCACAACTCTGGTAATTGTACAAACTGCATATGCTGCTCTCAGCTGACCAATATCGTTTCTTACGCATGAACCATCAACAAAGAAAATTTCATCGGGGTCAGTCAATGGCTCATCTACGATATCTGGTCTCGGTTTGGTGCATAGTTCAGTCACATCTAGGCAGTCATGATCTGTACAAATTTCATCATCAATATCATTTGGAAGTGGCATCAAAGTTGCAGGATTCAAGACGGAGCATCTCTTTAGGGTCACATTCTCGGCAGCCAATATGACTTGCTCGTAGCGTGTGAGCCTGCTATTCGTCAGATGCTGAGTCTTAGTCCTGGTCATTAACAATTCCACAGAATGCGGTACGTACACCACTAACTGATGTCCCATTACCACACTTTCACATCGTTCAATGCTGACACCCGTTGCAGCTACGGATTTGAGACATCCGGGCAACGCTGCGGCTACTGGGTCTAATGTAGCCAAAAAATAAGCAACTGGCCTACGCGCATCGCCGTGTATCTGGGCCAAAACTGCTAAAGCGCATCCCTCTCTTTCGCAGCAGTAAAGCAAAAATGGTTTTGTGTAATCAGGCATTCCTAAAGCCGGGGCACGACATAAGTCCTCCCTCAGCTGCAAAAACGCCATCAGACACTCTTTGTCCCATGGTACCGGATCACTTACTCCTTTGTGCGTCAGTTGTAGTAAAGGTTTTGCCTTCAGTGAAAAGTTAGCTATCCACTGTCGACAGTAACCGACCATGCCTAGAAACATCCTGACTTCTCTTTGTGTTTTAGGCGCGTTCATTTTCATGATCGCCTCTATTCTGTCTGGAGACACCTTCCGTTTTCCCTTTTCAATTCTGTGGCCCAAGTATTGCACTTCAGTGAGACAATACTGCAATTTACTTGGAGACACCTTGTGTCCGTTTTCGGCCAAGTGATTTAACAAGGTGATGGTGTCTACCTTGCAAGCTTCCTCAGTTTCTGACGCAACTAGGAGGTCGTCTATGTACTGGACTAGAACCGAGTTCTTGGGCAGTACTAGACTTTCAAGATTCTTCTTCAGCAGCTGGTTAAAAATCGATGGGCTTTCTGTATACCCCTGAGGGATACGACACCATGTTAAAACGCGATTTTCCAGCTTAAAAGCGAAAAGATACTGGCTCTCTTCATCTAAAGGAATCGAAAAGAAAGCCTGGCATAAGTCTATCACGGCGAACCATTCAGCTTGGAACGGTATCTGAAACAATATCACTGATGGATTCGGTACCACTGGACAACATGAAACAACGATATTATTAATCTTTCGAAGGTCCTGCACTATTCTGTATTTTCCACTAGGCTTCTGCAAACACATAATCGGGGAGTTACATGGACTTCCCACGATCTCCTTCAGTATTCCCTGTTTAATCATGGACTCGATCACAGGCTTTATTCCTGCAATCGTCTCCGGTGTCAACTTATATTGTGGTATTCTCGGATACTCGGCATTGGGTCTTACCATGATCTTCACTGGCTCAACCCCTTTGATCAATCCTATTTCTTCTCCAGTAAAATCCCACACCTCAGCTGACACTTTCTCCCTCAAATCCCGTGGAAGCTCCTCCACTGTCAAGGTAGGATATAGTTCCACGCATTCCTGTGAGTTTACAACTTTAAAATTGGCATCCTCATCGTTGGTCTGCACTTCTACTCCTTCAGGTGTGCAATGTATTGTGCAATTCAGTTTACACAACAGATCTCTTCCTAACAGACACACAGGGCTAGAATCACAGATTACGAACTGATGTTCATCACTGTAATTCCCTATCTTCACTGACACTGGTTCTGTCAGAGGATTCGTCATCCTCCTGTTTGCGACTCCTACCACCTGTATCGTCTCTCCCGACATTGGCAAACCTGGGACTACCGCTGATCTCAACGTGGATCGAGTGGCCCCCGTGTCTACCAAAAAGGTCGTAGGACATCCAGCCACCTCAGCTTCTACGTATGGTCCTCTCTGGTCCACCTCCAGGGCTGCTCCTAGAGTACAGTCTTCTTCTCTATTCACTCTTTGCCCTGTAAGAGGATCAACGTAGTAGCATTCTTCTCCTCCTACGAACAATGGCATTTGTCTATAGGTTTTCCCTCCATTTATAATGCGAGGCGGTTGAGGGAACGGCGCTCGAGGAGTCTGATTCCCCCCTTTGATAAACTTTCCCTTCGGGACTGCTGTTCCCTTTACCATGCTGGGTTGAACCTCATCCTCCTCCTGTTCTAACTCCCCCGTCTCGACATTATAGGGACACTCGCATCTCCAATGTCCCACCTCGTTACACTGATGGCACCTCGTTGTCCTTTTCAGTGTCGCGATATCTACCCTCGGTCTCGGTCTTTCTTCCTCATCTCTGTTCTGATTATTCTGTTTCTTTACTGATGTGCCTGTTCCCTGTTGTCGTTGTCCACCCTTTCCAGCTGACTGCATCTGCGCCAACATCAGCTTTTCCTTAAGTTTCTTTGCCTTTGAGTCTATTTCATCGCTACAGTACCTTGCATACCTCAGAATCTCATCTAACGGTTTGTTCTGCCAACAAATCAAATGCTGTTGAATCATCAAGCTTATGTCTGGCCTCAATCCTAGAACAACCTTCAACACAAATTGTCCTATGTCTTTAGGATCCATGACATCCAACCCGCTATACTGTTTGAATGCTTTCAGCAACCTCTCATAGAACTCGTGAACTGTCTCTTTAGGTTCCTGAGTTGTTCGATCTATCTTAACCCAGTCTATGTCTTGCACTGGCACTTTCTCTTTTAACCATGCTATTACTCTCTCGTACTTCTCCATGACTCTATCTGATGGACCATTTGTCCTGGCATCTCTCGGAGGCTCGCAAGCGGGCCATTCGACACTAAGCTTGCATGCCGTCCACAAATCTCCGGGTACTACGATATCAAACAGGGTGTTCAAATCGATCCACAGTACCTTAGAGATCTTCACGAACCTCTCTACCTGCTTGTACCACTCCACGGGGTTCTCTCTTAACTTGGGGAAAGAATTAGTAAATGCCGCTAAATCCCCCCTACTCCAAGGTACATGCACGTAGTTTCCGTTCGCGATTTCTCGCAAAGGGAAAGCTTCCATTCGCATTAGCTCTCCATCTTGGGACTTCGCAAGTGTGCTCCTTCTGACGGACCCCCTCTTGGACCATCTTTCCTCCCATCTATCTAGATCTCTCCATATCCTGATACACATGATCAGTTCCCTTATGTGTACTCTTAGCCCAATCGTCCTACGCTCATCTAGATCTCGATCTGTGCAGTTCAGCCTATGGTTAGCCTGTAAGGCTTTAGTCCGTGACATGTCTATCATATACCTGTCTGCCAATTCAGATAATTTTTCATGAGCTGCCCTTGCTTTCCGAGTAACATCCTTAGATAAAAACAGTATTTCATCCGGTTCATACAGCTCTAGCCTTTCTATTGCCACTGTGCCGTCAATTATCTCATCCAAGTCTGATTTTAAACTCATTACATCAATCCGTCTTGCCTTAATTTCAGCTCTCAGTACGTCAGTCCTAGGTTGCTCTCTTACCTCCCTCTCACCTCCACTATGCGCCCTCCGTCTAAGCACAGGTAAGTTATGAGGAGTTTTTCTTCCATCTCTTTGTTCCCACCTCTCTAGATCCCAAGCCTTTCCATCTTCCCTTGGGGTGTGGTGGAACATTGCTCCATTCCCCATCACTACATTCCGTCTCTTCGGCTCGGTTTCTTCCGGTACGATATAGGATCCTCCGTGCTGTTCTAGACCATTGTAACTCGCTTGCTGTCTGGTGTCGCTCAACAGAATGAAGGGTCCTCTACGGTCCTCCATGTTCCCGTGATCTCGTTCGTGATCACCGGATGCATGGCGAGACGTTTCGCGACTCTCCATATTCCCCTGACTTTGTCCGTGATCACCGGATGCATGGCGAGACGTTTCGCGACTCTCCATGTTCCCGTGATTCCAATGTCGCACATTATTGTCCGGGGCATGGTGAGTGCACTTGAAACTATTTCGGTATTCCTGCGTCCTTCGTTCTCCTTCACTAAAGGTGACGCGAGGCACTTCCCCACACCCTGCACTTCTGTCGTTGCACATTTGCCTATTGCCACTGGCAATATGGCAAGTATCTCCTCTGCTTCCTTGACTCCCTCCCTCCCACTCAGGGCTGCTTTCGCCAGCTCCGCAGTGAGAGAGGATCCTGTTATCTTGGTCACTCCATTCAGCACCTGTTTCTAATCTTTTATTCTGAGTCTCTTCGGCAGCGTCCCACTCTCTCAAATATTCCCTTAATTCTTTATAGGATTTCGGTTTCGGTCCCCTCAAATCCATCTGTCCTCTTTGGCCCCCCTGTTCTATCCAGGGACCCGTTGCGGAATCTAGTGGGGTACTCCGACTCATTGGTCCTAACAACTGCCTTTGGGAATTGGTCGTATTATTCCTACTCTCTATCTCTGCCCTTTCTCTGTCCCATCGTGCCTGTTCCTCCTGCTGGACCCCTTCTGGGTTGTAGATTGACACTATAGGGCCTATGGTAACAGGAACTTGTAAAGCGTCGGGCATTTGATACGACCTTGCATGCTGTGTTTCTGGCACCTTCTGGACCACGAATCTTCCTACTACTCTCTGTTCGGAACTAGATTGAGGTACTTCCTCACCCTTCTTGGTATCCCACTCTGATACTGGGAGCGATTTATATTCCCCCCATCTAGCTCCGTCCCCTTGCTGTAATGCGGGACTTTCGGCTTCTCTGTTGTACGGAGGTGGTCTATCTGTTAATAGTCTTTCTATCAAATCCTCATCTGGCTCGCTATCCTCATCTTCTTCTAGAGGTTTCTTTTCTCCCGTAGCTTCTAGCATTGTGAACAGTTTGTCTGCTTCTATCGTTTGCACCCTCCACTTTTTAGCTTCATCGTCCCATTTAGCATCCTGCACTGCTTTTACCGATCGCCTCACTCTTTCCTGGCGTCTTTTTAAGCTCTTTTCGTGTGCTGCTCTAAACCATGCACTAAGGGCTTCGAACTGTGTTGGCCTCGGTAGAGGTCTTGTTGCTAGCATTACCGCTTTCAGTTGGTTCAATACTTCTAGCTTAAACGTCCCGTATCTCGGAAACGTCAGTTCCTTATTCCCTTCCGTTAGCTTATTCCACTCGGAGATCCATAATATCGAGTGTAAGCCTACATTCACTGCCATATGATAAGCTGGTGTGCCTTCTGGTGGAGCTTCTTCTCCGGCATACAAGTTTCTTCTATCTCTCCTAAAGATCGCCCTTAAACGTTTAAAACACTTCACAAATCAGCCTATCCCAGCGCGGTTCTACACTGACCGACCAATCTCAGCGCGGCTCTACGCTGACGTCACTCGTTCCTTCTGCAGCAGTTATCCTTCTTTCTCAACTCGTCTCACGATCTTGCATGCGTTTTCATTCATACGCTGAAAAATGACTACTTCCGTCCAAGCGATCACTTTTCTCTGACTGTACGGCCACAGTCTAACTGTAATTGTCACCTCAACTGACGAGACGTCTTTCCTCACACGGTCAGACGCTCGCCTTAACTGATAGGTTACTTACACACAGTAAACGTACGACCAGCGTCCGTTACTCATTCACTCACTCTGTCACTCCCCCTATCATCGGTCTGTCGGGCGATCAATGGTACCTCATGACCCCCTTTCAATGGTGAACAAATTACTCTGGGTGTTCGATACACCCGAACCACTTAAGCTCTCTTTGAACTTAAGATTTTATCCGGTTGCGCGCGCTCACAACCTTCCCTCAATCACACTACAGGCATTCAACTCCGCTTGACATTACAACACAGGTACAACATAAAATACCGCAATCTTACAACGCATGACCCTTATACTCACTCTCGACCGACTCTGCTGCTTTTCTCTCGACGCACCGTCAGCACCTTCTTCGGCAGGGATTCTTCTTCTGGTCGTCGATGACTAGGGACCTTGGGGTAATCTAGACCTGACCTAGGTTGTCTTCCTCAAGAAGAAAACCATCTTTCTCTGCTACCAACTGCGGGGAATGAGATTTTGATACCCTTTTTGATCACTTAGATACTAATCTCATTCATCAATTTGGATCGGTTGTTTTCTGTCATTGAGTAAAAGACAAACCCCGCATAGGTTAGATAAACCCCATAAACTGACGCAACTCTGAAGGACCACTGACAACTGATGAAGTTTTAAAAGTTTTATATAAAATCAGAATTAAGTGCATATACAATCCTCTCAGGATAAGATTCAATAAGTATACAAAAGAATACAATCAGAGTCAATTCCAAATCTGTTCCAATTCTGTTTCAAATCTGCAGATTTAAAAGCATAGATACAATGTGGTCCTGTTGCGTCATCTACAAAAGAATAGACAAGTTAATTCTGTCCCTACTCTGTACTTATGTGACATCAATACTTCGCAAGTTCCTTATCGAAAAAGGTGTCAGCAGTTTGACTTCCAAAGAAGTTCAAACTCTCTTAACCCTTAATGGTAACTTATATCGAGAAGCAGTACCCTCTCTGCCTACCCATCCGCTCTCTAAGGGTCCTCGGCCTACTGCTCTCTTGCTCTGCGCTCTGATCTTCTGTTCTGCGCTCTGAGCTCTTCGCTCCTCTTCGCTTCTAACTTGCTATCAGGCCATCTGTGCTGAGCTCCTAGCTTCTCCTCCCCAGGGTGCTGTCCCTAAAATACACAATCACAGTATGGGTGGAACGCCCCTTCGACGCCCACCACGTACTTTCTTAATGATGTCATTCTTCGCTATTTCCATGGCTTCACCTCTTCTCGTCGTCCGTTAAGTTGACCCTTCTCCTTAGACGCCATCTTCATCTTCTTGCTGGTGACTTCATTTGACATTACATTTGACACTTTCGGAGCAAAGTCTATCACCTCAACAGACCTTTAGTTCTTTACGGCTGTATTCGTAACCTTAGTTAGTCCTGTGAACGGTCATTTCTAAACAAGACTCAAATTCCAAGCGTCTCTCATCACGTTTAGGCAATAAACTCCGTCCGACATTGTCACCTTAAATCTAGCAAGACCTTTGACTCTTGTCTCGCACATTCAACTCAAAGCTATTCACGACTCCTGTGAGCCCACTAAATTACATACAGCGGACTACACTCCTGCGAACTCTTGGTCAGTTAGGTTAAAATCACACATGACTAAACCTTTCTAACATTCCTACAAAAGCTTTCTACACAGTATAACCTTTAACACACATTTATATATAATCGTATTTAGCAAATCGTTTGCTTATAAGTGAATACATTCTACATAGAATACAACCTATATATTCTCATGTTTACCGTGTTATACAGTCTACACATTTCGTCACTTTACGTTTCGCCGTTTTCTTCGTTCCATGATTACACACGTCTATTCAGTTTTGCACATTCTAGTATTCTTAAGCATTACTATACATTTCTATATTAGCCCACTATGTATACGGCCTTCTAATGCATTTTCTAAAGTGAATACAAATACATTTCCTATTACATTGATTACATCAGCTAACTTTATACTACAAGTGTTAACTTCACGTTATAGATTCTACGTTTATGCGATATGCTTGTGAATATGGTTCGGATATACATTTTATTCAAATTGCGCTCTCTCATGGGAATAGAGTAGAGATAAATGGTATACAGTGCCTTCATTCATTTCCTTGTTCTAAATTGTTTCTCTTTGACTAGCTCGTATTTGGGCCTGACGTGTGTTGTCTGAACTCCATCTTGAAAGAGCTGCGTCTGCACAGAGGAACTCAAAATCTCTGAAGCATTGGCATTGAATCGCAGCCAAGTCCTGACTTACTCGCAATATTCGTGAGAAGATGAACATTTGACCCCACGAGAGGAAGACAACTTACCAAATAGTTATAACAATGTATAAACTGAAACTATTATTGCTGGGAGGAATAAAAGTACATGGGAAAATAAAATTATGGGTGAGAATATTAATCTAAATATTTGAATGAAAATGATCTCATACTGGTATGGTGTGATGACCTCTGCTCGTCTTTTGACCAATCAAACCAAGGGAATACACAAATTTGCAACACTGGGGGGTGGTACATTGCCCTGGAAAATGGTATAACTAAAGTAGGCTTAGCTAGTTAGATTGTCCGACATGTCCGAGTAGTTGACCTGTCACTGACCCAACGCCTTCTATTGGAGCACTCTGAGAAGAATCGGGAGCAGAGGTGCTGGCGGAGCACTCTGCCAGAAGAATCGGGAATTGCTGAGGGAGAAGAATCGATAACGCAATCGGGGTCCGACTGTTAGCCGCAGAGAGGGGTGTGACGCTGGCGTTGCACTTAGCTGAGGGTAACTGTCCTGACCCACATCTTTCCTGTCTTGGTCTGCACCTGTCTTGTCCTGATCTGCACCTGTCCTGTCCTGTTGACACATGAATTTTCTGGAGTCCTGTTCTTTATCCTAGCCCGTGGCCAGGGTTGGTCTTCACACCATTCTAGGAAAATATAAATCTGTGTGGGTATGTCATTGTATTGTTTCCTTTTCTCACCCTTCCCAGGTATCAATTTCTAATAGAATTCTTGCAATATTTCTACAGTTTCTCACTTTGATTAGTATATTCTTGCTTGAAAACTCTCTCATTAAGCTTTTATGGACTCTTGCAGATAAGAATTTACATAGAAAAAGTGTTTAAAACGTAGCCAAGTCTGTGGTTATTTTATAAAGGTAAATGTTATTTTTCTACCTATTATGCTAACACTCTTGGTCCCTTAGGACTTAAATACAGGTGGCAAGGATTGGTAAGTCAAATGTGTACAGGTACAAATCCTAAAGTGAAATAAAATCCTGATTGGCAAATGGTAAAGGCCGGATTACCTGATCAAAGTGTGTAATTTTATGGGCCAAGATGAGTATGGTAATTGAGCAGGTAACTCCGCGCTCCATCAATACCACGCAAACACTTTTTAATCCATCATCAACACGTGTGGAAGAGCCTGC
This sequence comes from Lissotriton vulgaris, assembly GCF_964263255.1. Lineage (NCBI taxonomy): Eukaryota > Metazoa > Chordata > Amphibia > Caudata > Salamandridae > Lissotriton > Lissotriton vulgaris. Next base: position 1,883,166,518 of record NC_141685.1, on the reverse strand, counting down.
GATACTCTTTAATGAGTCCTCTGTAAAAAACACAGGTGGTACCACTAATAAATGTATCCTTCCATGGAACAGGCATAGAAGCTGTCCTACCAAACTGGAAAAGACAGAGGAACTCTGTATGAGGGATGAAGAACTGCTTAAGGCAACCGATCCATTTGACGTCCCGTCCAGTAACAGCAGTAATGAACCCAAAACTACCAAAGGAAAAAGTTAACAATCTCATGGCTCTGTTATTAGAGGGTTTCAGAAGGAAACTAGCTCTCTGCCTAATAAAGAATTATTGATAAACAACAAGGATCCACTGCTCCAGAAAGACATTGTTGATAACTTGGGCTTACCAGCAGACAATGAAAAGCCCACTAATGACATATCAGCCATGGACTCACAGATACAGAATTTGTGGTCGGTCATTGACAGCACACTAACAATCATGAGCCAGGTGGCAGTGCTGCATGCTGATAAATTGGACTCTCAGATTTCAATATTACAGTCCTTGGCAAACAACATAAAAAAAGTTTGAATCACAATTGGATAATTTAAATTCACTCATAACAAAGGCCCAGCAACAGGTAGACAAACCATCAGAGCGGTGTTATTGTTCCTTGCTCCTCAAAAAAATGTTGGCTGTTCCGGAAATTATGCCGGATCTTCTAACAGAATACAAATTAAGTAACATATTAAGCATCAACAATGTAAGACCCACTTTAGGAAACGCCCAGCATAGTGAAGAAGCATTGCCTGCTCCACAGCAAAAGGTTGATCAAATCCTGGAACAGAACCCTGAGGATCCGAAATTAGTTGTGAGTGAAGACCAGTACATCTCCAATTGCTCTCTGGAATTTAAAGCAGACCATGAAGAAGTTGAAGCGCTTAATGTTGATCCTAACATGGGCTACGGATCACGAGCCGACAGTCCTTCAAATAAGCTCTCTAAAAAGAATAGAAAACATCTGAAGAAATTAAACAAGAAGCAAAAAACAAAAAGTAAAAATAGAATGATATCCTTTTTTTAGAAACTCCAGAGGGAAGACACCCATTTCTTCGGGAGATCTTTTTTTTTTCTTTTTTCTTTTTTTTTTTTTGTCCTCATATTTGCCCTTGGAAACCAAACAATAACGATCACTTAGAGGGGAGAACTAAGACACTGACCCAGATTAACTGAGAGGGACTTACATGGATCCTACCGGGGTATCCCGCAGTGCCAAGCATCAACACCTCAATGATCGTCGAATGGTACCAACTGGACTAGCGTACTGCTCAATACAACCCAGATTGTAACCAATGTCGCCCTAGTTGGGTATGTATAAAAGGCGAGGATCGAATAAACGACCCAACAGGCAGCGAAATCATAGGACATGGGGAAAAAAAAAAAAAAAAACCCATTACCAATTCAAAAGTAGCCAAAATCTTCTCTTGTGTTGGTTACCTTCTCTAGCCATGTCTAATTTAGACATCTGTAGCATTGCTGCACGCCAATCGGTAAAAAGAGGGGGTGTCTTATCTTTCCACCGTCTGCATCTTTCTCTTCTAGCTAGCAAACAACTATAGAAGACCAATTTTTTACACATGCCGTCGAGCTCTGGTATAATACCAAAGAAAATTAACATGGGACTAGGGTTAATTTGCGAGCCTATTGCTAACGAGAGAGAAGCACAGATTTCATTCCAAAATATTGATATAAACGGACACTCAAAAAACATATGGGTATCTGATGTTGCTACCAAGCCGCATCTAGGGCATGCCACCTGATCATTATTGGGGAACTTTGATAGACGCAATGGAGAGTAATACACCCTATGCAGAGTAAATAAGTGGTTGCGACGGAGCCAAGATGGTTTAACAATCTCACCCAAAATCCTAAATGATTTTAGCCACAGGCCTTCCACATCGGTGTCGGTGATAAAGGTTTTCCAAAGCGAGAGGGGTAACAGAAACTCACCATCAGTCTCATCCAGAATAAGATTGTACCAAAATGTAATCTCTTTTTTGAAGGGTGGTTTATCCATCAGGTGAGTTACTAAATTACTCTTGATACCTATTTTAAACCTACCCCTTCCTTGGCTATAGGCCTGTGACCAACTCTGCATTTGGAGATATTTAAATCGTGAAAAACGAGTTCCTATAGTTAAGCTCAGCGTCTCCCATGTGAGTAAAGTTCCTTCAACAAATAGATCCCCCCATGATGTAAGTCTGGCTGCTCTAATTGGGAGAGCTAAGCTATCTAAGAGCCAAGACGGTGCTCCTGGGGAATCCCAAAGTGGGGCCCTACTAGAATAGTAATCCAATTTGTGTGTTCGTCTTAGACTAGCCCATGTTCTAGCCAGGTCTCTTAAAACCTTTAGTTTGACCTTCTTAAAATACTTAGGGTCGCCAAATTTTAATAAAAAATTCGTCGGCCCGGTTTTTTCCCCCCTTAGAAGTGCTGAAAATAGTTTCCCACAGCCAGCATTATTAGGGGCCTTTAAGAGCATCCTGATATGTGAGAGTTGGAAGGCCTATCCATAAAATTCTGGTGCTGCAAGGACGCCTTTTTCTCGACGACGTCTAATCTTCTTCCAAGATAGTCTAGGCGTATGACTGTTCCATATGAATCTATTTATTTCGGTTTGAAGTTTGGCAATCAAGGATGGATCAAAAAAAAGAGGGATTGTATTGAATAGGTATGTGATCTTGGGCAAAATGGTCATTTTGACCAGGTTAGACCTGCCTATTAGGGAAATAGGGAGAGCAGACCATAATCTCATCGATCTTCGAGCCACCTTAGCTACTTCAGCAAAGTTTAAGGGGACAATCTTATAGATGTTTAACCCGAGATATCTGAGGGTAGAGCTGGGCTGTACTTCTACAGTCGGTACAGGATGATTCCAAACCATGATATCAGTTTTGGATGCATTTACTTCATATCCGGATATAGCCCCGAATTCTTCCGCAATAGATATAACGGTAGGAAAGGACGAGCTCAGCTTGGATGAAAAAATAAGAACATCATCCGCATACAATGCTACTTTCTTCTCCCATCCTTCAAAAATAAAAGGTTTTATATTAGAGTTATCCCGAATTAACTGAGCAAAAGGTTCAATATATAAATCAAACAAAAGTGGTGAGAGAGGACACCCCTGACGAGTTCCTCGCGTGATGTTAAATGGCTCAGTAAGTTCACCGTTAACCAGTAGTGAGGCAGAAGGGCTTTTATATAGTAATTTAATAGCTCGCCTAAAGTTATCACCTAAGTTAAACTTTCTCAACACTTCCTCTAGGTAAACCCAGCATTTCTTCGGGAGATCTTGTTCAGGAGAAGGAGAACACTTTATTTAGTAACCCATCTCTGACATTGAAATTGGCTGAGCTTGTTTCCCCCATTCAAACAAACAAGACAGCAAGTGATGCAAAATCCATTCTGGGGGAGTCAAAAGTTGAAATAATCAGTGAAAACGCAAGAAGACTTAAACCAACTACCAGCTTGCCATTGTCCCACCAAGGCCCGGAAAGGCCTGCAGTTGGAGGATAATAAAACTTCAGGGACATCGATCTCTTCCTCATATATCAGCAAAATACCAAAGACCATTGGAACACCAATGGAGGCCATCCTACGTCGAGAAGTGGAAAGAGATAATGCCCTACAGTGATCCTCTACTTACTACATTCAACACCTTCAAATAGATAACGAGGCAACAAACAGCCAAATCCAGGTTTTTTCTTCCTGCCCAAAGACTGACTTGCCCGATATGTCCAAAGGGTGGAATTCTCCCTAGTCCCAGGAGGGCTTCACAGTTCAGAAATCTGTCATTGGATCCCCCAGCCTTAAAGTCCTGTTCCAGCGCACCAAAATACACATGATCCACATATAAACTATGGAATAGTGAATTCTTGACACACATTTTATCTACCAGATTCCTCTAAAAATCGGGACCAACAAGAGCTTGAAAATATGGAAGAAATCCTAATATTCCAACCAAAAGACGTCTCATGTGGGCAGGGAGATATTCTAAATAGGAGCAACTTTACTCAAGCTATTGTCATCTTTACCTGAGCTGGAGACACTAGACTCGAAAGATCTGATCTACATCTTGTTTGTCCTTAGGCTTAAAGAGAGTCTACAGGACACCACAAAGGTACTATTTAGTAACAAAGAGACCGCCAGGCTGGTAGAAACTCATCTAAATACTTTGGCAGACTGGGGAATAAATATAAGCCAGCCAGCAAAACCAAAATATCCTTGGCTCCTTAAAAAAAATAAGCCCCTGCAGCACCCCGACTCTGTACTTTGAGCTTCGAAGCGGTTGGCCTTCTCGCGATTAGAAGCTGAATGCATTACAATTTCAATGGACCAAACAGTGTACAAAAGAGTCTGCTGGCTGCCGAGGAACAGCTGTTGGTGTTCAACTTGTGCAAGAGACACTCCAGGGAATATCAGACCGCCGGCATCCAAGAAACAAACACTGAATTACTCATTATACATGTGCTCATGGAACATACGAGGTCTAAAATCCCAACTAAATGACAGTTCAAGACATAATTTGCCCATAAGAAACATGGCAATCATCCAACAAGACTTGGCCGGACCATATTGAATATTGTGCACTGGCCGTTACCTCTATTTTAGGGGACCATGCCTCTGGAGGCGTCTCGATATTAGTCCATATAGCGCTGGAGATAGATGAGACAATCCTGGCACATATTGCTGGGGCCTGAATTTTTTCGGAGTCTAGTAGCAACCTCATCAGGCAATCGAAAAAAGACGCCCCTGCTTATTATAGGAAACATTTATATACATCCTAAGCAGCCAAACAAGAAAACAATCACTTTTGACATTTGAAAATTAATTAAGGCCCTATGCCAGCAGTACACCAAAGAATTGTGGATTTTGTCAGGGGACTTCAATATGTTTTTGTTTGAGACGCCCCATATATTCCCATGGCAGCAAGAATAGGACAACCTATAGAGTATTCCAGAGATTTTGCCCGGTCAAACAAAGAGAGACAAAGCTGGCCAGAAGTTCGCAGCTGCCTTAAATGCTTTGGCCTTACGCACCCTAAACGGAAGAAGAATTAATGATCAACCAGCCAGCTATACTCATTGAACTAACTTCTCCACCTCGCTGATTGACTACATCTGGATTTCTACCCAGCATTTTACCTGGGTACGCAACTTTCAAGTACTTTACTCCCCAATTAGTGACCATGCTTGGTTGTCACGTTCCATCCACAGAGAGACCCCAAAATAATACAACTACAAGTAGTTGGCACAGAAGACAGCACCTGTGGGCTATCAAGAATAAAATAGTCTGCAACACTGGCCTGGGGGCCCTGGCAGAGCTCAAATCAAGTCAAAATACCCGAAAAGAGTTTCCAGCGGTGCCTGCCCCTCAGTGGATGCAATATATCCTTCATTTAAATGGAAGGTGATCAGGAGACTCCACTTGAAGAATTAGCAGATTGTGCCAGTCCAATTCAAAGTATTTTCTCTTGGGCTGATGCCACATTCTCCAAGGCGTCAATTAGGTATATTTTACCCAGAGCTGCGGGAGTGCCTGGCCTGAACATCATCCCTACAAGGATATTTAAAAATGCTACAGAAGAATGGGCCGCCATTCTTAACACCCTTTTTAAAAACTGTTTAATGTGAAACTCAGTGGTGGATAGTTGGTGAGGTGCTATACTTTCCCAAATACACATAAGAAGGGAGCATGTGATTACACTGCAACTTCCAACTTATTTCCTTACTGGACATGGAAGGCAAATGCTTTACTAAAGGGCACATCCATCAAGCTTTTTAGCTGTAGCAAACAGGCCAATTCGCAAAATTGGTCCGTTTGCGAACGGTAAATAGCCAATTTCGATGCATCAAACCTAAATGCATTCTCATCATAGGTAATCGCAATTTTTGTGATTACCTATTTTGTGAATGCATTTAGGGATTCGCAATTTGCGATTCCCTAAATGCAATGCATGAAGCATTTAAAAATGCAACTGTGCATTAAAGATTCGCAAATTACCATCAAAATTGCATTTTTCAAAGTGCCATGTTCTGCATGCACATGCCCTCATGGCACGTGCGTGCACCCTCTAGCACCCTTGCACCCTTGCAATTGCATTCCAATATGCATTCCCTTATAGCGAATCGCAATTTGCAATTCGTTATTAGGGAATGTGTAGGAATCGCTATTTATTTGGCAATTCCTACATGCATAAGCAATAACCACTCCTAAATAGCAATGCCTTAAAAATTGCTATTAAGGAATCGCAATTCCTTATCTTAATGCATGTGACCCTAAAATCTTAAACACTGAGCTAGAAGAGTGGTCCAGCACTGAGGCTCTTATTCCCATCACCAAATCAGTCTTTAGGCGCAGGCACGGAACCGGATGATACTTTTCTTGCTGATTAAAACTGTGAATACCAAAAAATCCCCACCGTTTTATGTTGCCTTGATAGACTTCAAAACAGTATTTGATAGAATGGATGGAGGGAAATTGTGGCAGAAGCTGTCAAGCTGGAGCATTGCGGAAGGCCTTTTAAGTTCTATCAAAAGCCTATACACCGAAACATAGGTAAAAGTAAAAGTTATATCTAACAGAGTCACCACCAATAGAATTAATACCACCACTGGAGTAAATCAAGGCACTATTCTTGCTCCATTGTTGTTCAATATTTATTTGGCCGACATTAACACAGCATTGGGAGTCGCATGTGCAGTACCTCCGAAGTGTGCAGGCCTTCACATGCAAAGCCTCCTGTATGCAGACAACACTTTATTATTTGATCATACTGTGCTGGAGATGCAGCGATCAGTGGCGGCCCTAGCTTGTTTCTGTGCACAAAACAAACTTGAAATTAATTACAGCAAAACAAAAATCATGGCCTGCAGACTCAGAAACAGACGTCTGGCCAAATGTAATTTTTCCATTAACAATGTGGTCATGAAACAAGTTACTAGCTTAAAATATTTGGATATTTATTTTAATACCTGTGGTTTGGATGTTACGCATTCAGAGCACCTTAAAGTGGTGGCTCTATCAATGACAATGAGTCACAGAACTGTGCACAGAGACTCAGGACCTCAGTGAATTAGGGTGTGACAAAACTCACCTCAGTACCCAAAATCCCCTACCAGACTAGCATCAGTGTCACATTAGCTCTTTGTCCTATAGCAAAGTCACCAATGATTAGACAACCCAGGACATGCGACTTAGGATACCTCAGGTAAGGTGGGAAACATGAGCACTCTTTCATTATACTCTCATACCAGTCCAGAACAGGGAGTAAAGGGAGACACGAGCAAATCTCTTATGACAATTTGTGAATCAGCACTCCTGTGGGGCCACACCCATACACAGCGCGTGCAAGAATCAACTGCAACTAAGATGTACTTACACGCAGTATCTGAGGAGAAAGGACCGCAGTGATCCAAATAAACACAACCAATCGGTTTATTGGAAATGTACAACTGTGTTTGGGGCGGACGCGCAGCAGACGAAGGCTTGATCTGCTGACAAACATCACATTGAAGGACATAATCATACGTCTGTTTGTACAGTCCCCGCCACCAAAAGTGAAGTTGTAGCCGAGATACAGAAGCCGAAACGCCTGCATGTGCGGACGCAACACCTTCATGAGCAGCTGTAATCAGCGCCGACCTGCGGTCCACGTTGGGAATCAGTCTGTCACCAACATCTGCTATTTTCACATAAGGAACTTTATCAGGACTTAAATGATAAGAATACTTAGAAGGAACCCCCTTAAGATATTTACTTCCCTTCTCAGAGGCGGCAATTGATGCCAAGATGTCATCATCAATCTTACTTTTGGAACGTGTAACAGCTGCAACCAAATATGTCGAAACTGCTGTCTTTGCGGCCTCATCGTATATATATAAGAAAAACATGAAAGGGGGGTTCCCAGGATAGAGAGGAATCAGGATTTTTGAACTCTACAGGAAAAGCCCAAAAAGAACCAATAGAATAATATCAAATATTTCTTTTTATTGACGTAGAAAAATATATCAGTTCAAGTAAATACATTAATACACAATACATTTCTTTATCATGATTTTGTTTAGAAAATGTCAAAAACGATAGGAGGAGCTACGCGGGCATCCAAGATGGTCGCGTGAGCAGAGAGCTCCCGAGACCCGCGCCGCCCTTCTTTATCTATCCTGCAATTATCCTGATCACTTCGACGGGCTTTTGAAGTACTACTCTCACTGATGCTGTCGATCCTTTTTTGGTCGCAATCGGACCTTGGGGACCATTTTTCTGTCGTCTTCAACTTTCTGGCCTAACCACGGACGCAACCGGGGTCTCGGCTGCCTGCCATGGCCGAGCTGTAATGCAACAACAACGGCTGCCTGGCATCTGGCCCACCGGTGGTGTGCCACTTTCACTTTCGGTTTCCGGCCTCATCGTCTCTGTCTCCTCCTACTCTGTCCTCGCCTGCCAATCTCACAGTGAACGCTTTCCATCCTTGGACTGGCAAGGAGGCCTGTGGTATTCACTCTTCGAACTACACTTCAGAGTTTCTGGACTTATCATCGTCCCGCTGCACCTTGGTGCCCTCGGCCGCCGCTGACTGCGACATGGCGACGAAACCTGAGGCGGAAAAACGCAGGAAGACTGTAACTCGGGGGGGGGGGGTCGATCCAGTCTAATATGATCGAGCGCTACACCCAGCCGAGAGGCTCCCCCGGTGTCACCAGTGTGGGCTCTGAAGGCCCTCAAACGGACATGTCGTCTTCCTCTGAAGTATCACTCCAAGACCTATTGGCTGCCATCTCTGGACTTAAGGCTGATATGAGTCAGCAATACGAAGCCATCGTGTCCAAGATAGACACGGTGGCTGTGGATGTTACTCTTATTCGAGCCGATCTGGCCAAAACGAACGAGAGGGTGAAGGCACTAGACCTGAAGGCGTCGAGTCTGGTGACGGACATGGCAGAGGCGCAATCCGAGATTGGGAATCTGCGTTCCTCGCACGACCTACTGCTCAAACGCATGGAGGACTACGACAATAGGGCCAGGCAGAACAACATACGCCTGGTTGGAGTGCCGGAAAGTGATGGTGCTGCCTCGATCGATTTACTGGTCGAGGAACTTATCGTTGCTAAACTCGCTCCGGTTGGACTCAGCAAGTTCTTTGCCGTAGAGCGTGCCTATTGTTTCCCAGGAGGACAAGTGAAGCCAGGAGGCCCGCCGAGGCCTATCATCGCAAGGCTATTTCACTATCGAGACAGAGACGCTATCCTGCAGGCCGCCCGTAAACACGGCCCGTTGAAATACGACAATAACTCTATCTCTATCTATCCTGATTTCACTCCCCAAGTGCACCGACAGTGGTCTGGGTTCCTCGGAGTGAAGCGTCGTCTAAGGGACCGGGGACTGAAGTACGCCATGTTGTTTCCAGCTCGATTGCGGATTGAGTTCAGAGAACGTGCCTATTTTTTTGATCAGCCGGACCGTGCTGCTGACTGGTTGGACTCGTTGCCGACAGATGACTCTGAGAGCGGAGGCCCTGGTGGTGCGGAAGGTGGTGCAACGGCCCAGGAGTGATGTGGGCCCCCGGAGGTCCGACTTGAGACTACGAACTCGACAGAGTAAATTAACTGTGGGCTCTATGTTTATGCCCGTGGCGGTGCAGGTGCGGGTGATTTCTCCCTTCCTCCTCGGGGGGTTCTTTGTGTAGATCAGATGGGGCAACAGGCACACTGCAGTTTGGGGTGGCTTTTTAGTCAGCAGGGGTGCAGGGCGGGGGGTGTTGTAACGGGTTCTTGGTTGGGGGATGGTTCTTGGGGACTTGGTTGTGTTTCGTTTTGTTTGTTATGTTCCTTTTTTCATGGTATTTCACACTGATTGCAAATATTCCGAACATGGGGTTGTGGGGGAGGGTTGGGGCAGATTGCCTTTGCTGCGATGGGGGGGGGGTGAGATGCAGGTTCTTTCTTGGAACGTCAACGGGTTGGGTGACAGAATCAAACGTGGCATTGTGTTACAGTTACTGAGGCGACATGCCCCTGATGTTGTGTTCCTTCAGGAGACCCACTTAATCGGTAATGCTTGTAAGGCTCTTGACCGTCGGGGCTACCGATTGGTCGCACATGCTGGTTTAACCTCTGGGTCCCGGGGAGTGGGTATCATGGTGAAGTCCTCCCTAGCCCTTGCTATTGACGATGTTACATTGGACGATCGGGGGCGGTATGCTGCTGTCTCCGGGAGGTGGGAGGGTAAACAAATTGTGCTAGTGGTTGTATACATTCCCCCGGGGCTGCAAGCTACCACCTACGCCGACCTCGGCAAGACTCTTCTTGGTCTCCCTGATGGATTGTTGATCATGGGCGGGGACTTCAATTCTGTTATGTCTGGCGAATTTGATCGGCTGCCCTCTAGAGTCCTGCCGCCATCCCAGATGTGGCTCAATGAGATGGCAGATACTTTTGGTCTGGTGGATGTTTGGCGTTCACTGCACCCGTCGCTCCTGCAGTATACCTTCCACTCTGGTGCACATGGCAGCCTCTCTCGTATAGACTATTTCTTTATGCTGGCCTCCACTCTGTCCACTGTCCGGGAGGTTCGACATCTTCCCCGGGGTATCTCGGACCATTCCCCCTTGGTGGTCAGGATTTCGGTGGGTGGTCTGCTCGGCAACAGGATCCCCCCTGTCCCTCCCTGGCACTTCCGAAACCCCCGGCTCCGCTCAGATATGGTGAAGGCAATTGACTGTTACTTTGATGAGAATGTGGGCTCGGTCACCTCCCCTACTGTTCTGTGGGAGGCCTTTAAGACGGTTATCAGGGGTTCCGCATTATCTCTCATTGCTGCTGAGCGTAGGGCTAAAAGGGAGGCTGTTCTGGCCCTTGAGACTGAGATCACTGCGCTTGAAAGTGAGCTGGGTGGGGACGACACGCCTGCACTGTTGCACACTCTGGAATTAAAACAGGCTGACTACAAGGCTTGTGTCACTGATGCTGCTAAGTTAATGCGCGCGAATCAACTGGGCCGGCTGTATGATGTGGGTGACAAAGCTAGCAAACTCCTGGCATGGCTGGATAAGGCTGAACGAGCGAGTCGTGTTGTGCCTGTTATTGTTCGCGAATCTGGTGAGAATGTCTCCGACCCAGGCGAGATTGTTGATTGTTTTGTGGACCACTTCCGGAAGGTTTATACTCCTGTTAGTGATCGGGATGAGGCCGATTCCAGGCTGTTATTGCGTGATATAGCTCTGCCTATTGTATCGGAGGAAGATGGCCTTGTTTTGGAGGCCCCTTTCACCGTAGATGAGATTGCCCTTGCCATCCGATCGTTACGCTCGGGTAAGGCGATGGGCCCGAACGGGTTGCCCATCGAACTTTACAAACTCTGTCCAGACAAGATGGCCGCCCATCTGCGCAACATGTTTCTCGATGCGGTTGAGGCTGGTAGCCTCCCACTTGAACAGCGCCTAGCTACCATAGTGGCCATTTATAAAGATGGCAAGCCTCGTGACCGTTGTACCTCCTACCGCCCCATTTCCCTGCTAAACGCGGAACCCAAAATCCTGGCCAAGGTTCTGGCCAATCGGTTGTTGAAGGTGATTTGCGACCTGATCCATCCGGATCAATCCGGTTTCATTCCGCACAGGAACACGGCCCTTAACCTGCGTAGGCCTCATGGTGTTCTCGCGAGGGCTGCAACTCTCGCGGAGCCGGCGGTGGTGGCCTCCCTAGACGCTACTATGGCTTTCGACACCATCGAGTGGCCCTATCTCTGGGCGACCCTCGCTAAGTTTGGCTTTGGTCCTAACTTTATTGCATGGGTCAGGCTCCTTTACGAACGACCACTGGCTCAGGTTGTGGTAAATGGCAGATGCTCTGACCCCTTCCCATTAGGTCGTGGCACTCGTCAGGGCTGTCCGCTTTCCCCGCTTCTATTTGCGCTTGCGCTTGAACCCCTTGCGGCGTGGCTTCGGTGGGAACCCTCGATTAAGGGGATCCGGTGGTCGCCAGATCTCGAGGATCGCGTCTCATTGTACGCCGATGATATCCTTCTCTATCTCACTTCCCCTCAAAAGTCTCTTAACGTCCTCTTTGACGTTCTTACATCCTTTGGTAAGAACTCTGGATTAGTCATCAATTGGACCAAGTCCTGTGTTTACGTTATAGCCGGGGCTTTGCCACCTCTGCCTCGCAGGTTCCCCATTTTGGTGGCGGCGGACGGCTTCAAATATTTGGGGATTTACGTCTCTACGGTCTCTTCGGTCCGCTATGAGCGGAACCTGTATGCTCCGCTCCGCCGACTCAAGCAGGATGTAAGAAGATGGCGTGAATTGCCCCTATCCCCATTGGGCCGAGCGGCGCTCTTCAAAATGATGTCGCTCCCCCGATTTCTCTACGCCCTGCAGAATTTTTTCGACCCTGTCCCTGCTCGCTACTTTCGTGAGGTCGAGAGTCTACAGCGACAACTGATTTGGGATGGTCGTGCCCGTATTGCATTGTCCAAGCTCACCCTCTCATGTTATGATGGTGGTATTGCTTTGCCGGATATTAGACGCTATTACTGGGCCTCACACCTGAGCGCTATCAACCATGCGACGTACTCTTCGGAACCTGCCCCCGCCTTTGCTCTGGATAAACTGTTATTGCCCGGTGGCAACTTTAATAGGGCTCTGTACTCAAAGTCACCCGTCCGGCTCCTTACAGGTCCAACGAAGTGTGCGGTGCGGGCCTGGAGGGATGCTACTGTGGCCCCGGGCTGCGGTGGTAAGCTGACGCGTATGACGCCACTGTATGATTCGGATCGGTTGGGCAACCTGTGGAAGACGAAAGGGTTTGATAAGTGGGACATGATTGGGATTAGTAAGGTGGAGGATCTATGGGCACGGGGCGCTGTGAAGTCCTTCGCTGTTTTGAAACTGGAATACCGGCTCGATGATAGGGAGCACTTCCGATATATGCAGGTTCGACATGCCTTGTCCTCCGTCTTTCCCCCTGGTACCGATATTCCGCAGTCCTCCCCTTTGGAGGATCGTGTCTTGGACGGCCATGTCCCCGATAGCACGATTTCCTTAATATATAAAAAGCTCGTCAACAACAGGGCTGACCAACTTGAGAAACTTCGTGCTTCTTGGACAGCTGACGGGCTCGAACTCGACGACGAGGACTGGCAGTCTGCTGTATCCTCCCCTAAGGAGGTGGCTATCCCGGCTCGGCTTCGTTTTGTCCAGCTGAAGATCCTCCACCGTGTGTATGTGACCGGAATGCGTCTGGTACGAATGGGTTTGGTTTCGGATGGACGATGCAGGCGTGGGTGTGGTATGGATGGTACCTTCCTTCATGTTTTGTGGGAATGCCCGATGATCGCGGCCTTCTGGTCTAGAGTGCATGATGTTATGGGTCGTGTCACCGGGATCCCCCTCCTTCCCGAAGCACGATGCTGTCTGCTTAATGTGTGGGAGCCTTCGGATTGCAACGCTGCCCAGACACTTTGGGTCACTCTGGGCAATATGGTCGCTAAGAGAGATATAGCTCAGCTCTGGGGCTCCCCTAGACCACCATTGCTCAGTGCCTGGAAGGAGAACATGGACTGGTGCATGTTCCGAGAAAAAACTGTCTATGAGGCACGGGGGCGTCCCAAGAAATGGTCCAGGGTCTGGGCTCAGTGGAATTCGTACCGCGGAGATATTTGCTCCCCTCCACTTGATTATGAAGCTTCTCTCCCCTCTTCTCCATGATTGACGTTCCGTTTCCAGTTTTCCGTATTTCCTCTGTTTTCCCCTTCATGCTCGCCCCCCCCTCGCCAGATTTGTTCCTTTATCTCTTTGTTCTATCCCCCCTTTCCCCCCCTCCTACGACCCTTGCCAGTATGATACCATGTGTTTGTGTGTTGTTGTTCTTCTCGACAAAATCATAAAATTAAACCTTTTTTATCCTATTTGATATGGTGCTATGTTCCACATGACAGTGTATGCTCAAGAGATTGCTTTAACAGCGTACTGTCTCCTAATTTCCTTTTTATCCATCCGTTTGTGTCATAGCGGCCGGCCCCGCGGGGTTGTAGGCAGACGCTGTGTACTGTGCTTTTATAAATAAAGGTTAAAAAAAAAAAAAAAAATGTCAAAAACACATGTAAGCAGCCACAGGACAAAAAAAGAGCATAAAAAATGTGGGCACACAATTCACTAACTCATCCACTCACACCAAAAATTCATACCCATACCAATACACACATTCACATTCAGACAAGAACATTCAAGAAAAGCGCCGACGCGCGTTTCGGAACAGTGCCAGTACAAGCTTCCTTCATCAGGGCGCAAAATATAGGTAATATGGATAAACGTGATCTCTCAAGATCCAACAACCCAATCCTGGGAAGGAGTCCTAGTTATAACCATAGCTGGCAAAAACGTATCTGTGGGCAAAAGAAATATAAAATAAGACAATATACAGTACATAAACCTAAAATCAGGGCAACATGCGAGTTAAAGCAGAGTACAATTCCAAAAAACAATCACAATGGAAGGCCAGCTATATTGGTGACAAAGGTGTGTATGAGAATGGAACAGACACCTTATATCCCACATATAGAACATACAATCCAACGTGCTCAAGAAACGTTATCCCCTAGCCAATAAAGAGAAACAAAAGGAAAGTGTTAAAAAAATTATAAAGTGCTTTGGAGGATACTGAGCTTTCTCAAAGAGAGTCCAAGCAGATGCATGTCCCCACAGTCTCAGGAGTATACCATCTCAACGCATACCCTAAAGTCTGTCTGCATAAGAGCCCTCTATGAAGATATGGGAGGCAAGTGGCAACTGGTTTCAGCCCTCTAGAAAATACTCCAAGCTCTGTCAAGGCTCCGATTCAAAAGAAACTAATGAGAATGAACAAAAACCGTTGGTGAAAAGAATAATGGCAATAACCAATAAAAAAGCAACACCTAAATTCTAAGAGGCCAAACTATTGCCAACAGTGTGAACTCCCACACGCTGATGACCAAGAGTATGAATTACAATCACGAGTGGCAGGTGCTCTTTAATTTCAGCCACTCAAACTCAGATCCTTTTGTGTTTTATTGTGCTACCTTTGAAGTCACAATAGTCGTTTTGAGTCCAAAAGAACAGATTGTCATTGTAAGACTGTACGCAAGTAGTAAGAGTCACTCACAATAAGAGTAGTCACACGAGGGTCTGCGTACTCCAATGCAAGCATCAGAGCACGGAGCTCCACTAACTGGGTGGTACAGTCCCCTAATGTCTGTGTATGCATGACATCGGACTTGAATTCTCCATCCACAATGGTACCACCCACAATAGCGCAAGCTGAGACGTATGCGTGCTTAGACCAATGCGCAACTTGTGCAGAACCATCAGTGTAAATGATACAATGGAAATCCTCCAAAGGGCGCATAGTCAAAGGGGCAGGATGAACAAATTCATTCTGCAAATACTCCTGAGACCGTAAAGAGGCATAAAAAAAAACATGACATCCGGAGACGTCAATGATGTCGCCCATTGTATCCCCCGTGGGTGCAAAGCTTTAGAATTCGGTGCACTGGCTTTCGTCACTTCCTCCAAGGCAGGATACTGGGTAACAACCATCATGCGCTTTCCCTGCGACAGCGCACGTTCCTTTAGAATCGCCATTTGCACTGCTGTCAAAACTTTTCCCACAGTGGAAAACCGCAATTCAGCCGAAGTGTACAAGTGTGACTTGTAAGCGATAGGTACTGTATCACATTTGTTAAAAGTAAGGTATGTGAAACCCACCGCCCCAGGGACGATCCTTATCACCAGTTTTGTGTGGTTATCACCAGTCAGCAAGAACTTAGATTCAAGCAGATCAGCCTGCAAAGATTGCAAAATGGCTGAATGTTCAGGCAGCCAGCACCATTTGGTAAAAGTAGGTTGTATCAAGGCATGTAAAGGCTTGATACGCTGGGCATATTCGGGTATATAAGTACACCCGAAATTCAAAAATCACAGCAAGGATTGCAATGTTTTCAGTGTTGTAGGAGCGTGCAGTTGTGCTCATTTCTCCAAGAAGTGAGGAGCCAAACCCAACCTTCATTGTTGATCTCAAAGCCCAGGAACAACACTGTGTACTCTGCAATGTGAGACTTTGCTAAGTTAAATTTGTAACCGAAGTCCGCAAAATTGCAAATTATGAGGTCAACGCGGCACAGATGCGCCCATATCTCGTCGTCTGTGAGATAAATGTCATCCACATACGAACACACATCTGGGCCGATTCTCTCTAAAAGAGAAACTATACGGGCAGCAAACACACCTGGACTATTCTTATAGCCCATTGCCAATCGTCTGAATTTTTCTGTGTGGCACCACTGGTAAGAGCAGTCCATTGACTATTTAAATCCGAAAGATTGTGGGAAAAACAACCATTGGATATGTCAAGTGTAGTTTTAAACTTAACGCACAACACCATCCAGCAGAGCTGTGGGTATTCTGTACTGCACAGGTACGGCAATGCGAGATAAGATGCCGGTAATACCAAACGCTAAGAACCATCAGGTTTAGTCACAGTAAAAAGCAGGTTATTCATCGGAGACACATAAGTTTCAATTACACCTTGATATTCCAACTGTTCAAGGATCTCTGCGACTGAAGCCTTCGCTTCACATCGTATGGGATATTGAGGTTGAGGCTGTGGCATAGACTGCAAGGGAATCTCATGTTCGGGGGAGAATGTATCCCAACCGCAGTGAGTGCGGTACAAAGCAGGCGCAAGGGCCTTAGCTTACTCTTCTGCAAAATTCAGCGCATGCTCCTTTGACACTGTGTGCGCAAAACTAGGGAGGATTACCTCCTCCCCTCTCGGAGCTGCGAGAACAAAAGGCGGGGGCCAGTCAGCCTCCGCTAACAAAATGTCAAACGTAGTTGTAAGATTTTCCCAAAATACCCCTTTTATGGTACGTTGTATGTCACCTTCAATTAAAAGGCCGATTTCAAATAAGCTATCGGGGGAACTACTCTAGTATCAGCTGTCTCAACAACAACGAATTTGTCAGTTACTGTCACCTTCAGTAGTGGACGGAGGGCATCTTGTACTATGGTAATCTACGCCGCGCTGTCCAACAGCGTTAGCGCCCACGTCTGATTCCGAAGCTGCATTCTCACTATCTGTGGCATATCTCGCTGTTAAAGCGGCAACTTTCTTTTTCTGAAAATGGGGTCTTTTCTATGAAGAATCATCCTGCTTGCCTTTTCTGTCTTTCGGGCGGGGCTGGTCGCGACTCTGCTGGCCACCCTTTCCTCTGTCGCCGCCTCCACCACCGGACGATGAGGCCGATGTGTCCTGCAAAGAACGAGGAGAACGTTGATCAGGAACCTGAAAACAATCAAGTGACTTAATCATAGTGCGGTCGCGCAATTCATAATCGCGCTCAGTAGACACAGGCACTGGTGATGCAGGACGAGACTCCTGTTTCTGTTGTTGTTGTTTTCCCTGTTTTTTGTTTTTGTTCCAATTTTGTTTTGGAGCTTTGGGTTGATCGTCTTTGTCCCTGAGTCTGTTTTTTATCTTTAGCAGAAAAGGGCTTGACAACTAAACTATTACGGCCTATGGTCATATAAGCCGCGGTAATAATTCTCGGTAACTGGCAGGGTTTGTCGGCATCGGGGACCTCGCGCAAGGCATTAGACACTTGGAAGTTCACCGCATCTCCCTTAATATTAGAAAGGACAAGATCGGAAACGAAATCAAAGGAGCCAACGAGTCTCATCCCCAATTCAACCGCAGCCTCAGGTCCGTGTTCATCCTGAACGCGTTTGATGACCGTCGGCAGGACAGCCATTGACAGAGTGCTGAAGCACCTCGTGTACACTGCCACAAAAATTCTACCCCATGACTCGCAGTCACCGGCTTCAGGCACCAAGTCCTTGGGCAAACTAATTGTAAGAATTCTGTGTTTTTCTACAGGACTCGAATTAGGAAAAACAGCTTCCAGCTGGTCAAATTTTTCAGCAAGCCAGAAAGGCATATCGTCCTTATCCTGGGGACGCTTGCCCATAACCGTATTAACTATGACGGGACTAAGCTTCATCCCGTTTGGTCCAGCTGGGAGCGCCGCAACACCAGGGGCCCCGTCCTGGAAATTGCGGGTAATATATTGAACCAAGGCCCTAATAACTCCAATTGCGAGTTTTATAGGGGCCTCAACTCAGCAACGAGGACTGTCCCCGCACGAGGATGCTGGGTAAATCTAGCCAAAACAGCCCAAGAAGCGCCTGGAATGGACAAAGGACCTAATCTAATCACCTTTAAACTGTGGGGAAGGGCGCCATTAAACCAAACACGGTGCTGCCATGCAGAAATCAGAATTTCCTGTGTCCTATAATGAATATATTCCACAGGCACGACTGTGTGAGTGTAAGTGTTAAACACCTGAGTAGCCGCATCCACTGCTGGAAATGTCACCCATGAGTAGAAGATCTCAAACAGGTAAGCTACTTCAGTACTCACCACTAGAATAACTGCCATGCCCTCCAAGCCAAAGTTATAAGTATGCAAATGATTGCGGACCGCAATGCAACTATGCTGCGGTATGTCAACGTCAGCCATAACGACACAGTAAAGAAAGGTACAATGCAAAACAATATAGCACAACTGGGTAGTAATTCAAAAGGAAACCGTTTTGAAAGATTCAAGCTTGAGAAGACCTATGTAATTATAGGGAGGTTTATCTGTCTCTACTGTCAACCGGAAACAATAGTGACGGGGTTAAGGACTGATATAAGCACTACTCAAGCGTCATGAAATAAGGCCTCCAAAGTATGGGCGCAATGTTGCAGGGATTCTGCTCAGTCACAGAACTGTGCAGAGACTCAGGACCTCAGTGAATTAGGGTGTGCCAAAACTCACCTTAGTACCCAAAATCCCCTACCAGACTAGCATCAGTGTCACATTAGCTCTTCGTCCTATAGCAAAGTCACCAATGATTAGACAACCCAGAACATGCGACTTAGTATACCTCAGGTAAGGTGGGAAACATGAGCACTCTTTTGTTATACCCTCATACCAGCCCAGAACAGGGAGTAAAGGGAGACACAAGCAAGTTTAAAATATTTATTTCAACGCCGTGATCTCAGGCGCAACACCTTAGCTAATACAAGCAGACATATGATAAGAAATAAGATTGCCAGCATAGGTACTATTCCATAAAATACAAAGAGAGAAAGCATGTTATAATGCTAAATGGAAACAGGTTAAATATATACCTATATTTGACACTCCCTTGCTTGCATAGGCGACCCCATACCTCACAGCTTAGCAGGAGTGATTCACAACGATTTCTGCACAAGCTCTCAGCATACGAAAGTTCTCCAAGTGTGTTCAATCATGCCTACACAGTGTATTATTAAAGGCGCCAGTATCTGAGCTGTCCGCAGCTCCATATATGTTATGTCTAGAATGTGCGCTGATCAGTTCGAACAAAAGCAACAGTGTTGGTAACCTTGAAGGCCTCGGTACTCACTGTTCAGACTATGCTTACGAGGCAAGTCTAGCAATGTGGAAAAACAAGTTATTTTCATGTGAAGAAAAACTCTCAGCCCAACGTGAAACAATAACTAACATGTGTGTCGTGTGCAACAGAAAGCAAAAAAGGTAAAATGGCGTTTAAACTTCTAATAAGCTCATGCTAACTTAACACTGTAGAAATGCAAGGCTCAGCCCCACGACACTTACAGGTATCTGCAATGTAATCAGTGCCAGATTTATGCCTACACTCACGTATGGCACATTGATTTTTAAATACCATATCTGGGGCTGGCTGGATGAAGCCCAACTGAGGTGTTACAGACAACTTTTTAATCTTGCTCATGCTGCCCCATCTTCACAGCTACAGCTGGAATTCGGTCTTTTTAAACAGTCATTAATATTAAAGGCTCGATTTTTGGGATATTATGGGAAGCTCAGAATGGGGCTCCAGAGTCACTCAAGGAAATGATATGCTGAGGTTTTCATAACAAAGCACTACCATTGGAATGCACCTTGAGGATACAATGGAAGCCCTCGAGACGACCAACATTCCACTCCTTAATTTAACCCTGAAGTTTTCAGCAAAATTGCTATTAAAAAAGGTGAGGATACAATCGAAGGGCACGGACATTCAAGAACTGTCCAAGAAAGCTCACGCTAATCTATGTGACTCATTGTACCAAGAACCAGGAAGAGCCACATACTTCGCTTCCCACATGAATTTATCAGTCAAGAAAGAACCGTTGAGATAGAGTTGTGGTTTAATCTCTTTAAAAGCCTTCAAATGTGTAAGATTAAGAAGGTTTTCTGAGCAGAAGTACCATCTATGTCATTTTAAGAAGGACAGCCTCGCCCAAATAATATGTATTTGCCGAATTTTTAAACGATATTTCTGGCTGAAACTGCTATTTCGTAATTCAACACGGTATGAGCTCGCAGTTATCGGCCTGTTGTGTGAAATTCCTTAAAGCTGCTAAAAAAAACATTGACTGTGGTACCAGCAAGCTCCTAATCATAAGTGTTATTAAGATTTTTATAGGCTTTTTTATGGGGTGCTCTGAGCTTTTATCACGTTCTAACACCTATTTATCTCAGTTTTATACAGGGATGGATTCCTGTTCCATTCTGTGATTAAGACTGACAGTCACAGGCAACATTTTTGGAAATTAGATATTAAATAATTTTGAGCATGTATGTAGCATTATCACTGAGACCCCATTGCTGGGGCCCTTTGACATGGTCAAAGGGGCCGGGGAGAGAGTGTTGTCGCATGTGCTGAAATTGTTCATGACCAGACCATAGTCAAAATGCAATACTTTCAGCAGGGTGTTGGCTTTTCAATTTTAAGCAGATATACGGCTGGGATCAGAAACAACTGCATAGAGGTTGCTTAATGGCCTGACTTATCCCACCTAAAAACAGTACCAGACCCGGTAGAAATTAGAGTGTTTCTTGGGACAGTCTAAACCTTTTTAGAGTTGGTTTTTATCCTGGTTCCATTTTATTTTACATGTGGTTAATATGCATCTTGCACTTTAGTGAAGCTGGTCCCTACCAGAATCGTACTTGTGATTTTTGCTCTTTTTATTGAATGTATTACCTTTTTATTGTGCTTTTTATATTGTGGTGGTTTTAATAACTTGAAACAATAAAACAAATCTATCTATTTTTTGTCACCATGAAATACTCCATAACAGAATGGTAGTAATCAATGACTTCCAGAAATCAGTGCAATGTGACCTTTGGAAGGACAAGGAAGTTCTGATGTCTTTGAGGAGCAAAATTAATTTTGAAGGATTCTTCTAAAACCTTGCTTCATAGGTTACAAAGCTGAAATAGGGATATTAGATCCGAGCAAGGTACATGCTTCAGGTCTTGGTTGCGTTTGCTTACTGAGGGCTGTGCAGAATGGAAAATAACTGTTCCCTTTGTTGCAGTGGGATGGGATTTGCACCATGAAGATCATTGGTGCACATTCAAGTACAAGCTGCACTGAAGTGGCTGGACCTTTAGTCCTTGACAGAGGCTTAATATCAACATAGGAACAATACACCAATGACAGTGAAGCACATTAGGCCCCACATGGACGACAGAGAGTAGTAGATTTGCAAACGATGAAGGTGTATAGCAGTGTATCAAAGTTACAAACTCAAATCATTCAAGATTATCAAGATAAGCAGTTGGTTACAAAAATGTCTCAGTTATATGAATCAAATCAATCAAAAATTAGCAAATACAAAGGAAAAGGCCAAGAGTTGTCATAGAGCAAAATATAGCAAATTAAGTTTCTCATAAAGAGAAAATTCTCTAATAGGCTAAGCTAAGAGAAAATCAGAAATTTAGTGAGAGAAGTCAAGCAGGAGGTGTCAGCAATTAAAGCATCTGAAAGACTGTTAAAATGGTGTGATTGAAAACAGTTAACGTGTTATTAAGCTTGAAAATATTCTCTTCATTTAACTTTTTCTTGTAAAAGAAAAAATATCGTCCTTTGAGTTCCAGAATGATCCTCTCTTTTCATCTTCCAGGTAAGGACAGCACGGGACCAACAGAAAGAATATTCACCCCTCAAAGAAAGAAATAATTTGCCACAGGTAAGTGTTCAGTGTTTTCCGATTATTAAATCTGGGGGGAAAAGGTTTGCGGGGGTGTGTAAGACATCCGTTCTATTTTTCAGTTCCTAACCCGTCACCAAGTGGACATTTCTTCTCAGATACAAATAAGCAGATTTTCCTCTCAAAACAAAAAAAAGTCGTTTATTATTTCCCCAACTGTCTTGCGGTGAACTCTTAGGCACTTCATACAAGATCTGAGCTATTTTCTGCAGAGGTGAGAATTTAGAATTTACGGTTGCTCTTTCAAACTGCTGAAGTTAATTTCTTTCGTTAATAAAAATTAAGTTGTTCTGGTCCGGTCTCCTCCTGTGTTCCCTCCTTCACCCTCGCATCTCCCCGACCTTCCTAGTAAGCGAGCGCATACCTGGGCTAGCCATGCTCCTTTAGGAGCCTGGTGGGGCATCTTGTCTTGCCAGAGGTCTTCCGGCGTTTTGTGTTTGTCAGTTTCACTCATCTTCAGGTCAGCAAGGATTTCTCGTCTTTTAGGCGTCTTTGAATTCCTCTTCCGCATCCTCTTCAGCGTCTTGGTCCATCTCGCTTCTCACAGCTCTCCTCAACTCTCCGCCCCAACCGAGTCGGGCGGTTTTCCTATATCCGTTTCGGCCTTTTCGACTGGGTTTGCTGGGTCGCCTGTCTTAAAGGACCTGTGCTCTCCTTCTTGTAATGGAATCTCTTCCTGTTCCTGATTTCCTGATGTAAATACATATGAAGGACTACTTGTCCCAATCTCTGTTGATTATTTTCTGTCAATCAATCAATCAATCAATCAAAGCATTTGTATAGCGCGCTACTCACCCGGAGGGTCTCAAGGCGCTTGGGGAAGGGGGGTCCGCTACTGCTCGAACAGCCAGGTCTTCAGTTGCTTCCTGAAGGAGAGGTGGTCTTGGGTCAGGCGGAGGTGGATGGGGAGGGAGTTCCACGTCTTGGCAGCCAGGTAGGAGAAGGATCTTCCTCCCGTTGTGGCTCTTCGGATGCAGGGGACGGCGGCGAGGGCGTGGCTGATCGATCGAAGCTGGCGGGTGGGAGTGTAGAAGGTCAGACGGTTGTTGAGGTATCGTGGGCCTTGGTTGTGGAGAGCTTTGTGTGCGTGAGTGAGGAGTCGGAACGTGATTCTCTTGCTGTCAGGGGTTGCAAACAGAGAAAAGCAGATTCCGAGTGAGTGGCGATGAAAGGTACATACCATGGAATGTCATCCCTATTATCATCTTTCTGTAGCGCAGGTATCATGGGGTTTTGACAAAGACTTAATCAAATCAAAATTCAATCCGGTAAGTGAGAATGGATTTGGTCAGGAATCTAACTCTTCGAGCAGGAGCTAAATAAGAAATTTGATCTCAAGAGAGTGGAAAGGAGTATCTGAATCTAACTAACTCAGCCATCCACAATTAAAACACATTTTTCCGATAGAATGAAACACTCCCCACGTGTCCTAGTGAGAGGAGACCAATCAGGATAGAACATTTATGATAAGGCAGATAAAGCAGTTTTAGTGTTATTCTCAGACATCACCGCGGCCTTGAAGAGCTATCTCATTGTAGGATGATACATCATCGCCCGTCTGCCCTTGATACAGGTGTGGAAATTCATTATTCACTCTCTAAGGAACACGTACAGAAAAACAATTCTCCCACAAACCAAAACACTTTGCAACATTCTAATTCATGTTAACTACTGCAGCTTGGCTCCTAAAACAAGAAAAAGGAAATATGTACAGCAACCACAGAACATTTAGCTGAAGATGAGTTACTCGAACTGAAGCCTACATTAACTATTGATAACTTAACGTTAACATCAAACTTTATATGTCTGTGTATGCGGTGTAAATTAATATATATGTCATGCAAAATAAAATATTGTGACTGAGCGTCACGACCTGTGTCTGGGGGCGGAGTTGTGAGTCAGGACAAGGGAAATGTGCTGTAGGGACAAAAAATAATACTTAGCCAGGTAAAACCAGTGTATAAGCCAGGTGTGACAGCGGTAGCACTGTGGTTTGTCCTTGTGAAGGATAGGAATGGGACTGATCAGATGCTGGCTAGTGAGCTTTGGACGGTATGTGCAATGGTGAGAATCGATAGTTTACAAACCGAACAAAGTATTGTGGAATTTAACACACTGAGTAGTGTTGGAACAGAACTATCATCCTAAGCTGTAAATGTTGGGGTGGAACAGGTGTAGTGAGGAGTGAGCTTTGATTGGGCATGAGATCTTATGAATGTGTTGGTGGCAATAAAGATGGATGTGGGGGCCAAGTCTGAGGCACCCCAGCGCCTTGAGACCCCCACGGTTGA
The DNA here is from genome assembly GCF_964263255.1 of Lissotriton vulgaris. Classification (NCBI taxonomy): domain Eukaryota; kingdom Metazoa; phylum Chordata; class Amphibia; order Caudata; family Salamandridae; genus Lissotriton; species Lissotriton vulgaris. The sequence continues at coordinate 1,883,142,154 of NC_141685.1, read as the reverse complement.
GTAGTGCGCATTACAAATGATATGATTGATTGATTGATTGATTGATTGATTGAATGAGCGAGGACAACGAACTAGGTGGTGATGTAGAGCTCTCCAGAATAAGTTTGTGATAGGCAGGAAACAGCAGTTAAGAAGGAAGTTCAACTTAAGTGAAGGTGTGAAACAAAGAGGGTAGGGAGCATCAAATCGTTTGAAGTCGATCGGAATATGGCCCTACAACTGAGGTAGGTTGAAGAAGGGGAAAAAAACACATAGAATTAGGGGAGTGTTGGATTTGGTGTAGGGCATAAAGTAGGAGGATGGGTGAAAAAAGAAGTTGGCACTGTGGATTTTGTTTATCACTTTTTGTGTTGTTAATTTTACATAACTGAATATGCTTATAGACACTTGTGGAAAAGGGAGCTACAGATGAAGATGCCACTGAGATTTAGAATTGGTGGGTTTTCAGTTGTTTTCTTAAGACATGGAAGTTGGTGACGTTTTGTCAGTAGTGGTGAGTTCTTTCATACATGTAGGTCAGACCTTGATAAGCATCTGTGTCCTTGGGTTGTGCAGAGTGTCTTAGGGTCAAAAGAAGGTTGAGTTAATTTGAGCAGAGGATTCTGAGAGGGTGAAACTCCCTGGGCCCAAATCTGACTTTTTGGCGCAGGGGGTGCCATTGCAAACCGTTGCGCAACTACTCCGCCGAAGGTAGCCATTGGTCACCTGCAGATTATGACTTTCAGTAGTCTGGCAGGTGGGCGGCATGGTGGTTCCATGATGGTGCCTCTTTTAAAGTCTGTGGCGCCTTTTAAAAAAGCACTACGATGGGACAGCACTACAAGGTTCCTGCACGGCACGGACTCGGAGATCCAAGCCGTGCAGGAACCTACGTACATGCGCACGCACAGGGAGGCACATGTTATGCCCCCCTGTGTGCATCCACATGCGGTTAAGGCACCCTTTGTTTCCTCTTCTCCAAGTTTACATGGAGGAAGAACCTCCATGTAAACCCTGCAGGAGAGGAAATTCGTAATATGTTTGGCCGTGGTCTTTTCTGACTGACACTCCAATGCCAGGGAACGGCAGTTCCCTGGTGGAGCTGGTGGTCCCAGGGTGGTCCAACTGCCCAAATCGTAATAGGTAGGTTAATTCCACCAGTGTAAGGGTGAATAGACCTACCACTACGAGTCTGGCGGTCCCCGGATGTCATATTCGTAATAGGGCCCTTTGTGTTGTTTCACAGAGATGCTAATGTGGAGTCTTTCAGGCTTTTAAAGATGAAACTGTATTTTGAATATGAAATTTATCATTTATCATTAATCATTTATAGGTAGGGAGATGTAGAGCATCTACTAAAAAATTGGAGATGACAGGTCCACATAACTCATGGTTTCCATGCCCTTTTCGATACTAGGGGGGACGCAAGATTTATGCCAGCAGACACTCAACCAGCTCTACGAGCAGAAACCCTTAAGCCAATAGTCCATCCATAACAAGACCTCAGGGACATAGAAGTGGTGGCCCCATCTTTTTTAGGGCATGTCTAATGCCAGTGGAGTTTTTGCTGAATCTGTCATGCAAGATGTGGCAGTCCCATAAAAAGAAAGCAATCAATGGTCCTGATGGACTATGAGAAAACTCCCTATTCGTTAGTGCTATTCGTTTTCTTTCCTGAAACAGAATTGGGAAGTTTGTTTCAGTAAAACAGAAGTGTCCCAAGTAGGGACAAAAACGAGGCACCCACTTAGACTATTGCTCTGCCTTTAGTGCTTCTGCCACACCAACCTTTATGCAGATGAAGAGCACTGCTGCATTTTGGGGTTTATGGAGAGTGTTGAATTGGCATGCACTTACGCCATTGTACAGGGAGTTGGTGTAGTCTATGCAAAAGTTAACATGTGCTCCAAAGACTGGTGGATGGCAGTCCTTTAGGATTATGGGGCACATGCATCAATGTAGACTTTTGCGATTCCTTAATTGCGATTATTAAGGAATCGTAATTAAGGAATCACAAAAGCCTATGCATGTAGGAATAGCTTAAAAAATAGCGATTCCCTAATAGCAGCTATATTGGGTAGTCCACAAGATCCCTCTGGGTCCCTTCGGATACTTAGCTGGAATATTAGAGGTGCACTTGACAAGATTAAATGTGGGGCTATTCTTAAACAGGCAAAGCGCGCCCACTCAGACATTCTAATGCTGCAGGAGACGCAGCTCATAGGGACGAAGGCATTGTGCTTTCAACGTTTTGGTTATATGCATGTTTTCCATTCAGGGTTTTTGAGGGGGTCCCGGGGGGTTGCAGTCCTGATCCATCGCCGGGTTTCCTACACACATGTTAAGACATGGGGGGACACTCAGGGCAGATATTTTTTCATGCAGGGCTCAGTGGGTGGAGAAACTGTGGTGCTGGGGAGTGTATACGCTCCTCCGTCCGTATCCTGTGGGGTAGGTTGAAAGACTCATGACCCTGTGGGTAGATTTACCGGATGGTCTGGCAGTTGTGGGTGGGGACTGCAATGATGTGATGGATGCAGTCAGAGATTGGTGGAGGCCTGGGGGCTAACTGGAGGCCGAACACCCCACAAACTTTACTCCCTTGTGACGGGCCTTGACTGGGTGGACCCTTGGCATAGGCTACATGGCACAGCACAGGGATACACCTAGCTCTCGTGGTACACAACTCATATTCCTGCCTTGACTATTTATTTGTGCCCCGGGCGGTCGACAACAGGGTGGTGGCGGCGGATATCCTCCAACTGGGGCTTTCGGACCAATCACTGGTGGCCATCTCTGTATCGGCAGGAAGGGCTCATGGGCCTTTTAGGTGGCGCCTTTCGGCCTTGAACCTCCAGAAGGAGGACTACAGAGAATGGATGGAAGATGCCATCGGCCAATATTTGGCATTCAATTTCGGCTCAGTGAGGGGGGCCGAGCCTCTATGGGAGGCAATGAAGCCCACAATCCGCGTGGTAGACATTTCCTTCTGTGCAGCGGCCCGCAGAACGAGAAGGAAGTCCCTTATACGAGTGTGCGGAGGCTGAAATTCTTGGGCTGGAGGCGCGCAGTAGAGAGTAAGGGGGACAGGCTCGCCGCCAACTGCTACTAGCGCAACAGCGCTATTCGCATCTTCTACTGGATGAGGCCCGCCAGGCATGGTTGGCAACCCGTAGCTGTATCTACCAGTGGGGGGATAAATCTAGCAAGCTGCTGCATAGACTGTGTCAGGGGTCACTTCCCCCCAGGCTCTCCCTGGTGTTGTGAGACCAGATGGGACACCCATCTCTGACCCCTCAGCTTTTGCTGAGAGCTTTGCTATGTATTACACAGATCTCTATGCCACCACTGAATGCTTATAGGCAGAGGTGATAGGCCGCTTCTTAGATGACCTTACGCCTAAGGCCCTCTCAGACAAAGTAAGTGTGGAGTTAGATCGCCCGCTCACGGAGGATGAACTGGGAGCAGCCCTAGGGGACCTGCACCCCGGAAAGGCCCCGGGACCGAACGGTTTCGAAAAACTAATTCTCTAAACGGTATTTCCTGCAGTTGGGTCCCCACTATCACAAAGTGGTGGAAGAGGCCAGGGAATGGGGTCGCCTGCCCAGCGATTGGAGACATACGGAAGTGGTGGTATTCCACAAGCCTGGTAGACCTCCCAAACATCATTCATCATATCATCCTATCTCCCTCCTGAACGTTGAGGCCACGATTCTGGCCAAGGCTTTAGCCAATCGTCTCCGACCACATATTACCTCCTTAGTCCATCCTGATCAGGCCGGGTTTATGCCCAAATGGGCGAACCGTAACAATATTCGTCAGGCGCATGTTGCCATTGCGACCGTCCAGCGATTGGGGGAATGGGCAGCGTTGTTGCTGGCAAATATGGACAGGGCATTTGATTTTCTAAGCTGGGTGTACTTATTCCCACTGCTGCGCAGAGTGAACATAGGGCCTTGCTTCCTGTCAGAACTAACCCTACTATATACGGATCTTACCTCATCTGTGTGTGTGGCGGACTCAATCTCCTCTACGTTCTCCATTGGGCGGGGCACCAGACAGGGGTGTCCGCTGTCTCCCTACTTGTTTGCGCTTGCGATGGAGCTCCTTGCTGCCTGGGCGCGGATTGATGCTCAAGTGACCGGTCTCGAATGGGCACACGTGTTGTCGGATCGTATTGCCCTTTACACCGTTGATGTGCTGTTCTTCCTCACTATCTGGAAAGGACGGGATTACGGCTGCTACGCATCATGCAGATTTTTGGGGAGATCTCCAGCCTATACATGAACCACCGGAAGTCCACCATCTGGGTATGTATGTATGTATGTATGTGTGTTTTTATATAGCGCTCGACTTACCCTTGGGCATCTCGGCGCTTGCATTGGGAACCCGTCCTGGCTTTTCCCTGTGGGATAACCCGTACTGGGCATCCCCAAGGTGAAAGCCAGGCATCCCGCCGCGGGGGGCCGTAGTGGAGATTAAGCAAGCTATTGCCCAGAGTTGCAGAGTGTGAACCCGTGAGTCGAGTGGGCACCGAAGTGAGAATGATCGAGTCCGTGGACACTTGGGCTCCCACCCTGCCGCATCGGGAATTGAACCCTGGTCCCGGGTCTGACCTCTGCTTCAGGGTATGCCTCCTCTAACCAGTGAGCCACACTTCTCCTAGGTCTTCTACTGGGTCCTAGGCGATAGGGCTGAGCTTGGTTCCTGGTCATCTTTGGTGCAGGTGGTGCATGGGGGGATGAAGTACTTGGAAGTGTTCCTATTGGATTCTCCTACCACATCCTGGGATAGGAATTTGGCACCTGTATGGGATTGTGTTTGTGACGATATTAGAGATTGGTCCCACATGCCGCTGTCTATATATGGCCATTTTCAAGATGGTTTCGCTCCCGCGCCTGCTGTACCAATTGCAAAATCACCCATATCTGATTCCACCAAGGTGGTTCCGTCAGGTTAATGCGGCCCTGGGTCAGTTTCTCTGGGATGGGAGAGTGGCGAGGGTGACCCTGCAGACTTGCTTTCAGCCTACACATTGTGGGGGGTTGGCAACCTCCGATATCTTGTCGTACTACAAGGCCTCGCATTTGCTTGTCCTTAATTAATGGTGGTATGGGGATAGGACAGATCCGGGGTATGCTGTTGAACGAAGGTGTATGGGGGAACACACTCTACATACTATTCTTTACGCTGCACAGTTGAGACGCTCCCTGCCATCTGCCACGTGGACTGTTTTACAGATCTGGAAGCAGGCGCTACGGAGGATGGGTTGGTGGAACAGGTTGACCCGGGAGACCCCTCTTTGGCACAATGGGCGGCTGCCACAATTGATGGCTCTGCCTGGATCCCGCGACTGGGACAATATCGGGATCTCCACCCTGGGCGATGTTATGTGGGGGCCTGTCTTGAAATCCTTTCAGGACATACAAAAAGACTTCTATATGCCAAAAAATCAATTCTTCAAATATTTACAGTTCCGGCATGTCCTTTTCCCGGATGTACCACGTTACAACGCATACCATTACAACTACCTACCATTACAACGCGACCATTACAACGCATACCATTACAACGCATAGCGCTTAGAGGTGCTGGATAGTGGTAAGTATAATTTACTATTCCAACTCCAGTCCCCGTGGACACTAGGGAAGGTGTTGGATAGTAAATTAAACTTATTCCCTATCCTAGAGCGCCCCCCAGCGCAATGCGTTGTAATGGTATGCGTTGTAAAAGTTGTGTTGTAATAGTAGGTAGTTGTAAAAGTTGCGTTGTAACAGGTGTATACCCCTTTTCCCTAGCTTGGAGGGGCTGGAGAACCTGGCAGAGTTCAGTCCAGTGGAGGCCCAGGTGTTTATGGGAGACCTCCAAGACCACAAGATCTCTAAAATATACCAGTCCATAGTTACACATAGCTCCCCTTCACTGCAGCAGCTTAGGGAGACATGGGAGGCCGATGTAGGCCCGATGTAGGAGGAAGACTGGACAGAGGCCTTGGCCTCCCCGCGAGAGGCGGTTATTGCAATGAGCCTACGGCTTATCCAGTTCAAATATCTCCATCGGGTATATTATACCAGGGTTAGGTGGGGAGGGCGGGCTAGGTGGCTTTTCCTGTATGTTTCTGATGTGAACACGAGGAGGGTACCCTGCTACATACTGTCTGGCACTGCTCTGCACTGGCACGCTTCGGGAGGGGAGTGATGGCCTGCCTCTCTGAAGTATTGGGGTGGGACCTTCCCTGTTCACCGAAGCTGGTTCTCCTGCATGTCATGGATGGAATTGGGGGTAATATCTACAAGCGCTATCTCATGCTTCTGGAATTTACCGTAGCTGAAATGAAATGAATGAAATTAAAATCATTTTTATAGAGCGCACATAGCTGCCCTGAGGCGTCCAAGCGCTGAGATTGAAGCTGAGGATGTGGTTACTAAGAAAATATATCCAGCACGACTACTGTTTATTGAACAGGAACGTTTTCAGCTGCTTACGGAATGAAGTGAGATCTGGGTTAGACCTTAGATGTTGGGGAAGAGCGTTCCACATCTTGGCCACATTGTAGGAGAAGGAGCGGCCTCCCGCTCTCATTCTCTTTATTTTGGGAACTGTTGCCAGAGTGGCAAGGGTTGAGCGCAACTGTCTGGCAGGGTGGTACGGAGTGATAAGGGAGAGATTGATTGCTGGGCCTGTGGACCAGAAAGCCTGGTGAGCGATAAAGGTAGCTAAAAGGGATATTGCCAGGACCTGGAAGGCGGTGGTGGCACCCTCTGTCTCTGCCTGAAAAAATGGCCTGGATTTCTGTATGGGTCTAGAGACCCCTATATTTGTGGCCAGGGGGTGTCCTCGAAAGCACTTTAAAATGTGGAAGCACTGGGCAGATTACTGTAGCCTGGAACTAGAGCCTGCTCCGCTGGCCCGACACCTTGACCCGGTATGATCTCCTTTTGGTAATGAGTGGCAGAAAAGTTGCTTCCTGGGTGATGACAAGTCACAACTGTAAAAATGAGGCTATTGCTCTGATTTGTTGCTCTGGAATTGAAGATGGTGCAATGGGGGGTGGGTTGGGGGGTTAAAGTTCTATGGTTAATGTTTCATTTGTATTGATTTTCATTTTCTCCTGAATACACATGAAAATGGTTAAAGTCAAAATGGTGTATGTTGATGCTGCAGAAGTTTTTGGGGCACATAGCTCTGCTTTATATGTAATATTTTGACAAATAAAAATTGTTTAAAAAAAAAATAGCGATTCCCAAACATTCCTTAATCGTGACTCGCAAATTGCGAGTTGCAATTAAGGAACGGCTTCCCATTCAGTCCTACAGGCCCATAGGAATAAATTGGAATTTGTATGCACAATTTGCGAGTACTCAACTGGTACTTGCAAATTGCGCATGCAATTTCAAGGGTGCAAGGGTGTCAAAAGGACATCCTGTTGCATCCCTGAAGTTGATATGTGCACCCATGTTACGCACACACGTCCCAAGTGCATGTGTGTGTAACATGGGACTTTGAAAGATCACTCTGTTGCTTTTTTCAAAGAAATCGCAATTTACCATCACCTTTCATTTGATGGTAAATTGCGATTCTTTATTGCATTGCATTTAAGGAATTGCAAATTGCGATTCCTTAAATGCAATCGCAATTTTGCAATTTCTTAAATTGCGATTTTTGCATTTGGGATGATGCATCTCAAATGCAGAAATACCGGTCGCAAAGGGGCAGATTCTGAGAATCTGCCCATTTGCGACCGGTTTTTGCCTTGCTGCCTCTAGCCCTATATTACCTTTAAGGATAAATTAAGATAATGCAATGTTGTATTGAATACTGTAATATCTTCTGGCATACATTAGTTTTTCCCTGATGCATATGTGAAATCTAAACTTTCAGACGTGAAGGCTGGAAAAAGCCTATTTCTAAAATGGGGAATAATTCCCTTCTATACATAATGCCAAAACAATACGATATAAAGGATGGTAAATGTTGTAGTATAAAAGCTGACAATTCTTTGCTAAAAATGATGGGCATCCGCTATGGGTGTACACTCACGCATAACACATAGGCTTATTGTCCCATGGAATCCTGGAGGTAAACTCTGTAAGAGGCAATATACTTCCCAACTCTGGGTATTCGAAAGGCCTCCTTTCCTCTGGAATAGGATTTCGATGGGTGAAATTTCTTCTTTGGCAGAACATTTTAAGACTGTTTTCCATTGCGCCATGCACGTTCCTGTAGGGAGCAAAATGTACCAGATGAGTATCTATAATATCAACTTGTGATGCTACAAGATCGGATAAGCCTAGGCCCATCAACAATTCAATACATTACCAAGCTCTTAGTCACAACTATTCCTGAAACCTATACACTATTCGACAATAGGTTTCGAAAAACGTATTTTTGGCCTGGAGGGTGTCATCTTAATAGCTTTACCGTTCCTGAACTATTCCAGTATATGTATATGATTAAATGTGATTGTGACCCCACAAGCTAGGCCCTCTTCTAAATCTTCTAATTCTTTTTTTGAGTTCAAATCATTTTTATTAAGCAATAACAAAAAAAGATAACGGCCATGAGGCATCTGTAGGATTACAATCTTATTGAAGTGACGCCGTAATCAAACATGGATCAGTGCATGTAAAACAATACATACATACATACATCAACGGAAAATAAAGCATATTAAAAACAAGAAGGTAACATCAGTCCGGATCTGTAAATGATATGAGATGAATGAATAAATAAATCAATAGATCAATGGATGGATAAACAGATAGACAAGGCAAACAATAAAAGAAAAGAAAATATGCCATCATTACATTCTTACGGTTGTACACTGTTCCATAGAGTTCTCCATCTAGATCTAGTCATATAACACCAGGTATACCTTAACGTTCATGCACAATGTGTTTAAGGCTGGTAAGCCCATGTGGACAGGATATAACCAGTACAATTAATTAATACCTCGGCAACCCCGCAATTACCAAGTAATTACCAAGTATGGACCTCATTGGTGGTACTTCATGGTGGGTCGAAGGTAAAGGAGGCCTGGTCTAAGGAAGACCACAGTTTTTTGCTGGTAACCTGCCATGGTGACGAATGAAGAGCGGGATTATCGGTGCCTCTAATGCAGTATAGCCATTCCCTCCAGGCATTAAAAGAGACCTCGGATGTTGATTTCCAATTGCATAGGACTACCTTGCATGCTAGTGTTAGCAAGAGATCCAGGAGCTGACGGTCGTGATCCCCCTTTAGCAGTGGGTCTAGAGCCCCCAAGATAATGTAGATGAATTCCCTTGTAGGGTGTATGTCAAACGTGTGCCCAATGTAGTCAAAGATTTTAGTCCAAAATGTGTGAAGCATGGGGCAATTAAATAACATGTGTGGAAGGTCACCGATACCTGAGGAGCAGTTCCAGCAGGTCGGTGTGTCTCGCAGGCCAACTTTGAATAGTCGTTGCGGAGTCCAGAAGGCCCTGTTAAGAATCATATACTTGGTCTGTGATAGTATCGGCGAGACCTTATGAGTGAGTGCTGATGCATGTATCCTGACCCAGTCTATGCTTATCCCAGTGTTATTTGGTTCCGATTCCCATTTGGTTTCGTTACGCCTCATCGATTTGTTGGGTGTTGGTGCAAGAAGTTTATATACTTTTGAGACAAAATGTCCAGAGGACTGAAAGTGAGGGAGCATAGATTTTAGCCAAGGTGTCGCTAGCTTGAACGTTCTGGTGGATAGGGCTGATTTTAGCTTCAGGAACGAGTAAAAGTCAATCGGCGATAGGGAATGCCTAGTCTGCAGAGTCGAGAATGGCAGTGGCATGTTATTTTCGTGTAGATCTGCAATTACATTAACACCTTTATTAGACCAGTGGTCCCATATAATGGGTGATCCGCCAGTATATGATTAAATGTGATTGTGACCCCACAAGCTAGGCCCTCTTCTAAATCTTCTAATTCTAACAAACGTGAATTTCTGTTTGTTGGATGACAAAAACTGCACGGACCGGCTTCGGCCATTAAAGCCTGGTTGCCAGCCACAGCATATTAGGCGTCAGGTACAATAGCAACCGACGTCAGCACGCCTCAAAGGAATGCTGCAGCAGTTTTCGATGAGGCACGGATGTGGGCCAATTCGATAGAGAAAACAAATATATTTGCTGAAATTTGCAAAGAAGATCAAATAGTTAAGTCGATGATATTTACATTCGACTTATAAGTCTCAGAAAATGTGCACCATAATAAATGTGCAGTGGGCAAATAACACGAAACAAGTTTAAAGTAACTAACATTTGTACCAACGTGTTTGTTGTAATGTAGATTCCTTTAGTAAACAAGCATTGGCATAGCCAATAGGTCTCGCTTTTGGAACCTAATAAGTATTTACTTATGCAGCAAAATAACCTTGGTGCAACAACATCAACTGTTGCATGGCTAAATACTTATAAGGTCCCAAAGGCGAGACCTATTGGCTATGCCTACGGGATTTGCCTCGACACAGTGCCTTGTACCAATCAATCGGTAAATGCATGTTTCTTTTGTTTGTTATACACCAAAACAACTTTTCATATAGCTGAAAGCAATGTCTGTTTAATCAACACACATGCTTACTATAAAAGATCTAAATACAAATACATGTAGACCACCAAAACTTTAGCTTCTGATTTTGCAAACATAAACTAAATGCATTGGGAAGCTGTGTAATAGCCTCATGTTTAAATATTCAATAAAAAGTCAATATTTAATTGGAGTCCAAACAACTAATCTATTATGGTCCTACTTTGACTATCTGATGCTCATGAATTTTCCTTCTCCAGGGTAAAACAATTCATTAGTAAATTTCATGGCACAAAAATAAAAACTAATACCCAAGTTACAAATGGAAGTTTGCTGCTGCAGTAGTAAGAAAGTAATGTTTTCTTGTGTTAAAAGATATCCCCAGTGAGGAAGAAAACAACATCCCACCAATTTTGAATGTGCCTTTAGAAAAATGGTGAAATATCACTGAGAAGGCGAATGTACGCAGATAATTCCAGATGCATTTAATGGACCTTGGCTTCCATGACACTACATTCATACCACCAAAATTCTAACCGTTGCCGTTAAATTAAGGGTCAGGGCTTTGTTCTCGGATTACCTAAAGATGGTGGTGTGACCTCATGTGAGTGTCTATATTTCCATCCATCTAACATTTCTCGGCCTTGCAGGGCAAGTAGGGTGTGGAATCTGTATGTGGGGAAACAGTGGAAGTGGGTGGTCCTACTACATTTTCAGGTTTGCAAATACAGTATAATGCAGCACAGCTCTTTCCACCATCTAAGAAAACATGAGGCTCATGACACTGGTGAAGGAGGCAAGGCGAAGTGTCGAGGTTGTACCTCCATGATCATATCTCGTCAGAGAACTAAGGTGTCAGCCTGGGATAATAGTAGTTTTAATATTGTTTCTTCCTGCATGTTGAAAGAAACCAGAAAGTTACAAGTGAAGATGTAAACGTCATACTAGTAATTAACTTATTTACAACTCTCCTGTTTTTTTGTTTTTTTGAGGAAAGCAAAACGTGGCATGGCCTTTGCCCTAGATTTTGGACCAGCTTCCCTTGCAGAGGGACCACATAAACAAATTGCTGCTCAAAACATCTTCCACCATTACACTATCTCACTGGCAGAATGTGTCTCTGTACTGAGCGCATATTAACATTCAACGCTCTACAAAAAGGCTGATTAAACGTGAATAGCCCAGCCCGCCCATTCTCAAAAGCAATGCTATTTATCTATACTGTCTGCAAAATATAGAGTCTCCACAACGTATACAATAGCATGATAGATAATAGGTTCTACTATTGCTCTGGAAGCTCTATGAAGTGGCTAAGCATAAGACTCGTGCACGTTTTCAGATGCATTTGGGATGTGACTGAGTACTATTCTACCTGGCAGATTAATATTGTCAAGTGTTTCTTCTATTACCGGACTGCCACTTAAATAAAACAATAACAAATTAAACAGGGTCACCAGCAGCCAACCCCCCCCCACCAAAACAAACACATCCATGGTGAGAAAACGGTTTAAAGTCTGTAGCAAGAAGACAAGAAGACAAGAATGCTGATAATAGGCAATATACAAAGCTAAGTGTCATATGAAATACAAAAAAAAAGCTGCAATTCTAGAAAAAGTCCAGTTTCTATGTGAATCACATTGTAGACAAGCCGGTAAAGGAAAGAAGTGCAGAAGGATTAAGCTGAAGGTCGTTCCTTATATCATATATTATTTTCCAAACTGTAAACATGTTTAAACCAACAATACAGCACCACAGAATTGCGTAATGAACACATATGGCATTTGAGGATACTTTTTCCTCCTTTTTGTACAATTAAAACATTATGGGCAAGGCAAGACCGTATATTACAGCATTGTTGCAAAGTAAAATGTCTCTTCCCCATTTTTACACGAAAAGAGTTGCATGCTGAAGAAGAAATAAGCACTGAGGCATGCAGGACTCTGCTAAAACAGTGAATACGTTCAAATGAATCATTTAAAACAAAACAAAACAAGACAAAAGGAAAAGAAAAGCGGAAGAAAAGTGAAGAACCGGCAAGAAAGTGAAAGCGAGCGTGAGTAGGCAAATGTAAACAAGCGCGCGGCCACGCTAACTGAAAACAGATGGCCCCTGCGCACTGCTGCTTTGCTCCCGCAAGGTGGATGCCACCACAAGCACGAGTGCTTGAAAAGTGCAGACCAATTTCTAAAGGTCATCACCGAGACAGCGCATGCGCAAGCAGCACTGCGCTAGGCTTGACCTAAAAACACGAGTTACTGAGCTGAGAGACTGCGGTATATCAAGAGTTTCATCAGCAGTCGCTAAATATGGCGGTTCTCCTCTATTGAAAATAGAGATATTGAATGCTAGGGTGACTCATTAAACATAATTTGAAAGTCCCCCGCAGATCAATTAAGATTCGTGTTTTAATCTTAAAACATTTAGAGCTGCAAATGGGGAACGTTCCTGTAGGGAGCAAAATGTACCAGATGAGTATCTATAATATCAACGTGTGATACTACAAGATCGGATAAGCCTAGGCACATCAACAATTCAATACGTTACCAAGCTCTTAGTCACAACTATTCCTGAAACCTATACACTATTCGACAATAGGTTTCGAAAAACGTATTTTTAGCCTGGAGGGTGTCTTCTTAATAGCTTTACCGGTCCTGAACTATTCCAGTATATGATTAAATGTGATTGTGACCCCACAAGCTAGGCCCTCTTCTAAATCTTCTAATTCTAACAAACGTGAACCTCTGTTTGTTGGATGACAAAAACTGCACGGACCGGCTTCGGCCATTAAAGCCTGGTTGCCAGCCACAGCATATTAGGCGTCAGGTACAATAGCAACCGACGTCAGCACGCCTCAAAGGAATACTGCAGCAGTTTTCGATAAGGCACGGATGTGGGCCAATTCGATAGAGAAAACAAATCTATTTGCTGAAATGTGCAAAGAAGATCAAATAGTAAAGTCGATGATATTTACATTCGATTTATAAGTCTCAGAAAATGTGCACCATAATAAATGTGCAGTGGGCAAATAACAAGAAACAAGTTTAAAGTAACTAACATTTGTACCAACGTGTTTGTTGTAATGTAGATTCCTTTAGTAAACAAGCATTGGCATAACCAATAGGTCTCGCTTTTGGAACCTAATAAGTATTTACTTATGCAGCAAAATAACCTTGGTGCAACAACATCAACTGTTGCATGGCTAAATACTTATAAGGTCCCAAAGGCGAGACCTATTGGCTATGCCTACGGGATTTGCCTCGACACAGTGCCTTGTACCAGTCAATCGGTAAATGCATGTTTCTTTTGTTTGTTATACACCAAAACAACTTTTCATATAGTGGAAAGCAATGTCTGTTTAATCAACACACATGCTTACTATAAAAGATCTAAATACAAATACATGTAGACCACCAAAACTTTAGCTTCTGATTTTGCAAACATAAACTAAATGCATTGGGAAGCTGTGTAATAGCCTCATGTTTAAATATTCAATAAAAAGTCAATATTTAATTGGAGTCCAAACAACTAATCTATTATGGTCCTACTTTGACTATCTGATGCTCATGAATTTTCCTTCTCCAGGGTAAACCAATTCATTAGTAAATATCATGGCACAAAAATAAAAACTAATACCCAAGTTACAAATGGAAGTTTGCTGCTGCAGTAGTAAGAAAGTAATGTTTTTTTGTGTTAAAAGATATCCCCAGTGAGGAAGAAAACAACATCCCACCAATTTTGAATGTGCCTTTAGAAAAATGGTGAAATATCACTGAGAAGGCGAATGTACGCAGATAATTCCAGATGCATTTAATGGACCTTGGCTTCCATGCCACTACATTCATACCACCAAAATTCTAACCGTTGCCGTTAAATTAAGGGTCAGGGCTTTGTTCTCGGATTACCTAAAGATGGTGGTGTGACCTCATGTGAGTGTCTATATTTCCATCCATCTAAATTTCTCGGCCTTGCAGGGCAAGTAGGGGGTGGAATCTGTATGTGGGGAAACAGTGGAAGTGGGTGGTCCTACTACATTTTCAGGTTTGCAAATACAGTATAATGCAGCACAGCTCTTTCCACCATCTAAGAAAACATGAGGCTCGTGACACTGGTGAAGGAGGCAAGGCGAAGTGTCGAGGTTGTACCTCCATGATCATATCTCGTCAGAGAACTAAGGTGTCAGCCTGGGATAATAGTAGTTTTAATATTGTTTCTTCCTGCATGTTGAAAGAAACCAGAAAGTTACAAGTGAAGATGTAAACGTCATACTAGTAATTAACTTATTTACAACTCTCCTGTTTTTTTGTTTTTTTGAGGAAAGCAAAACGTGGCATGGCCTTTGCCCTAGATTTTGGACCAGCTTCCCTTGCAGAGGGACCACATAAACAAATTGCTGCTCAAAACATCTTCCACCATTACACTATCTCACTGGCAAAATGTGTCTCTGTACTGAGCGCATATTAACATTCAACGCTCTACAAAAAAGCTGATTAAACGTGAATAGCCCAGCCCGCCCATTCTCAAAAGCAATGCTATTTATCTATACTGTCTGCAAAATATAGAGTCTCCACAACCTATACAATAGCATGATAGATAATAGGTTCTACTATTGCTCTGGAAGCTCTATGAAGTGGCTAAGCATAAGACTCGTGCACGTTTTCAGATGCATTTGGGATGTGACTGAGTACTATTCTACCTGGCAGATTAATATTGTCAAGTGTTTCTTCTATTACCGGACTGCCACTTAAATAAAACAATAACAAATTAAACAGGGTCACCAGCAGCCAACCCCCCCCCCCACCAAAACAAACACATCCATGGTGAGAAAACGGTTTAAAGTCTGTAGCAAGAAGACAAGAAGACAATAATACTGATAATAGGCAATATACAAAGCTAAGTGCCATATGAAATACAAAAAAAAAAGCTGCAATTCTACAAAAAGTCCAGTTTCTATGTGAATCACATTGTAGACAAGCCGGTAAAGGAAAGAAGTGCAGAAGGATTAAGCTGAAGGTCGTTCCTTATATCATATATTATTTTCCAAACTGTAAACATGTTTAAACCAACAATACAGCACCACAGAATTGCGTAATGAACACATATGGCATTTGAGGATACTTTTTCCTCCTTTTTGTACAATTAAAACATTATGGGCAAGGCAAGACCGTATATTACAGCATTGTTGCACTGTAAAATGTCTCTTCCCCATTTTTACACGAAAAGAGTCGCATGCTGAAGAAGAAATAAGCACTGAGGCATGCAGGACTCTGCTAAAACAGTAAATACGTTCAAATGAATCATTTAAAACAAAACAAAACAAGACAAAAGGAAAAGAAAAGCGGAAGAAAAGTGAAGAACCGGCAAGAAAGTGAAAGCGAGCGTGAGTAGGCAAATGTAAACAAGCGCGCGGCCACGCTAATTGAAAACAGATGGTCCCTGCACACTGCTGCTTTGCTCCCGCAAGGTGGATGCCACCACAAGCACGAGTGCTTGAAAAGTGCAGACCAATTTCTAAAGGTCATCACCGAGACAGCGCATGCGCACGCAGCACTGCGCTAGGCTTGACCTAAAAACACGAGTTACTGAGCTGAGAGACTGCGGTATATCAAGAGTTTCATCAGCAGTCGCTAAATATGACGGTTCTCCTCTATTGAAAATAGAGATATTGAATGCTAGGGTGACTCATTAAACATAATTTGAAAGTCCCCCGCAGATCAATTAAGATTCGTGTTTTAATCTTAAAACATTTAGAGCTGCAAATGGGGAACGTTCCTGTAGGGAGCAAAATGTACCAGATGAGTATCTATAATATCAACGTGTGATACTACAAGATCGGATAAGCCTAGGCACATCAACAATTCAATACGTTACCAAGCTCTTAGTCACAACTATTCCTGAAACCTATACACTATTCGACAATAGGTTTCGAAAAACGTATTTTTAGCCTGGAGGGTGTCTTCTTAATAGCTTTACCGGTCCTGAACTATTCCAGTATATGATTAAATGTGATTGTGACCCCACAAGCTAGGCCCTCTTCTAAATCTTCTAATTCTAACAAACGTGAACCTCTGTTTGTTGGATGACAAAAACTGCACGGACCGGCTTTGGCCATTAAAGCCTGGTTGCCAGCCACAGCATATTAGGCGTCAGGTACAATAGCAACCGACGTCAGCACGCCTCAAAGGAATACTGCAGCAGTTTTCGATAAGGCACGGATGTGGGCCAATTCGATAGAGAAAACAAATCTATTTGCTGAAATGTGCAAAGAAGATCAAATAGTAAAGTCGATGATATTTACATTCGACTTATAAGTCTCAGAAAATGTGCACCATAATAAATGTGCAGTGGGCAAATAACAAGAAACAAGTTTAAAGTAACTAACATTTGTACCAATGTGTTTGTTGTAATGTAGATTCCTTTAGTAAACAAGCATTGGCATAGCCAATAGGTCTCGCTTTTGGAACCTAATAAGTATTTACTTATGCAGCAAAATATCCTTGGTGCAACAACATCAACTGTTGCATGGCTAAATACTTATAAGGTCCCAAAGGTGAGACCTATTGGCTATGCCTACGGGATTTGCCTCGACACAGTGCCTTGTACCAGTCAATCGGTAAATGCATGTTTCTTTTGTTTGTTATACACCAAAACAACTTTTCATATAGCTGAAAGCAATGTCTGTTTAATCAACACACATGCTTATTATAAAAGATCTAAATACAAATACATGTAGACCACCAAAACTTTAGCTTCTGATTTTGCAAACATAAACTAAATGCATTGGGAAGCTGTGTAATAGCCTCATGTTTAAATATTCAATAAAAAGTCAATATTTAATTGGAGTCCAAACAACTAATCTATTATGGTCCTACTTTGACTATCTGATGCTCATGAATTTTCCTTCTCCAGGGTAAAACAATTCATTAGTAAATTTCATGGCACAAAAATAAAAACTAATACCCAAGTTACAAATGGAAGTTTGCTGCTGCAGTAGTAAGAAAGTATTGTTTTTTTGTGTTAAAAGATATCCCCAGTGAGGAAGAAAACAACATCCCACCAATTTTGAATGTGCCTTTAGAAAAATGGTGAAATATCACTAAGAAGGCGAATGTACGCAGATAATTCCAGATGCATTTAATGGACCTTGGCTTCCATGCCACTACATTCATACCACCAAAATTCTAACCGTTGCCGTTAAATTAAGGGTCAGGGTTTTGTTCTCGGATTACCTAAAGATGGTGGTGTGACCTCATGTGAGTGTCTATATTTCCATCCATCTAACATTTCTCGGCCTTGCAGGGCAAGTAGGGTGTGGAATCTGTATGTGGGGAAACAGTGGAAGTGGGTGGTTCTACTACATTTACAGGTTTGCAAATACAGTATAATGCAGCACAGCTCTTTCCACCATCTAAGAAAACATGAGGCTCGTGACACTGGTGAAGGAGGCAAGGCGAAGTGTCGAGGTTGTACCTCCATGATCATATCTCGTCAGAGAACTAAGGTGTCAGCCTGGGATAATAGTAGTTTTAATATTGTTTCTTCCTGCATGTTGAAAGAAACCAGAAAGTTACAAGTGAAGATGTAAACGTCATACTAGTAATTAACTTATTTACAACTCTCCTGTTTTTTTGTTTTTTTGAGGAAAGCAAAACGTGGCATGGCCTTTGCCCTAGATTTTGGACCAGCTTCCCTTGCAGAGGGACCACATAAACAAATTGCTGCTCAAAACATCTTCCACCATTACACTATCTCACTGGCAGAATGTGTCTCTGTACTGAGCGCATATTAACATTCAACGCTCTACAAAAAAGCTGATTAAACGTGAATAGCCCAGCCCGCCCATTCTCAAAAGCAATGCTATTTATCTATACTGTCCGCAAAATATAGAGTCTCCACAACGTATACAATAGCATGATAGATAATAGGTTCTACTATTGCTCTGGAAGCTCTATGAAGTGGCTAAGCATAAGACTCGTGCACGTTTTCAGATGCATTTGGGATGTGATTGAGTACTATTCTACCTGGCAGATTAATATTGTCAAGTGTTTCTTCTATTACCGGACTGCCACTTAAATAAAACAATGACAAATTAAACAGGGTCACCAGCAGCCAACCCCCCCCCCCACCAAAACAAACACATCCATGGTGAGAAAACGGTTTAAAGTCTGTAGCAAGAAGACAAGAAGACAAGAATGCTGATAATAGGCAATATACAAAGCTAAGTGCCATATGAAATACAAAAAAAAAGCTGCAATTCTAGAACAAGTCCAGTTTCTATGTGAATCACATTGTAGACAAGCCGGTAAAGGAAAGAAGTGCAGAAGGATTAAGCTGAAGGTCGTTCCTTATATCATATATTATTTTCCAAACTGTAAACATGTTTAAACCAACAATACAGCACCACAGAATTGCGTAATGAACACATATGGTATTTGAGGATTTTTTTTCCTCCTTTTTGCACAATTAAAACATTCTGGGCAAGGCAAGACCGTATATTACAGCATTGTTGCAAAGTAAAATGTCTCTTCCCCATTTTTACACGAAAAGAGTCACATGCTGAAGAAGAAATGAGCACTGAGGCATGCAAGACTCTGCTAAAACAGTGAATACGTTCAAATGAATCATTTAAAACAAAACAAAACAAGACAAAAGGAAAAGGAAAAGAAAAGCGGAAGAAAAGTGAAGAACCGGCAAGAAAGTGAAAGCGAGCGTGAGTAGGCAAATGTAAACAAGCGCGCGGCCACGCTAATTGAAAACAGATGGTCCCTGCGCACTGCTGCTTTGCTCCCGCAAGGTGGATGCCACCACAAGCATGAGTGCTTGAAAAGTGCAGACCAATTTTTAAAGGTCATCACCGAGACAGCGCATGCGCACGCAGCACTGTGCTAAACTTGACCTAAAAACACGAGTTACTGAGCTGAGAGACTGCGGTATATCAAGAGTTTCATCAGCAGTCGCTAAATATGACGTTTCTCCTCTATTGAAAATAGAGATATTGAATGCTAGGGTGACTCATTAAACATAATTTGAAAGTCCCCCGCAGATCAATTAAGATTCGTGTTTTAATCTTAAAACATTTAGAGCTGCAAATGGGGAATGGCTGTCTGAGATTTAATTAAGAGGGACAATAACAAACACCAGCCCTGGTATGAAGTAGGCTTTTGAACAATCAGATTTAAGGGTGGAACATTTATTGTAATTCATATTATACTCCATGTTTACAAGATGATTCAATGGTTTCTGAAATTACTAATTTGGTTGTTATTTCTTTATTGAGGGTACAAGAAATAGGATAACCATGAATAATTGACTAGGGAAATTGTTGACATTATCAAGGCAGCTTCTATGTCTTCTGCTTTGGGAAATAAAATGTGATGTCAAATATTTTTCCTGAAGAACATAAAAGTTTGTATGCAGTTGTCAGAAATTACATTGAGGTTAAGTATATTTGGGATCATTACATCACGGTCACTACTTCGGCAGTAAGTATGTATAGTCTTTTTCACTTCTATACAGGTAAACTAAAATATATATAAGCAAATACATTTTTACTTTTTTTATATTTCATTTAATTTTACTTTTATTTTACTTTAAAACTGATTTTAACTTCGTTTAATTAATTTTATTACAGCAACATTCGTTATTAACTATTAAAAATAGTGGTTTAATTATTTTTCATGCTGGACACATTACCGAGATACAGTGTTAGTATTTTAATATGTACTCTGATATTCTGCATAGGACAGCCGCAATGAAAATAACATGTTGTGCCTTGTTACTGTAGAGAGATAGTAACTTTAATTTTCTACATGCTACACTTTTAAATACCATGCACCCTAAATTGTTGGCTACATAGGAGTGCCTTACTAATATTCAAAAGGAAGGTTTTTTTTATCTGTCAAAAAGTTCATTTTAACATGTTGCGCTGCTGGTTTTACATTGCAGCAGTCTATCTACAATTGTAGGCCTGGGGCCATGTTTTCTTTGCTTTCCATGTCACATTAATCTACGGCACAATAAGTGCTGCAGTCCATAGGTGGCATTTAACTTTCATGACACAGGTGCAGTTTCTACACCATGTACTTTGTTCTTATAGGAAACTTAAATATGCTAATCAGGAATCAGCCAGTTTTTACATGTTTTGAGGGTTAGAGCACATATATTGGGCACCTGACAGCTGTGCCCAGTGCACAAAGGGGCATTTTCTAACAGTTTCACAAACAAAAGCAGTAGTTTGTTGGCATCGCTAGGTCTTACTTGTTGAGTTCTGTCTTTGTATTTTTTCAAGCACCGGACCAACCTCATATGTGCTTGATCCTTCAGCCTTTCATCCTTATCAGTTTGATAAAAATGAGTGCCTTTAAATTGGATGAATATAAACACCTGTTATTCAGTGCCATGATGCCCCAAGAGGTGAAATTGCACTTTACAGGCATATGTGTTATGCTATATTAATTAGTCCAGTTGGTCCAGTAGATTCCTAAAAACATGAGGAGACTGAGAAAGAGAAAACGGGGAGGTAGTGCTTAATCTGAGACTGTGGTTTCCGGTGCTCTGCACGGGCACTTAATTGTCAACACCGATGCGTATTACAGTCTGCTACATCGTGGCACTGTTTAGCATAGCTGCCAAGGCTTCAGATTGCTATGTGTGACATTTTCATAATTTCAGTGTAATTATGAGTGACATTTCAACAACTATGATTGACACTTTCTCATGAGAAAAATCAAGCAGTATAATGGTGCTAACTTCTCGCACCAACCACTGAAGACTCCTGGTGGTTTGAACTTCATCACATCTTTTCTCCAAACCATAAAACTTCTCACTGCAGAAAAAAACACCAAGAGTTCGGGGCATCTAAAACACCTCGTGTGATATGTATATAAGAAAGAAGACGACACATCCCATTAGCTTGTTCTTATTCAAACGAGATTTCTATTCACAGTACAAAAACAATACATTCTTTATCCTGTAATACTAATTTCACCACACAATTTGTCGTTTGTTTTAAAAAAAATACCCCTGTTGTTTTCCTAATCCGTGTGCGAGTGTAAAAGTGCGGAGCATGGGAGAAGAGAGGTTAACATGGTCATGTCTAAGACACCTAAATGACTTAATCAGTCACTGTTTGTGGGTGCGGGCACGGGCACGGAGATCAGTTTGCTGACGGGTGAGCGAATGAGGTGCTGGTTCAAGTGAGAATGTTTTAGGCAGGGGTCCAGATACGACGAATACGCGGACATGCTTAACCAACAGACTACTTACCTTTGCTTGCTGCTGCTGAGGTAAATGAGTTGGAAAATCACAGCAACGCACATGAAATTGGCTACATATTCTTAAAAAGAGCATAGGGCGCTTTGATTTTGAGGCAGTCCCAAACCATATGTAAAAATGTTCCAATCATAACCTGACAACTAGTACACCTAGCGATGGTGATCTCACCATCTTCTATAATTTATAAGGGGTCTAATAAACTCAATGAAAGTACTTAAACTGGATGAGGCGCGGTCTAGCCAAAATTGCCAACATCTTGGTGGTCATCCTAGTCTCAATCCAGTTCTAATTTTTAAAGGCGAGATTACATATTCTTTCATTCCCATCACACAGTAAACTAGAATGGAACTACTTGTGGCTTTAGCGGATGGAAGCTTGGAAAGACAGAACTATCTTTCGATTCTCGCCAGATATAATCATAGACCCAGTCATCAGCCATATGGGATGGTGAGCCAAGTGTGGCTCAGCATCCATCAGAGGCTTGTTGTCAGAACAGGAACTCTCCTTCCACATAAACTGATGATAACCTCTTCCCTATTCCTTCACAGTGAAATGCTGAATCAAGCATAGGGGGGATTTCTGCATACTGTTGGAGAGGGACAACATCTCAGTACTTAGATACATAAACAAGTTAGGGAGAACAAGGCTGAAGACTTCAGTGGACATAGAGATTTCTGCCATTATTGCTAGGAGAACAGGTTGCATGTGGTCGTAGACTACCTATTGGACAAAATCAAGACAGTGCAGACTGGCACTCCAGGTGTCTCATCTTTGTCAATGATTGCAGACTAGACCCGCAGATTATTAAGAAATAGTGGCAATCTTCAAGCCATGCATGATAGACTTATTCTCTTGTTATTTAAATCACCAGATTCTGATCTATCATTGGTGTCCCAATGTAAATGCCAACGCCACAGACACCTTTCTTTAGGATAGCAAGGGTGGGAGGGGTTACATCTGCCCCTGTTCTGTGACAGTACTGGGAGTGGTTGCCCAGCTGAGGTATAAACAGATGGATTTGCCTATTGTGACCCACTTATGAGAATGCAGGTATGTTTCTTGATTTTCCGTAGTGCTTAATTTATAATAAACATAAGTGACAGGGCCCTTGTCAAGAGGCCAATACAGCTTGCACCAATCATTGCCCCTGCAGAGTTGCCAATGACAAAGCCAACACAACCACTACCCGTTACACTAATACAAGTGTGACAGCTCAGACTATTCCAGGCCCCCAAAGCTACATGAATGGCTTGGGTGGCAGGTATTGGTATTATTAATGTTAACTGATTTTATATATAGTGCTAATCACCGGCAGGTCTCTAAGCGCTTGAAAGAGAGTTACCAGAGATCATCAGGGGTCATGGGTGCAAGGCCGTACAGTAGGCTAGTTAGGCAGTGTCTAGTGCCTCCTTAAACAGAAGTGTCTTAAGCTGTTTCCTAAATGGAAGGAGTGCTGGTTCCTTGCGCAGGTAATCAGGCAGTTGATTCCAAAGTTGGAGGAGCTGGTTGTAGAATGCTCGGCCCTCGTTGGATATGGTTTTGTATCCTGGAGTGGCTAGACGGCAGGTCTCAGAAGATCGCCGTATGCGGCCCGGAACATAGTTATCCAGACGTTCTTCGATGTAGGCCAGGGCTTTGCCATGGATTGCCTTATGGGCGATACAGAGTCCTTTAAATCTAGCTCTCTGTTTGATTGGGAGCCAGTCTAGTTTGCGCAGTAGGGGGGAGGCATTAGACCATCTTGGCAGCCTAAAGATCGGTCTGGCTGCGTCATTCAGTACCACCTGTAGTTTATTAGTCAACTTCTGAGGGAGACCTATATAAAGGGCATTGCCATAGTCCAATCTGGATACAATCGTGGCTGATACGATCATTTGCAGAGAGGCAGTTGAAAGGAGGGGGACACGTTTTCGTAATTGTCTCATAAGTCCTGTATAGGTTCCGGCCACTGTGGTAACTTGGTTAGTCATGGAGAGCTTTGAGTACATTTTTATACCCAGACTTTTTACAATATGCACTGGGGTGGGGGTGGCCCCCAGCTCTTGAGGCCAGAAACGGTCTCTCCAGGGGTTATCTTCGTGGGGATGACAAGTACTTCCATGTTGTCAGGGCTGATTTTCAGTGAGTTAGCCGATTTACTGCTTTCAGCTTCTCTGCTGCCTCTATATTAAGCAAAAACCACAGTTGATGGACAGAATGCAGAACAATGTCATACATTCACCCCAGTACAGAGATCTGGGCCTAAATCCATCGTTTTTTTGCACTCCAGCCCGAACTGGTGTGGAGTGCCATAAAACAATGGATTTGGGCCCAGATCTCTATACTGGGGTGAATGTATGATATTGTTCTGCATTCTGTCCATCAACTGTGGTTTTTCCATTTGTCACCCCGAGCGGGATGGGTATGCTCAGACGTGAGTCCTATGCTCTCCACATCACTGGATTCAAGCAAGCCGGGCTGAAGACGGCTGGAATGCCAGAAACCGGTCCTCGGAAGCTTGTTTCCGGTCCAGGGAAGGCATGGCTTGGCAGTTCTGGCTTGACTGTTCCCATGAGGCACAGGGTCAGACTGATTTGCATATGGCCATGTCTGAACTGGGGTGGTGTGGAGTGCAGAAAAACGATGGATTTGGGCCCAGATCTCTGTACTGGGGTGAATGTATGCCATTGTTCTGCATTCTGTCCATCAACTGTGGTTTTTGCATTTGTCGCCCCGAGTGGGATGGGTATGCTCAGACGTGAGTCCCATGCTCTGCACACCACTGGATTCAAGCAAGCCGGGCTGAAGACGGCTGGAATGCCAGAAACCGGTCCTCTGAATCTTGTTTCCGGTCCAGGGAAGGCATGGCTTGGCAGTTCGGGCTGGACTGTTCCCTTGAGGCACAGGGTCAGACTGATTTGCATATGGCCATGTCTGAACTGGGGTGGTGTGGAGTGCAAAAAAACGATGGATTTGGGCCCAGATCTCTGTACTGGGGTGAATGATTTCCCGCCTCGGCGGGTCTTGGGCTCAAAATTCCACGGACATGATAATTCTCGCCTCGGTGCCTATTCCAATCATGGAGTCACACTCTGCAACTCTGGGCAATAGCTTGCTTAATCTCCACAACGGCCCCCACAACGCTAAGGATGCCTGGCCTCCACCTTGGGGGTGCCCAGGAGTGGACACCTCACAGGGAAAGCCAGGATGGGTTCCACAACGGTATTCGTACAAGCACCTTGAGACCCTTGCGGGTGAGTAGTGCGCTATACAAGTATGACATTGTTCTGCATTCTGTCCATCAACTGTGGTTTTTGCATTTGTCACCCCGAGTGGGATTGGTATGCTCAGACGTGAGTCCCATGCTCTCCACACCACTGGATTCAAGCAAGCCGGGCTGAAGACGGCTGGAATGCCAGAAACCGGTCCTCGGAAGCTTGTTTCCGGTCCAGGGAAGGCATGGCTTGGCAGTTCGGGCTGGACTGTTCCCATGAGGCAAAGGGTCAGACTGATTTGCATATGGCCATGTCTGAACTGGGGTGGTGTGGAGTGCAAAAAATCGATGGATTTGGGCCCAGATCTCTGTACTGGGGTGAATGTATGACATTGTTCTGCATTCTGTCCATCAACTGCGGTTGTTGCCTCTATATTAAGGGCATAATTCCCTGAGGCAATTTCCATCAGTTCTGAGCGTGTGTAAGCCCGATAAGGCCCAGGCGTTCTGGCCCCAGGCCCCGGTCAGACGCGGACGGGCGCTGACGGGGTTGCCTTAGGTGCACCTTTGGTGCCAGCTGCACGCGTCTACTGGCTTTTGACTACTTCCCCTTCTGCCCTCCACCCAATCAGCTAAGCGTAGCAGCAGCTGTACCCCCCCTGGGCACCAAAGTGGAAGTGCAAGGCCCTGGGAGATGATGTCGGTGGGTAACAGGTAGTGTGAGTGTTTGTCTTTCCAAGGTGCAAATCAATTTTAAAACATTGAGACCAGTTTTAGGGGGGACCCGGGGAGAGCCGTGCGCGAGCCGGTCTCTCCCCGGGTATGTTCGCGCGGGTCAGTGGCCACGGCAGGTGGGGTGCTGATTGGTGAGGGCCAGGTGGGGGAATTAGGGCCAGCGCAGGGCAACGGAGCATTGCGCACTAGGGAGGCGGGCGGCGAGGTTCGTTTTTGTGATCTCCGCTTCCTCGCGCTGCTGTAGGGCTCTGGCTCGATGGTGAGGCTCCCCGCCACCTCCTGGCGGAGCGGACCTGCGCGCCCCCTCGCCCCGGCTTCCCCATGGCCCCCCTGGACCGTGACCATTGTGGCCCTGTCCGTGGCTCTCAGGCTCTTCTTCGTTTTCATGGGGACCATTGGGCTGACCCCGCAGCTCAGCGCGGATGCGTGCGGGGAGATGGTGAGCGCCTGGAGGTGGGCTGGGGTGGTGTAGTGCCTTTTGTCTCCTCCTTGGCGCCTCGAGGCCGCCGGGGTGCCTTGGCACGGCCTAGGAGGAGGGCAAATGCACGGGGCGGGTGCCTTCATGTCTGGTGCATTTCAGGGTGGCTCGGGTGCTCCTGGCACCCGCGGTTATTTTGCGGGACACATGTGGAGTAGAGGTAGACATTCGGAATCGGTGTTGGTGCACTGGAGGTTTGATGCATGCATGCATGTTTGCGCGTTAGCAAGGCGCCGTTGGTTTGTCTGGTTGTTTACTGGCCGTTGCGGCAGCGCCGGTCCTCACTCACCGACGTCCAGAAGCGGGATCCTTGTGTGATGGTGGGAGGGGTGCTGGGGTCATGTAGCGACCCCAAGTAGGTGGCTGTCCACTGGGCTCTCTGTCCTCCAGGCCACTGTCCCAGCGTGGCGCCCTTGGTGGGCGTCTTCCAGCCGGTGTTCCGCGCTGACGCTTGCAGGGCCATGGAAGCTTCGGGACGGGGTTTCTGAGTGTCGACACGGAGGGCAGCAGCGTGCCATTTGGAGGTGCTTTTCTATCTCATGGTTGATTGTGGCAGCGTTTGGGAATATCGGTGAGGCAGCTGCGGTATAAATATTGTGACTGCTCCAGTTTGGGATTGCGTGGGGGTGCGTCTGGTGGCGGGGGGGGCTGGTCCTTTGTTCAGGTGTGGGGCGGGGAGTTTGACATGGGGTTCTGCGTTTAGCTTCTGGAGCCCAAGGGGTGGCGGGGGAGGAACCTGGTTATTGGGAGCAGCCCTCGCTCGGCTGTTCCTTTATTTTCTTCTCTCTGTTTTATTTTATGCGGTTTTGTGTGGCGCGGGTTTTCGGGGGGGGGGGGGGTGGAGCGCTTTGCAGGGAAGCCAGATTGCAACTGCTGTATTCTCTTTGTACTCCTGTTGGGAACCTTTTTGTACCTTGCACACACCTTTTTCCCTTGTAACACACAGTATGCTTCCTCTCACATTTTGTTTGCCTTTGATACTTGCACAGGTGCCCCCATTGCCTACGTTACGTTTATGCTTGTGCCTGGCTGTCTAGCTTATGTTGCAGTATTATACCTCTACTTGTTCTTTGTTTTCCTTTGTAACCCGCACATTTGTCATATTTTCCTTACGGCGCTTTTGCTACCCATGTCTTTTGTTTTCTCACAATTGTCATGTTCCTTAACGTCTGCTTTTGTGCTCTGTTCGTGTAATGTTCTCCTCCTGTATCAGTCTCTTTGGGGAGCGCTCTGGTGCCTTCGGGTGGGGTTGCGCTTTCTGGAAGCGTGTTTATAGCTGACTAACTACATACCTATATAACTTTCAGTTTTGCATGACTTGCATGGGGGATGCACAGAGGGAACTTGTGAGGGTGCGGCCTGTAGGGTTGCACAATGAGGAGGCTGGGCTTATCGTTATCTCTGTATCCATGGGAGGGGATACGCATGGGTATACTCTACGTGTTCGGCTTGTTTGTGGGGCATGGGGGTATGTTGCCACTGAGCTCCGCTCCTTTTCCTTTGGCAAGCAAGGTGGTTGGGCCTGACTCTATGCCTGCTGTGGTATCCTTGTCCTGGGGCCTGCTTCAAGGGGCGATTCATGCGCGGTTGTTTCTATTGCTTCGGCGGGGGTTTGTGGGTATATCAGTACGGTGCAGTCTGGCTTGAGCGGCTACAATGGCAAGGATACAGCTACAGTGCGTCGGTCCTCGGCTGACAGGACACAGTTACGGGCTGAGCAGGAGGCGTTTCAGTCTAGGGCGGAGGGCTCTGGAAGGGGATCTGGAGCGGATTTCTCTTCTGGTTTGTGATGCGCAGTGCGCAGCAAAGTTCTCCAAGGGCATTCATACGTTGGTGGAATTTGGTGCTGGCAAGTTGCCTAGGGGCTGTGGGGTTTATGTTGGACATGATGATGACCTTATTTTGGCTGTCTCTACTGATAACATAGAGGGGGGTGAATTCCGAATTGAGGATGTTGTACATGTTTAAGTCACAAATGAGAGGGGTAGGTTGGGGCAATCTGTTTCTCTCAGTATTTTGCAGGAGTCATGTGCGGACCATGCAAAGTTCAAGTCTCCTCGTCAATCGAGTCGCGTCAAGGGGACCCTGAGTTGTTTCAACAGAGACTGTCGCGGTGTCGACAGGTAAGTAAGGCTGGTGGTCTGTTTGGCACAAAGGGGAGAGTCTCCCAGTTTCGTACTAGATCTATTGGTATTGGGGATGAGGTTGTTGGGGAGCAAGTTGCTCTTCAAACGCTGCTTGTGCGGCAAGCTGATGTGAATAATGAGTTTGGAGGGGACGATGCCGCCATTTCACGTGAGCGGACAGGGGACTCTGTTGCGGGCTGCCCCAACGGCGGTTTTTGGGGAGGGGAGAGCGGAAGAGGTTTCTGGAGCGGATTCCTCTTTTACGGAACAGGGCGCAGTGCGCAGTGATGATATCCCATGGGAGTATTACGATGAAGGTGTTGGAGATGGGGAGATTCCTTTTGGGGAGGGGAGAGCAGAAGAGGTTTCTGGACCGGATTCCTCTTTTACGGAACAGGGCGCAGTGCGCAGTGATGATATCCCATGGGAGTATTACGATGGAGGTGTGGGAGCTGGGGAGATTCCTGGTGGAAGTGCACATTATGTTGCGGATAATGTCTTGCATTAGGATATTGACGATGATGATTTGGAAGAAGGAGAAGTACGTGCTGGGGAGGTTAGAAATGTTGCCACAAGGGTTTGGCAAGGGGGTGTGGAGCAATCCCATGTTGTTAGTTTTTGCAGGAATCTGGTGTGGCCCACGCACAAGTGAGAGTTCCGTCTTCAACAAAACTACGCCAAGGGGATTTCTGCGGTGTTTCGACAAAAAGTTGGTGCAGTTGCCTAAAGGTCAGGAAGGGTGGTGGTCTGTGTGGCAACAAGGGGAGAGTCTCCCCGTCAACCGTACTCGTTCTCTTGTTGTTGGGGATGGGGATGTTGGTGAGCAAGTTGCTCTTCCCAAGCTGTCTGAGCGGCATGCTGCTGTGAATTAAGTCACACGGGGATGATACCGCCGTTCGAGTGGGACGGACAGGGGATGCTGCTCGCACAATGACTTCAAGTGAAGGGGACCAGTCTGTTCACAAAAAGTTGCCTTACTCTGGAATTGGTATGCCGTTTCGGTTCACACTTATCGGAGAAACCTAAGTCTAGGATTTGGAGTAACAAGTTTGTTGATGTTTTTAAGTTGCCATCTCTGGCTACTTGGCGGGGGTCTCTTTTTATGGGCTGCTGCGGTGGGGTAGGGATTTGGTGGGGGGTGTTGGTCAAGGTTTTGAAGGGCCTGGGTAGGTTGCAGTCTGTTTCCAGGGGTTTGCGTCGGCCGGTCACTTTGGTTTGCTCCAACAAATGTTGTTTCAATTAAGGGGTTGCTGTTATGATGAGTTTGAGTATTTCAAATTTGGGTTGTGTTTTGTGTGGTTGTTTTTCGGGGGGGGGCCTTTCGGGCCTCTGAGCTTTTGGGCTTGCGCACCAGGGTGGGCATGACCAGTGAGGAATTGTTTTTTGAACCAGATAGGTTATGCATCTGTTTGCGCGCTTCCACAACTGACCAGCTGGGCAGGGGTAAGTGGGGTTTTCTTGGTAGGAGTGGTGTTGTGGCTTGTCGCCCGGTGTGTGAGTGGGAGTGTTTTTGAAATCTTGTGTTTTTCGTCTGTTGCGATATTTTGTCACGCTGATGGCAGTCCCGTTACCGTTGTCCAGTAATTGGCTGTGTTATGGCAGGTATTGTTAGCTCTGGGATTGGAGCCTTCACAATTTGGTGCACCTTCCTTTAGGATTGGGGCGGCGACGGAGGCTGCCCGGCAGGGGTCGGACTGGTCTCAGATCCGGAGCATTGGGAGGTGGAGGTCGGGGTGTTGCGAGCAATATGTGAGACTGTGGCACCTCTTTGCTTCGTTAGCATTTCTTTTTCTACTAGGTCCCTGGCTCAGGATGGCTGGCTTACACCGGAGGGTGTGGATTATTGGACACTTCTTCTTGTCATGGGCCGCATTGGCTGCAGAAGGACAACTTTGTGGGCGATCTTTGGGTCTTAACGGTTTGACACATGAGGTTATTTGGCATGGTATTGGAGGAATGCGTGGGGGGGGTTGTTTCTTTTGCTGGCTACTCTTGGTATTACGGGTGGGGGCCCGCCTGACCTGCCAGTCGTTCTTCTGGGCGACGACGACCTGGTCTCTTTATGTGGCTTACCTTTGATTAAAACACGGCATATAGATCTGGAGGTACTCGGAGACGCATGGGCGTGCACCATGGTGATCTGGACAGAATTCGTGCCTCGACTTCACTGGACTGGTGCACGGACTTCTTCTGCGATGGACAGAGCACGGAAGACGCTGAACCGTTCTATGAGACTGTTTTGTAATGCTTTCTGTATTTATGCTTTGGATCACCCTCATTTGCAGGTTTCGGAATGGCACCTATTTCGTGCGGATGGTGTCCACCTTTCTCGCATGGGTCCCTCATTTCATCTTTTAGAGTTACGCAATTTAATTGCACAAGTTCTCGATTTTCAATTGTGGTGCTCTCAGAGTTCAGTTTAACTGTTTGGGTGGGGCAGAAAAACTCTAAAGGTTTTCCTGGGTGGTGGTTTTTAGTGGGGGGTGGGCAGCCTGGAGCGAGTTGGTCCATCCTCAATAGGCAGTTGTAGGAAAGGAAGGGGTATACATAAGAGTTAGGGGCTTCTGGTTTGGTTAGGGTTAACTTGGTGGGGGGTTTATTAGTGGGTAGAAATGATCTGTTAGGCTGAGAGCAGTTTGAATTAGTAAATAAATAAATAAATAACGAAGTGGTTTGATGTGTTGTTTATAACCTGTCTTAATAAAGTGGCCTTTCTTGCTGACTAAGAAGTTGTGGACAGTGACTTTATTGCACGAGGGGGGACCCGGGGAGAGCCGTGCGCGAGCCGGTGTCTCCCCGGGTATGGTCGCGCGGGTCAGTGGCCACGGCAGGTGGGGTGCTGATTGGTGAGAGCCAGGTGGGGGAATTAGGGCCAGCGCAGGGCAACGGAGCATTGCGCACTAGGGAGGCGGGCGGCGAGGTTTGTTTTTGTCCCACCCACCCTCCCCCTTTTTTCTTTAGGCCTTTTTGTTTTTCTAGTGCTTACGTTTTGGTTTAGTTGGGTTTTTTATTTTGCCACTTTAAGACCGGTTGTTTTTCTTTTTAGGCGGTTTTTAGTCGGGGTGGGCAGCCTGGAGCGGGTTGGTCCATCCACAATAGGCAGTTGTAGGAAAGGAAGGGGTATACATAAGAGTTAGGGGCTTCTGGTTTGGTTAGGGTTAACTTGGTGGGGGTTTATTAGTAGGTAGAAATGATCTGTTAGGCTGAGAGCAGTTTGAATTAGTAAATAAATAAATAAATAACGAAGTGGTTTGATGTGTTGTTTATAACCTGTCTTAATAAAGTGGCCTTTCTTGCTGACTAAGAAGTTGTGGACAGTGACTTTATTGCGCGACAATCAATTTTAAAAGATGCTGCACAGTGTTAAAGTTATTCCCCAGCTCCTAATCCACCCCCAGGAGTTTCACAGCAGGACTAGCTATTTTTCAGCAGATAAAAACAATACAAAATTAGCTCTTTAAAAGCCAGACATACGCATGCATAGAGACCACACTCAGGATGTGGAGCGTCTCTCTCTTTCGCTGTGCGTCCGCTCCAGAGTGGCTTTTGACTACTTCCCCTTCCGCCCTCCACCCAATCAGCTCTGCGTAGCAGCTACTATTTCCCCCCCCTCCAGGGCACTAGACCACTGTACCAAAGCGGAAGTGTGAGGCCCTGGGAGATGATGTCGGCGGGTAACAAGTAGCGTTAGTGTTTGTCTTTCCAAGGTGAAAATCAATTTTAAAACATTGAGACCAGTTTCACAATCACTTTTAAAAGATGCGGCACAGTGTTAAAGCAATTCCCCAGCTTCTATTCCACCCCCGGGAGTTAGTGTTAGACATACTGTATATTTAATTAATAAACAACTGTGTTGTGCTCATCCCTAAATTACCTAAAGCTGTCCTGTCAAGCATTATGCACCAGGTGTTAGACTAACGCATTTCAGTGTGGTGCCTTGCATCACTGCACTGAAATGCAATGTCACACATTGTAGGCATAGCGCCTGGCTGTCAAGCCATCAGCACTGCATAGGACTATTAAAGCAAACCGGAGTGGTTGGTAGCGTGTGGCGTGTGCACGCTGCTCCAGCAGGCTTGGGGCCCGTCACGTCCTGTAAAAAGTCTGCTGTTCAACCTCAGAATCCTTCTCTGGTACCTGTGTTGAACAGCGGGGCATTGCACTGTGCTAATTCCCTTTATGTTTATGTGCAGCTCCTAATTCCGATCGATTTCATCAATACATTTGCCAGTGCCAAGTCTTTAGTGGCTGCCATGGCCTGCTCCTTCTCATTCGTGTTGCAGAGAATCCAAGGTACACTATATATTTACCTGCCATTGAATATAACTTTCTCTCTGATGGTGAACACGCAGACTTGATGTGACGTCACAGCGGTAAACCTTAGCGCATCAGGTCGCTGCCATGTTGGAATAGGTGGGCAGGGCTGACTGGTGGTGCGAGACGTCTGTCAACGGTTACACCCAAATATAGCAAAAGAGAGATTCAAAGCTGGCTGCCCACTGCGGGTGAATGTATGATTTACTCAGCATTCCGTCCATCATTTGTTTGCCTAGCACTTTTCACCATAAGTGTGATGGGTAAGCCCAGACGTGGGTCCCTTGCTCACTGCGCCACTGGGCTCAAGCTAGCCTGGCTGATGAAGGGTAATACTCAGAACCGGTCCCAGTATGCTTGTTTCCGGTCCAGGGAGGACCTGTCTTGGCAGTTCAGTCTGACTGTTCCCATGAGGCACAGGGTCAAGACTAACTGGCTTTTGGCTGGGTCTAAACTGGGGTGGCAATTGTGAGCAAAAGAATGATGGATTTCACCCAGATCTCTTGACTGGGGAGGATGTATGATTTATTCAGCATTCCGTCCATCATTTGTTTGCGAGAAAAAATTGTTGCTACATACTGCATACCTGATGGCTAAAAGAGATATTGCGAGATACTGATTGGCAAATTGTGCCCCTGAAAACTTGAAATGGATTCATGGTATAGGCTACTCTACTTTTGGGAAGAGTCAATGAATAAAAGCTGTGGATGCCTGAAAAATATAAGAAAACATGATGTATGTGGTTAGACCACTTCCATGGTTCCGTGCCATCATGCGAAATTTGATGAATGCTGTGGCTTTACTTGGTTAACACACTTCGAGAATGCTCCTGATTGTGGGTTTGCAATTCCGCTGAATATTCGTGATATGATCTGTGCTGATTCATTTATGTACTGCATGTTGTTTGTAAAAAAAATTTTAAAGTTTAAAAAAAGATCGTGTAAACTAGGGCCTTCTGTAGATGTATAATCTTTAATCACTGTATGGCTCAATAACGGAGAGGTCCTTAAACAATGGGCTATCTGGATAGGTTCAGAGTTCTACAATTCACGCTGTCTGTCTGTGCCAAATTAGATTCTTTGACAGAGTTGGCTGATATTTTTTCTTTATCAACCTGATCTTCTCCTTGTTTAGGTGTAAAGTAGTAAAAACACTGAGTCGATCGTGAACCCAGGAAGTCTAACTGTTTCTTGGGTGCCAAGTCTGTCTTGTGACTGCTGATCAGAGATCTAGTCTTTTGAAGATTTCTTTAGTGTGTTGAATGTGCATCGTGAGGAGATGTGGGATGTGGGTCTATAAACATGTAGATGTTGATGTCAAGGTACATCATTAATCAAATGTATAAACCATTACTCAACAGGACCAACCCAGAGAATCTGCCTACCACCCTTCACCTCAGAAGCCAAGAGCATCATCTGCGGGGTGCCTCAAGTTGTATCCCTCAACGACAACCTATTCAACACTTACATGATGCCCCTTGCCAACGTTGCCAGAACCTACAGCATCAACCTCATATCCTATGCAGATGACTCCCAGCTTATCCTCTCACTCTCAGAAGAGCCCGCTACCACCAGCACAAACTTCTACCACTGCATGATAAGTGTCGCCGACTGGATGAAGACCAATGGCATGAAACTCAACACGGACAAGCCGGAAGTGCTGGTTTTTGGAAACAACACCTCCCCGTTGAACGACACCTGCTGGCCCTCTGAACTCAGACCCACACAGACAAACCATGTTTGCAACTTCAGCATCATCCTGAAAAGCAAATTCACCATGAAATACCAGATCAACACAGTCTTCTCCACCTGCTTCCACACCCTAAATGTGCTTCGAAAAATCTTCAAATGGCTCCCCATCAACACTGGGAGAACCGTCCCACATGCCCTGGTCACCAGTCAGCTGGACTACGGCAGCGTGCTATACGCAAGAATCACCACCTAACTTCTAAAGAGTTCCCAGACGTACAAAACTCAGCTACCAGACTTATCCTCGCCCTCCCCAAACGGACCCACATCGCCCCTCACCTCAAGAACCTCCACTGGAATCCAGAAAATAAGCAAATTCAAGATGCTGACACACACCAATAAGGCCCTGCACAACCTAGGACCAGCATACATCAATCACCGGCTGAACTTCCACCAGCCCTCCAGACACTGGTACTCCACCTCACTCGCCCTCACGCACAATCCCCGCATCTGCTGAAGCTACAGTGGAGGATGCTCCTTTTCCTACCTCTCTGCCAATTGCTGAAATTACCTTCCCCTCCATCTCCCATTTTCGTCCTCTCTTAATGAATTCAGAAAGGGACTCAAGACCTGGCT
Organism: Lissotriton vulgaris; assembly: GCF_964263255.1. Taxonomy (NCBI): domain Eukaryota; kingdom Metazoa; phylum Chordata; class Amphibia; order Caudata; family Salamandridae; genus Lissotriton; species Lissotriton vulgaris. Next base: position 1,883,107,190 of record NC_141685.1, on the reverse strand, counting down.
TTTTGACAGAGCCCAGCAAGACCTAGCACCTGGATACCCTCACAGGGGATTAACTGTGCTCCTTAAATCCCAACTGATTGATTGATTGAATCATGACATATCTTTATAGCACCCATGTGTTTTGCTCTTCCAGTGTGGTTACCATCTGAAATCCCTTGTCTTTTTTCTCTACCAGGCAAATGGGAATGACATACCTCGTTGGATGAATAGCAGACTCACAAATAGCTCCTTTGCAAATAGGTGAATCTTCCTTGGCCCCAGTTACAGCTTCGTTCGCTTCCTAGGAACCTTTGAGAGCCTTGCGACTGACCTCAGCCAGCAGTGCGCCCGCTGACATTGCTGGCCTTCCCAAAAAGAGATGGATTAATGAACTTCTTCAGGGAAAGTTGAGCTTTGTTGAGCACAGTGCAGGTTGTCATAAATCAGTTTAACTCTTTGACAAAAGTGTCGCCCAAGAGATACTCTCTGTGTCACAGGGCCTGCTTTTGCTAGATCCCCACCTTTGGGTCCAGTCTGATGAAGATAAATCTGCATCTGTCAGTCAAGGAGGGGCAGCTTGCTTTGCTTAAGAGGCACTTTGCCATTCGGGGCCATTCTGTGAGGATCTCTGAATTGGCCATAAAGACACTTTCCCTTGCTGAAAATGATAAGTCTAAAATCTTTGTTTGTGGGCCTGAAATGTCCAGTATTTTGTCCTGGCAACCCCTTCCAGGCGCGTTGAGTGCCTTCTTGAGGTCCCTGAAATAGTTTGATATGAATGCAGACATTTTAGGGTTCTTATCTATAAGGGAGAGTCTATAGGAGAGATCTTCAAACTGTGGGGAGCACCCCGCTAGGGTTTCATGGCTGTATTCCCGGGGAGGCTTTTCAAAGACTTGTAAATAAAGATGGACTGGAAGGTGACCTTGTTTATATGATGTGTTTCCAGGCTGTCTTCATTTACCAGCAGCAATTGAACTTCATATAAAAACATGGAAACTGTGAGAATAAGTGCCTGATTGACAGAGGTAACTTACACTTTTGTGTAGTTAGCATTTTTTAGTATTTACACATTACAAGTTCAATTTTACTAATAGTAATATTACACCTTGCAAGACTCCGCAGTCAGACCTGAAAACATGAAATAGATAGGCCTGTTCTATCTTTTATGAGCGTAGTCTTTTCGGAGGGTTTGTAGTTGTAAAATAGCTATTAGTAAAATTAAACTTTTAGTTTGTGAATACCATGCCTAAAGTGCGGTGGGGGCGGAGGTGAGTAAGTGTGGTGGCAGAGTTAAAGATATTATATAACTATTTTGTTGTTTTTTCATGTGAAGGTAAGTGCATATGAAATAATGCTCACGCCTTAAAAGAAAACTAAATGCAAATCATAAACCTCTGTGGGAATTGCACTATTTTAAAGTCATGAAATCTCAGTTGGCTAATGTGATCCCAGCACGTCCGTGGCAGTGACCGGCGAAGTCACAGAATTGAATGCTGGGCGGTGCAGTGCAGAATAGTGACTTTGTGACACTGTGAATATGTAAGTCATTATTTTTAAATTGTATATAATAGGCTCCTTTCACAGCTGCTTTGCAGTTGGTAAAACAACCTCCAAATCCCTGCAAGTACAAGATCCCCTGGTAGCCCAGTAGCCATCTTTCTCAATCTTGACAATGGACGAGAGCAGAGGCTATCAGGATGGCTGCTTGAAATGTTTAACATGCCATAAATGCATTGGCAGTGCTCAAAGACAGACAACCTGCCCTGGTCCAGGAACATTTTTAAATGGCCCACGCAAACCTGTGGAGGGACAAAATAGTGTCAGTCCTGTCGTGTCTTGACATAAATAACGACAGACTCATTGTATATACTTTATATGTACTGAGCTTTATTAACACGTCGGTTCCAGTCCCTGTCCATACTCTATCTGCCCTTTCCTGTCCAGCCTCCTCCTCTTCCCTTGGCCCCGGCTAGCTCCACCCACCCAACTACTAGACTGCTGACTCTCTCACATCTCCCCCTTTCTTAACAAACAAAATAACTGATTTACTCAAATTTCTTCGATGAGTCTTCTTGGTCGTTGAATCTTGCGTCGAGGTCGCAGAGACACACCTCCAGTCTCAGTCCTAGATCCTACTTGAGGATCTCTCGCCTGACTCGCACTCTCCTGATCTGATCTGTCATGTCTTTCATTGACTGGCGCTCCAGTCATCCTTGTGAGAGATTCTTTCATGTCTGAAGTGCATTTCTTGAAATGTGACACATTCCGGGTGATTCGTCTATGGTCGGACTCCGACGTTATCATGGTACCCTTCTGCTGGGTAATCAGTAAGGGTTCTGCTCGGAAACGGCAATCTGTCTTTCTTGGCTGCTCTTGTTTTACAATGACACAGTCTCCTTCATGTAAGGATGGTAACTTCGCTCTCCTTCTTGCATCCGCATATGATTTCATTTTGTCCTTGCCGTGATGTTCTGCCTCCACCACTTCTTGATGAACACGGAGAGGTGACACTGCTCTGAGAGCTCCCTCCCAGGTCGGTATGCGTGTCCTTATGGGTCGCCCCAGCATCATCGTGGCAGGACACTTTCCGGTGGTGGCGTGAGGAGTCGTTCGATAGGCCCTTAGAACCTCATTGAGAGCTACTTGCAGGTCCCTTTACTCAGTGGTGGCTTGTTGAAAAGTCCTTTTGAGTGTAGCCATGAATCGTTCAATGGTACCGTTGGCATGCGGCCATAGAGGCGTGACTTTCCGATGCTTGAAATTCAAATGTTTTGCAAAGGCACTGAACTTGTGTCCATTGAAAGGAGGGCCATTGTCAGTTTTGAGTACTTTGGGAACACCCCATGCTGCAAACACTTCGTCCAACACGGTGGGAGTGCTGGAGGCACTCGTTGAGGGCACAAATTGGGCTATGGGAAACCATGAATATTCGTCAATTATGGCCAGGACACATTTGCCTGATTGCAGAGGTCCGTAGAAATCCTTGGCCAGTTCTTGCCACACTCCGTTAGGTAATGGGGTCATTTGCAAAGGAGCAGGAGGATCTCCACGATTAACTAGCTGACACTGGGGACAGTCTTTGAGAGTAGCTTCAACCATCTGATCGAGGAGGGGAAACCACACCCGTTCCCGGAGAGCTCGTTTCGTTGACACCACTCCTCTGTGACCTACATGAGCAAGGTTGACAACACCCTGTCGTAGTTGCATTGGGATTACAATCCGCTGATCCCTTAGCACCAGCCCTTCCTCGGTGGCAGAAAGTTCATCACACACATGTCGAAAGGCTTGCATTTCTTGTCGGACAGTCGGATCGCTACCTTCCTCCCCGCTGTCACGTCTCCACCGGTTTGTCTGCAGTCGACGTAGCACTTTCTGTAAGATGACATCTTGTGCAGTGGCTTCCTGGATGACTTCCAAAGGAATTGCTGGCGGCTGCGCTTGATCCACCACGAAGTGGATCTACTCCTCAGCAATGGAGTGCTTTGACACTGACGATGCTTGCGGGTGTCGTGACATGTAGTCCTCTGGGTTCTCTGACTTCCCGGGCTTGTGCACTATCGTAAAGGTATATTCTTGCAGCCGTAGACCCCATCGTTCAATCCTTGGTGACATTTTGGATCTTGGATTGCCAAAGATCGTGACAAGTGCTTGGTGGTCAGTAATCATGGTAAAATGTTTTCCATAAATAAAGACATGAAAATGTTCACATGCCCACACAACCGCGAGACTTTCTTTTTCGGGCTGCGAATACGCTTTCTCGGGATCTGACAGGCTGCGACTGGCATAGGCAACAATGAGTCTTAAGTCAGTTTCATGTTCATACTGCGCCAGAATCGCACCAAGACCCACAGGGCTGGTGTCTACAATGATCTCTGTTTTCTTGTGAGGGCTGAAGTATGCTAGATTGTCAGCAGACTCCACTGCCTGCTTGATTTCTCTAAAAGCTTGTTCACACTCAGGAGACCAGACAAACGGCTGTCCTTGTCTTGTGAGGGTCCAGAGGGGATGGCTGATGGTCGCATAGTCCTTTATGTAGCGAGCGCAATAGCTGGCCATGCCCAGGAATGACCGCAAATCACCAACATCCTGGGGGCTCCTGGTTTCATTTAGGGCAACTACCTTGTCAGGGTCGGGTTTCATTCCATCACCTGAGAATATGTGACCAAAGAATTTAAGGGTGGATTGGTGGAATTCACACTTGTCTTTATTCAATGTTAAGTTGGCAGCTAGTAAGGCATGGCATACTCGATCTAGAGCCTTGTCGTGCTCCTGAACGGTAGATCCATACACGAGAATGTCGTCGCTGTAGTTCAGGACGTTTGGGACATGATGGATGATCTGTCGAATTGCCTCCTGAAAAATTTCCGCAGCCGAGGAGATGCCAAAACTTAACCGTTTGTACCGAAACAGTCCAAGATGGGTTGTAAACATAGTGATGTAACATGATTTGGGATGCAATTCCAGCTGGTTGTAGCCCTTGTTCAGATCAAGTTTCGAGAACACTCTCGCTCCGTTTAGTGCAGAATTCATATCGCTTAGATGTGGCCCCGGGTGACGCTCCCTCTCTATGGCTGTGTTAGGGAGACGCATGTCGACACATAGCCTCACTTTGCCAGGAGTGCCCTTCTTCGGTAGTACGATGACTACCGGCGACACCCAGGGGGTTGGACCATCTGTCCTTTCAATGATATCTGAGGATAAAAGTTCTTGAAGTTCATCCTCGACAGCTTGTTGGAGGTGAAACGGTACTCGGCGGGGATGCTGCGCCACCGGTCTGGTTTGTTCATTGATATGAAGGCGAATTTGGCACCCTTTCATCTTCCCAAGCCCTTGGAACAACCTGGGGAATTTATGAATAATGTCCGGATTGTCACTGACCCTGTAGAGAATCTCGACAAGTCGAAAGCGCTCCGCGGTTGGCAAACTTAGGAGGCAGTCAGCCTCTGGGCCCTCAATTACATGGATGAATGCTGGTACAGCCACAGTCTTGTGCCTGAGTGTTGTTGGAAACTTCCCCAGGCAAGGAAGAGGCTTCTTGGACATCCAGGTGAATACCCTAACATGGGCAGGACTCAGGGGTGGTTGTGGCTTCATCCTTTCATATTCAGTCACAGGAATGTAATTCAGGGACACTCCACTGTCCAACACAAATTTGGTTGCGTGGTTCCCCGCGCTGATGTCCAAATAGGGATATTTTTTGAGCTGGTCAGGATCTGCGATCATGTTCGCATATTCAACAGTGTACTCGGATTCTCTTGACAATGATCTAGAGTTTCTAGATGGCGATCTCCTTAACCATTGAGATCTTCGTGATTCCCGGCTGGAATGTGATGAGCCCGATGATGACTTCGGCCTATCCTGGACTGCTTTTGCGTGATGTCTTCTGGTGTCAGAGCGAGATGGCCTCATCACTTCACTCTGTCTCTCCTTTTGACAGTCTCAGCACATTGCCTCGAAGTGGTTCGTCCGTCCACATTTTCGGCATCGTTGGCCCATGGCAGGGCATGCATCTACATGTGGATAGTCATATCCACACCTGTAGCACCTCTTTGATCTCTCTGGTTTCCTTTCTCTTCGACCTGGGTCACGCCTCCTATACTCAGTGTGTCGGTGACGGGACACCTGTCGGGGTCTCCACTGTTTTTCCCTCGCGCTTCGGCGACCGCTGCTAGCCTGTACTCGACACACCTGCTCTCGGCTTTCAGTTCTACCAGTCTCAATGCTCTTGGCGTGTTCTTCCGCCTGGTCATACACACGAGTCATTTCCTCAATGTCATCTAACTCATGACGTTTCCTCAGCAGTCGCCTTCGGAGCGTCTCAGAGTGGCAGCCATCAATGATTTGTGATCTAATAGCGTCATCCATTGAAAAAGTGTCAAACTCACAGTGTCTAGATAATCGACGCAGTCTCGTGATGAATGTGCTCATGGCTTCCTCTTTTCCTTGCCGTGCTTGATGAAATGCATGCCGTTCATAATCTACATTCCTCTTGTGTAGGAATTTCTTGTTTAGAGATTCTCGCACCTTGCCATAGTCTCCAGCATCCGTCGGAGGAAGGTCTTTGATTATTTTGCTAATTTCTCTTCCAGCAAGATTGCGAAGGGCGATCAGTTAATCCTCATCTTCCGTCACCTTGGACCCTTTGATGTAGTCCTCAAAGTCCTCAAGCCACTCCTGCCATCTGGGGCCCATGCTATCTCCAGTGGTCAGGGCTAAGGGTTCTGGGGGCCGCAGATGTGACACCCACGTTATGATTGGTTTGACCTCATTTCGTTGTGGGGAGGTGGACAGATTTACCATGGTGTCAGCACACTTTTTTTTCTTGGCTTGGCACGTGCTTGTTTACGATTTCACCTGTACGTTGGCTTGTGCTTGTTTACTATTTCGTAATTGCTTTGGCTCGTGCTTGTTTGTTTCTGACTGTATAATGCACCAATGCTTGTTTATCACTGAACTGCCTGATTTCAAGATGGCCGTTCACAAATTACACATGAAAGTCTCTTTGGCTTGCCTGACTTCAAGATGGCCGCCCGCTTGAAACTCTCATGCTCCACGAGGTCTGGTTTCATTCATTTCTCAGCTCACTCGGTCTCACTGGGCACTCACCGAGGATCTCGTCTCCGGACACCAGGAATTATGCAGCACAGCTCCCACTCCCAGGCCACTTACACCGTCAAGGTAGGCTAGGGGCAAGCTCCGATTTCTTCCATCCGCAGTGTGCCTTTTCTCACGCATCGGGAGTGAGACCCAAAGGCGGCAAAGTCGGCGTTTTTCTTCTGGCGCTTCCGCGCGGTCACTCGCTTCTTCGGGCACTCCCTTGTTCTTGCAGGGCACTTCAGGAGGACTGGGGTGGGCTCCCAGTTCCTTTTTATTGGTACAGCCTGCGGGCACACTTACGACTTTTCTTTTGGCGCAAAATAGTGCGTCCAGTGCCGGAGAGGCAGCGCAACAGTCACGCTGCACAGGAGGGGCTCTACACGATCGCCTGATCGCAGAGCGGCTCATCCACAGCTGGCCTAGGACTGTAGGCGGCGGCTTCGTGGGGCACAGACGGCACGACAGCGACCACGTCTTTGCTGGTGCCCGGGACAGGGTCGTTCTCGATTCGGGAGGGATGGCAGGTTACCTCATCCCACCCTCGTCGCCAGTTGTTCTGTCTTGACATAAATAACGACAGACTCGTTGTATATACTTTATATGTACTGAGCTTTATTAACACGTCTGTTCCAGTCCCTGTCCCTACTCTATCTGCCCTTTCCTGTCCAGCCTCTTCCTCTTCTCTTGGCCCCGGCTAGCTCCACCCACCCAACTACTAGACTGCTGACTCTCTCACAAGTCCCTCACATGCTTATGGGGCCCCACATCACCCACTGCTACAAACTGACTAACCTCTATAACTGTGGACCCAGCATGTCTAAAGAACATTTTCCTGAGGATAGTGATGTACATTTCACATCAGGGTGGGGAATCCTGAAAAAAAATCCCTTTTTCTAACCTTGCTCAGGACCCTGATACTCTGTGGTTCCTATACTTTCACTCACGAGGAAGAACCTGGACTCCGGGGGCCAGAAGTACGACCATTCATTTTTGTGAGTCGCAAATTGCGTCAAATTGTGACTCACAATTTGCGACTGGCAAAAATGACTCAGACACTGTATGCGATTCCCAATGGGGTCGCAAATTACATGCCTCTTTAATATTCATGAGGCTGTTGCAAATTGCGATCCCATAGGGAATGGCTCGCACTCACAGGCATGGTCGCCTGCTGGGGCCAGCAGACCACAAAGTCTCTGACTGTTTTTTTTAATAAAACAATTTTTTTTATGCAACCCACTTTCATTAAAGGAAAACAGGATCATTTAAAAAAATGAAAAATGAAACTTTTCAGTTTAATTTTGTAAGGGCAGTTTGTGGCCCCTGGTACCCCCGCTTGCCCTTAAAAATATTTACGCACCCATTCACAAATTTGCGAGTGGCTTACCACCCTTTTGAAAAGGGTGGTAAACTGTGAGTGTTTAGCAACCACAAATGCGGTCATAAAACAATCGTACATGCCATTTGCACTCGCTATTAGGAAGGGACGCCCTTGGCAAGCCCCTTCCCAATAGCGAGTCGCAAACCATATTATGCGAGTCACTGTTAGTTAGCAAAATATGGTTAGTACATGGGGCTGACATTTTTCGAGGTTGCAAACGGGCTGAATTCACATTTGCGACTGCAAAAAATGGACGTACATCTGCCCCCTAGTGTTTGCAAATCCCTACTTCATACTTCTTGTAGAGATATAGCATCCTCTCCAGACCGGTAGCATGCAAACTACTATGTCACACACAGTGCTCTGTAATACACATCTTTATTCTTCAGAGCGTAACCGTTAACTAACTGTATGCATAGCGTCACACACTTTCTTAACTACTCCCAAACACATCCAAAAGATTACATTATCATTCTCTTACGGAGCCAAACAGGGACCAGAAGGGTCCTAATATACATATTTACAAGACACTGCACCTCCCCTTCTGTTAAAAAAAAAGTACAAATATTACACATATACATCATAGCTCCTCAATGTGTCAGCAAAGTGCTTGAACCAGTGTTCCAGACCTAGTTGTGTGAGGTTGATGAAGCAGAAGAGTGGGGCTTGTCTCAGGCACCAGGGATGCAGATGTAGTCGTAGGAGGTGGGCTACTCAGACTTTCAGGTATGCAGATCTCACTTCTGACATATGGAGCCAATGAACATCGAGGGAGGTGCTTGAAGTGTGATTAATCTCTTGTGATGCACTTTTCGGGATGTTTAGCGGTCATCATATGACCTTTGCTCATCACAACGCGCAGGGATTCAGTATCAAACAGAGCATCAGACTTGCGTTTTCCTTTTTGCTTGACCAGGACTCACTCTCCTTCTTTGAAAACCGTGTCCTGAGCACATCAGCGTTTATCAGCATAGGTCTTCATTCTGGACTTCTGCAAACAATCCGTTGTATGAATCTCATCCGTATCTGTTCCCATGGCTCTCCCACACATCAAGGTGGCAGGGCTTTCATCCGTAGCGGAATGGGGAGTTGATCTGTAGACATGAAGGGCTGAACATAGAGCAGAACTGAGATCACTTCCTTCTAGTGAAGCACACTAAGTTGCTCACTTTAGGTTCCCCTGAAGCATTCAACATAGCCATTGGTCCGTGGCAAGAGAGGGGTACTTTTCTCATGTTTGACATTCATGTTATGAGAAACTCTTTAAAATCTGGGCTGTTGAATGGTGGGCCATTGTCGGACTTAAGAATGGAGGGGATACCCTGTGTTGCAAAAATGTAATTTAGTGTCCCAATGACTTTGTCATGTGTGGTCTTCCCCATGTGTGGTCTTCCACCAGGGGAAATTGTGAGTACTCATCAACAACTACCATTAGATGATGTCCATTGTGAAGGGGTCCAAAGTAGTGGCAAGGTGCAGGAAGGGGCCGCTCTCCAGATTTTATCAGGAGCTCTAGGATGAGAGTACTGTGCTGATGGGGTCCCCTGCAGCTCGGGAGCCCCCCCCCCCCCCCCACACCGCAGGGGCTGCAGGGGCCTCTGTTACCCCACTGGTCCAAAGGAATCAACAGCAATCTTCTCCCACACCTGCTTCGGGAGATCGGACATAACTAATGGATGCTGTGTACTTTTTTGGAGGCAAGCAGTTGCACATATGACAGGCCTTTATTTCTCTTTCAACTCTTTCATCAAGGTGAGGAAACCATACTAGGTCGTGATGAGCTCTCTTGATGGCGACAATGCCACAATGAGCCTCATGGGCTAGTTCAATGACATCTTGTTGTAAACTCTCTGGAATGACAATTCTAGAACCTCATAAAATAAGGTCTTCTCAGGTGACAGGGAGTTCCTTGCTCACATTTTTGAACTTTTGGCATTCAAATTCGTCCATAGGAGGCTGGGTGTATTGTAGGAAAGGAGGATCTGCTTTTATGGTTAACCCCACTTTTTGCCTGGTGCTATGCTTTTTCTGACTAGTGTGACTGGGATCCTGATAATCAGGACCCCAGTCTCTGTGCTTTCTCCCTTAAATTAGCTATGGTGAGTACCTAGGTACACCCCAGATTGGTGTACACTTACAAGTCCTTAGTAAATGGTCCTGAGGTACCCAGGGCTTAGATACACCAGGGATCCCCTATGGGCTGAAGTATATACTATGCCACCCATGGGAAACCACTCAAACTGTGACTACAGGCCTGCCATTGCAGACTGTGACAGCTGGTGCTAGCACCACTTACGACAGATATAGGTATCCCTATATCTGAGGTCACTGCACTTAAAACCTATAAGTCACCCCTAAAGCAGGCCTTTCAACCCTCAAGGCAGGGTGCTTGTTTCTAAGTGTGAAGGTGCCCCTGCATGAGTGGGACAACCCTACAACCTTCGGAGTCCATTCTCTCAGGTTGTAAGTGCAGCAGCCATTATGATATATAAAGTGGCCATGCTTCCTTACGCAATGGCGAACTCTAAACTGGCTGTAACAAACCTGGCCATGTTTGGTATCAAACATGTTGGAATTATACCCCCACACTGTAAACAATGTGGGAGGTTTGATTCCATGCACTGTAAAGCTCCTCCAGGAGGTCCTCAGCACTCCCGGTACCAGTCTTCTAGACCCCGACAGCAGAACATGGCTGCTGCTGACCAGAGACACGATTCCGCCCTCCGACTGCTGAGCCAGGCTGGAGCAGGGGAAGGCAGGACAATAGGTATCCTGTCACAGGCAGGTGTGGTCACCTCCCAGACAGGATTTAGTGTATTGAGGCAGGGAGGGAGCACTTGCCAGCACCAATCAATCTGGTTGAGGGGCACATTTGGTGCCATTCTTGCCTAGTCCAGTTCAAACCAGCTCAGGAAGCCGTTGGCTCCCACACAGACACAAAACTAAACAAAGTACACAGGAGTATCCTCCCCACTGTCTGACCCCTCCCATGGGAGGGAACCCTGAATCCTCCCAATCATTTTCTTAGGGTACTCAAGGGGATACCTGTGAGTGGGTCCCTAGATTCATCATAGGAGATGATTTATTTCAAGACTCTGCTTCATCTTCCACCGTCTGGGTACTCTTGACTTCACTGGACCTTGCTCTGGGCTCTGAGACTGCAACTGGGAAGACTCCTGCTGCTCCTGGTCTTGTCGTCCTGCTCGTCTGCTGCAACGTCTGTGCCCGTGCTCTATACAGGATCCTTCCAAGGCATGTGGACCTGTAAGACACCTGAAGGAATCTCCCTTGTAGTGAAAGAGTCACTTCCCTGCATCTGCGGACACTGCAACAAAGCTGACCGGTCTGCTGATCCTGGGCTTCCATGAACTCCGAGAGGCTCAGCAATGCAGGTGGTGGTTCTCCACACCCCTCGAGGCCTGTACTGTCCTCTCACCAAGTTTGAGGCCAGTATCCCTTGTCAGAGCTGCTGGAACTGAACCCCTGAGGACTGCTTTGATTTACCATTGCAAATGCTTGTTGGCTTCTTTCCTCCATGATTTTTGGGCTCCAAGTAGCCCCAACCTCAAGCATCTCTTGACCAGGATCTTTGTCCTCACTGCATCACTTGTACCGTGGGCCTGCATCTTTATTGAGCAGCTTGAGGTCCTCTTGCGACTCCAGTGACTCCCGTCTGAGGGTCCTCTTGAGGATCTTTTAATCCAGCTCTCCTGATTGCTCGGGGCCTGTTCTGACTCCCCTGCTTATGGTGAGACACCTGGAGCTTGCTGGTCCCGACACTGCACTTTTTTCACTTTTCATGTTGGTTGTGGTTGCCAAGACTTGTTGGTGATCTCGACGGATACCGACCCTTCAACTCTCGACATTCATTGTTGGACAGCTCGTGAATTGCTCCTGGTCTTCCACAGCATCGCCTGGTCTGCACAGCTGCAGCTCCATGGTCACCACCAGCTCTCCTGCAACACCCAACATCAGTGGGCATTCGTCTTCCGTGCCTCCTGATCACTCCTGAGTGACTTAGACTCTGTCCTCTCTGCGTGCAGATACTTCTCCTCCTGAATCCACCTTTGTGTGCCACCGGACACTTTCTCCTTCTCCAGCAGCAACATCTTCCTGAAGTCCTCCATTGGGTTCGACAGTGGTTTCCGACACCGCTTCACACTTATGCACCCGGCTCCCTGGTGTAGGTATACTGATTTTCCAACCTTCTGTCTTCCACTAGGTTTCTTCAGAGTACACTGAGAAGGGGCCTTCTTCTTTAAAATTGCAACCACGACTTACCCATTGACTTGAATTGAGCATGCAGTTGTGTTTTAGTGCGGTTGGTGGACTGGAGGTGGGTGGGGAGTGTGGCTTTCTTTGCTTCTCTGATGGAGTGATGGTAGGATTTGAATGATGTGTGGTCACCTAGGTCTTTGCTGGTTCGCCAGTGTCTCTCTAGGGGTTTGCATTTGTTTTTCTGCTTTGAGTTCGGCGGTGAACCACTTGACATGCTTGTTGGTTCTCTTGTTGCTGAAGGGTTTTGATGGGAGCAATGAAGTTGGCACTGGTGGTGATCCATTCCGATAGATGGGCGGTGGCATGGTTGACGTTGCTGGATGAGTAGAGGGTGGTGGTGTTAAGGGCAGTCATCCATTGGGATTCTGTAATGGTGTTCCAGCTATGGCAGGCGGTGAGGTCCGAGTGGCGGTAGCCTATCGGTTGACTGGGATGGTGAAATGGGCGATGCTGTGGTCCATTGAGGTGAGCTTGGTTGTTTGGCTGAACCGGACTTTGTCGCTGGACGTGATGATGGGGTTGAGGGTGTGGCCGGCGGTGTGCGGGGGGGTTTATGACGATCTGTTTGAGGCAGAGGTTCTTCATGGAGTCTAGCAGGGTGGTGAGTTTATGTCTGAGGGGTCTTTGAGGTGGAAGTTGAGGTCGCAGAGGAAGAGGTATTGTCTGGATTCCAAGACAGGGGGGGCGGGGCGATGATTTCTGTGATGGAGTTAGGTGGTAAGCTTGACGATGCACTTGTGTATGATGGCAATTCCTCCTCCGGGCCTGACTGGCCTGTCCCTGTGGGTCAGTTTGTAGCTGCGTGGAGGGGTGGTGGCTATGTCGGGCTGAGGAGTCCTTGAGACACTACGTTGGGCTGGTGGTGGTGATGGTGTCCCAGAGTTCGATAGTGTGTTTGGCATGGGAGTGGACATTTAGTAGCATACATCGTATTTTGGGCTGGTGGTCGGTGGACTTTGTGGGGACCCTTGGTTCCGCAAAGTTACAGGAGAAATTACAGTAGCGGCAGTCAAAAGCTCTTTCGGTGTCCATGGGTGAGCGGGTGCAGTAGAGGGTGCTGCGGTGTCCTGAGTCCAATCCATGGAGAGTGGTGCTGGAGTAGCAGAGGATCTGGCACTGGACGTGGACCGCATGGCCAGCATTACATAGTCTGGGGGTTGGATGGGGCGGGGGTGGGACTGTGGGGCAAAGCCTGTGACGTGCTAGCATCGTAGGCCAGGAAAATGACAGCCTGATGGTTGCCCAGCTACTTGTCTCGATGGTGTCAGGGTGGTGAGGGTGGCGAGGATCAGAGAGCCGATCCAGGTCTAGTAGTCAAAGCTCCAAAGTCGATGCCGGGAATTCAGGCAGGCTTCCAGAAGTCACGCGGGAGAGCGGGGTAATTGAGGAAACTCAAGAACTCCCGGCGCGGCTCCTCCGCTAAGGTGGAGGAGTGTCGCTCCACTGCTTTTCAGCAGTGTAAGGAAAAATAAAATGATAATAAATGGAAGTTATTATCCTTTTATTTTTTCCTGTTGCAGTCGCCACAGCTTTGTCAGGCGGGGTGAGGCTGCTCTGCTGACAGAGCAGGAGAGGGGAGGAGTGGTTTTCACTCCCTAAGTGCACATGAATGTTTGGCTGGCCCTCTCTGGCCGGCCAAACATTCATGCGCACTTAGCATGTTCTCCACCCAGCCTGCCTTGCAGCCTGGGTGGAGAACATGACCAGTATCCCTGTCCCATTCTGAGCGCCTAACCACAGCATTCAGACCAATCACAACACTGTATTGCAGCATTGTGATTGGCTCAGCCTGGGTGCCTCCTGTTTCATGTTCCAGCCGGAGGAGAGACACAAGGACGCAGCGAGGAGGTAAGTTTAGTTTTATTTTTTATTTAAAGAACACTGAAGGTACGCTTATCACCAAACCCATGGAAATCATCTGTGGGGCTCCTTCCTCAAAACCCACCCTCTTCAACACCTACATGACCCCATTGGCCAACATCATCAGATCCCATGGACTCAATATCATATCCCCACAGACGACGCTCAACTTATCCTCTCCGAAGACCCTACAACAATCAGAACCATCTTCCACAGATGCATGATGAGTGTCGCCGACTGGATGAGGGACAACTGCCTGAAGCTCAACACGGACAAAACAGAAGTACTGATCTTCGGCAACAACAAAAGCAAGAATAAGGGGACCCCCTCTGTAAATAATCTAGGTCAGGGAAAAGAGGGGATACAAATGAACACAATAATATATATTTTTCCCTCACAGACCATTATACTTTAACATTTAACATTGTTCATATATATTTCAATCAACATCTGAGATACAACAGTGACAACTCAAGTTATCTCATTATTATTTTATTTTAGCAAAACATTTCCTTTCTTTATTCTTTTTTCATTTCATTACTTGATTTTATCAAAGAATTCTTCTTTTTTCACATTATTATTTTTCTTATATTTTTCTTTAAAAACATATTCATAAATAGTCCTAAACATATACAATCATAAATACATTGCTTTTTGAACAGTGATAATTCAAAATCAGACTTAATAAAGAACCAATCTTTAAGAAAATATATGCAGCAAAACACCCCTGGATTAAATTAAATACATACAGTCATACTTCAATCATACCATCACCCAATCTCACACCAACCACAATCATACAATATCTGTACACAGTTGAGTTATCTGTGACAAGAGAGAGAGGCCCTGCCAACACCAGAATCCCAATGCAGAGTATGAGACTCAGCATTAGGTTGACGCGCGTTTCGGTGGGTAAACGATGAAAAGAACACCTTCCTCAGGACCGTCACAGATATTAAGCTTTCACTTCCCAGGGGACATAATGCCACCGGACCAGTATTTATTCGTCTTAGTACTGTAGAAACAAACGGCATCAAAGCATGAACTGGAATATCACTAAGTCTTCAGTGATGTGCTGTCTAAATACCAGAGCATAAATCTGATTGCTGTCTACGCTAACTGAAAAAAGTTCCTCTTGAATCACGAGTGGAGGGCCGGCATATCAAGCGTCAGCTTGTATAATCATTTGGTTTACAGGTACATCTTCCTCCTATTTATGGTGCTCTGTCAAAGCGTTTTATCAGTCAGTACCTGTTCTATCTTTCGTTAGTGCGGCTGTGTCGGCCGCCCGATGACACTCCGATAAGGATACGTTGAAAACGTTTTCGACGTATCCTTATCGGAGTGTCATCAATGCTTGATATGCCGGCCCTCCACTCGTGATTCAAGAGGAACTTTTTTCAGTTAGCGTAGACAGCAATCAGAGATTCTCTCCCTCCTTTTAAACAAAGCCATATACCATGCTATACCTCATCCCTATGACTTTCTCAGCAATATTTTTCTTGTAAACAAAAAAAGAGGAAGTTATAGACTTGTCATCAGTCTCAAGGATTTCAATTCATGGATTCTATACATACACTGCAAAATGGAGGAGATCCACGACCTGAGAGACATCTTGAGGGAGAGAGATTTTAAGATGTGTCTAGATCTCAAAGACGTCTACCTCTTGGTTCTTATTTTAACTCCGCATAGACGCTTCCCCCAGTTTGTCTGCAAAACTTGAACTTATGAATTTGTGGTGCTTCCCTTTGGGTTATCATTACAACTTAGTGCTTCACCAAGCTCAAGAATCCTGTGTTGTAACTTCTAAGGAAGAGAGGGGTATGTGTAATAATCCACCTGGATAACACCCTGATCATGACTCAAGACCCAGTTATTTTACAGCATCATCTTCTTTGAAGGTTTCTTTCCTCCGACAATTGGGTATTGTGATAAACCAGTCCAAATCTCTACTAACATCATCCAACCAGATGGAGTTTCTAGGCTTTACCATGAGCTCTATAGCTGCAACACTGCCCCTCCTGGATCAGATGGTCAAGGCCATCAAAAAAGAAATTTGCAGAGACCTAACAAAGGACAAGGTCACCTTACGTTGTATTGCTCACCTAGTGGGTCTACTATGCACCTCCAACCAAGCAATCTTTCCAGATCCACTACACTATAGGGCACAACAAAGCTTGCAGATCTTGCATCTTTGCAAAGGAATCTTGGAGATATTGCATCTCTGCAAAGTACTTTCGTTTGCTTAGGCTGTTCCCCAGTATCAGGAGATGAGACAAGAGCTTTAATGGTGGTTAGCTCACTGTGAAGCTTGGAATGGTCGGGCCAATTTTTGGGTTGACCTCGTACATAATGATTGAATTAGAAACAGCTTTCATGGCAGGGGCGCCCCATACAGAGAGGTCTCTACAGGAGGCAAATGATCACAGGAAGAGAGGCAATTACATAACAACTGACTTGAGTTTCAAGTGAGATTGTTTGCACTCAAGTTCCCTGACTTAGAAGGGTTCATATTGTTGTATTTTTCTCTGAAATGACAATGTCTCAGCAGTTCTGTATATGAAGTGCTTCATGGTGGGAATGAGATCATGGATACAAGCAGATATTCCACAGTAGTTATGGCAATTTTGCCTGAACAATAACATCTTATGCTAGCAGTCCACCTTATCGTCAATGACAACCTGGTTACAGGTTTGAACTTTCTTTTCCTCCGCAAATCCAGTGAGTGGAAACTCCATCCACCGTTGTTCCTGAAATTGATGGACAGATGGGGCCGTTGTCAAATAGATCTATTTGCCTCTAAACTGACATTTCAAATTCCCTTATTTTACAGCCGTTGACCAGACCTCTCAGACCGGGAGACAGATGCCTTTTTCCAGAAGTGGTTGTGGAAGAATTATTTTCCCCCATTTGTAGAATAACAAGTGAGATCAGGAAACATGTATCAGAGGTCATCCTGATAACTACGCCATGGAAGAGACAAACCTGGTTTCCATTCCTATTGAAACTGTCCCTCTTCTCTTTTTCCTTTCCTTTCCCCACCCTTGACCTTGTGGACCAACCTCACACCTGACACTTTAGAGTCAGTTCAACTGGTAAGATTATATCTTTCAGGACTCGTTGGAAGATACCAGGATTTTTTAGCCAAACTCTCTTTTTTATGGACAAAGACTGGTCAGACTCTACTCAAGAATTCTATAATTCAGCATGGCGATTGATGGGGCACCATTGTGTTCTGAGTGAGATCTTGATTCTGTGTGGGGGAATGTGACATTTGGGGTCAATTTCTTGGTGATCCTAGCGGCTTAAGGCCTCTCTTACAGAATTATCATTTCATATTGATCATCCAGCTCACCCTGTCATGCTCCCGTGGTGGATCATCTGGTGGGGGCCATGCCCTGCTCTCTATTCTGCTCAGAGACATCTGCTTTGTTTCTACCACTGAGCTCACATTTTAACTCTTTTGGAAGTTTTAGTCATTCTGAAAGTTCTTCAGAATTAGCTTCCGAATTATCCACTTTCTAGGAAGGAATTGTCAGCCAAAATTACCATGCTATTCTGCATTGTTTCTTTTCACAGAGTATCAGACATCAAAACATTAGCCCTGAAAGGTATGTATTTTACACTGGATGGTGTTACCTTTATTTTGTTCAGGAGAACAAAAACAGCTTCAAGACAACTTTCATATCAGGTTTTTCATCACAGTCCACAACTTTGTGTTGTGTAATGTTTATGTTCATATGAGGATGTTACAAGGGATCTGAGAGTTTCTCTGTCTGAGCAGCTTCTCATTTCCATAGAAAGACTCTTTAGCCAGTTATCACTCTCATGTGGGCTAGATCAGTATACTATAATCTTTCAGAGGTGCGTACTTACACTTCTGTCTTTGAAACACAAGCAGTCAGAGGTGCCATGGCCTCTAAATCATAATCCTTGGGTCAAGTTTACAGGGTATCATGCACATGCTAGATTAGTCTTCAGAATCTACTTTTAAACAATTCTATTTTAAACCAGTAAGTAACCCGTTTTTGATGATTGTTGAACAGCATTAAACTTGCATGATCTGAAGCTTCTCATTCTGTCAAAGAATTGAAAAATGTCTATGTAATAACTCACCGGACGTCAAGTATAAAGGTTAAGCTTTATTCACAATAAGGCTTCCGCCAGCACGACATGCAGGCACAAAATGGCAGTGAACTATGGGGCGCTCGAGCCACCAACTGTCAACTACATTACGTAGGCAGCAGCACGAGAGCAGTGCCTCGCGCATTGCTCACAGTGCGAGCGCGAGGCAGACAAGCTCACTACATATCTCCTTTCCCTAAAAGGAGAAGAAAAGGAAGAGAAGAGGAGAAGAGAGGGGAACCAAGGGAAGAGAGAAGAACAGGAGAACAAAAGAGGAAAAGAGATAAATCAACGGAATCTAATAGGAACCCTTATGGCTCTGGTGCTCCTCCTCATCACAGAGGATTGAGGAGCTGATGGCTGTACACTGGTACCACTTTGGAAATCATCACAAGAAACATTTTTAGCACAATTAGAGTTCAACTGCTTGTCATCAAAGCTTTTAACTTTTACCACCTTGTTGACATTCCACCAGTGCTGTCCATTGACACGAACAGCATTTCCACAGACTTTGTCGACCTTAACAATTTCACCAAACTTTGCATCACCTTTCTTTACAAACCCTTGTTTCTTAATCCTTATACAGTCTCCCACAGCAAATGCTCTGCATTTCACCCGTTTCCTTTCATCAAAGTATTCTTTCTGTTTAGATTGTGTTTTTTCATTTTTTCTCCTGACCTGTTCATCAATTTCTTGGGGAGAGGAATGGGATTTGAACCATTTGGACATCCACGCGGGCCTAAATTCAGTGCATGGTTTCCTGCCCCTGAGTAGTTCAAAGGGTGACACCCCTGTGGATGAATGTGGGGTGGTTCTGTAGAACCACAACATGGCACTCACACTCTGGGGAACCTCTTTGTTGTGAACAATAGCCCATTTGACACAATCACCAATAACTCTGTTGAGTCTTTCCACCAAACCATTAGTTTGAGGGTGGTAAAGGGAACTTCTATGGTGAGTGATGGCAGACTCTTTAAGAAATTCTTCCACTTCTGTGGACACAAATTGGACCCCATTGTCGGAAATGATAGAAAGAGGAAACCCTTCTCTCATGAAAATTTCTTTCATGAAGCCAATGATCTCTTTCGAGTCAACTTTGGATACAAACTTAGCTTCTGGCCATTTTGTGTAATAATCCATCATAACAATGGCAAATTTACACTGATGTGGTAAACTGTGGAATGGTCCTAGCACATCAATGCCAAGTTTCTCCCACGGCGCACCTGGAAGAGGTATAGGCGTGAGCGGGGGACAGGCTGTTCGAAAACTTTTATCACTAGAGGAACAGAT
Source organism: Lissotriton vulgaris (assembly GCF_964263255.1). NCBI lineage: Eukaryota > Metazoa > Chordata > Amphibia > Caudata > Salamandridae > Lissotriton > Lissotriton vulgaris. Next base: position 1,883,087,680 of record NC_141685.1, on the reverse strand, counting down.
AGTGCATTCTTGCACCATGGCATCAATATCTTTATCCATCTGAGGCCACCAAAAGTATTCTCTTACCCTACGCTTAGTGAGTGTGGCTCTGAGATGTCCTTCATGGGCTTTGGTTAAAAGTGTGGCTCTAATTTTCTCGGGGGGAACCAATTTCTCTGTTCTAAAAACTAGGCCATCTTCAATGGAAAGTTCATCACTCACTTTCACATAGGGTTGCAACTCAATACCAACATTTCTTTCCCTCGGCCAACCTTGGACAATGTGTTTTTTAACTTCTTTCAGAGTTTGATCACTTTCTAAAGCTTCCCTCCAACCTTCTTGCCCCACAGAACATACATGTAACAATTCAACACTAGCAATAATGCAGTCTTCACCATCATCATAACAACAATCATCATTATCCGGTGTGGTCTTGCTAGTGAAGGAGGGTAGACGTGACAAAGCGTCGGCTCTCACATTTTTGCCACCAGCAATGTGAGCAACATCAAAATTGAATTGCAATAACTTGGATGCAAGGCGAGCAATGCGGGGAGTAGCACTGCGTCCTTTCGTATCACCTAGAATAGACACTAAAGGTTTATGGTCTGTTTGGAGAGTAAATTTGCGCCCCCAGAGATAATTTTTGAACTTCTCAATGCCCCACCAACATGCAAGAAGCTCTTTCTCAATCACGGAGTAATGGGTTTCCGCCTCTCTAAGCACCCTGGACGCAAACCCAATGGTATGTTCATTTCCACAAACATCCTGTGTCAACACAGCTCCCAATCCATAGTTACTGGCATCAACAGTCAAAGTGCAGGGGACATCCTGCACGTAAGGTTTCAAAGCACTGACAGTGCACAATTTATCCTTGATCCAATCAAACGCTTTACTACACTCTTCATCCCACACAAATTCACTTTTGTCTTGTAACAACTGTTGGTGGCATAGTCTTGGATGAATCGTGAATAGAACTCCGTGAGGCCTAAAAGTGACTTTACTCCTGCTTTGTCTTTAGGAGCTGATGCATCTACGATTGCTTGGACCAAACTGGGTTTGGGTGTGACGCCTTCACAAGAAATGGTGTGACCCAGATATTCCACACTGTCTTTAGAGAATACACACTTGTCTCTTTTAAGTACAACTCCATGCTCTTGGAAAATTGACAATATTTTAGACAACACTTGATCATGTTCCTGCTGATCCTTGGCATATATGAGGACGTCATCTTGAAATATGGCAATACTTTTGATTCCTTTGAGAAGGTTGACCATTACTCTCTGGAAAACAGAGGCTGCCGACGCAAGGCCAAAAGGCATGCGGCAGAATTGATACAATCCAGATGGTGTGTTGAACGCAGTGAAATGGCGTGACTCTTTGTCAAGTTCGATTTGGTGGTATGCAGAGGCCAAGTCGAGTTTGGTGAAAACTTTAGCCCCTGCAACTACACTTAGCATTTCTGTGATGTTGGGTAATGGGTGTGAGTCCACCCAAATCACTTTGTTTAGGCTGCGCAGATCAATGCAGATTCTGAGATCATTGTTTTTCTTCCTCGCTACAACCAAAGCCGAGGACCAATCTGAGGATTCAATCGGTTCTATTACACCTCTTTTATGCATAGACAAGAGTTCTTTTTCTAGATCATTCCGGATGCTGAAGGGTACACTCCTTATTTTGTGTTTGACAGGCACAGCATCATCCTTTATTTTTATCTTGTGCTTGAATCCTTTGATTTTTCCAAGTTCACCAGAAAATACTCTTGGGAATTTATTGAGGAGTTCTTCCACATGTGTTTGGTCACGAATAACTAAAATTTGTTCCTTTGCTCCAGGACGTAGCATCATACTGAACAAACCTTGATGGAACCATCCAAGAATGTCCAATCCATTGACAGCCACATAAAATTTCCCATAAATGTGCCTGTTTTTGAACACCAGGACATCTTCGAAGTACCCTAGAAGTTCAATGCTTCTCCCTTCATAGGATACTGGTTCGCGATCAGGTGGTTGCAAAGGTCTATTTCCCCATTTCTCTTTGAATAAGGATTCACAGATCATTGTTATCCTGGCGCCTGAATCCACTAAAAGTCTCAGATTTTTATCACCAACACAAATGATAGCATACGGATCAACACAGTCATCAGGATTCCCTGTTATTATGTCTCCTTCTTTTACCACGAGAACCATGTCTTTAAGTTCACATAGGGCATCATCGCTGTCACTTTCACTTGAGTCCTTTATACATGCAACTTGGTTAGGACCTTTCTTGCTTGTCTGGCAGACCTTGTCAAAGTGCCCCAATTTGCCACATTTTCGACATGTGGCATTCCTCGCGGGACATGGCCTTCCACTTCTAGCATGTGAAGGATAACCGCACCTGAAGCAGATATCAGTTCTTTTGAAAAAATTGCTCTGCTGAAAATCTTTTTTCCTCGCCACATTTTTAAAGCGAACAGGAGTCACCAATTCAACATTTTTACTTTCAAGTTCTCTGATAGAGGATTGTGATGTTTCAATACTTTTTGCTATGCGGATGGACTCATCTAAGGTGGGATTTTCCAAAGATAATAGCTTCTGTCTGATGGATTTATCCAGACATTTACTAATGAATTGATCACGCACTAGTTGTTCACTGAAATTTTCGAATTCGCATTCTGCAACCATTTTTCTCAAAGCAGTAACATACGTGTCGACATCTTCTTCCGTTTTTTGTGCTCTCTTGAAGAACTTATGCTTCAGGACAACGACACTGGGTTGTTTGTCATACCTTAACTTAAGTTTTCTAACTGTGTTTTGGTACTCATCAGTCTCTTCACCACCTTCATCAATTACATCAGGTAAGTGTTTGAGAGTTTCTCTACCCTCAAAACCCAAAGAATGAAGAAGCAAAAATTTTTTTCTTTCAGCTCTAAACCTGTGTGCTCCAATGGCACCCAAATAGTTCTCGAAGGCATCAAACCATTTTCTCCATGCCACAGGTGGTTCCCCGGGAGTATCCAGGAATGGAGGCGGAGGGTGAATTGACTGCATCATTTATAATAGAGTGAAAATAGCGATGTATGTTATAATTTCCCAGAAACTGATCTGCTGAAAAGACACAGCTGTGACAGAACTTGCACAGGGGAAAAGTCAACTGTGCTGGGGCAGCAATGACAATTATATTGCTAACTTGTCATCAGTCTAAAGCTTGTGCGTGAATTCCCTTTGTATTTTGAAGTTATACTTCCCTTCCTGACGTAAATAAATGTCGTGCTAATAAATACCGTTTCCTAAAACGAGTGAAAACAAACCACATCAAAGTTTTTTCTATGGTACAACCCTGGTTTGTGCAGCAGAACACTTATTTGTTGGTTAAATTCCCATAGAGTTTGAGTTCACAATGGAACGGTGACTTCCCCTTTAAGAAAACTAAGAGGCAGCCATCTGCCGGGATACTGATGTGGTGGGCGTAGACTTCCACACGCTCGACTTACATGAAAGTGCGCAGTCGCCTCAGGCAGGGAGATGAAGAAGGAGATCCAGCGTCGTCGAGAAACAGCGCCGATTTCTCTTTACCGATGTACTGCCACTGCGCAGGAGACACAGCGAGGCGTCAGATCGCCGGTCAATTTCACCACCACAAGCGTCAGATCACCGGTCAATTTCACCACCACACGAGGTAAACCTTATTCTGCTTAAGAAAATAAGCGGGTCCGTTGCGGAAGCCTTAGTCGTCGTCGCCAAAAATGAGTGTAATAACTCACCGGACGTCAAGTATAAAGGTTAAGCTTTATTCACAATAAGGCTTCCGCCAGCACGACATGCAGGCACAAAATGGCAGTGAACTATGGGGCGCTCGAGCCACCAACTGTCAACTACATTACGTAGGCAGCAGCACGAGAGCAGTGCCTCGCGCATTGCTCACAGTGCGAGCGCGAGGCAGACAAGCTCACTACAGTCTAGTATCCGTGAAGAACACTTTTAAGTTCTATTAGGAACACGGAGGTGAAGATTATTCCTCCTTTGTATGACTTATAACCTTAATGATTCCGATAATATATCTTCAGCCATATGTTGTATTGATCCTTTTTCTCCCACCTGCTAATTATTTTGATGTTACGTTAAGCAGGGTGACTAATTCATGTATTTGTTTTGTTTCAGATCAAAGACAAGAATAATGGGTTACGTGACTGATAGATTCCGCACAGCAAAAAGAAGGGGTCTACAAGTGTCATCAAGGTTTATGTACTGGACTGGACGGCTATTAGTTCATTCTATCCTCTCAACAGGAGTTGTAGTTTTTACTCTAGGAAATATGGGCATTGCAGTACTTTTCCATGTGTTCCATGTGTTATTGTCACACATATTGGCTTTAGCTAAATTAAGAAGCAAGGCGAATGCATAATTCTTGCCTCCATGTCCTCAATAGAACTGAAAATATTGTGTTTGCTGTTATTATTGCAGTCATAGATGTTAGATTTCCAAAGCATACATGCCAACATTTTAGAACAGGAAATTGGGAGATTTTGAAACAAATCAGAGGAATGGATTTTCCTATTGACTACCACTGAAGCAGAGGCAATTTCAGGTGGGAGATAGCTAAAATAAAAGTAATTTTAAGCTTAAAAATTGGGAGTCTCCCCCCCTGAATCAGGTCTGTGTGGAAACAGTCTGTTTGCAGGTCCCCCACAAACACACTTTTTGCCCCATTTGATCTACTAGCTGCTGGTTTTTTACTCTGAGTGCACTGAGGCCTGTTAACCAAACCTCAGTGCCACTGTCCCAATCCATTACAAAATATATGTTTAACTGGCTACCCCCAATTGGCATAAGCTCACTTACTTATAAGTCTCAAGTAAATGGTACCAAGGGGGACACAGTGTTCCCCCAGGGCTGCAGCACTGATTGTGTCACTCTGTGTGCGACAGAGTACAGCCTGGTTCCCGCTCCTGCCACTGCATCCTGGAAGAGTAGTTTTAAAACTGCTTGTTTGACTTTGCCATTTAAACCAATGGCACTGTCCTAACTTCCCTTACCAATATATATATGTCTCCTCTAAGGATGGGCTATGGATTTTTAAGGCAGCATGTTGTATAATATTATTAAGTATGATATATACTTTTAATATTTTTTAACAGCAAAACTTCCAAATTACGTTTTTGTTGTGGAAAAGTTAGTGCCCCATTGACTAACACAGAGTTAACGGGTGACATTTCAGTCTGGCTAACTTCTGAATGAAACTACTAAAATGGGTACTTCAAGATAACAAATTAATTGTGTCATTAAATCCGACTTGATGCCCTAGTCAAATTTAACGTCATGTTTAAGGAAAGAAGCTGCCCCTCTTTTGCCAAGTTTGTTCACTGGGCTCACACAGTTGCTGCCATTCAGACAGCCTTCTGCCCTTCTAGGGAGTTGTGTGAATGACTCCCATGCTCAGGAACAATAGTAGCCTGCTACAGAGGGAGATGTCAACTCCCTCTGGAAGGAAGTCACTTAGGGTGCTGGCCTAAAAGCTTCAAAGGTGAAGCCTCCTTTGGTATGGGAAATGGCGATCACACACCTGAGGGGCTGTTTTTTGTTCAGGTAGACAGGCAGGAGACAGGAACAAAAAAAGGAGACCAGTGCCCAAACCGTTTTTCCCATGGGCATGTAGCCCATAGGCAGCCATACGTCTTAGGGTTGGTTCCAAGCTCCTAACATCCAAAGAAGGGTTCAGACATCTTGAGAGTGGGCGGAATAGTGCACTCTGGGATTACTAGAGACCAAACATAGCCTTAGGTGTCACAGGGTGGGAGGGATCCTGGTAGCCCATTAGCTAATAATTGCAACCATCCACCCAGGGCACTTTCTGCGCATAAATATGGCACCCCTTGCATACTGAAACTCAGATCCCATCAGAAATGGTGAAAGGACCTAAAACAGACTGCCCTACTGAAACCGTCTGCACCGTCTGCTGGACTGCACCTGCAAGACTTTGGGCTAACAAAGAGAGGACTGTGCCTATGGCTCATGGAAAAGTTGCTCCCTAGCCCCAGACCAAAGAGTGACTCCAAGAGTCACTCAGCTGACCCCCTGGAACCAGCACCAGGGCCAGCAAAGCTGAAGTTGCCCACTCCAGCAAGTCAGTAGCCACATTCTTCGAATCACCGCTGATCTCGGACAACCCAAGAGACTGGCCAAAAATTGCACCTGAGTCTGCTGGACCTGGGAGTGTTGTCTGAGTCCACATTTGTTGGTACAAAAGGGGTGGTGATGGACGGAGCATCTGAATCAATCAAACACTCACACCCAGTCAAAAGATCTGGGTTTAATCCATCACCGTTCTTTAGCCCACTCTGCCACCCCAGTTCAGACATGGCTATATGCAAATCAGTCTGACCCTGTGCCTCATGGGAACAGTCCAGCCCAAACTGCCAAGCCATGTCTTCCCTGGACCGGAAACAAGCTTCCGAGGACCGGTTTCTGGCATTCCAGCCGTCTTCAGCCCGGCTTGCTTGAATCCTGTGGCAAAGTGAGCAAGGGACTCACGTCTGAGCATACCCTGCCACACTTATGGCGGCCAAAAGCGGTACAAAAGGGGTGGTGATGGACAGAGCAACTGAATCAATCAAACACTCACACCCAGTCAAAAGATCCGGGTTTAATCCGTCACCGTTCTTTAGCCCACTCTGCCACCCCAGTTCAGACATGGCTATATGCAAATCAGTCTGACCCTGTGCCTCATGGGAACAGTCCAGCCCGAACTGCCAAGACATGTCTTCCCTGGACCGGAAACAAGCTTCCGAGGACCGGTTTCTGGCATTCCAGTCCTCTTCAGCCGGCTTGCTTGAATCCAGTGGCAAAGTGAGCAAGGGACTCACGTCTGAGCATACCCTGCCACACTTATGGCGGCCAAAAGCGGTACAAAAGGGGTGGTGATAGACGGAGCATCTGAATCAATCAAACACTCACACCCAGTCAAAAGATCTGAGTTTAATCCATCACCGTTCTTTAGCCCACTCTGCCACCCCAGTTCAGACATGGCTATATGCAAATCAGTCTGACCCTGTGCCTCATGGGAACAGTCCAGCCCGAACTGCCAAGCCATGTCTTCCCTGGACCGGAAACAAGCTTCCGAGGACCGGTTTCTGGCATTCCAGCCGTCTTCAGTCCGGCTTGCTTGAATCCAGTGGCAAAGTGAGCAAGGGACTCACGTCTGAGCATACCCTGCCACACTTATGGCGGCCAAAAGCGGTACAAAAGGCGTGGTGATGGACGGAGCATCTGAATCAATCAAACACTCACACCCAGTCAAAAGATCTGTGTTTAATCCATCACCGTTCTTTAGCCCACTCTGCCACCCCAGTTCAGACATGGCTATATGCAAATCAGTCTGACCCTGTGCCTCATGGGAACAGTCCAGCCCGAACTGCCAAGCCATGTCTTCCCTGGACCGGAAACAAGCTTCCGAGGACCGGTTTCTGGCATTCCAGCCGTCTTCAGCCCGGCTTGCTTGAATCCAGTGGCAAAGTGAGCAAGGGACTCACCTCTGAGCATACCCTGCCACACTTATGGCGGCCAAAAGCGGTACAAAAGGGGTGGTGATGGACGGAGCATCTGAATCAATCAAACACTCATACCCAGTCAAAAGATCTGGGTTTAATCCATCACCGTTCTTTAGCCCACTCTGCCACCCCAGTTCAGACATGGCTATATGCAAATCAGTCTGACCCTGTGCCTTATGGGAACAGTCCAGCCCGAACTGCCAAGCCATGTCTTCCCTGGACCGGAAACAAGCTTCCGAGGACCGGTTTCAGGCATTCCAGCCGTCTTCAGCCCGGCTTGCTTGAATCCAGTGGCAAAGTGATCAAGGGACTCACGTCTGAGCATACCCTGCCACACTTATGGCGGCCAAAAGCGGTACAAAAGGGATGGTGATGGACAGAGCATCTGAATCAATCAAACACTCACACCCAGTCAAAAGATCTGGGTTTAATCCATCACCGTTCTTTAGCCCACTCTGCCACCCCAGTTCAGACATGGCTATATGCAAATCAGTCTGACCCTGTGCCTCATGGGAACAGTCCAGCCCAAACTGCCAAGCCATCCCTTCCCTGGACCGAAAACAAGCTTCCGAGGACCGGTTTCTGGCATTCCAGCCGTCTTCAGCCCGGCTTGCTTGAATCCAGTGGCAAAGTGAGCAAGGAACTCACGTCTGAGCATACCCTGCCACACTTATGGTGGCCAAAAGCGATACAAAAGGGGTGGGGATGGACAGAGCATCTGAATCAATCAATCACTCACACCCAGTCAAAAGATCTGGGTTTAATCCATCACCGTTCTTTAGCCCACTCTGCCACCCCAGTTCAGACATGGCTATATGCAAATCAGTCTGACCCTGTGCCTCATGGGAACAGTCCAGCCCGAACTGCCAAGCCATGTCTTCCCTGGACCGGAAACAAGCTTCCGAGGACCGGTTTCTGGCATTCCAGCTGTCTTCAGCCCGGCTTGCTTGAATCCAGTGGCAAAGTGAGCAAGGGACTCACGTCTGGGGTGAGTTTTTGATTTGCTCAAATGCTCCGTCCATCATCCCCTTTTGTTTCGCTTTGTTCGCCCTAAGTTGGCAGGGTATGCTCAGACGTGAGTCCCTTGCTCACTTGGCCACTGGATTCAAGATAGCCTGGCTGATGCGGATTATGAATCCGAAACCGGTCCCAGGATGCTTGTTTCCGGTCCAGGGAAGACATGGCTTGGCAGTTCGGGCTGGACTGTTCCCATGAGGCACAGGGTCAGACTGATTTGCATATGGCCATGTCTGAACTGGGGTGGCTGAGTGAGCTAAAGAATGGTGATGGATTAAACCCAGATCAGTTGACTGGGGGTGAGTTTTTGATTTGCTCAAACGCTCCGTCCATCATCCCCTTTTGTTCCGCTGAGTCCACATTGGTTGCCAAAGATTAGCACTAGCCTTCACCAAAAGATACTGCGGGGCCCGCTGTTTACAGAGATCTGTACCACAGCTGCACCTGGCCTTCTACTGGCTCAAACTGGACTTCGAGAGACATTGACCCCTGTGGCCACAATCGCTCCACCTTACCCATGGACCGAGGAGTAACGGCAAGGACACTCCTGTCAATCACACAGCACCTAGAGGATCTTTTAGAATCTCAGCATCCTGCATCCCCAGAATCAGGGACACTCCAATAAAGCCTATGGCAGTCTTGATGTAAAGTGTAGAACTGGACTTGAGACTGCTTTGGTGACCAGGTAATTGTGCAAATACTCATTATTGGCCCCTGTCATATCTGGTCACCCCACTCGGGCCAGAGTAGCCGAATACAACCCTTTCAAACTTTTCAAGTTTCTAAACTTTACGTCACCAATGCGTGGTCCTGCTTTGGACTAAAACGCTGAGAGTTCTGTTTTACTTAAAAATCTATATCTCCAGAACTCTCTGGTAGATTTTGCTCATCTTAGTGTCTAAAAATTCATAAAGGGGTGTGGTCAAGATGGGGGCAGAGTAGTACGTGGCTCTTGACTCTACCCCACATGATCTTGCCGAATCAGCACCCTGCTGGGTCCCTGGCTGACATCACCCAGCAATCCAGTAAGTCGATGCTGCCTCAGAGGTACTCTGAAAACCTAGGGGCCAGATTTGTCGGGTGACCCCACAGACGGATTCTGAATCACCTGACCTGGTGACTCCCAGGGGCACCAAGATGGGGGCTGCGTAGGCCTTTGCACAAAGATCTCACTCCTCCTGTCCCTGCATGATCCAGTGGCGAGTTAGCCTGCCTGCCTCCTCCAGAACTCAGAGCGCTGGGCTCTGGGCTCTGCACAGTGGCCGCTCTGACACCTCCTCTTGCGGTCTCAGGATAAAGACCATTCTGGCCGCCCACACCTCCGGCCCTGCATCTACTGTCACCCCCCCACCCCCCCCCACATACATCGCTCATAGCACTCCTTGTGGGCCTTGGCCCTACAGCCATATAAGGGCAGACAAGGGCAGTAGCTGGGGAGTGGCAACTGGGGCCCTAAATATCTGGAGGCCCCCTCTCCTGCTGATTGCTGCCCGCAGGCTTGTGCAGGTGGCTGAAGACCACTGGCCAGGTCCCAACGCGGCCCATCCTTTGAACACTGAGAGGACCTGCGAACGCCGGAACAGCCTGCTTGACCCAGATGAAGCAGAAACTGCAGCAGTCTACATTTTAAGAGAGCCTGGTAAGATCCTATTGCCCACCCCACAGCATCTTCCTCCCCAACACTTTGCGCCTGATCACTGGGTCCTACTACGGTGCAGAGACTGTACCTGGCAGGGCCCATACCCACCGGAACTGGCCTGGGCCCCTCCTGGGCTCTTAGTGCTCGCACTCGCCATCCACAACTGCAGCTGATGCTCCCATGTGTGCAGACCATGAGGTGTCTCCTCTAGCATGGAACTGCCTCTATCTTTCCCTCGGGCGATCAGCGGCAGCCTGCCACAGCAAGACATGTGGGTTGCAAACCGTTCTCCAACGCATAGTGACCCTCCTTTCCAGCATCCTAGACGTGGATGAAAACACTGAACTGTGCTTGGACAGGGTCCATTGGGTTGCCTGACCTGGGGGCCCTACAGCAAAGTCACTGGACATCCTAGCCTGTGTCATGTGTTCCAGATTAAAAGGACATTCAGAGAGTCATAAGATCGAAACATCCCATCAGCTTCAGAGGTCACACAATATACCTCTACCAAGATGACTCACTTCTTACCCTCAAATGCTGCAGGACGTTCAAGCCAGTGACTGACTTCCTATGCTCCAAAGAGGTGCCCTATGGATGGGGGCATCCCTTCAGACCAATCTTCTGCTAGGAGGGTCAGCTTCACTAGCTGTGATCACTGAAAGGGGCTCGCTGGATTCTAGGCCTATCATCTGAGAGCGTGTCCCCTATTACCACAGGTTCTCCCTGTGGCACCCAGACGCGAGCACCGGCATGGCAGACAATAGGAAAGTCCAAACGGCACTCACGCCCTGCCCCTGAGGAATGAGCTCAGGAGTGCTGAGATGTCCTGGATAAACTTGCCTCTGGCACAGGTGGCAAGTCCACCTGGCAACGACCTCCACTGGTTGCTTTCCAAGCACTTTTTACAAATTGATGGCAGCCTCAGGTGGTGGAAAGGCTCCTACCACCTCAGAGACCTGATCCCAGTCTCTCCGTTCCCGCCCTAGTTGATTGTGCAGAACACCATTGTTAATGGCCTCTTACAAATCGTTGCTTTGATTATGTAGTTGATATTTTATAAATGTTTCATGTAGCTATCATACCTTCCCCTGACATGGTCAGTCTAGGGCTTCTTTGCTTTGGGTTCAAGGCCAACTTTTTCTCTCAGGCTCATACTCTGCCTTCACCCAACCCCCTGCACCTCACCTAGCCTTATCACCCTCAAGACTAACTGTCCTGGAATGTAAAATAATGAGCCTCAATGGCAGGGGCCTTAATAACCCTACAAAATGTAAGGCGATCCTCTCCCTTCTAGAACGCTGAGGTATAACATCTGCCTACTCCAAGAAACACACTTGTTGTCTAAGGGAACGCTCACTGCATGCAATCACAGTGGTTCCCCATCAGCTGTGGTCTTCCAACTCCGCTAAACGAGGGGGTAGCCATCTTGTTCTCCAATAGTTTTAGGGCGGAAAAGTGTCTTTGAAAACAAGGAGAGGGGCTCCCCTACTCATAAAGACAAAGCACCAATAGACTCAAAAGTCAAAAAATAATTCTCCCTTAAGAGATCCTTCAAAGTGTGCATATACAAACAGATATCTGCATCAGTCATATACAGTCACCCACACCTCATCAGGGTAACACAACACTCAGGGTGTTAAGGCACTTATACAAATATTTAATACAAATCCTGCAATAATTTTATAAAAACATTCAGTTAAAAAGGTTCCAAAACACATTCAAAATACTTTAAAAGACATAATACATTACAGTTGTTCAAATCGTCAAAACCCCAACAACTCCCTGGAAAGGAATATGAGGAGGCGCTCAAATTTGTCTTATAGGTGTTAATTTGTAGTTATAGACAGCACACCACAGAGGAATCAATGATCTGTAGATTTACTGCCTTTAACAAATGTAATAAAAATTAGAATTTTTGTTAAATTTGTATAACATTTTATGTTAATGCTTCTCGCAGTGCTAGAAAGCAGTGGGGTGTCGCTCTTCCGCCTACATGGAGGAGCCGCTCTTGCTATCCCCACCTAAACACTCAGAGCTACTGTCCCTACTAACCGCTGACCTTTGACACGACTGACTCCTACCACTTACCACTTAATTACACCGTTTGAAGGAATGGCAGGGGTGGGAGGTTTGTTCTTGGGGTTTCTTGAGTTTTCTTATGGTTAACTGCCTCAGTACCAATGCTGGCCCCAGGGTTGTAGGCAAGACGCTGTGTACACTCGCCTAGCTGGTTATGGCACCCTGCCGGTTCGTAGGGGTTGTAGGCGTTTGGCTGTGTTAAAAAAAGCTTCACTGCAGCATCAATAAAAAGTAATTGATCCATAAAAATTCATTAAAATATCATCAATGTTTGTAAATTGATGTCAGATTTCTTTCATGTTTTGCGACTTTCTTATCTTGTTGTTTGGTGCTTCTAAATGCTTTACACTGGTTTATTTGTTTACGCCTTGCTGCTCAAAGCCACAGCTACCCAGGGTTGAGCTAAAGGTTTTCTAAACAAGCTCGGCGGGATCCAAGACAGTTTTGCGAGTGTATTACACAGTAAGGTTACACCACCAAGCTACATAATCATGGGCGTCCGCAGGAGAGGGCAAGGGGGGGCATTTGTCCTCCCCTGGATCGGGCCCAGTCAGGGCCGGCCCTAGTCTATCATGCTTTTGAAATGGTGCCATTGTTCCGGGTGGCAGCCCCCTCCATTGGGTGGGAAGGGTGCAAGGGGGTGGCCGAGAAGGGTACAAGGCAGAGTGGAGAAGGGTGCAAGGTAGACAGGAGAAGGGTGCAAGGCAGAGAGGAGAAGTGTGCAAGGCAGAGGGGGAGAAGGGTGCAAGGAAGAGGGGAGAAGGGTGCAAGGTAGAGAAGGGTGCAAGGCAGAGAAGAGAAGGGTGCAAGGCAGAGGGGAGAAGGGTGCAAGGCAGAGAGGAGAAGGGTGCAAGGCAGAGGGGAGAAGGGATGCAAGGCAGAGAGGAGAAAGGTGCAAAGTAGAGAAGGGTGCAAGGCGGAGGGGAGAAGGGTGCAAGGCAGAGTGGAGAATGGTGCAACAGGGAGGGGGAGAAGGGTGCAAGGCGGAGGGGAGAAGGGTGCAAGGCAGAGTGGAGAAGGGTGCAAGGCAGAGAGGAGAAGGGTGCAAGGCGAAGGGGAGAAGGGTGCAAGGCAGAGGGGAGAAGGGTTTAAGGTAGAGAAGGGTGCAAGGCGGAGGGGAGAAGGGTGCAAGGCGGAGGGGGAGAAGGGTGCAAGGCATAGGGGAGAAGGGTGCAAGGCAGAGGGGAGAAGGGTGCAAGGCAGAGAGGAGAAGGGTGCAAGGGAGAGGGGAGAAGGGTGCAAGGCAGAGGGGAGAAGGGTGAAAGGTAGAGAAGGGTGCAAGGCAGAGAGGAGAAGGGTGCAAGGCAGAGGGGAGAAGGGTGCAAGGTAGAGAAGGGTGCAAGGCGGAGGGGAGAAGGGTGTAAGGCAGAGGGGAGAAGGGTGCAAGGTAGACAGGAGAAGGGTGCAAGGCAGAGAGGAGAAGTGTGCAAGGCAGAGGGGGAGAAGGGTGCAAGGAAGAGGGGAGAAGGGTGCAAGGTAGAGAAGGGTGCAAGGCAGAGAAGAGAAGGGTGCAAGGCAGAGGGGAGAAGGGTGCAAGGCAGAGAGGAGAAGGGTGCAAGGCAGAGGGGAGAAGGGTGCAAGGCAGAGAGGAGAAAGGTGCAAAGTAGAGAAGGGTGCAAGGCGGAGGGGAGAAGGGTGCAAGGCAGAGTGGAGAATGGTGCAACAGGGAGGGGGAGAAGGGTGCAAGGCGGAGGGGTGAAGGGTGCAAGGCAGAGTGGAGAAGGGTGCAAGGCAGAGAGGAGAAGGGTGCAAGGCGAAGGGGAGAAGGGTGCAAGGCAGAGGGGAGAAGGGTTTAAGGTAGAGAAGGGTGCAAGGCGGAGGGGAGAAGGGTGCAAGGCGGAGGGGAGAAGGGTGCAAGGCAGAGAGGAGAAGGGTGCAAGGGAGAGGGGAGAAGGGTGCAAGGCAGAGGGGAGAAGGGTGAAAGGTAGAGAAGGGTGCAAGGCAGAGAGGAGAAGGGTGCAAGGCAGAGGGGGAAGGGTGCAAGGTAGAGAAGGGTGCAAGGCGGAGAGGAGAAGGGTGTAAGGCAGAGGGGAGAAGGGTGCAAGGTAGAGAAGGGTGCAAGGCGGCGGGGAGAAGGGTGCAAGGCGGAGGGGAGAAGGGTGCAAGGCAGAGGGGAGAAGGGTGCAAGGCAGAGAAGAGAAGGGTGCAAGGCAGAGGGGAGAAGGGTGCAAGGCAGAGAGGAGAAGGGTGCAAGGTAGAGAAGAATGCAAGGCGGAGGGGGAGAAGGGTGCAAGGCAGAGGGGAGAAGGGTGGAAGGCAGAGGGGAGAAGGGTGCAAGGCAGAGGGGAGAAGAGTGCAAGGCAGAGGGGTGAAGGGTTCAAGGCAGAGAGGAGAAGGGTGCAAGGCAGAGAGGAGAAGGGTGCAAGGCAGAGGGGAGAAGAGTGCAAGGCAGAGGGGAGAAGGGTGCAAGGTGGAGAGGGAGAAGGGTACAACGGGGAGGGGGAGAAGGGTGCAAGGTAGAGAAGGGTGCAAGGTGGAGGGGGAGAAGGTTGCAAGGTAGAGAAGGGTGCAAGGCAGAGAGGAGAAGGGTGCAAGGTAGAGAAGGGTGCAAGGCGGAGGGGGAGAAGGGTGCAAGGGGGAGGGCGAGAAGGGTGCAAGGCAGAGGGGAGAAGGGTGCCAGGCAGCGGGGAGAAGGGTGGAAGGCACAGGGGAGAAGGGTGCAAGGCAGAGGGAAGAAGGGTGCAAGGCAGAGGGGAGAAGGGTGCAAGGCAGAGGGGAGAAGGGTGCAAGGCACAGAGAAGAACGATGCAAGGAAGAGGGGAGAAGGGTGCAAGGCAGAGAAGAGAAGGGTGTAAGGCAGAGAGAAGAAGGGTTTCGAACACTGGGACACTGGATAGTGCCCCAAACCATGGCACAATAGCTGCTGCTTGTGCAGTTAATGTTCTCGATAGTTCATAAATTTAAACCTGTTTACTCCATATTTTCGAAATTTCATCCCATAAATTGTAAACCGTTTTATATCCACATGTAAGGAAATGCCAATTTTCTAAGTTTCTCATCTTCCTGATGGGCCATCCGAACCTCTTCTATCAAAAAAACGTGCTGAAGCAGATTTCATCAAAAGAGCAGTTTATTGCAAACCCAATGCATTTCGGGCCCCCATGGACCCTTCATCAGGGGTAACTGGAAAATCAATAAAACAGAAGTTGAAATACACTGCGCCTCTGTATTTATAAAATTCACAAATTCATTTGTTCACAAAACATTTCAATGACGCACATTGCTCTAACTGGAAATGTATATTTGTCTTATCACGATTAGCATGCAGTAATAAACTTGATTATGGTCTGATGTTTATCTATTAACATATGAATCCATGACCTCATTTTTCACACCGTAGCTTGAAGAATTCTGTGTTGTCTCCCCTCATTTTAAGTTAAAGGTCCGTCTGTTTAATGCCATACATTCCTCTTTATGAGACACTAATCCCTGAACGTCCTGTGCGTCTAGATAATCCTCAGGCTCCCCACCTTAACTCCTTACTTTTCCTCTCATAGACCTCACATTGTTGGTTACCATTTAATAATTCTTTACCCTTACATCAACCCGTTTCAACATTTCACTTCGTGAATACACATAATTGTGGCTAGTATTACAAGATGAAAGCCTCTTACTGCTCTCACCCTCTCTTTCTAAATATTATCACAATGCCTCCTCACGTACCTGCTAACAAGTATCCAAACGTCTCTCTCCGTCTCAAAGATTGTATCCCTCGCCATTTCTCCCTCACCTGATCTTAAACCCAACTGCTGCCCCTCCTCCTAACTAGACCCTCCCGGTTTGCGTGACGTAATCTCCACCTGTAATGCTCCGATTGCTCCGAGGTTTCTCACGCACTCTGAATCCTACAGTGCACCCTAATAGTGATGAAAAACAAGCCGACAATCCGTAATGCTCATCGTTTAAAGAAATCACACAGTTTCAGTGCACCAGTATACATTTCAAAATCCAGTCCCTTCCTCAGTGATATAATTCCAAGTTCCTTTTGACTCTCTAAAAAATAAACTTGCTGCATGAAATCAGTTGTTCCGCCTGAAATGTGTTGTATTGCATCTTCTACAGTCATCATTTATCTTTCGTACTTATGCGGGTGCTGACCCAATGAGGCCGGTAGTTTATCAAAATCAATGGGGAGTGGGTTGCACACCTTGAATGCTTCCGTTTGTTCATAATTGTCAACAAATTAGTCGAAGCGTGCTCAATGGAAACGTGCCCAGCCCCAGTAGCACGTGGTACTATGCATTTCGAACACTGGGACACTGGATAGTGCCCCAAACCATGGCACAATAGCTGCTGCTTGTGCAGTTAATGTTCCCGATAGTTCATAAATTTAAACCTGTTTACTCCATATTTTCCAAATTTCATCCCATGAATTGTAAACCGTTTTACATCCACATGTAAGGAAATGCCAATTTTCTAAGTTTCTCATCTTCCTGATGGGCCATCCGAACCTCTTCTATCAAAAAAACGTGCTGAAGCAGATTTCATCAAAAGAGCTGTTTATTGCAGACCCAATGTATTTCGGGCCCCCATGGACCCTTCATCAGGGGTAACTGGAAAATCAATAAAACAGAAGTTGAAATACACTGCGCCTCTGTATTTATAAAATTCACAAATTCATTTGTTCACAAAACATTTCAATGATACACATTGCTCTAACTGGAAATGTATATTTGTCTTATCACGATTAGCATGCAGTAATAAACTTGATTATGGTCTGATGTTTATCTATTAACATATGAATCCGTGACCTCATTTTCACACCGTAGCTTGAAGAATTCTGTGTTGTGTCCCCTCATTTCAAGTTAAAGGTCCGTCTGTTTAATGCCATACATTCCTCTTTATGAGACACTAATCCCTGAACGTCCTGTGCATCTAGATAATCCTCAGGCTCCCCACCTTAACTCCTTACTTTTCCTCTCATAGACCTCACATTGTTGGTTACCATTTAATAATTCTTTACCTTTACATCAACCCGTTTCAACATTTCACTTCGTGAATACACATAATTGTGGCTAGTATTACAAGATGAAAGCCTCTTACTGCTCTCACCCTCTCTTTCTAAATATTATCACAATGCCTCCTCACGTACCTGCTAACAAGTATCCAAACGTCTCTCTCCGTCTCAAAGATTGTATCCCTCGCCATTTCTCCCTCACCTGATCTTAAACCCTTCTGCTGCCCCTCTTCCTAACTAGACCCTCCCGGTTTGCGTGACGTAATCTCCACCTGGTTTGGGGCACTATCCAGTGTCCCAGTGTTCGAAAGGCATAGTACCACGTGCCACTGGGGCTGGGCACGTTTCCATTGAGCACGCTTCGACTAATTTGTTGACAATTATGAACAGACGGAAGCATTCAAGGTGTGCAACCCACTCCCCAATAATTTAGAGAGAAGAAGGGTGCCAGGCAGAGAGGAGAAGGGTACAAGGCAGAGGGGAGACAGGTGCAAGGCAGAGGGAAGATGGGTGCAAGGCAGAGGGGAGAAGGGTGCAAAGCAGAGGGGAGAATGGTGCAAGGCAGAGGGGACAATGGTGTATGGTAGGAAAGGGTGCAAGGCGGAGTTGGAGAAGGGTACAAGGGGGAGGGGGAGAAGGGTGCAAGGGGGAGGGCGAGAAGGGTGCAAGGCAGAGGGGAGAAGGGGGCGAGGGTGAGAAGGGTGCAAGCTAGAGAAGGGTGCAAGGCAGAGAAGGGTGCAAGGCAAAGGGGAGAAGGGTGCAAGGTAGAAGGGGAGAAGGGTGCAAGACGGAGGGGGAGAAGGGTGCAAGGCAGAGGGAGAGAAGGGTGCAAGGCGGAGGGGGAGAAGGGTGCAAGGCAGAAGGGGAGAAGGGTGCAAGGCAGAGCGAGAGAAGGGTGCAAGGCAGAGGGGAGAAGGGTGCAAGGTAAAAGGGGAGAATGATGTAAGACAGAGGGGGAGAAGAGTGCAAGGCAGAGGGAGAGAAGGGTGCAAGGCGGAGGGTGAGAAGGGTGCAAGGCAGAGGGGTGAAGGGTTCAAGGCAGAGAGGAGAAGGGTACAAGGCAGAGAGGAGAAGGGTGGAAGACAGAGGGGTGAAGGGTGCAAGGCAGAGGGGAGAAGGGTGCAAGGCAGAGGGGAGAATGGTGCAAGGCAGAGGGTAGAAGGGTGCAAGGCAGAGGGGAGAAGGGTGCAAGGCAGAGAGGAGAAGGGTGCAAGGCAGAGAGAGGAGAAGGGTGCAAGGCAGAGAGGAGAAGGGTGCAAGGCAGAGAGGAGAAGGATGCAAGGCAGAGAAGGGTGCAAGGCGGAGAGGCAGAAGGGTGCAACAGTGTAATCCCTGGCTGACCTCGGGATCGGGTTCTGGCCGTAGAACCAAGACCTAGGACCTAGGATACAGCAGTAAGGCACCAACAGACCATAAGTAGGTATAAGGCTTTATTGGATAACAATAAGGCTCCAGTTAAAGCACTCGAATGTCATGAACTAATAAGAAACAGGTTCTAGTCACCCAAAATAACCCACATGTACTCATACCATCCTCCGCATGAATGCCGGTCCTGGCACTCCCCAACGGAGGGCACTGTGCTAAGTAATGGCCGACAATGCCACTCGAGCTTTGTCTGACTGTTAGCAATAGTGACCGGTAATTACCTGGTATAACCGTCCCCCGCAAGAATGCCGGTCCCGGCACTCGCCAACGAGGGGTACAGTGATACACAGTGGCCAGCAATGCCACTCTAGTACTGGGTCCCTAACTCCTGGGGTGGAGCAAGTGTCCTCTGCTCCCCAACAATGTCTAGCTATAAAGACCTGTGACGTCCCGTGGTTAAATGGCAGATAGGAACTCCACACGAGGCTTCCTCTTTACTTGGCCGTCAAAGTTTGACATCCATCAAAGCCCTCAGGCTGACGTACACTACGGACGGAACGCGCAGGAGCCGCTGCTCGACTCGCTTACATCCCCCGCACAACAGCACGCTCAGAATGGACCTTGAATGGAACGCTGCTCCTTACCTTACGGTAACGCCAATAAACGTCGGCTCGGGCTCATAATATCCGACGCTGTTTCAGGTGGCCGCCATGGTTTTATTCACGTCTGGACTTGCACATGCGCCACGCAAGGCATCTCGGGAACTGTAATTCTTTTGTGGCCGCTACTGTGAGTTGTAGTACTGTTTCGTCCGCTATCGCGGTACATATTGTTTGATTATACCGATTGCAGCTCCGTACCCCCTCGAACCATGACAAACAGGGAGGGGGAGAAGGGTGCAAGGTAGCGAAGGGTGCAAGTCAGAGGGGGAGAAGGTTGCAAGGTAGAGAAGGGTGCAAGGCAGAGAGGAGAAGGGTGCAAGGTAGAGAAGTGCAAGGCGGAGGGAGAGAAGGGTGCAAGGGGGAGGGTGAGAAGGGTGCAAGACAGAGGGGAGAAGGGTGCAAGGCAGTGGGGAGAAGGGTGCAAGGCAGAGAGGAGAAGGGTGCAAGGCAAAGAGGAGTAGGGTGCAAGGCGGAGGGGAGAAGGGTGCAAGGCAGAGGGGAGAATGGTGCAAGGCCGAGGAAAGAAGGGTGCAAGGCAGAGGGGAGAAGGGTGCAAGACAGAGGGGAGAAGGGTGCAAGGCAGAGAGAAGAAGGATGCAAGGCAGAGGGGAGAAGTGTGCAAGGCAGAGAGGAGAAGGGTGCAAGGCAGAGGGGAGAAGGGTGCAAGGCAGAGGGGAGAAGGGAGCAAGGCAGAGGGGAGAAGGGTGCAAGGCAGAGGGGAAAATGGTGCAAGGCAGAGGGGACAATGGTGCAAGGTAGGAAAGGGTGCAAGGCGGAGGAGGAGAAGGGTACAAGGGGGAGGAGGAGAAGGGTGCAAGGCAGAGGGGAGAAGGGGGCAAGGGGGCGAGGGCGAGAAGGGTGCAAGGCAAAGGGGGAGAAGGGTGCAAGGCGGAGAAGGGTGCAAGGCGAAGGGGGAGAACGGTGCAAGGTAGAAGGGGAGAAGGGTTCTAGACAGGGGGAGAAGGGTGCAAGGCAGAGGGAGAGAAGGGTGCAAGGCGGAGGGGGAGAAGGGTGCAAGGCAGAAGGGGAGAAGGGTTCAAGGCCGAGCGAGAGAAGGGTGCAAGGCAGAGGAGAGAAGGGTGCAAGGTAAAATGGGAGACGGGTGCAAGGGGGATGTTGAGAAGGGTGCAAGGCGGAGGGGAGAAGGGTGCAAGGCAGAGGGGGAGAAGGGTGCAAGGCAGAGAGGAGAAGGGTGCAAGGCAGAGGGGAGAAGGGTGCAAGGCAGAGGGGAGAATGGTACAAGACAGAGGGGAGAATGATGCAAGGTAGAAAAGGGTGCAAGGCGGAGGTGGAGTAGGGTACAAGGTGGAGGGGGAGAAGGGTGCAATTGGGGAGGGGGGGAAGGATGCAAGGGGGATGGCAAGAAAGGTGCAAGGCAGAGGGAAGAAGGGTGCAAGGGGGATAGTGTTGAAGTACAAAATGTGCCCTCCCCCCGGAAACATTTCTGCGGAAGCCCATACACATAATACACTAGAACTCTCACAGGGTCTATAGGCATATATACCAAAACCCCAAAATGAAACTATACTTTTCAAAGGAAAGGGAAACTGTTAGGTGTCTCTTAATCCTTCCACTGAGTTATATTTGTTTGGATAAAAATATTAAGAGTCAGACAAACCTGTCAGAGAGCTCTCATCTGCAGGTGATTTTGCGAAGCTCAGCCCCCAACTCTGAAATGATTACACACCCGAGTATCTATTTTACAATGAACGTTTATAAATCACAGGGGTAGTGTTTTATTTCATTTTTAGGTCTCGTCCTATTAATCGCGCAAGCGATAACTGGACGAGAGTATAGAGGGCAAACCAAGCTCTGAAACCACCAGGCGGATTACGTCGAGTGCATGTGCTCGTGCACGCCCTTGCCATTTGCTCCCCAGCCGCCTGCCTCCGAGAGCTTCACTTCAAAGGGACCTGTGACCCGCCCACGCAATGCCGAGAGCCAGCGCTTCCCTCCCGCTCTGCCTCACTTCTCCTTCCCCCTAATTACATCCCTTACATCCCTGCTTCACAGTAGAAAGGAATGCGCATTTCCCGGCCGCATGCATTTCCCGGACGCTTTTAATTTCATTTCGTGGCCACTTTACTGTGTCCTTCGTTGTCCCTCTTTCTCTTAATCTGTGCCCCCTCATCTCAGCGTCTCCTTCGCCCTCCCCCCACTCACCCTCTATTCCCACCCTCGCCCTCTATTCCCACCCTCACCCTATCTCTAATTTTACTTTTAACTTCTCTCTGACCCCTCGTGTCCTCTTCCCATGCCCCTTGTGCATGCCTGCCTCGCCGCACCTCTCCAGGCGCTCATGTCTCCCTCGACTCCTCCTTTCTATCATCCTCCCTCTTTCCCTCTGTTTCCCGTCATCTTTTCTCGCATGCATCTCTCTAACCCCCCCTCTCCCTCATCTTCCCAGATGTGTCTCCCCCTCCCATGTCTCTTTCTGTTGCCCTCTGTCTCACTCAGCCGTTCTCTCATCCTTCCTGTTTTGGGCGCCCTCCATTTCGTTATGCCCCTCTTTCCCCTATGCCACCTCTCATCTCCGTTATGCCTGCACGTGAGGATACTGACAGCATCAACACGCGCCCTCTGCCTCTTTCCAGCTCGGATTCATGTACAGTGGGGATGGGTGCAATGCCAGCGTCTCCGCTACTAGCAAACGCTGCAGGCCGCATTCCAACACTGTGTCCCTTAATCACCTGCCCCCTTTCCATGTCTCCATCACCCCATCCCCCTGTGTCTGTCTGTCTTTGCCCCTCTTAAACCATGTCTCTTCTTCCACTGTCCACCTACTTTTTTGTCTCCTTTAGTTTGTGTCCCCTCATCAGTCTCTCTCGTGCTCTAGTCTCCTCATGTAACATACTAGGTTCTACGGTGATGCGCTCTGACACCTGTGGGTAAAGTCCGCGCTATATAGAAATGCATTCAATAAAATTAAAAAAAATGTCTCCCCTCCTCGCTTTCCATCTCTCCGACCCTTTGTGGTCTGTCCGACCACTTTACTGTGTCCTTCGTTGTCTCTCTTTCTCTCTGACTCTACTGATATCCCTCACCCAATCTGTGCCCCCTCATCTCAGCGTCTCCTTCGCCCTCCCCCCACTCACCCTCTCTTCCCACCCTCGCCCTCTCTTCCCACCCTCACCCTATCTCTAATTTTACTTTTAACTTCTCTCTGACCCCTCGTTTCCTCTTCCCGAGCGCCCCTCGTGCATGTCTGCCTCGACGTCCCTCTCCAGGCGCTCATGTCTCCCTCGACTCCTCCTTTCTTCCATCCTCCCTCTTTCCCTCTGTTTCCCGTCATCTTTTCTCGCACGCATCTCTCTAACCCCACCCCTCCCCCTCATCTTTCCAGATGTGTCTCCCCCTCCCATGTCTCTTTCTGTTGCCCTTCGTCCCACTCAGCCCTTCTCTCATCCTTCCTGTTTTGGTGCCCTCCATTTTGTTATGCCCCTCTTTCCCTTATGCCATCTCTCATCTCCGTTATGCCTGCACGTGAGGATACTGACAGCATCAACACGCGCCCTTTGCCTCTTTCCTGCTCGGATTCATGCACAGCGGGGATGGGTGCAATGCCAGCGTCTCCGCTACTGGCAAACGCTGCAGGCCGCATTCCAACACTGTGTCGCTTAATTACCCGCCCCCTTTCCATGTCTCCATCACCCCATCCCCCTGTGTCTGTCTGTCTATGCCCCTCTTAAACCGTTTCTCCTCTTCCACTGTCATCGTACTTTTTGGTCTCCTTTAGTTTGTGTCCCCTCATCGGTCTCTCTCGCGCTCTAGTCTCCTCATGTAACATACTAGATTCTATGGTGATGTGCTCTGACACCTGTGGGTAAAGTCCGCGCTATATGGAAATGCATTCAATAAAATAAAATAAATGTCTCCCCTCCTCGCTTTCCATCTCTCCGCCCCTTTGTGGTCTGTCCGACCACCGTACTGTGTCCTTCGTTGTCTCTCTTTCTCTCTGACTCTACTGATATCCCTCACCCAATCTGTGCCCCCTCATCTCAGAGTATCCTTCGCCCTCCCCCACTCACCCTCTCTTCCCACCCTCGCCCTCTCTTCCCACTCTCGACCTCTCTGCCCACCCTCACCCTATCTCTAATTTTACTTTTAACTTCTCTCTGACCCCTCGTCTCCTCTTCCCGTGCCTCTCGTGCATGTCTGCCTCGCCGCTTATCTCCAGGCGCTCATGTCTCCCTCGACTCCTCCTTTCTACCATCCTCCCTCTTTCCCTCTGTTTCCCGTCATCTTTTCTCGCACGCATCTCTCTAACCCCCCCTCATCTTTCCAGATGTGTCTCCCCCTCCCATGTCTCTTTCTGTTGCGCTCTGTCTCACTCAGCCGTTCTCTCATCCTTCCTGTTTTGTGCGCCCTCCATTTCGTTATGCCCCTCTTTCCCTTATGCCACCTCTCATCTCCGTTATGCCTGCACGTGAGGATACTGACAGCATTAACACGCGCCCTCGGCCTCTTTCCAGCTTGGATTCATGCACAGCGGGGATGGGTGCAAGGCCAGCGTCTCCGCTACTGGCAAACGCTGCAGGCCGCATTCCAGTCCATCGTTTTTCACCCACTATGTCACTCGACAGACACCAGCACGTGCACAGCAGCTTTGGAGCTGCCCCGTCCAACCCCAGCGGGCAGGCCAGGGCTTCTCTGGATGGGAGACAAGCCACTGCTGACCGTTCCAGCCCATTTCTGCCCGGCCAGGGGGAGGAGCCCGAGTTCTCTGGCGAGAGGGCCGGTGCTTAATTGGTTTCCGGTGCTGAAAGATAAGCAAAATGGCAGTTTATGAATACAGTATGCATTCAAAATTACTAATACCTGCCTCCCCAGACTATGTTTTAGCTATGGGGACTTGGAATAAAGAGCACTTGCTACCCAACATATGCACTCATGTCAAATAGAACCTCTGGTAAAAAGTACACCATCATGAAGTTACCTATTGGAGTTTTTGGTAGGGAGGGGGAACATGCCTTTATGCATTGGGGTGTAGAGGAATGACTTGGCAAACTGGATGACTAGCTCATTGCAAGAGACTGAGTGGTTTAAGGTTTACATCACTCTACCGCCCTCACTCTACTGCCCTCACTCTACCACTCTACCGCCCCCACTCTACCACCCTCACTCTACCACTCTACCGCCCTCACTTTACCTCCCTGATTCTACCACTCTACCGCCTTCACTCTACCGCCCTCACTCTACCACTCTACCGCCCTCACTCTACCACTCTACCGCCCTTACGCTACCGCCCTCACTCTACCGCCCTCACTCTAACGCCTTCACTCTACCGCCCTCACTCTACTGCCCTCACTCTACCGCTCTACCGCCCTCACTCTACCACTCTATCGCCCTCACTCGGCTACTTTACCGCCCTCACTCTACCACCCTCACGCCCTCACTCTACTGCCCTCACTCTACCACCCTCACTCTAACGCCTTCACTCTACCGCCCTCACTCTACTGCCCTCACTCTACTGCCCTCACTCTACCGCTCTACCGCCCTCACTCTACCACTCTACCGCCCTCACTCGGCTACTTTACCGCCCTCACTCTACCACCCTCACGCCCTCACTCTACTGCCCTCACTCTACCACTCTACCACCCTCACTCTACCACTCTTCCGCCTTCACTCTACCACTCTACCGCCCTCACTCTATCTAGCTATCGCCCTCACGCTATCTATCGCCCTCACTCTATCTATCTATCTTTCACCCTCACTCTATCTTTCGCCCTCACTCTATCTATCTATCTTTTGCTCTCACTCTATCTATCTTTCGTCCTCACTCTATCTATCTTTCGCCCTCACTCTATCTTTTGCCCTCCCTCTAGCTATCTTTCGCCCTCCCTCTAGCTATCTTTTGCCCTCCCTCTAGCGATCTATCGCCCTCACTTTATCTATCGCACCATCACTGCATCACTCAGGGTACCACAACATCACTCAGGGGCACCACAACATCACTACAGCATCACTGAACGCTACGGCATCACTCGTCGCCACCACAACATCACTCAGCGCCACCACAGTATCAATCTGTGCAACTATTCAACAATAACTGTTTCAAATATTTTCTCTCAATGTTTCAAGCTTTATTACAAATGTCACAAAAAGATGTTAATATTTCACTTCTGTTCTTGGATTTTCGTCACAATAAAATACACTGAACATAATCTTCACAAAAGTTATTTATAAATGTTTAAGCTATTGCCATTATAAATTACAATCACTTTTATTTAAGTATTAATTATTTAAAAAAAATAAAAGCCATTTTTATTTGTAATATCAATGTAGCTAAGTCAAGTAAATACAAAACATGTTGCATTACAAATGCTATAGGTGTCACATTTGAAAAAGATAAAAGTATTGGCATTGTAAATGACAAAGCTATTAATTTCTCTATTTTCAAAACCAACACATAAATAATATATTTGTCATTTACAAGACCAATAGCTCAAACTTTCCTAATGCGAGACCTATTGCATTGCAAATGGTGCGTTCGAGTAACATTAACCAGCCTCCTTTTCGCCCACCTTCCAATTCTCTCTACGTTTACATTCTATGTTCTATGCTATTAGGTCAAGAGAATTACGACACTCTACTGTAGGACCTGCACTACAGACAAAGGCAAAGCCCACTAATGATGCGGGAAAAAAAACTACAAAGCTTGGAGCTAATGATGTTTACATAACATAGGTAACTCGAGGCACGTGCCAACAGTCCAGGGACGTCACGGATTTCTATTTTCTGTTTAATTGATTGGTTGCTCTGTAACTATGACATCATAAACAACGGCACCGAGGTGAGCTAGTCTTTGGGCTTGTGCTGACACTGCCCATGCGCCGCGCTCCCTCAAGTATGGAGCCGCTCGAGTTTGACAAAATGTAGTGACGCCGGCGCATGCGCGAATGTGCGCAGTCTGCCAGGATACCGTTGCCGACGCGTCCGGGCCGCGGCAGGGGCAGTCGTGCTCCTGTAACACCCCGCAGCTGTGCCCACCAACCGCGCCTCCATGCAGGACACACTCGGAACCACCTGATGCTGCGAGCCGGCTGCTCTTTGTAATCCAGCTGTTCAGCCGACCACTTGCGCTCCAGAGTGGATCTCAGCGGCGATGCCCGCCGGCGGAGACTCGGATCCGAGCTAGCCCTCTCGGCCGCCCTCCATCCAGCTGCCGCCGCCTGCGTGTGCTCCTTGGACTCGCCGCGACAGCCGGCCCCATGAAGAAGATCTTAAACTTCGCGAAGAGGAGGAGGGGCGCGTCCCCCAGCGCCTCCGAGACCGGCAGCCTGACCTCCGCCGGCGGCTACGAACTGCGCGACCGCGACCTCAGCAAGCTGCACCGCGCTGCCTACGCCGGGGACCTGCCCAAGGTGCGGCAACTCTGCAAGAAACACGACCCCAATCAGCAGGACAAGGAGCGCAGGTACTGGCCACGGGCACTGGCCGGGAGGGGCGGGGAGACGAGTAGCCAGGGCAGAGGAGGCTCAGTCCGGGGAGAGTCGGGTACCTGGGTGGGCGATGATGTTGACCCCATTCACGTGCTGATGGGTGGGGGAGCTGCCGAACAGATGGCGGTGCCCATGACAGTGTATAGCAGAGGTCTGGACGAAGAACGCATTGATGACTGGGCACACACGGGTTTGGATGATGCTTGTGGTTAAAGTGGAGTTGGGGTGGCTAGTTGCGCTTGGATGCTGATATCTGGCAGCCTGGAAACCTGACGGCTGGGCCAGCATCACCATTAAGTTTGCCAGATGACTTTGTGTAACCTAGACATTTACAGTCGCGGGCCTTCCTGTCGCGAGAATGCTATGTTTATGGGGATTGTTTTAAAAGAGTGGGCAAACTGGGACATCTTGAGGATTTTGGGGGCCCTTGGCCAAAACATATTTATGGGGCCCTTGTTGGGAACAGCTTTGAATATATGGTCCTGTTTCATGCCCTCTTTGACCAGGTCACTGACAGTGCATAGCCATTCCTCCAAAATTCTAAATGTTACATCTATAATATTCCTGGATAGTGATGACGTGTTTTCAATATTGCGATGGATGTCGGTGTCATTTCTAGCACCGGAGTCATCCTCATCACTGCCAGCAGCATCGCTGCCAGCGCTGCAAACAACTCTGTCACTACTCTTGCTGCCAAAAGCATCTTTGCCTGTACCGCTACCCTTATGATCTCTCTCAGTAGTACAGCTGCCAGCATGCAGGCACCTCTGCTACTACTACTATCGCTGCCAAAAGTGTCACTGCCCGTACCATTACGATCTCTCTCATCATCGCTGCAAGCATCGTTGTCACTTCTCTTGCTGCCAAAAGCGTCACTGGCCGTACCGTTGCCCTTACTATCTCTCTCAGCAGTGCTACTGCCACCAGGATGGAAGCATCGCTACTATTATCGCTGCCAATAGAGCCACTGCCCTTACGATCTTTCTCAGCAGTACTCCCGCCAGCATACAAGTACCGCTGCTACTATTATCTGTACCAACTCTCACTGAAGTATTATCAGTACCACTGCTACTGCCACCAGCATGCAAGCCTCACTGGCAGTACCGCTGCGCTTGCCATCTCTCTCAGCAGTGCGACTGCCACTAGCACCAGCATGCACACACCTGTGCTATTACTATCACTACCAAAAACGTCAGTGCCTTTACCACTGCCCTTATGTTCTCTCTCAGAAGTACCACTGCCAGCAGTGCACGCTTCCCTTCTACTACTTTCGCTGACAACACTGTCATTGTCAGTAAAACCCATGTGGTCATCTCTCTCAGCAGCATTACCGTTACCACTGTTATCCGCTCCAGCATTTATTTATTTTATTTAAAGAGTTTTATATAGTGCTGGCTAGACCCGAAGGTATCAGAGCGCTTTACATAAGGTTCCACAAAATTACACAGTACATTAGAATCAGGTAACAACAGTTGCTAGAAAAATATTTCAAGAGTATAGATGCGAGGAAGGGTAAGGGGGCAGGGAAGGTGGGGTAGGGGAAGATAGGACAGGTCGACGAAAGGAAATCTGCCCGAGCCGGCAGGGTAGGTGACGGCTAAGGGGGAAGTCCACAGCCCATCTCCTCTTTAGCTCCACTGGGCCAAATAGCAAGGTCTCGGTTAAGAAGCAAAACATTTTAAAGAGTATAGGAAGACGAGAAAAGTGGAGTGTAGAAGGGGTGGGGGAAACGGAAAAAGGGGTAGGGGGAGAAAATAACAGAGAGTCGAAGGAAAGTCTGCCCAAGGGCCGGCTGGGTAGGTGATGGTGACGGGGAAAATCCACAGCCCAACTCCTCTTTAGCTAGCGAGTAGCTCCACCGGGCATCGGTCAGCTAGATATGTCTCAACAGTCCTAGGAAGATCCCAAAGTTAATGTCAAGGTGGGTGAGCCAGGGTGGGAGGGTGGAGGGGGAGCACCTTTAGCCTCATTAGAGTAACCTTGAAGTGCCAGTCCAGGGAGTCCCGTGTAGGTGGAGGGGTTTCAAGGGTGAGGGATGGAAAAATAGAAGGTAGTAGCCTAGGAGTTTAGTCCATTTGTGTGGAGGCCAAGACGAGGTCCGGCACCCAGGTAGTTTGTGGTCCCTCAATTTCTTCATCCTGATTATTGACTCCCACGGCTGCCATGTTGAAATCAGGCATCCCCCTGAGCGAATGGATTCTCCCCTGCTTGCTGCCCCGGAGTGGAAGCTTGTGAAAGGATTGTTTGTTCCGCGTATGGGAGGTAATAGATGTTGAGTTTAGTAGATGGGGTGAGGGGAGGACGGCCAGTGTGTGCTTGGGTGGTGAAGCGGGGCCGTAGGTGTCTGCCACAAGTCTGAGGTATTCATCAGGGGACAGGCCGAGCTATTGTCACCCATCCAAAGATTCGGAGTCGTTCTGCTCAGAGCCGATTCAACCGGCCACCATTATGTCCTGGCGGAGCCTCATTGAGATGGAGACCTTTCAATTAACGATCTTGTCTCCCTACGGCAGCAAAATGAACCCCAAAGGTGTGCTGCAGTGGAAGAGATAAGGCGCCATGTTGAGGTCGGGCACAGGGTGAGGCAGCTCTCTCAGGGGCCTTCACATCCTCCGGCGAACCCCCACTCTTAAGAATGACCCTTCAATCAGCCAAGTTTATTGATGTGCCCGTTGGAGAGGATCGTTTTTTAAATCTGCTGTGGTAGGGAGCTAACGGAGTGCCGGGGGGGGGGGGGGGAGCGGGGAACAGCCGCACCCGCTCGGGCTTACTGCGGTCAGAGTACTCGCATTACCATTGATGCTGTGCCCGCTATGTCTGGGGCTCAGTTCCACAACGTTTCCCAGTTTGTGTGCGCCCTCCGTACCCCAGTGGGGTCTCCTTCAGCCCCAGATCCGCATCTCGGCAAAATCTGCCATTTTGCCGCAACTGGGGTGCCGTCTGTGATGTCTGGAATCAGACGTTTGCCCCTCGTTTCTGTACAGCTTCAAACCACTGATATCTCCTCTCTTTAGAGGTGCAGCTTTCACCCAAGGCCAGATAGCTCCCGGGCGCACAGCGTAGCGGAGCTAGCAGGAACACTGCCCGGCCGCCTTATCAGGCAGACGGCTGCGCTACGCAATGGTAGCTTACAGGCCAGTACCACTGCCTATGTCATCTCTCACAGGAGATTCAGTGGGACAGCAGTCTGCAGAAAGGCCAGAGGTGACTATTACCTAGAGATGGGATCACAGACTGTTGGAACCTGGGATGTCAGGTCACCTAGGGTAGCCTGGCCTAGGGTAAGTCACAGAAACTAGAGGCACATGTGTGAAGGTTGCAGACCACCCAGCAGTAAACCAACGCAATAACACCCAAAAATGACACTACACCAATGTTGGAAAAATACGAGCTTGTTTATAAAAATAATATTTGCTCTCTTGTCTTTAGAAATTACAGTTTAGTGTATCACATTTACTTATGAAATTTTGAAGCTTTTCAAAAGATGCTAAATTATGAAAATTAAGCAATTTCTCAACTCAACAGCACAGTACATTAGATATAAGATTTCTAAATTCCTCACAAGTTGTTAAACCATTCATGTTACTCGGCTGGTCACATTTGCATCACAGGGCAGTAGTTCCCAAGAAGCAGAGTTAGTACTCTTCTAGAAAAAGGGGTTTAAACCCTCCCTCCCACTCCACCACTGTTTCCAGCAAGATCCGGCCAGCCCTTCAAACTCCCCTTTGCTTTAGACTTGCTCTCCTGGAGAAATAACCCACTGAAGGCAATGAACCGATCTGGGGATTTCCAAAGTAAACAGCAGACGATGTAAACCCTTCAGGGATTCCTCAGGGGCGCTGCACAAACTGAGTCAGTTTCTCTGTTAAAGTGACTGATGAATCTCACTTCCCTGCTTTCGTTTTACTTTTCCTATGAAGACCACTTCCCCTCTGAACCGCCTCCTTACTTGTGACTGAGTTTGCTGGCTTGGGTCTCGGTATGCCAGAGGGAGCGAGGGAAAACAGGCAGGAGAGAAGAGCCGAATGACGTTTAGGCTCTCCCGCCTCTAGGGGCTCCTCCGCTCTCCCCTCTCACTCGGCCCAGCTCCTCCGTGTGGCGCTGAGGGGAAAAGGAAGATTCCGCACTATCTTCGAGCCGCTGCTGTGCTTCAGGCGCTTCCCCGTCCGGTCCCTCCTCCGCCTTCCTGAAGGGAAGCGGCGCGACCGGGCATGCGCGGAAGAACAGCGGCTCGGCTTGGAGTCTGCTCGCACTGCGGTACTGCCTCCTCCGGTCCCGCCCACAAGCGCCGGCTGACGCGTTCCTTGTGCCGGACCAGCGCTGACAGGGGACAGCTAGGGAAGGATGATCCTCTTCACGAAGCGACCGCTGCAGCCACCGGTTTCAGTGCAACACAGGCGGGCAGAACACGGCGGCCTGTGCACTCTGTGGCGCCTCGCTGAATACACGCTACCAGCCCCACTACAGTCACTTGGAGATCTCCTTAGCAAGGGCGGCCCCAGGTAACAGGGAAAGGGGGAAATAGGCTTGAGATTTATGACGATTGACTCCTCTCCTGCTCACAGTCCTTATAGCCACTGTTAGTAGTATCCTGGAGTCACTTCCCTCAAGTTCCGCCCTAAAGCCTCTATTCTCACTGGGTAGGGGGGAAAGGCTTCTCTCAGGAACAGTCTCCCTCACCCACGCCTTATACTGGGACTAGGGGGGAAATTGGTGCCCAGGGTCTCCAAGATTTCTCACCTAGCGGGGTCAGTTCAAGTAACCAAAGGGAGGTCGGGTGGTGAATCAATAAGGAGCGTCCCTAGACTGGGAGGTCAACCCTTTGACTATCCTACCCCCACCTTCCGCTACAGCCTGTCCTCCAGCCAGCCTACACTGCAAGACAAAATGGCTGACCAGCATTCCGCCATTTATAGGCTGACCCTCAGAGGTCCAGAAGGGACCAGAAGGTTCTGGAATGCCCTATTCTACTCTATGGGACAGGTTCTAGGTTTGTCAGTTGGGACAGTTGGTAGCCACCATTTTGTGACTCCAACTATATTCCTGTCAGAAAAGGCCTCTAGGCCTGAGGCGAAAAACTATGAGGGTGAAAGAACACCTATCCCCTTGACCAACACCTTGAAAAAGCTAGTGGACACAAAAATTAATAAAGGTATGAGGGGCAAAAAGGGGACAAAATAAATAATAAATTGGAGGGACTACGCAAAAAGCCAGACAGGTCTAACACAGACCAACAGCTTAGCAATGCTCTTAGCCTTGAGTTACTGATTAAGGGTTGGGCACCGCTCACGGCAGCCTCGCCCACCCCTCTGGATGAGCTCTTTCTATCATCCACTAGTGGTTTGCCAGTCAGATCACGACAGCTGCCTTTCCCGGGCCTGCTGTGCCGTTTAATTTAGGTCAAGCCTGCAGAAGACCGAATCAAAAATTACTAGATGTCTTGTGGCAGTGGAATTGATTGGAAAAGGTGCAGACTTTCCACGCAGCAGTTGAATTTCTTTTCTTAGAAATAATTTAGCATCCATTATTTTCCTGTACAGAAACTTAACTAACCAGTCACGGCTGACATGAGGGGCGCGTGGGGTTTGTGCATGGGGGGTTTAATTAAAATAAAAGAAAACTTACCTTCCCCGTGTCCCGTGTTTTCTGCTGCCGCAGCTCTCCTCACGGAGGAGCCACCCACAGGCAGCCTACCTCCCCTCCACCAATCACTACTCTGCAATTGCAGCGTTGTGATTGGTGCGCACAGAGCCCAGCCGGGCGCCAAATGGGAGGCCATGCATGCAGCCTACCTAGAGAAAAGGGAAAGAGCGCATGACTGCTTTGGTCGGCCCCAGAGGGCCGACCAAACAGTCAGGGTCCACGACCATGGGCTAGACACGCCTCCCCTGGTTTCCAGCAGACCCGCCCACAACCAGGCATTTCTGCTTTCTCACAGTTCTAGAAACCGAAACATAAAATGGTAGTTTTTCCATTTTATGTTTCTGCTTCTCGCACTGCGAGAAAGCAGTGTGGCAACGCCCCTCTGCCCTAACGGAGGAGCCGCCCCTGCATTGTATAGCGCTTACTACCCAGTTGTGAGGTGTTAAAGGGGTTGCCCACACGGATAGCACGTTTGGCAAAATAAACGCAACGCATGTTATTATTCTCGAAACACAGTTGTTTCTAAAAAGGAGCCAAGTACTGGAAACAGTTACCCAGATTGCAGTTGTATGGTGACCCTTGTCTTTACGGCGATGACTGGACAGGTCTTGTGTGTGCTGATCTTTTTTTGTGATTTGTAAGTCTCTACGCGTGTCTTGAAGACTGTCTAAGAGTGTGTGAATGGAATGAGGTGTTTATTGCACTAATTAAATGCGGATGGTTACGTTGACAAAATGCTAGACTGGCGTTATGTATGATGAAAGTGCAATATCCCTGGACTGTGATTGATGATCCTGTCTGAGATATGAGGTATTAGAACATTGGAATGTTGGGAGCTCCATTGCAGACAATGGAGTGCTCCCTGCTTCTACGGCCGGTAAAGGCCCGCAGAGCAACATTTCAATGTTCTACAAAGGCTTCTCGAAGCTCGAGGGGATTTATATCGCTTCGAGAACCCTTTGTTTAATTTGTTAGAACATTCTGCCCTCTAGTGGCAGAATGTTCTAATAGCCTTATAGTCCTTCGTAGCAGGGCTATACGGGCAATTAAAGTCCCGCTGTCTCGTTAAAGTCCCTCGCCTTCGGCTCGGCTCTTTAACGATTTAACGACCTGTATTAATGTCTGGGTGGACATAGTTGCCGTTTGCTGTCAATGTGTGGAGGCCACATAGACGTATTGCTGATGGCTCAATAGGCATCGAACGTGTGCTGGCCGAATAAGCAGAGGGTTTTGACTGCAGGATGCACCTTGATTGAGCTGGGCAAGAAGTAGTGATGATGGCTGAATATGTGTGTGTGTGTGATTTTTGAAATGGGTGCCTACGGCTAGAGGGACACGAGGCAGCTGGCTGAACTAGAATAGGTACTGATGACTGAGCTGCCTTGGGTGCCTAAGCTGAATTAGCAAGTAGGCAAGTATGTTTTTTGACCTCACCCTTTGAGAAGTAGAGTGGGACATGTTCATGCGGAGTAAGCACCACTAGTACATATTTCAAAATAGGAAAAAGACTGTGTGGTGGGGGTGTGTGTGCTTGCTTGTGTGACTGACACTTGGTACTGTTCAATATTCCACGACTTCTCGGAAACATTACTGGAATTGACCTCTTTCATAGTCATGACAGCCTGCGTCCTTAGCGGACGGGTTTTTGTTGTTCTAAGCCAGATCAGTTTTGTATTGAGGCTAATTCTCTTCTGCGACGATCTGGATCATGACAGCCAGTGCTGCAGAGTCGGTAATCCTTTTATGTTGCTAAAAATAAAACTCTGACAGGATGATCATTTTATTTCGAGTTCCTGCCCGTGTGTTGCTAAATTTACAATGTCTTAGAAAAAAAATAAACTGACCATCAAAATCAAGCTCCTTTATGTAAGAAATACCGAACGTTGGAATGACCACTTGCAGAAATGTACAATCTCCGGTACAGTTTTTGACTGTTTCTGCAGCTGTAAAGTAGTTTTAGGTAATGATTGTAATACATACGTAATCGTGGTTCATTGCATCCTTTTTATACTTTGATGCCCTAAAGTTGGTTGACATAATAATTTTGCTACATAATTTATAATTTGATGCCCTAAAGAAGTTTGTTTTACTTAATCATTTTGGATTCTAGTTTATCGTGGTACACTGCTTCACATTCATAATTCGAGACACGGAATAAAGACTGCTTCTTCTACAAAAAGTGGCACGAAAACTTTCATTTATTTGCAGTGTAGTGTGCCTTATTTGCTTTACATTTTCCTTTTACTTAGATCTGAAAAATATATTACTAGTTACAATCAGTGTTAATTTAAAAAATATATTTTTTACTAAAGAAAGTGCCAGAAGAAGCATTTAAGAGGGTCATACTGTCTAGAAACAAAACAAAGAAAGTAATGTGTAGGTTTGGATTAGTGGTTCCTAGAGGTATCAACTGGTACAATTAAGAAGATATGGACACTTTTGCTTAAGTGTCTTTTTAATCACTTGACTTCCATATTGGCACGTGTATACGTTTATAAAAGAAAATGTACCTAACACGTCTTTACAAAGTGTTATGTATTCATGATGCAAGGTACAAATGTCAAGGTAAGTGTCCCTCAAATGTTTGTACATTATCGGTGCAAACATTCCTTACGTGTCTGGCGCAGAAGCAGTCAGTGTTAACATGTGCCATATTAATACCTGCATTAGTTTAGTAACCATATAACACGATTCATTTGGCTTTAATATTGGGACCTCCCAGAAAGAGAGCAGACTTGTTAATTTGCATTTATTTGTTAGATTGCAAGGTGGTGGATGTTTTTATTTCTCGTGTAGTTGCGCTTTAACGTCAGAGTATGTAAAATATTGTAGTGTATTGTAGGCTCCTACCAAAGAAGACAAACATTTTAATCTGCAAAACAGTGTTTCTGTTGCAAAACTTAATGTCGCAATGCACATGTGTGTGCAAAGTCTACTGATCTGTTTGATGCAGATCAGTACGCTTATTGTTTTGGGGAAAACGTTCATAGCAGTTAAACTGCTGGTATTTAATGGAATTATTTTGTCATTGGTGTGTTAAATTTATCTTTCTTCACTGTTCATACTAGAATTAGAATGTTTGATGTCATTTTGTATTGTACGATCATTTTGGAATTGTTCTATGTAATGTAGAATTCACTGAGGTATGACTTTGGGTTTGAATGTCAGAGAAGCGGTTGGAGCTGACCTGACAGGACGCCTGAGCTAGTGCACCAGTGGGTCGTTATTTGGCACTTGAATGAATAAGTATTTAACTTATTTACGACTCCCTTGCTTCTTACAATGGCGACAAGGTTCCTTTGAAGTTGTGCTGACCCACTGTGCCAAGTTTTATTTGCTTCTGCTGCCGGATGAAGATTTCATGAAGATTTAATCCTGTACTTACTTCAGGGGTGTGGAATTTTTTTAATAATCTACATGGCCAAGGGACAAAATGCTACTGAGATCTACATGTCCTGTAAAATCCACTTGTCCCACCTACTCCATAAATAAATTACAAGGGCTGAAAGAGATACAACTGTGTCAATGTTTATGGGAAAATATGTACTTTTCCCACTGCTCACCATATACGCAGGATGATATCACAGTCTGCTTTATGCGAGGGCAGACTTCATAGTGGATACATTTGCTCCAGGAACCAGCAGCCTCTCCTATAATATTTAGACCAGGAACCAGCACCCTCACCTTTAAACTGGGTTCAAGAACCAATACACTCTCTGACTTACACTGGGTTGAGAATACAGCACCCCCAGGCCCTTCAACTCCTAAGCCGAGGATATGCACGAGTGCCTCCCTAATTTTGTCCCACGAGCCATAGCCCTGTAGAGCACACCCAGGAGTTTTCAGCCACTTCTAGAGCATGCACACAAGTCTCCAGTCAATCGACAAGGCCCAGGAGTCTCCAACCCTGTAACAAAATTGAGCCTTTGCTCCCTAAACCAGACACAGAAGCCAGCATCATCACCCAACCTCTGTCCCAAACCAGGCCACAAGTCCTTACCCCATTCACACCCAAATAACTACAAGCCACCGTACCTACAGTCAACCAAGACCAATGAGCCAGTTTCGCCAGCCCTCTAAAACAGGTTGATCTGCCACTGTTTATTACTCCTCTAAAACACAAGGTCAAGAAGCAAGTTCCCCCCGAAACATGGCCCAGGAGCAAGAATCCGCTCTAAACTTGTCACAGAGGGAGCGATGAGAATAAATAATTTACAGCAGGGCAGTCTGCACATTCAGGCTCACAGGATCTTCGTCAAGTATGGTTTGGGACCAGTAGTTTATCGCACAATAAATCACGACCCACAACTTCTTTATTTAGCAAAAAAGGCCACTTTATTAAGACTGGTGCATAATAAGTTTTCTCAAAAACATTTCACAGGTAAATCATAAAGCAATTCCCAAACTCATATTGACATATCTTTAAAACATAACCCCCAAAAAATGTTGACCCAAGCAAACCCAGAAGAACTGACTCCTGTTGAGAGATCCCCCTCATTTTCTTTTCCTTTCCCTGTGAACAGTATACCCCACCTCCCCCTTGGAGGATGAACAATCCCGCTCAAGACTGCCGTCCCACCCCGAAAAATTACGCCATCCTGGAAAACCATAAGAGTTTTCCTTCCCCACCCTCGAAAGAGCAAATTATGACTTTCTGCTGTTTCACCATATATCTTCCTTCCATTTGTGTGCGAGCAAGGCCCGTAACTCCAGTAAGTAAAAAGCTTGGCCCATCTGAGACAAATGCACCCCATCCTCACGAAATAGATGCCCCTCCGTACTTTTTATGTTATTGTGAGAGAGAACCGTTATTCCAATGTCCCCACAGAAAACTCTCATGACTCTATTAAGTTTGCGCCATGCCTTCTCCAATGCTGCGTGGCATCTTGCTCCTCTCCAATGCAGCGGTGCCCTCCCAGTTACTTTTGATAACTGCCAGATCCAGTTTCATTAGTTTTATTAGGGTCAGGCCAGATAATTCCACCAGGTCTTTTTCCCCTAGGTGAAGGACAAGTAAATCGGGAGGACCCCCCCTAGAGCACATCAAGGACAACGTGGGAAACAAACCCCCCCCCCCCCCCCAATGCATTCCCCCTTTCCCTTTCCAAACCACCTCATGACTAACACTGGTAAGTCCAAGCGATCTCCCATAAATCTGTTGCTCAGAGTAAACAGCAGCCCACTTTACGAAGGAGTGTCCCAATATCCAAGTTGTCTTTATCAAATTTAGAAGCCCTCAAATCTGACCTAGGTAGAAAAATAGAAAGTAACAAGAGAAAATTGCTGCACAAAATTATTTCCAAACATATTTTTCACAACATCTGGACTTCCATCTCCCAATCCTACGGATATCTGACCAGGACCACCCCAATCTCACAGCCTCCGTTGCTGCCCCAATCCTGAAGGAGTGTGTGCCAAAACGCAAAGGATTATCACCTAAATTAATGAGCACCTTCCTCATTACTACCAATAGCTGGGCAATAGAAATCTGATGTCCTTGAGCATGACCAAATATGTATCCTGGTGCAAAAATGTTTAGGCTTTAAAAAGCTCCCATTCCCCTACAGGACAGCAAACCCCCAACCCACTCAGATTCAGGAACACCCATTTCCCCCATCCCAATTGATCCGTCTTGGAAGCCCTCAACCAAATTCTCAACCTATGTTGTAGAACACATATATAACACAGGTATACACATCACTGTGTATACCTGTCTTATTACGCAAACCTAGTAACTCTGATGCCTGAAATGCCCCAAAAAACAACCATACAAAACATAACTGAAACTTGCAACACTCAAACTCATCACAGCAGGAGGGTAACTGCAGTAATATCCTCTGTAACAAATCGAATGTCCCCGGCTGACATAGCGGCTTGGTACCAGCCTGTTCCCTACTTAAACCTCTGAGAACCTTTTTTATTAACACCCCTCCCACAGGAACCCTCCCCCACTTTAACTGCCCATAAAATCAAATTCCTGCCAATTTGTCAGAAATAGTAGTATGTGAAAAACCTCTATCTATCAAATGTAACACAAAACTTAATACAAATTGCTCATCCGTAACCATCCCTCCATGTGTAGGAAACGTGTTATCATAACTTAAGAACTCGGTCCATGCCTGTTGATAACTTCTTCTTGTGGAGGCCCCCAATGAGTGCTCTACCAGTTCGACAGTTCTCATTCCCCCCCAGACATTCTGTGGGATCTGAGTCTTGTTGCGTTCTGCCCCAGGAGCCAAACTGCAAAATTTCGTCCACTGAAAACGAGACAGAGCGTCTGCTATACAATTATTGAATCCTGGAATATGTCTGGCTTTAAAAACAATGTTAAGCTGCAGACACTTGAGCATAAATGCCTGCAGCAACTTCAAAACTCTCAAATCCTTTGCCTTTTGCTTATTGATGAACTCTACTACAGCTAAATTGTCTACGTTAAAAAGGAATGGAATATTCTGTAATTCCTCGCCCCATACATACAAGGCCACCAATAAAGGAAATAACTCCAAGAAGGCGATACTGAAACCCTGTTGCAGCCAATGTTCCGGCCAGCTCTCCGCACACCAACGCCCCTTCCAGAATATGCCAAAACCTTTCGAACCAGACACATCCCAGTAAATCTGATTTTGCCAAATCATATCTTCATCCGCAAAAAACAAAGATACACCATTAAAGTCTGTCAGAAAGGTCAACCAGACGTAAAGATCTGCCCTGGCGGCTGCTGAAATACACACTCTGTGGTGGGGAAGATAGGCCCCTGACATGGACATTCCCAGCCTCCTACCGAAAGCTCTCCCAGCCCTGACCACCCTGCACGCAAAGTTCCGATAGCCCAACAATTTCTGCACCTTTCTCAGCTCTAGTTTACGTTCCTCAATCACAGATATCAAAAAGGATGAGAGCTCCTGCACCTTCTCCTCTGGCAACCTAGCTACCATGTCTATAGTATCATTCTCAATTCCCAAAAAGGGCAACTTAGTACTTAAGCCTTCCGTTTTGTCAGGTCCCAGCGGCACACCAAGCTCCTCGGCCATGATCTGAAAGGTGTCCAAAGCTTTTTTACATTGTCCTGTGCTCTTTGTACCAATAAACATGAAATCATCTAAGTAGTGACAAATTAGTTCATGGCCAGTAATGTATGTAAAATGCCACTGCAAAAAGGTGCTGAATGTTTCAAATAGAGTGCACGATACTGAACACCCCATGGGAAGAACTTTGTCCACATAGAATGCCCCCTGAAAATGCATACCTAAAAGTTCAAAATCGGAAGGGTGAATGGGTAATAGCCGAAAAGCGGACTGTAAGTCGCTCTTTGCCAGTTGCGCAGCCCTCCCAGCTGACCTGACCAACCTCATCGCATCATCCACGGAGGCGTAAGACCCACTAGAATCCACTGGAGATATGAAGTTGTTAACTGAGGAGCACTCTGGCCATGACAGGTGGTGTATTAAGTGGAACTCCCCAGCTTTCTTCTTAGGTCCTACCCCCAGGGGTGAAACAATCAGATTGGGCATTGGGCAACACACAAAAGGACCTGCAATTCTTCCTGCCTCTACCTCAGACCATAACTTCTGTTGAACAACCTGTGTAAACTCCGTAGCTGACTTTAAATTATCAGACCACCGTCTCAGTCGAGGACCCTGGTAACCTATCTTAAACCAGTCCTTGAAACCCCGAAACAATCTTGATGCTGCTACAGTGTCGGGAAAGGCCCACAGCCAATTTTCCAAAATCTCCAACTTAATTGGAGTATGCGCCCTTTGGTACAAATGGGAATGCCTGACCTCTGCCCCTCTGCCCCTGTCCTTGATCACCTAATCTCTGACCCCTAAAACATTGAGTGAGGGGGTGTTTTCCCCCACATTGGGAACACTCATGTTTGTACCTGCAGAATTGCTTATTGCAAAAACCTCTGTTGAAGTTCCAACAGGCTCCGAAAACAGTTGGCGGGACGGTACTAAAAGGGCTGATAAGATACCGACAAGCCGCATGGGTGGTAGCAGGCGACTGAGAAGACTCCATCCATTGGAGCCACAGCTCCAAGTCCACGTCACCCCAGGGTCTGTCATTAAAAACGCTCATGCGTGCTCAAAACTCCCCATCATATGACAACCAAGCATATCCACCAAAATAACTCTGAGCTTTCTGTATAATATCCATGTACTTGAACATCGCTAATGCTCTATCCTGATGTTTCTCGCTGTAGATGCTGGCATAAATAAGAAAAGCAGATGTCCAGTTATCAATTGTTTTAGGGACCCTAGGTCTCCTGGCCAATTACCATTCCTCCTCCTTGGAGCCCTCCTTGGCCTCAATATCCTGATGTAAAAGTTTAAAAACATCCTCAAATTCATGACGCCAAATTCTTCTTTTGGTCTTATCAGATAAATGGGAACCCAATGGCATACCAATCCCCATGTAAGGAAGTTTTTTGTGAATATTCTTATCCTCCTCTAGCGCTTCTTTGGCAACTTTTGCCACCTCTGTGGCCTCCTGAACACCTTTGGCAGATCCTCCTCCTACCAATACCTCCTCCGGTTCAGTACCTGCGTGACCAGCCCCAGGCACAACCTTGCCCAAAACCTTCTCTCCCCCCGCCCCTCAACTCCAATGGATCTGGTTGATTTCTGTGACTGTCCCCCTTGTTTCCAAACCGTCCACCAGTCTGCCTTACCTTTCGGCAACTGAGATGTTCTCTTGAGATATTCCTGAGGGTCATCCAGATGATGGCTGACCTGTGTAGGTGCTCGTACAATTGCTTGGTCCGCACTTGACTTCTGCAAAAAACTAAGAACACTGCTTTGCTCCGAGACACCCCTCTTTTCCCCAATGTAATTCTTCAACTTCACCCCACTGTCCCCATCTCTCAGTTCCCCCTCTTCTAGGTCATCACTTTCTGCATCCAGTACCAATGCATCTTCACATCCCCCAAAAACTTCCCCACTACCCCCCGGTATCTCCCCATCGCCAACCCCTCCATCATAAAACTTCCAATCCAACTTTTTCAAAACTGTAGATTTGTCTGAATGATAAGGAAAATCCCCTCCAGATCTCCGTACCTCAGATAACTTCGCTGGCTGAGCCGCAGCGCGCTCTGCCCGCATTGTCCATTTGCCAGCCGCTTTTCCCTTTGCTGAGACTGGTACCTTGCCTTTCAAGCCGCTCTGACCTGATTGTTCCTAAACGTCCTGTGGACCCTCCAGCCCCCCAGATCTAACACTATGTTAGTCACTTGTCATG
Source organism: Lissotriton vulgaris (assembly GCF_964263255.1). NCBI lineage: Eukaryota > Metazoa > Chordata > Amphibia > Caudata > Salamandridae > Lissotriton > Lissotriton vulgaris. Next base: position 1,883,046,135 of record NC_141685.1, on the reverse strand, counting down.
CCGCCACTGCCCACCCATACCCACTGACCGCCACCCGAATCCTGCACCACCTTCTGAGGCAACCCTCCCATGGTCCATCCTTGTTGTCCCCCCACAGTTGCCCCGCTGGCCAACTGCTGAGCATCCTGCCGCATGCCCACCCCCTGTGAAACCAATGTTCCTGCACCTTCTATGCTCCTAGACCAGACAGGCAGCTGAGTCTGCAGCAATATGTCCTCACCACCAGGGGCTTGGCCAGAAACAAACCCCCTCTGAACAGAAAAGGCACCCCCTTTAGCCAAACCCCCCCACTGGCCCAGCATTAAAAACATTCATATTCATAGCTGGAGGATATACACGGGGTAAATTAGTGGCAGGGCTCAGGAAATAAGTGTGCCCTTGTATAGTAACCATATTAGTACCCCCAGGTAACGAGGAACCGGTATGCGCTGTAACAGGAGTAGTGAGCAGACCCAGCAACTGGGTATTTTGTTTAGCTGCCGCCGCAGCACTCTTTGCGCGTTTGTCTTTTATGTTCCCTTTAAGTGAGGAAGCAAGTCGGCCCATGGAGCCTCCCCTAAGCTTCCCGACACGCCCCCTCCTTCCGCCCACCGCAGCACGCTGCAAAGCCATATAAGCTTTCCCGCGTGCCGCTTTCTCCCTGATAACCCTAATTATTACCTGGTGGCCGCTCCTATTGTGCGAACCAACCCAGGGGGGAGACCGGCTCGTGCCCAGGTCCCCCCTTGGTAACATTTGAACTTTGAAAGATTTTGGGTTCTGGGAGGGAAAACCGGATGTAACTCCTGGTTACAGTATATTGTAAAGTTCTTTTTATTTTTTAACTGTAGTTATTCAAGCTTTCATGACTACAAAACTGATGAAGCCATCAGTGCAGAAAAACAGCATATGACATGGTAATGTAAAAAATGATCAAATCATGAGCAATTTCATAGTACACGCGGAAATCATTGACATTATTATGACAATAGTGCAAAGGTTTATCAAAGGCACAGTACTGCGTAATAAAAGCCCAACATACAACGATAATATCAAGGTATAAAAGTATACATAGTCAGTGTAATATTACCCATCTGATAGAATGTCCTATTAAAATAAGGCAAAGTGAAAATATAGCCACCCATCCGGATCTAACTTAGACAAATTATTGTGCAGGGATCCCAAAAATCCCAGGGGTGAGCAGTCGGTGGCAGTATTGTGACGTACATTACAAACCAATCCTCACACAATTACATGTTCTGCAGCCAATCATGAAATGACGGCCCCCACCTGCTGCCCCAATGCTTTGCTACCCTGCGCCTTAACAGCAAACCCATGGGCGTAAACTTCCGAAATGTTTTTGGTACTGCCTTTACGCAACCCAACAGAGCCATCTTGGGATCAAGAGGGAATGTACTTTCAGTCATAGCCTTCATGGCTACGATGACATGAATCCAAAACAATGCAACCGCTGGGCAGGACCTCGCTAGGTGAAAGATGTCCACACCCCAAGCGCCACAACGCAGTATCTTCAATGTCATAGTAATGAGCGATATCTATAGGTAAGAGATAAGCACGTACTAGAAATTTATAATGTATTAGGCTGTGCCTACCATTAGGGGACACATCCCTAGTTTGTTGACAACAATATTGCCACTGGTCATCTGATATATATCGTCGCCAAAATTCCTCTCCCACGCCTCCCGGGTGTTGGGAAATTCCATAACTATATTCTACATTACTACCACATATAATCTTGAGATCAGCCTAAAGGGTTACGGGTTGCAGACCAGTACAATCAGAACTGGCCAATCGGGGAGATCCTCTGTGAATGTAGAAAAAAGACCACGAACAGCGTGTGAGGCCCCACCATATGCCAGGACATCCATTAATGTAGGAGACTAATCGCCCAAAAATTCACTACATGATTTAAACGTATGATCTTAAACAGATCACCTATTGTTTTTAGGTTTTTTTTTTCTCCAAGCGATCGTAATAGCTCAGGGGCATTATTAAACTCTGACCAACAGCAGTGCTGAATGGGTATTTGAGGTGCGTACGGGACAGGAACACCACAAAGTGAAGAGAGCTTATTCTACTCCCAAACAGTACATGTAACAGAAGGAATTTCCTGTGACAGTCTTGTGAGTGGCTCAAAAGGTGCCGCAGAAAGTAGAGTTGGAGAAATCATGCAGCGTTCCAAGATGACATGTGGGGTGAGTCTGCAATTGTGAAACCAATGATGAATGAACTGTACCACACCTGAGCCACCAGATAATACCCTTCAAAATTAGGGGATGAAAATCCCTCAAATGATATGAGAACTGTAGTATGTGCAGTCCAATTTGTGGCTGTTGGCCTGCCCACGCTAGTTTAATCATAAGGGAGTGCAGTTGAGCAAAAAAGGCCTTATTCAAAGGTGTAGGGATTTTCTGAAAAAGAAAAAGCAATTTAGGCAGGACAATAATTTTCATTGGAACCACCCTGCTCGCCACAGAGAGTGGCAGAGGAATCCAACAATCGATGCATGATTTCAGGGTCTCCATGAAGCGCCCATAATTTTCGTTAAGGATAACCTAGATATCTATAGGGTAAAGGATACCTAAATATCTATTTGGGTCTGTCTGCCATTGTACAGGGTCGTTATGTCTGGGCGAGTAGTGGAGCTAGTGCGAGGGACCGTAATGGATTTAATACAATTAATCTGAAGACCAGACCAGTGACCAAAGTCCACTATTTTCTCAATAATAGGAATTAGATTGACAGTAGGATATTTAACCACAAGCATAGTATCATATGCGTACATAGAAGAGTATACCGGAATCCTATATTCATTCCTTGCTGACAGTGGTTCGCCCGTAATGTGCACGCCATGGGATCCACAGTCAAAGCAAAAGGGAGAGGTGACCGGGGTCACCACTACAGTGTACCTCGCCTAACTACGAATGGTCGGAGAGCCCATCGTTCAGACGTAACCCGGCGGATGGAGCAGTGTACTGGAGCTGAACCCATTGAACAAAAGTCCAGCCTAGTCCCAGTCTAGACAGTACTACAAGTAAAACAAACACTCTACAGTAACGAACACCTTGGCAGCGTTCAAACACGCGGCAACAATAGGCTTGTTGGGATCTGGTTGGTGTGTAAGGGTAAAAAGTGAGCGGAGATTCTCTGCCATTGTCCATCCTGGAATAAATCCAAACTGGTCAGGTCTGATCAATCGCGGCGTCAAGGGTAACGGTCTGTGAGCTAATAGCTTTGCCAGGACTTTACTATCAATTTTTGTAAGGGATAGGGGACAATACGATTCACACCCAGAGGTGAGGGAGTGGGTTGCCAGTCTTAAAAAGCGTGATTATGATGGACTCCCGCATCGTCAACGTCAGCTGACCGGTCTGAAAAGCCTCCGCATAAACAGCTAAAAGAACCGAGATCAGTTCATCAGCATATACTTTATAAAACTCGACAGCAAGGCCTTCACTACCTGGAGCTTTTCCTTTATGTAATTGATGTATGGCACTCTTAATCCCTATCTTGGTAGGAGGTTGACAGAGCAACTCGCGCTCCGCCTGATCTAGCTACGCCAGGTTCACTTTGTCTAGGTAGGCAAGTATGTCGGTAGGAGCTGCTTCTGACGGTGGGGTATACAGGTATTGATAGAAAGTGGCAAACTCACTCATTATATCTTCAGAAGCACATTTTGAACGCCCATCAGTTGTGTCTTGACGATAAACATGATTGGTTTAAAACATTTTTTTAAAATCTTTTTATTGAATTAAATTTCAACAGCAGACGAAAAACACGTCATGGCACAGAGTATTCAGCTCAACATCTCAAATTGTACCTTGTATGGCCACTAATTGTCTAACACAGCCGTAATGCCAACATCCCAGAGGGCAGGCGGCGGCATTCTGCAAATTCTAAATAACAGTGCAATAGGGGTAACAGCCAATAACGCACATCGGGATCATGGTGAAGCGGCACTCCAAGGTGGGCCTGCGCTAACCGGCTCCAGTCCAGTCTCTCAGAGCAAATACTTATCCTCCTTACCACTATGCTAACTGATGCAGCATACACAAAATACTCCCCGAACAGCCCACACATCAGAATCAATCCATCTATTGGGGGGAGCCAGTCTTCTGCGCAAATCATTAGCCAATTCCTGCAGGCTCATGAGCACCAGTAGCATCCAAATTTCCCCTGTTCGTTGCCTCTTCCCCACAATCACTCTGCGCCCCCCTGCACGTATGAAGTGCACAAACGTTTTTCGGTTGGCTTCTGGGTGGAAGTAACTCACTATAGAGCTCCGACTGCGTAGAGCAGTTCAGCATATCCCTAGACCATTGCTGCAGCGTTGGGGCAGGGCCCCTCAGCCAACACATAGCAACTTCTCTTGGCCATAAGCAGTCCCATATCCACCAACCTGCGAATTGCCTTTGGGAGCAGTTTGGTGTACCAAAGGAGTGCAACTAGCGGGTCTAATGTAAGTTCAGTTATGAACACCTTTCCTAGCTCCCCGAATACTCCCACCCAGAAGGAGCATACCCCCGGGCACAACCATGCCAGGTGCATGAAGTCCGCTGTAACACAGTGGCATCTCTCACATTCATCATCCTCTCGTAGGCCATATCTGCATAGTCTTTCAGGGGTATAATATATTCTATTAAGGTACTTGAAGTAGACCAGCCTGTGCCTGCCATGCAGAGACCGTTTTCTAGTATTCATACAGCAGTAGGACCATTTATCATCGTCTAGCTGAACATTCAAGTCACGCTGCCATGCAAGTCTGGCCGCAGTGTATTTATGCGCCCTGTGTGATATTGCTATCTTGTAAAGAGCTGTAATCATTTTACGAGAGGATGTAGCTTTAATAACATGTGTCAACTCATGCATCTCTGGAGGCTCTGCTATGTCTTCACCCAACAGTGCCCGCAGGGCTCCCCTCACTCTATGAAATTGGAATTTATTTAAAGGTGTGCCGCCTTCTGTCGGGCCAATAAGGCTTTCTGAGGTGCGCACCGTCCCCTCATGAAAGAGGTCCCCCGCCACTTCCAGTTTCAGAGAATGCAATGCCAGTATCGCACCCCTTTCTGTGCATGGTCGTCGCCATCTCATCCACTCAATAGGCATAGCTGGCGGATATAATATTGCGCCTGCCTGATTCTGCAGGAGCCAATGCCAAGCATTTCTAGTAGCATTTAAGGAGTCCACAATACCAGTCCTACAGTCAACTGGTTCCATAATAACTGCCGGCAAAGGTATCGGATCCACAAAAAGTCGCTCCATCCGTGGATCCAAGCATGGAGGTGAGCTCCCTGCGCCACCCTATAATATAATTCAAAATCTGGCGCGCCAAGTCCCCCCCAGATGGTATGGAAGTGTGAGTATCCCCCACTGTACCCTAGCTTACTTACCCGCCCAAGCCAGTTTTAGCATTGATTGTCTCAGCCTATGGAAGAAGGTGTGTGGCAGAACCAAGGGAATATTCCTGAAAAGGAGCCTAGGTAGAACTACCATCTTCATGATAAAAATACGCCCCATTAAAGACAAGGGGAGGCGACACCACAGCTCCACATCGTCCTCCAGCCTAGACATGGCCGCACCATAATTTTCTCGAAATACAATATCAGCGTCAGTATGCTGCTGGATGCCCAGATATCGAACTGAGTACTCAGTCCATTGTAAAGGGTATTCCATCTCCAATTCTGAGGTTGCTGGCGTAAGCGGGAATACAAGCGATTTTCCCCAATTATACTTCAGGCCCGACAATGCCCCGAAGCGGACCACCTCTCTAATAACCCTAACATAAAGGAGCGTGTTGTCAGCGTAGGTTGACACAATTATTCTGTACGTAGGAAAGCCGATACCTTCATTCCCATGATACTCCTGCAAGGCACAAGGCAAAGGTTCCGCCACTAGGGCGTATAGGAGCGAGAATAGAGGGCAGCCCTGCCTGGTGCCTCTAGTAATGCAAAAGGGGGCGGTGACCAGGTCCCCAATACGCACTCGGGCCATGGGCTTATGATAATACATTTGCAAAAAAAGAAACCAAGCCCCATTCTCGTCAACACTTGCCGTAGAAACGACCAATCCACCGAATCAAATGCTTTTTCCGTATCCAGAAAAACAGCCACTGCTTTATTTTCCTGGCGGAAATGTTGCATCGTGCCAAACACAGTCCGAATATTATGAGTTAAGTTCCTAGATGGAATAAGTCTTGCCTGCTCTGGAGCGACTAGGATATGAGACATCAGCGCCAGTCTAGTGGGTAAAATTTTAGCGAACACTTTAACGTCGACATTGAGAAGGGATAAGGGGCGGAGTGAGCTACATTCATTCAATGCCTTGCCCGGCTTAGGGATGGCAACCAGCATGGCCTCCCTCATCGGGGGCAACGTGCCCGACTCACACATATCCTCAAACAGAGCTGCAAGGTGAGGGAGCAACTGTTCTGAAAACGCCTTATAGAAAGCAACTGTTAAACCATCTGACCCCGGTGCACTACTAGCTCTCATGCTACCCAAGGCTTCAACAATCTCATCCCTCTCTATCGGGTGTCGTAGGTGCTCCCTGTGCGCATCTGGAAAAAAAGGGAGCTGTATATACTCCAGATACTCCGCGATCTGCTCTTCCGACCCCTCAGACCGGGATCTGTATAGTTCTGCATAACACTGCCGGAAGCGTTCAGCCACAGCCACCTCCTCTGTCAGGAGTTCACCACTATCCGCCTTAATCTCCGATACCTGAGTCCTATCTCGTCTAGCCTTCATCAGTCGTGCCAGGACAGAACCCGGCATCTCTCCCTCACCATATGATCGCGCCGTGGCATACTTGCCCAGGTGCTTCACTTCACGATCAACCGCATCATGATATTCCTCTAGTAGTGCCTTAATTTCACTCTCTATATTCTCATCACCCCCTATGAGTCTTTGCTGTTCTAGGCTTTTTCAATTTACTTTCCAGATCTGCCAGGGTCTTCCGAATCGCCCTAAGCCCACCCGAATGCTTAGCCATTGCCATACCTCTAATATACACTTTAAAGGCTTCCCAGATCGTCTGGAAACTATTTACCGAGCCTACATTAGCATCAAAATTGTTTTCAATGGCTACGGCCATCTCCTCCCGAAATAACGGGTCCAATAAGGAGTATGGAGGGAATCTCCACATGAATGGCGGCAGTCTCCTCCTAGGAGGGTCCAAGACCAGCAGCAATGGGGAGTGGTCCGAGGGTGTGCGTGGTAACACCGTGCATTGCTGTACAAGTTTAACCAATGAAGTGGATGCCAACCAATAATCAATGCCTGTGTGAAGGTATGATACGCAGAGTAATGTGTATAACCCCCTCTCTCCCCGCTTCTCATTCGCCACACGTCACACATGTCCAGGCACACCATCACTTCCTCCAGCTTTCTCGCTGCCGCTGCTGGGTTTCTAGATTGGCCTGCCGATCTATCCAGTTCTGGGTCTCTGACCAAATTAAAGTCCCCACCCCACAGGATCTGAGTGTCCTCATGCTGGGAAATAATCCTAGTGAGTTTCCCAAAGAAGTCGGGGCAGTCATAGTTGGGTCTGTATACATTAACATGGAGAAGATCCAGGCTCTGACCCCGTCATTTGGATATGACCTATCGGCCATCCGCATCTTCTCGGAGCATCGTGAGAGTGAGTGATGATCTAGGGTTGATCCAACTTAATGCGTAATGAACCCCGCCTAGTTAATGTTACCCCCCAGAGCTCTGAGCCTAAGCATAGGACTTGTTTTAGGAAGATGCTTCTCTTGTATGAGACCTAGATCCACATTTTGTCTGTTGAGATAATTCATGACCTTACGGAGTTTTGGATGATCATTGAGTCCCCTGACATTCCAGGACAGCACACGCAGTCCGCCCATACACTCCCGGGAATCTAATGTTTCACGTACCATTAACTACACATATCGACCATATCATGTAGCGAGAATGTGTGCGAGCTAGCATGTCATGCTTCATCTGCTTAAGAAACAACAAACTTCCAGAAAAGCCCCCCATAGGAAACTCCCCTCGACTTCCCGCTATCCCCACCCACAGCTGACCTCCCCCAACATGGCCGCATGAGTCCCAGTCCCAATCCCCCAACACTCCATACCCCCCAGACCTTAATCTTCATGGAGGGGGAGAAACAACAGCGGCAGGCACACGTGAGCGGAGGTAGCCCCCCGTGGCTAACAGAAACAAAGATCAGCAACAGTGAGAACAGACCCCGCCTCCCACGTGTCATCGTAACCATATAAGCAGCTAAGTGTTATCCCGTCAAACACCACACAATCATATAAACAAACTTCTGAGTTACTTTGTAAGGATCTATCACTGCATACCCTCAGGGAGGGCAACAATTGTCTCAGGCTGTAGCCCCACATTGTGGATTCAGTTGTCCAAGGATGCTCACCGTCCGAACTCCGAGAACAAGACCCAGGACCACAGCCAATCCGTTTGCACCAGGAGTTAGACAGCGGTGCGCCCTCCATCCCCAGAATTAGTCTGGTTTATCACTATAAAGTCACATACCTGCAAACAGTATACCATCCCGCCCCTCTGTCCCCTGAACCTCTCACCGCCCCGATATCTTTCAATCCGATTTTTCAGTCCTGCCTGTCCAGCGCCGACCCTTCCGACTCCTCTGGTCTTAACTGTACCGGGCTGCCCCTCTGTTCCTTCGCCCAGTTCTTGATGGCTTGCTGCAAGATCGTAGGGTCTGTAAAAATGTGATCTTCCTTGTCTATTCACCCGCAGCTTCGCTGGGTACAGCATGGCATAATCCTCACCCATGTCCCGGAGTTGTCGCTTGAGTGGCACAAAGTGCCTGCGTGCTTCCTGCACTCAAGCAGTGAGGTCAGGATACAAACCCAGTTCCGAGCCCTCATACCTCAGGACCTTCTTCTCCCTAACAACACGTAGGGCAGCATCCCGATCTCGATAGTTAAGTAGCTTTACAATTATCGGGCATGGCGCAGCACCCGGTGGGGGCCTAGGCCCCAGAGCCCTGTGCGCCCTCTCCACCGCAAACCTAGCTGAGAAGACCTTGTCCCCCAGTAATGGCACCAGCAGCTTCTCAATGAACTGCTCCATATTCCCCGTAGCCGTTGTTTCCGGAAGGCCAATAAGTCGCAGGTTGCAGCGCCGGGAATGTGCTTCAATGTCCTCCGGTTTGTCTTGTAGTACACGCAGGACCTTTCCCAGTTGCTTATTGACGGTGTCCAGGGTGGAGTGGGCCTCCTCGACCTCCCTTAAGCGCCTCTCCGACATATCCAGCCGTTCGGCGTGCTTGTCAAGTCGCTCCGCCATTCTATCCATCCTATATGTCAGGGCATCCTTTTTTGTGCCCAAGGATGTGATGCCACTCTGCAGCGACTTCTCCATAGCCCTCAAGATGCTGCGTATATACGATTCCTCATCTTCTTGTGCTTGTGACGGCGCCCTGGCACCCCGATCCGGAGCAGGGTCCTGTGATTTGGCACGTTTCTGTTCAAATGCCAGCTTGGTCTGTGTCTTATCTTCTTTACCCATAGTGCCAGAGAGCACCTACTCCTGTTAGGTGTGTACAGTAGGACTAACTCTCTGGCCTGGTATGAGGATAGGCTCCAATACTGTGATACCAAGTCAAGGCCACTTGCTATGTGCAATTCCGTTTCATACACCCTATGTCCAGGGTGTCAGTAGCACATCCACAGAAGAGGGTTGCCTATGTCACCAGCGCGCAATGGATTACAGCACACTTCACCCGCAGTCAGCATACAGGGAGGGCATCAAAGGTACGATTAAAATGCCACAGCTCAAGTGTAGTAGATCCGTGGTGATCTCATCCGGTCAGGCCTAAGGCTATGCACGCTGTGGTCTATGCAGGCAGGCCACCACTCCTTACCTTATTCACAGCCAGGATCCAAGGGAGCTCAGGAGCACCACCACTCAGTGTGTTAAAGCATACACTGTGGGCTAAGGCTGACCGAGCAACAAGCTGCCACCCCCCTGCTATGTCAATGTAGGGTCGGTAGTGTGGGCTCCAGCCACCGGTGCACCGCAACGCCGCCCAGGCAAGTGTGTCTCATCTGGCCGTGTTTCCAGCACTGTCCCCGAACCGGCATACAGGGCCCCGGTGAAGGGAGTAAGGATCCGACTTTGCGTCGCTTAACTGGGGCCCGCAGCCTACCGCTCTCGTTACGGCTCTTCCAGTGCCTTCTGTAGAGCCAGCAAGTGCCCAGCAGATCGCCGCTTCGCCCCCGCACACCAGTGGCAGCAGTGCGCCACCCCTGGTCTTCTCGCGGCCTCCCTCCGCCTGTCGCGGTGTAGGATGCTGGACTGTCCGCACGTCAGGTGACGTCGCTCGGCCACCGCCACCACTGCGGGCCGGGTATCCGCGACCCAGACGCAGCAGACTCGTCAGTAATTGGAGCGCACTTCACCGTAAGGAAATCTTGGGGCCAGGCCCTCCATTCGGCTCTGGGCCCCCTCCAATGCTGCAGGGACCGTATTAGGGATATCGTGGACCACTATAGCTGCAGGATAACTGATGTTTCTTTCGATGACCTGGGAGAGCTCCGAGCTCAGGCCGCCATTACGCTCCAGAGCTAGCTCCGCCCCCTATAAACATGATTGGTAGCCCACCTGCGTTTAATCAACATGGCAAAAGTGGGTCCCAACCTATCACCCTTCCCATATCTGCTTGCCAGTCAGTGTTTATCTAAAAATGTAACCTCTCGATCTGCCTCATCCTGGAACTTCATCAAAAGCAAGCGTAAGGTCCTTGGTTTCCTCATATCTCAATTCCAATGCACATAGTTCCTGTTCCAGCCCACGCAGTCTACCCCAGATGGACTTGAAATTTCCATGACTCTTAGCAATACACCCTCCCCAGATAACAGCCTTCAAGGCTTTCTAAAAAAACAGCAAGTGATGTCACAGAGCTCTTATTTAGGGCTACAGAACAATCCTTTTGGTGTTTGTTTTCAAGGAGAATTTTGACGCTCATTGAATGATTCACTTTTCAATTTGTATACTCCCTCCTCAGTCTCTTGGGGCCCGGTCCAACTCATTGTAGAGGCCTCCCCCTAGTCTTGGTCCAGGCCAATGTGCCTCCCTTAAAGCCTGGTCAAGTGGAATCTACATCTTCCTTGATCAGTAAAGCATTTCACTGGTTATCCAATAACATGATGATATCTCCATGGGGTAAACAGCAGCTAGCTGAGTAAATTACTTTGGCAAGAAGGGTGGACTGGATAGGGAATGGTGTGAAAAAATTTAAAGGTGATTGTGTAGTTTTGCATTTTCTAAGCCCAGAAGTACTCCCTGATGTTTTGAGAAATGTATTTCCCCCACAACGCAGGAGTACAGACATCATCCTGTTAAATTTGGATTTTTTCTATCATAGAGGTAAAACAGGGAATCCGAGTATACTAAAGACAAAGTGAAACCCGGTGTCAAACAAGTGGGGCAGGGGTCCCCAATCCAGTGAATGGGGAATCAGTCTTGAAAATAGATTTGGGGCACTGTTTATTTATTTATTTATTTATTTAAAACACTTGTAGAGCGCAACTGTCACCTGGCAGGTATCCTGGCGCTGAAGAGCTTACTCCTAAAATGGAAAGAGGCGGGAGGCTGTTTAGGGATTGGAGGTGGGGGGATTAGGGGAAGAGCCAAGTTTTAATCCGCTTTCTGAATGGCAGGAGTTGTGGAATTTGGCGAATGTCGACCGGCAAACTGTTCCAAAGTTTAGCGGCGGCCACTCTGAAGGATCTTCCCCCGGTCCTTACCTTGTTAAATCTGGGTACCAACACAAGGCAGGCTGAGGTGGATCGGAGAGTTCTGGTGGGGGTGTACCAGGAAAACATTTTTTGTAAGGATACGGGGCCCGTTCCGTGTAGTGCTTTGAAGACAAGGCAGAGTGCTTTAAAAGCTATTCGCTGCTTCAAAGGGAGCCAATGTAGCTCGGCTAAGGCTGCTGTGGCCGAGGATCTCCTGGTCCAAACGAGGGCCAGTTTGGCTGCAGCCGACTGGACTCTTTGGAGTCTGTCTAGTAGAACAGCTGGGGACACTGTCAGACTTGAACGAATGTGATTGACTTGAGATAGCAGACAGTGTAGTGTTCAATGAACCAGTTGAGCAAAAAAGTATAGACATCCCTACAGAGAAGGGGATTGGTCTCATAAATGTTATTTCCTTGATCCCAGGGAAAAGGGTAGATGATGTAATTATTCTAAATAATAGAAAGGAGAATAAACACTCCGAGCCAGTCGGTTTCCTCTGTTAGTACCACGTCTTGCTCCTGGTCCAGTTGCATCTTCACTCGAACTTTCAGGTTACCATCGTACTAATTCAGAATCAGAAACAGGGTTGGAGGATAAAACCCAAGGCATATTTATATCTCCGGCTCCGCTAGGTTTAATAGTAGATGAAGTAGTTGAGACAGGGTTGTCTTTTCTTTCCTGGAATATTGCTGGAATTACTAATAAGTTGTTATCACCAGAATGGTGTAAATTTATAGACCAATTTGATATTCTTCTGTTCCAGGAAACATGGTCAGTGACCCCAATACATCATCTAGGGTACCTTAATTTCCAAATCCCAGCTACAAAAAATCCTAAGGGTCGTCCATCAGGGGGCCTGATAATTTGGGTCCGCCAAACATTATGCTGTAGAATCCAGCAAAGGAGTTCTCCACTAGATGACATTTTGTCAGTTAACCTTACTTGGGCCAATGGACAGGGGGTGGCCATATTTAACATCTATGCCATGGGAGTAGCGCGTGGTCAAACATCAGAAGTAATCACCGCTCTTGACCTTGAGCTCGAAGCTCTCCCAACACAGCTGTCTTTTATTGTTGGGGGTGATGTTAACACCACATTCGAACCGCTTGGCCAAGAAGAACAAACCCTAACAGAAGAGGAGGACAGCAAGTGGGGTGTCCCCCAGCTAGAATTACCCGTAGTTAGAAGGTGGACAGCGGCGGCCATCCAACTGAAGGCCTTATGTCTAGCAAGAGGACTCAGAGCACCTAATGGACGTACCCCTTCAGATCGCATGGGGAACAAAACATTGATAATGGTAGGTTCTCCAGTCGAATAGATTACTTCCTAGTGGATATTAGAGAATGGCACAGGCTGATTGACATGGCTGTTAAAAACCGGATGGAGAGTGACCACAACCCTCTTTGTATGGTTTTTAAAGCAAACATGGGGTTAAGAGAATCAAATCACGGGGGTGGCAAAATCACCTTAGATATTGTAGGCTCGAACAACCAGCGCCATATAAAATGGGGTAGATTAATTGAGAACACAGAGAGGTTGGAGGAGCTTAAAAAAGTGGTGGTCGAAGAAGTGGGTAAGATAAATTGATATGTTACAAATCAAAATTTCCCTGAAATCATGCTTGATGCTCATATGAATTTTTTTACCAAGCTCCAGGAGTTTTTCAAGAAGCCGACAACCTAGAAAACGTCCACAAAAAATTACCCAAAATGGGATGGTATGATAAGTCCTGTAGAGTAGCCCACCAGAATCTCAGCACTGAACTTAGAAATAAGAACATCTTAGGTGTGAGAAAAGCGAGGGATATATATAGGAAGGATATAGGATAAATAGAGGCCAGGAAAAAGTGGGACGAGGCCCACTGGCGTGATCTTAAATCCGCCTGTGATGCAAAGAATCAAAGCCAATTTTGGGCCTTGGTCAAGTGGGATAGAGGAGGGGTGGCACAACCCCCACAAAATAACGTAGCTAAAAATCAATGGGTTGACTTCTTTAAACCACAATACGCTCGTGATCTAGCTGAAGGAGAGTGTACTTTACCTCCCACAGTTTTTTATCAATGCCAGTTATTCACCATAAAAGATGTCCGTATAGCGCCAGATTGCGTGATAGGGGGCCGTGCCCCAGGAATGGATGCCATACCTGCTGATGTGTTCTTAAGCGATCGTCCATCTTGGTGTCAGTACTTTGAGTGGCTAGCTAATTCTGTGGCCAGGGGTGCACCAATTCCGACCTCATGGAAGGGTGCAGAAATAATTCCAGTTTTTAAAAAGGGAAATAAATCATTACCTAGTAATTACAGACCTATCAGTCTTATAGACTCTGCTCAAAATTTAATAGGTCGATTAGTGCAAAACAAACTGCAAACTTGGATTGAAGAAAAATATATTTTATCCCCTTATCAAGCTGGGTTTCGTCCTTGTACAAGTTCAGTTGACCAGGTCTTTTTTTTCATAGCTCTCTACTGGAGGAATGTGATGCTAACCAATGGGACTCTCTACGCTGTTTTTGTGTATTTAAAATCAGCTTTTGATTTAGTTCCTCGTTCTAAACTCTGGAGGGTGCTTGCCGAAGCTGGGATGGCCCCGGAACTATTGACGCTACTCGTCCGCTTACATGAGAACAATTATGCTAGAATCAGGTGGGGGGCCCAGGGTGAGGTGAAAGACACATTCCCAGTCGAACGTGGGGTTCGGCAGGGGTGTGTTCTGGCACCGACACTGTTTTCTATTTACATCAATGGCATTGTAGACCATCTAAGCCATTCTCCCACCGATGCACCTGTTTTAGTAGGGGCACGCGTGCCTGTTCTCATGTTTGCGGACGACACGCTCATAGTTTCTCGCACACAGAGTGGGCTCTAGAAGGCAGTTATCGCTTTTGGCGAGTTCTGCCAAGCACGTGGACTTGAGATAAATACATCCAAAACCAAGTTCATGTGCCTGAACCAGCGGAATACTTTTAAGGGCTCAATTAATTTTAACGGTACCCCCTGGAACAGGTTGAGGCTTTCACGTCTTTAGGTATAACCCTTCAGTGCAATATGAGCTGGAAAAACCACATCGACATGGCTGTCTTAAAATTTCACCAGTTGGCGGGTGTAGTGGCCCATAAACATAAAGCCTCATTGACTAAGCCTATCACCCCTGCCCTAGAAATTTATAACATGAAGGTGATCAGTGCCTCTTTATACGGTTCGGAACTTTGGGGTTTCTCCAACTTGAAACAACTAACATTGGCGGAAAATAGGTTTTTTCGCTGTCTGGTTGGGGTTCCCCAAAGTACTCCAACCGTAGCACTGGCATATGACCTTGGCAGGAAAAACATTGAGGACTTGGCACAGCTGCGACCCTTATTATGCTGGAGACACCTCATGACTACTCCTGAACTTGTGCATTATGCCCCTGCCCTAAAAGACATCATTAGGGCAGATCGCTTTCATTCGATCCCGTGGTTAAAGGAAATAAGAGGGCCGCTCACTAAGCTGGAATTAGACCACCTATGGAACTCTCCCAATGTTGAAAACTTTCCACCAAAGGCAACACTAAAAAATATGTATTGGGAAATTGTATGGTCGTCAGCTTATAGCATTGGTTCTAACATAAATCTAACAGGACGTTTTTTGGATATTAAACCCGTACCATTTTGTGAGCCATACTGGGATATTATTGAAAGGCCATTTGATAGAAAATTGTATTTCCAATTCAGAATCGGGACGCTTCCTACAAAGGCGTTTACCCGCAAATGGTCAGTAATTCAGGACGATAAATGTCCCCATTGTAAAGATTTGATAGAGAACATTGCTCATATACTGTTTGTTTGTCCCCTTTATGTTAGCCCACGACGAAAATGGATAAAACCAGTGTGCTTAAATCTAGGTACGCGCAGGTGTTTAGAGGCGCTAAGAATGCTGGAATCGGACTGTACACCCTGCTTGGCGATTGCTGTCGCAAAATTTTTAGGTTGGTCATGGACCATACGCACCCGCACTTTACAACAGCTAGATACTGCTCGATGAATTAACTGACACCGTTTACCATAGATTCGTTTTAATAATACAGGTTTTATTGAACCATTTTAATTATTATGTATAAATTGTTTCTAAAACTGTAATATGACAGCACCATGTTTAATGAGTTAAAAAAAATTATGATTTTAATATTGTTGTAGTATTTATTGTGTAGTGTAGGATGTAAAAATTGCTTTTATGACTTGCTGTCGAATAAAGCTTTGAAATTTGATTTTGAAATTTGGAGAAGAGAACACTCCACTTCTCCCTCTACAATCCTAGGATTGACTAAATGTTCTAACCCGTTATTACAGCACCCCTCTTATCCCACAATGTCCTTCAAATCATAGCAACAATGGAACAAATAATAGGGCTCTTGAAGAATTTCTTGTCCTCTTTTATTCTTTCCAACTCCAATCCCCACAAGCCAACGCGTTACGCCGAGGTTAACAAAAACCAAACCGCTTCATCAGGGCTGGAAAATGATACAAAACCATTTTTACTAGAATATTCCTGTACAGTGCGTCATCATTTCATTACACAAAGAGCCCCTTTGTGATCCACACCCCTGTGCTACCAGATCCCATCGATACCCAGTGCATCCTTCAAGCAAATGCATGGTAATCGCAACTTGTGACCTTTGTTTAACATATCCAATCTCGTATTACATTTAAAAACAATCTTATATTTACATTTCCTAAGGTCATACTTGACTTTCATTTATTCAATGGACAGGGCCCCACAATTCTTATGTGCCTAAAGTGCTAGTGCTTTGTCCAAACGAATTAAAGCTGAGATCCCTGTGTTCTTAAGGTTTATCCTCCCCAGTGCACAACTGTGAATAACAAGCATTCCTTCATAATGTACATTTTATTACCTTGATCTTTCTTTTCTGTACCTAATACAATGAAAATACCATGAAGCAAAACCAGTTGCCTTATTTACATGTATTGCAAGGTTAGAAGCAATGCGCTTTCAATTGTTAGTTGCAATATTAAAGATCGATCCTACCTTTCTTTTGAAACTCGCGTTTCTTATCCTTACACCTCTGCCTGTCTTCTGGATTTTACAAAGTCCCTCTTCACCTCTTTCGTGAAGTAATTTTCTCCTAAATGATGAGAGACCTATACACCAACTCTAATTCTCCATATATCAAGCTCCCCAGTTCCTCTGTTCGTGTCCCTTCGAACGTTTAAGCCTCCTACAGCCTAAATGCTGTTGTTCTTACCTCCAGACTTCTATTTAGCGGGGCAGTCAGACGTCGGTTGTCATGCGCTCCATACCCTTTACAAATGAAGTCCGCCTCCTTCTTCTCTCGTTCTAAAACCCAAAATTAAAATCTTAAAAGGCCATCTCGTGCATTATTTACAGACAGTATAACATCGCCGCTCCGTTCACTTAACCTACCCGTATCGCTGAGTGCAATCTTTATTGTCACGCTGCTGCCCGCTCTCTAATGTAGGTCTCCCCCTGTGAAATTAACATCAGGATTACAATCTATTCTTGCCGGTACTCCTGGCTCTGCGTGACCCGTTCCCCTTTATAAACGCGTCCGTTACCTCGTAACTTGGACGCTGAAGCCCGAGTGCAGGCATCACAGTTTCCCATTGTTCGGTTTGTTTTAACCCACTCTCTCCTCTCCCTGAACATAGAAGAGTGACTACTGTTTGTTCTCCTTGCCCGCCATCTTAACACGGGTTCTATTATACTATGTAAAGTTCCCAACATAATTCTTCTCCTTTTTGCCCCCCTTTTTTTTTTTTAATCCGTAATAAATAGATTCCTATTATTTCATATGCATTCTGGCTATGGTTATGCTGGACCCGTATCTCCACTCTTTTTAGATCGTTCAGCTTGCACGTTGACGCTCTAAATAAAGTATCGTTTTTTTTGCATGTTGACGCTTGTAAATAAGGTTTTGTTTTTTAGGAATGACAAGTGAATCGATCTTTAATATCGCCAATCATCCTCCGTCTTATTATCTAAGTAAACATTAATTAATGTGCTTTTACTCCCCCTACCTTAGGTCCTTATGGGAATACCTTTGCATGCAGCCTTTTTCTACTTACAATGTCGGGTGGTCTTTGTATATATATTCTGTGTTCAGCATTAAATCGAATACTTTTTTTTCTTTATTAGATATGGTGACTTCGCTCCCCAACCCCATTGGTCATATTCAGTCCCCATCTCTGTGTTATTCTTCAACACTTAGTCACTGATCATCCATTGTCTAAGCATTCGAGAACGCATTGCTTGATGCATCAGTGACCCAAGTTGGTTTGCACCTGTTACTTCTATTTCACAGTTGTGTATAAAGTTTGTTAATTTGTGCCCCCTTAGAGACATCCGTTATTAACTACCACTGTTCCAATATTTTAATTGAAGTACTTTTATCTGCCTCATCTTATTCTTCTTTGACTCAGTCTAATCTCCCAGAAAATATTGCAACTCATGATCAAAATTTAGGCCGTCTTCCACGGCCCTCAAACGCATGATCCACCTTGCTTCCTGTCTTCTCAATTTCAATTCCCTGTCCCCCCCACGGGGTCTGCATACACATGGTCAATTCCGTAGAACTTAAAGCTTCTACTCTGATCTTGTGAGTTACAGTTGTGTATATGCTCTGCAGTTGGGTATCGCACATCATTGTTTTTTACCGCTCTTAAATGTTCACCCATCCTGTCCTTTAGCATGCGAATCGTGCTCCCCACAAAATTGCTTACATTTACATTCAATAATTTAGGTTACATACTTCGTGCTACACGTTATATTCATTCGGATTTCATAAACTTTGCCCTCATTGATTCCAAAGCTCTTGGTTTTGTCCATGGCACATCTGCACATGCCACAATGCCCGCACTTGAAAAAGCCCTTGGCATGTACATCCAACCATGTATTTGGTCGCTCTGTCCTTGGGTTGCTCGGGCTCAATCGAGCTCCCAGGGTTTGTCCCCTCCTAAATGTTATTTGCGGCCGTGTGCCCACATGTTTTACCAAAGTATTGTCTAGTTTCAGTATGCTCCAATGTTTGTTCATGCTCTGTAATAAGACATTACATACTGGAGTATAATTAGTGATCAGCCTGATCGGTTGATCCTCTTTTGTCTTTTTCTCTACTGGTTTTAAAGTAGTCCCACGTTCTATTTTGCCTACTCTTTCCTTTGCATGTCTGATAATACGTTTGTCATACCCCCTTTGTACAAACCTATTCTCCGTATCTCTAATGCAGTCACGGAATTGCATTTCCTCACTGCAATTACGCCTTGCCCTCAACATTTCACCAAATGAAATTGCTTTCACTTGGTGAGATGGGAGTGCACTTTTCGCATGCAAAATCATGTTACATGACGTTGATTTCCTAAACATGCGACTCCTCATCTAGAAAAGTAATTTCAGTCTTGCTGTGATTAGTGGTGAACCTGATATTCATGTCATTCCTGTTCAACTAGTCAAAAATTCCTCTAGTGCTCATTCTGAGCCTGTCCAGATCATCAAACAGTCATCTATAAATCTACCCCAATACAGGATAGATCATTCCATTCATTCCCTCCTGAGCACCAGATAAACCTTTCCTCCAGCCAACCCATAAATATATTAGCGTATGCTGGTGAAAAATTTGAGCCCATGGCCACGCCCTGCCTTTACCTGAACCTGTCCCCTTTGAATAGAAAATAGTTATTAGTTAAAATTAGTTCAGTCATTGCCAGTGTCATTTGTGTGTGTGACCAATGGGTTGCTGGTCTTTTCGAAAGAAAGTGGTCCAGGGCTTTAAGCCCTAATTCATTCTTTATACTCGTATATAATGAGATCACATCTAGTGTTTCCAGTGTCATTCCATCCTCCCATTGTATATCACTCAGAACATTTAAAATATGCAGCGTATCCTTAATATATGAAGGGAGGTTAGTCATGATAGGAAAATGTCCACAAATTGCGACAAACTTTCAGTGGGTCCCCCAATCCCCGACACAATAGGCCTGCCTGGTGGAAATGGCAGGCCCTTGTGAATCTTGGGTAAAGTATAGAAGCAGGGATATCTGGGTCTGTTCACTTTTAGAAATAAATATTAATCTTCATTCAGTAGTCTACTCTCATACCACTGCTTCAGATGTGTATTTATTGTAGTTGTGAGGGAAAGCATAGGGTTGGAGGCTACTCTTTCATAACACATACTATTTCCCAGCTGGTTATATATTTCTTGTTCATAATCTTCCTTGTCCATCACCGTCTATGTTTCCCCCCTTGTCCGCTTTTCTGATGATAAGTTCTGTATTGCTCATTAGTTCATTCAAGGCATGCCTTTCACCTCGTGTTAGATTATCCTTCATAAAACCACCCGGATGGGACTTGGAATCATTTGAATCCAAGTCCGCCAGAACCATTTTATGGAGGATTTCTATACTGTTGCCACTCCCGATATTAGGTGACCACTTGGACTTATTTTTCAGACCGCTAGATACTGATAGATCCGGTCTGATCTCCAAATCTTCAAGGACCTTTGCTACTGTAACTGGGTCTTCGTCTAATTCCGTGATAGATAGTAATGCTACTGTATCTTGAACATCATTAATAGTAGTTGAGAAAGAAACCATACTACATGATTGCACATCATTCAATTTATTTCGCTTAAGGTACAGAGCAAAATGTCTTTTCAATTTTAATTGTCTAATAAACTTAAATAGATCGATTTTTGTGTCACATAAATTACCTTTTACAGTAGGGCAAAAGTCTAAGTCCTTCTTGAGTAATTCTTTCATATCTTGGGAGAGTGATAATGTTGACAAGTTCACCACCTCTACCTCTTTATCATCATTCAGACTCATTCCTTCTTGTCTCATGATCTTGTTTTCATTCCTGCCGACCCCCTCCTGATCCCTCCTTTTTTTCCTCTTCTTGTTTTCTTATGGGTCCAGGACGTTTCGCCTGTTCCCGATTGCCTCTCTTTATTCTGTTTACCTCCTGCAAGATGGAAGAATTCCCTAAAGGGAGTAGTTGTCTCACCCCCTGAGCTGTATGCCCCTTCTGTCTCGCTGCCGCTAGTTGGGATACTGCTCAGGGATGTGTTACTTGAACTGATGGATACTGCCTCTGCAGACTGTTTGTTTTTATCTGTCTGCATCATATAATCATAATTTTTAGAGAACGTGAAAATTCTTCCACTGCTATAGTTTATTTTGTCGCGTTTTAATTTACGCTCTTTTCTTTGTTTGATGTCATTTTGATGTGTAATCATTATTTCCTTTAGAATCTCATAGTTCTTGAGTGTTGGGTCAGGTAGGTTAAGGGCTGCAATTTCATCTTCTAGTTGGGCGATCTCAGCTTGAAATTTTGCCACTTTTCTGTCTGAATTCTCAATTAAGATGTCCATAAAATTCATTGAGCTTGAGGTTAGCTCCTTTTCCCACACCCCTAACAGACCCTCATCGAGGTCATCATAAGTGGGCATAATTTGTGAGCGTAAGCCTCTCGGTACCCTACCTAGCTTTGCATATAGTTTAAGGGTGGCTCCGTCCCACCATTTTGACATTTCAGATCTCTTTAGCCTCTCAAGTTTGATAAATTTGTTACGTAACCCCTCGTCCTTTTGTTGTACTCCACTCCTAATAGCTTGAGTTACAGTGCTACCTTTGCACAGGTTGTCGAATAGATCAGCTGCCATTTTATCCCTTTCTGAGTTATCACTCATTATTCCTGGAACCTGTTACTCTCCTACCAGCAACAGTGCTCCCAGAGCTACCCTCCGTGCAGACAACAGAACAATCCATTGGGTGTTTTCAAGGAGAATTTTGGCGCTCATGGAATGATTCACTTTTCAATTTGTGTACTCCCTCCTCAGTCTCTTGGGTGCTTGTAATGAAATTTGGAGAAGAGAACACCCCACTTCTCCCTCTACAATCCTAGGATTGACTAAACGTTCTAACCCGTTATTACAGCACACCTCTTATCCCACAATGTCCTTCAAATCATAGCAACATGGAACAAATAATAGGGCTCTTGAAGAATTTCTTGTCCTCTTTTATTCTTTCCAACTCCAATCCCCACAAGCCAACGCGTTTCGCCGAGGTTAACAAAAACCAAATGGCTTCATCAGGGCTTGAAAATGATACAAAACCATTTTTACAAGAATATTCCCGTACAGTGCGTCATCATTTCATTACACAAAGAGTCCCTTTGTGATCCACACCCATGTGCTACCAGATCCCATCGATACCCAGTGCATCCTTCAAGCAAATGCATGGCAATGGTAACTTGTGACCTTTGTTTAACATATCCAATCTCGTATTACATTTAAAAACAATCTTATATTTACATTTCCTAAGGTCATACTTGACTTTCATTTATTCAATGGACAGGGCCCCACAATTCTTATGTGCCTAAAGTGCTAGTGCTTTGTCCACCCGAATTAAAGCTGAGATCCCTGTGTTCTTAAGGTTTATCCTCTCCAGTGCACAACTGTGAATAACAAGCATTCCTTCATAATGTACATTTTATTACCTTGATCTTTCTTTTCTGTACCTAATACAATGAAAATACCATGAAGCAAAACCAGTTGCCTTATTTACATGTATTGCAAGGTTAGAAGCAATGCGCTTTCAATCATTAGTTGCAATAATAAAGATCGATCCTACCTTTCTTCTGAAACTCGCGTTTCTTATGCTTACACCTCTGCTTGTTTTCTGGCTTTTACAAAGTCCCTCTTCACCTCTTTCGTGAAGTAATTTCTTTCTCCTAAATGATGAGAGACCAATACACCAACTCTAATTCTCCATATATCAAGCTCCCCAGTTCCTCTATTCGTGTCCCTTCTAACGTTTAAGCCTCCTACAGCCTAAATGCTGTTGTTCTTACCTCCAGACTTCTATTTAGCGGGGCAGTCAGCCGTCGGTTGTCATGCGCTCCATTCCCTTTACAAATGACGTCCGCCACTTTCTCTCGTTATTAAACCCAAAATTTAAATCTTGAAAGGCCATCCCGTGCATTATTTACAGACAGTATAACATCGCCGCTCCGTTCACTTAACCTACCCGTATCGCCGAGTGCAATCTTTATTGTCACGCTGCCGCCCGCTCTCTAACGCAGGTCTCCCCCTGTGAAATTAACATAAAGATTACAATCTATTCTTGCCGGTACTCCTGGTTCTAGGTGACCCGTTCCCCTTTATAAACGCGTCCGCTTACCTTGTAACTTGGACGCTGAAGCCCGAGTGCAGGCATCACAGTTTCCCATTGTCCGGTTTGTTTTAACCCACTCCCTCCTCTCGCTGAACATAGAAGAGGGACTACTGTTTGTTCTCCATGCCCGCCATCTTAACACAGGTTCTATTATACTATGTAAAGTTCTCAACATAATTCTTCTCCTTTTTGCCCCCTTTTTCTTTTTTTAATCCTTAATAAATAGATTCCTATTATTTCATATGCGTTCTGGCTATGGTTATGCTGGACCCGTGGGTGAGGGGACCAAACCATATATTAAGAAAGTGGTATAAGAACCATGGCTCGAGTCAGGATGATGTTGAGAGGACGTAGACTTGCTGGGGCTCACAGAACCATCCATGGTAAGTAGATAGGGACCCCACGAAGAGCGTGAGTAGTGTGTAAACACGACCACGTGCTCCGTACTAATCCTTGTACAAGTTGCGGTTGGATTTTTAAACATTAAGGACCCTTCCCAGTGGACCCTGGTAGACAGAAGGTTGGAGAGCTACCCCACCCGTGGATTCCCTAGTACCCATGTTACCTACACCAGGGAAGCTGGGTGCATATGTGTGAAGTGGTGTCAGAAAACGCTGTCAACCCCAATGGAGGACTTCAGGAAAGTGCAGCTGTGGAAGAAGGAAGAAGTGTCCGAGGATGGATTCTTGAGGAGAGGTACCTGCAAGCAGAGGGGACAGAGACTATGTCACTTGGGGTGACCAGGAGACTTGGTGGACGAATGCCCTCCAATGTCAGGTGTTGCAGGATGGATGACGAGGACCATGACTCTGCAGCTGTGAGGACCAGGTGATGCTGAGGAAGACCAGGAGCCATGCATGAGCTGTCCCACGAAGGATGTCGAGTGCTGATGGGTCGGTGTCCACCGGGAGCACCAACAAGCCTTGGCAAATGCAACCAATGAAGGAATCAAAGAAGGAGCTACGTTGGGACCAGCAAGGTCCAGGGGATTCGCCAAAATCAGGGAGTCCGGGCAGACCCCAAGCAAACAGGGGAGCCCAAAAGAAAAAAATTTGACCCTCAAAAGGACCCACAGGCTGGAGGAACTGATGTCCAGAGAGGACCACCAGCAGCTCACCAAAAGATGCTGGCCACGATGCACAAGGTGTGGCTGAAGATTCTGGTCACAGGAGATGCTCCAGGTTGGGTCTACGTGGAGCCCGAAGATCATCTTGAAAGGAAGCCAACAAGCCTTTGCAACTGCAAGTTGGATAAGGTGCACAGGGGTTTGGTTTTTGCAACCACCACTAGGGATCCTGGGCTCAAACTTGGTGAGAGGGCAGGACAGGCATCGGGAGCTGTGGAAAACCACCACCTGTGTTGCAGAGCCCATGAAGTCCGGAGAAGGAGCTGCAGACCGGTCGACGAGTCGAGGTGCCTGTGAATGCAGGGGAGGGACTCCTTCACTCCAAGGGAGATGCTTAGCAACCAAGGGAGATGCTTAGCAGTCAAAACATATAAAGGGAGTGGCCCAGCTATCCAAGGGACAGGGTACCATAAACAGTAAAAATAGAAATTCCCTTGGAGTGAATTCACATCAGATTACACTCAAACCTCACACAAATATACTCTTACCACAGTTAAAACACAATGGTGGAACCCAATATACTTATAAATCGAAACACATAATCATCATATACAGAAAAACTTTCAGCGAATATCTAAATTTATTAATCAATCTATACAATTAAAAAAAACAAATTTGACAAAAATTGGCACTTTAAAAAATATCTTTTCAATTCATATACATGTAATAAAGTAATTAAAACAAGGGAAGAGACAATAACACGTGATTTTTTACAAACTCATCAAGCAAACATTAATTCGTTAGAATCTATTCCGTTAAAGTCAAGAGTCCCATAGGTCAATCCTGACTAGATAGTTCCTCGAATTTAACAAAACAGTAGCGTCAACGCCTTTCGGTGTGTTGCCAAATATGCACCACCTTTATCAAGACTAATCTGGATGCTTGTCTCTTTCATATAAAGTATTTTCATATAAATCTAAATGAAAATAAGAAACGCATACATAAACAATGAGATAAAACATTGTAACAATCTGCTGCAATACATCAATACATCAATTACCAATAACCTACATCACAAAAAAAATATCAAAGTTAAAAAGGCACAAACACCTAAGTATATCAGATCATCAAAGTATAGTGGTTATATTCATAATTATAATAAGGTTCTCACCAGTTGGAAAGGGACCATAACCAAACATGCACACAAACACTCCTGTACACACACCCAATATGTGTATATCCCACTTATGGACTTTGCAAGTTGTATAAGATGCACAGGGGTTTGGTTTTTGCAGCCCCTACTAGGGATACTGGGCTCAAACTTGGTGAGAGGGCAGGACAGGCACCGGGAGCTGTGGAAAACCACCACCTGTGTTGTAGAGCCAATGAAGTCCGGAGAAGTTCAGGATCTGCAGACCGGTCGACTTAGTTGAGGTGCCTGCAAATGCAGGGGAGTGACTCCTTTACTTAAAGGGAGATTTCTTCAGATGTCTTTGATGCTTAACAGGCCTTGGAAGGTTCCTGTATGATTCACAGGCACAGACGATGCAGCAGGCTGGAAGGGAGACTAAGTCGGTCACAAACGAAGTCCAGTGAAGACCAGAGTGCCCAGACGGTAGAAGTAGAAGTGGTGTCTGATCTGAATCTTATTGCACGACGAATCTAGGGACCTACACCCAGGTAAGCCCTTAAGTACCTTAGGAAAAGGGTTGGGAAGATTCAGGGGAGCCTCCCAGGGGAGGGTCCGGACACTGGGGAGGTACTCCCATGTCCTTTGTCCAGTTTCGCGCCAACAGCTCAGAGAACTGGTTTGAACTGGACTATGCACAGGGAAACTAAATGTGCCCCTCTTACTGACTTTCTGGGGCTCGCAAGCGCACCCACCTTGTCCCAATACACTAAATCCTGTCTGGGAGGTGGTCAGACCTCCCTGTGACAGGATGCATATTGTTCCACATTCCTCTGCTCGAGCTTGGCTCAGGAGCAGAATACTAGAAATGTGTCTGGTCTGCAGCAACCATTTAGTGCTGTCCAGGTCTAGAAGGTTTGCACCGGAGAATCTGAGAGCCTAACAGAGGGCTCTTCCAGTGCTTGGAATCATACTTGCCACACCATTTACAGTGTGTGGGTATGATTCCAGCATGTTTGATAGCAAACATGATAGGATTTGTTGCAGCCTTTTTCGAGATGGTCATCAAATAATAACGCGATGCCCCTCTATATAGTTTATTATTATTATTATTATTATTAGAAAGATTTATAGAGCGCCTGGTTACGCGCACCGGCTTGTCCCCGCGCTATGATAAGTGGAGTAGACAGTCCAAGCAGCCATCACAGTCGCCTACCTCCCGTATAAATGAGTCTTAAGTTTTTTCCTGAAAATGGACTCTGAAGGCTCCAAATGTAACTCTATAGGCAGGGCATTCCACTGCTTGGCGGCCAGATATCTGAAAGACCTGCCCCCCATTCGGGCCTTCTTTATTTTTGGAACTTTCAGTAGCCCTGTACGGGAGGAGCGCAGATCCCGTAAAGGCTCATAACGAGTAACCAAACTCTGTAGCGGAACAGGGGCTTTACCGCTCAAGATACGGTGACACGGGGAGAGAGCCTTAAACTCCACCCTTCTCCTGACAGGAAGCCAATGTAAGGCCTGGAGCGCTGCTTTAGAGGGAGATCTCCTGGGGAGCCTCAGAACTAAGCGAGCGGCTGCATTTTGCAGCACCTGGAGGCGTTTAATAGCCTTTCCCGTGGCCCCCAGATACAGCAAATTGCCATAATCTAGGCGCGAGGTGACGAGGGCATGCACTAATGTCCAACGCGCTGTGATGGGTAGGAGATCCAAGACCTTCCTTAAGGTTTTCAGAACACCAAAGCATACCCCTACCACTCGGCCAATCTGGGGGCCAAAGGCTAGGTCAACATCAAGCCACACTCCGAGATTCCTTGCTTCCTGGCAGGGGACTGGGGTTTCTCCCAGGCAAGGTGGCCACCGTGCCGACGACCAAACAGATGGCCCTCCCCCCACCACGAGTACCTTGGTCTTGCTACCGTTTAGTTTCAAACAGTTGGCGGACATCCAGGTTGCCAGTTCTTGCATGCAAACTCTGAAACTGTCCACCGCAAGACCAGGCATGCATGATAGGGAGATGACCAACTGCGTGTCGTCGGCATAGGACACTAGGCGCAGACCATAACTTTCAACAATCGCCGCCAGCGGGGAGACATAAAGATTGAACAAAGTTGGGCTCAGGGACGAGCCCTGTGGCACGCCCTGGCCCAAACTAATCTCCCTAGAGTAGCAATCTCCCAGACAGACTTGAAAGCATCTGCTTGTCAGGAAGGACTGGATCCATCCAAGCGCTGCTCCCGATACCCCTCCATCATTCAGACACTGTAACAAGATGGAATGTGCTACAGTGTCGAATGCTGCGCTTAGGTCCAGAAGGATCAGGGCCATAGTCTGGCCCTCATCCACACCCTGTCGTATAGCCTCTACTGCCATAAGAAGTGCTGAATCCGTCGAGTGTCGAGGACGGAAGCCAAACTGAGAATCGTGGAGCAGGGAGGCCTCTTCCACAAAATTCATCAGTTGAAGGTTCACAGTTTTCTCCGCAACCTTCGCCATATATGGCAGGAGAGAGATGGGATGGAGATTTTCTAATCTTTCATAACTGATGTTAGGCTTTTTTTGCAAAGGGAGCACCACCGCCCGTTTCCAGGCAATTGGTACAGTATGGGTCTCAAAAGAGATGTCAAGTAGATGACGGATGTATGGCTCTAATACATGCAAACTGCCCACCAACCGTTTGGGCGTAGTGCGGTCCCTAGGAGAGCCTGACTTTATAGATCCACAGAGTTGGATGAGTGCCTCAGTGGGCGGGGTAGTGAATGTGGTCCGCACCCGTTGATCCCCCCTCACCCTGGTTTTCTCCTTGAGCTCAGGGCTTTTGCTGGCTTGGCTAGGGAAGGTAGAGTAGATCTTTGCTACCTTATTAGCGAAAAACTCTGCTATTCTATTGCAGCTGTCCACCGAGCAAAGTTCTTCTGGAACTGCCGCAGGCTTCCCAGCCGAAAGCGATTTATAAATTAAGAACAGTTCCTTCATGGAGTTTTCTGCTTCCTTAATCCTGATGTCATAATACGTCGTCTTAGCCTTCCTAATTAATCTGTGATAGATGCGTCTGCTAGCTGCGTAATCTGCTTTAGCTTGAATGGTGAAGGCTGTCCTCCACTGTCTCTGCGCGTTTGCACGTGACCGTAGCCGCTCGCACCTCCTCACTGTACCGTATATGGCTGCTTAACTGACAACCGGGATAATGGACTCCGTAGGCTGCAAGGGTGTCCTGCTCATGCAGGGGCACCCTCTCACTTAGAGCCAAGCACCATGCCTTCAGGAGTGCAAATGCCTGCTATAGGTGTGACTTATACGTTTTAAGTGCAGTGACCCTTAGACATAGTAAACCTATATCTTTAGTAAAGGGTGCATGCACCAACTTTCACTGGCTTCAATGGCAGGCCTGTAGTTTCCTTTTGCATGGTCTCTCATGGGGGGCATAATACATGCTTCAGCCCATGGGAGACTTCTGGGGTACCTATGCCCTGGGTACCTTAGTACCATATACTAGGAACTGATACGGACACCCCAGTATCCAGTCTGGGATGTACCTAAGAGATGAACACAACAATTTAGGGAGAAAGCAGATAGACTGTGGTCCTGATTAGCAGGATCCCAGTCAGACTACTCAAAAACAGCATCGCATCAAGCAAAAAGTGGGGGTAACCATGCAGAAGGTACACCATAACCTGGTGTACCTTCATACATCAGGTTATGATCCCCTCCCCAAATAATCGAGCGTGGTTAAAGTACCATAAAGCGTTTGAGCATGGCAGTAAATACTGGAGGGTTGTCTACATTGGGACCATAAGTATTGAGCTGTGTGTGTGTGTATTTGTGAGTGTCCAGTAAGGCCCTACACCACCAGTATCGCCCATCCGGATCAGCAATAGTTCGAAGGTGGCGAAAAGGAACCTGTTTGCTAATAATGATAGCAACCCCCCTAGAGTAGCAGTAGGATGCAAAGTATTTGTGAGGGCCCCATATAGCAAGCAATTTCTATTCCTCACCTGGCATTAAATGTGTTTCCTGTAACAAAATGATATCCACCTTGTGGCGACTCAAGGAACCAAGAACCTGCCTGCATTTTCTATAATTAAAGCCCAAGGCATTCCAAATGAACCTTAAGGATATAGCTCTGGGATTAAAAGTGTGAACTATAAATCAAAACAAAACCCAAGTCTGTTACAACAAGTTACAATAATAGTCATGCTCATGTAGCAATGATGCAATAGTTAGACATCATGGTACCCCAACCCATCCTCGCCAGGACCCAAATTCCCAGTGGCAGTCCCAAATATAGAAAACGGTGATATGAGGGGAAACTGTATAGAACGTACCAGAGAATGTCAGACATTAGAACAGAAAAAGGCCAAAAGCAGGGAGCTGCGAGACCATTAGTTCAGAAATGGCATTCTACTAGTGAGTTGAGCAAGTGTTCAACAATCGTATTAATACTCTGTGGCTCAAACCGGGTGAACTATCGCCAACGAAGAAACATCAGAGGATAAAGTATCATCAACATACCATCAGGCGTAATGAACATCTCGAAATAGCGTGAGCATCTTGAGGAGGAAACAGCAAATCAAGCCCCTACATCACACATGGTAGCAGTTGACAAATACAGTGAGTAATTTCCCTTCTTCTAGGGGCAAAGTACGTCCAGCATCTTCAAGAGGGGTGAGGGCCTCCGTGCAGGAGAGCGTGCCTTCTGCAAGAAGACCATTGTTGCAGAGGAGTCAACAAAGCTCTTAGGCGTACCCTTCCAGGAGAAGCTCAGCCTGGCGATATTTAGCATTGCATAGGTAATGCCACACTCCTGCAGCTTCTCTTTGACTGGGAGTAACTTTCTGCGAGCCTCCTGCACTGTTTGCGTAAAATCAGGAAAAAATGTGAGGCACTTGCCTTTATGTCTCCACCTCCCGTGCCTCACGGGCCAAGTGAAGCACTTGATCCCTATCACGGTAATAAAAAACTTTTACAAGGACAGGACGAGGGGTGTGCCTCAGGAACAGTCAGTGGGGCCAATGAACTATGCACCCGTTCCACCACAAAGGACTTGGAGAAGCAGTCCGCGGCAAACAAAATAATATAGTCCTCAGTGCGCCCCATTGCTGTAGATTCGAGAATGCCAAGAATATGGGCATAATTCCACCTGGTTTCCAGGTTCTCATTCTTTTATTGCACCTTGCAAAGTTCCGCCCTCAGCTCCTCCAGGATCTTAACCTGCTGTACCTGTACGTCCTCAACATCTGAAATGCAGTGCTCAGCGCCTGACTGTGTTGTCTGCTGCTTATCCATGTGATCCTTCATATCATCCTTGCGCTTAATAAGGAAATCCAGGTTACAGTTGATGGCGCCAGGCCTAATATGAATCTCCAGCAGCAGATCTTGGATATCCTCAGGATGGGTAGCTCCCAGGAGTGTGACTGTTTTCGGGCATCAAATGTAAGATGCTGCTGTTTACCATAAGACTTGCCCATGGTGAATAGAAAAATGCAGGCCCAGAGCAGAAAACAAAATTAATGAGGCAGAAAAGGTCGGACAGGATACTGTGACCCTTTGCTGGGCTAATTATAGGGAACAGGAGGATTTCACCCCACTGTCAAGCATAGGGCCCAACCACAATCAAGAGTGAGTCTGGGCTTAAATGGTGCAATGCATCCCCCACAGCAGAATTAAAAATTCAGGAGGCAGCAAAGGTAGGACAGGATACTGTGACCCTTTCCTGGGCAAACTGTAAGCAACAGGAGGATTTCACCCCACTGTCAAGCATAGGGCCCAACCACAATCAAGAGGGAGCGTGGGCCTAAGTGGTGCAATGCAGTCAAAATACAGTGCCCTAACAGTACAGCACACCTAGCACCCGGCGGGGGAGCATCGAGTAGCAGGAGTCCCATATTGGTATGCAGGTGTAAATGCCACTGTGATGCATAAATGCATGTCAGCTCACCCAGGTTCAGAATGTCAGACACGCCCAGTTGCTGTCCGGCTCCACCGGTTATTCCTGGCACATCTAGCGCCAACCACAGTCCTGGTTCCCAACCTTGACTGCTCCAACACAGCCCAAGGTATCTCGCTGCCCCAGAGATCAGAGCAGCAGCAGCGTCGCACCTCAAGAGCCAAGGGCAGCAGTCGACGATCTGGCGGCACAGGACCCTTGTAGTGGTTCTTGCTCCGGCACTCATCTGGCGGGTGCTGCAGCGGGTGCAGGCCACTGCCGCCGAAAACTGGCTTGCCGGCAAAGGATTTACATTCCGATGTCGCTGAAAAAAAGGCGCCTGGGACCGGTTTCGGGGTATCGCCCACATCAGCCAGGCTAGCTTAACTCCAGCGGCATGAAAAGCACAGGACCTATGTCAGGGAAAACCTGTCCCACTCTGGCGACAAATGCAAAAAGAACATTTGATGGACGGAATACTGAGCAATGTCAAACAATCACCCCAGTACATAGATCTGGGCCTAAATCCATTGTGTTTTTGCTCACCATGCCATTCCAGTTTGGACCCAGCCATATGCAAATCAGTCTCGACCCTGCTCCCCATAGGAACAATCCAGCCTGAACTGCCAGGCCAGGTCCTCAATGGACCGAAAATGTGCATCCTGGGACCGGTTTCAGGGTATTACCCTTCATCAGCCGGAATAGCTTGACTTCAGTGGCATGGAGAGCATGGGACCCACGTCTTGCTTTCCCTCCTGCGACATTATCCTTAACTTGCATAGTCTTTTTAAATTTTTTTTTATTTTATTAACACCTTTATTAATACAGTCGTAAACATACACAGCATACCGCCTACAACCCCCTCTGGCCGGCAATGCGATAATAATAGATGTGGTCAATAAACAGGCAGCTAGTAGTACACAGCCATATACCGTCAACCCTGGGGTACGGCGGCGCAAGGGAACTTTGGGGAAGGCGTTCAAACCGCTAGCGACTGCAGGTGTCATGACAGTGCAGACGTGAAAGCCCCCGTTCATACAGAAGTTGGCTCGTGCAGGTCGTATGCTGCAAAGTCAGTAATGTAGGTGTATTTTCTGTTTTAAGATACCCACCCTCCCAAAAGGAAACTCCCCTCTCCCCCCTCACCCAAAAACTCCCAAGAAACCCCCGTCCCCCTCCCCCCTGTTATCCAACCCATTCGCTAACCTACGTGCTACAGGAAATGCCACGCTAAACCTTGTGCCAGTGTCCACATCCTTTGCCCTGAGTGTAACCACTCCGGAATGTTCCGAGTGTGTCCCATTCTCACCCTGTGTAATATCCCGTGTGTACCACTACCAGCCTTTCACCACAGGGCAGCCGGGCATCGATACTCCACCCAGCCGTCACTGTGTCTCCCAGTTCGCTGACGCACCCCCCCGCTCCTTGAGTTCACAGGGGTACACCGTCTATGTGTTTGTTATTGCACATCCTCCCCCTCTTCCCGCTGTGTGTCCACAGTGTCATCCCTAGTGCATCTAAAAGTGTTATATAGGCCCCAGACATTTTTCGGCCTGCTGGTGGGAGGGAGGAGCTCACTGTAGTGTTCCGCTTGCGTGCAGCAGTATACCATATCCCTAGCTCACCGTTTCTTGGTCGGTGTCGGCCCTCTCATCCAACACTGCGCCACTGTACGTCTCGCCAGTAATAGTCCCATATCTGTCAATCGCCTGTATGCCACCGGTAAGGGCTTCGAATAGCCCAGCAGTGCCAAAGCCGGGTCTACCGGAAGATCATTCATGATCCAGTATCTCGCTTAGTTCCGAAATTACCGCCACCCAGAACTCATGTATCCTACGGCAGCCCCACGCCACGTGTAGGAAATCTGCCACCGGTGCGTGGCAACGCTCGCATTCGGGGGACTGCCGGAGACCATAGCGATGTAAGCGCTCAGGAGTGTAATACACCCTCTGCAAGAATTTAAAGTGTATCAACCTGTGTCGCCCATTCAGTGACAGCTTCCTAGTATTGACACAACAATACGTCCACATATAGTCGTCTATCACGATCTCCAGGTCATTCTGCCAGGCCAAACGGGCCTTGGAAGGTTCTTGCACTCTATAGGAGACAATGCTCTTGTATAAGTGCGCAGTCATATGGCGCGGAGATGCAGTAGCTATAACGTGTGAGAGTTCCGGAAGGTCCGGTGGCTCCGCCAGGTCTGGGCCCAGGGCATCCTTCAAGGCGCTCCGAACTCTGTGGAATTGAAACCGCTGTAGCGGCATCGGGCTATCCACTGCCTGGGCAATCTGGTCCCACGTTTTAACTTTCCCATTGGTAAACAGCTCTCCCGCAGTCTTAAGCCCCAGCGCATGCAGGGCTCGGATCACGTTCCCGTCCCCGATGGGGGCCAGCCACTGCAGCCATTCCACCGCCATCAAGGGGGAGTATAGCAGCTCTCCCTCCCTGGCCTTCAATAACGCATTCCGAGCGTGCTTTGTAGCCGTTAACGAGTCTAGTACACCGACCCTACGATCCACAGGGGTGCAGACTGTGGCTGGGAGCGGAAGTGGGTCCGCAAAAAGCTGCTCCATCCGCACGTGTGGGATGTTCCTATCACCATGAATCCACGTGTGCAGATGTGTGGCCTGAGCCACCCTATAGTATCTCTCTAGATCAGGCGCTCCAAGCCCACCCAGCTCATACGGGAGCGTGAGCGTGTTCCACTTAACCCGCGGCTGCCCACCTCCCCAGGCCAAGCGAGTCATGAGTTTCGTTAGGTGCAGAAAGAAGGCTTTCGAGAGTATAATGGGCAGAGAGTTAAACAGAAATAAAAATCTCGGCAGAATCACCATCTTCATGATGGCTATGCGGCCCATCAGGGAGAGTGGGAGCTTACACCACCTTTCCACGTCGTCCTCACATTTACTGAAAGCCACCCCATAGTTTTCACTAAATAGCACCTCCGGGTCCGTGTGAATCTTTATGCCAAGGTATCGTACCGGGTCCGTAGACCAGTGTAAAGGATATTCCATCTCAAAGCGATCTGTCACCGGGGTCAGTGGGAACACCACCGATTTCTCCCAATTAACCTTTAGGCCCGAGAGGGCGCCAAAACGTACTACCTCTCTTAGAACGGGGGAAAGATTCGATTCCGGATTTCGCACATAGAGTAATGTATCGTCCGCGTACGTCGAGACGATTATTTTATATGTCGGAAAACTAACCCCCCGGTGCCAGTGGTATTCCCGCAACGCACACGCTAATGGTTCAGCAATGAGGGCGTACAGTAACGGGGATAGGGGGCAACCCTGTCTCGTGCCTCTGCTGATGGTGAAAGGGTCCGAAACGCGATCTCCCAGTCGCACTCTGGCCACTGGTCTCCAATACTGCTGATGGTGAAAGGGTCCGAAACGCGATCTCCCAGTCGCACTCTGGCCACTGGTCTCCAATACAGCGCGCCAACCATTTGTAAAAACTGCTCACCCAAACCCGACAGAATCGAACGCCTTCGCCATATCCAAGAAAATCGCGACTGCTTTCGCATCTTGTCGCACATGTTGCATTGTGCCCAACACTGTGCGTATGTTATAGGTCAAGTTCCTTCTAGGTACAAAGCCAGACTGTTCTGGGGCAACCATCTCTGGCGCAATGAGGGACAGTCTGGTGACCAGGACCTTGGCGTAAAGTTTGGCGTCTACGTTCAATAGGGAAAGTGGTCTGTACGAGCTGCAGACATTGGAGGGTTTGCCCGGCTTCAAGATGGAAACCAATAGGGCCTCTCTCATCGTACAGGGCATGCTACCCTCCTCGCATATCTCGTCGAACAAGGACAACAGGTGGGGAATAAGTTTGTCCTTAAAAGCCTTCTAGAACCCCACTGTCAAGCCGTCTATCCCGGGAGCGCTGTGCACGCGCATGCTAGCTAACGCCTCAGAGATCTCGTCTGCTTGTATGGGTGACATGAGAAACTCCCTGTCTGACTGAGCCAAAAACGGTAGCTGTATATGTTCCAGGTAGTCGTCCATGTCAGACTCTAGATCTTCTGTTTTAGTAGTGTACAAGTCAGAGTAATAGTCACGGAATGCCGTGATAATCTCCTCGTCCGTCGTGACCGTGCTCCCTCCTGAGGTTACAAGTTCTGTCAATCTGGGGGCTCTACCGGTGTTACGCAATATTCTGGCTAAAAGCGAGCTAGGTCGCTCGCTCTCACCGTAAGTTCTCGCCGAGGCATACTTCCCCATGTAGCAGACCTCCCTATCCGCCTCCTCGTTGAATTCCGAGATGAGGGATCGAAGTCTGTCAGCTATAGAGGGGTCTGGGTCAGTCAAAAGTTGAGTCTCCAGGTCAGCTAATTGGGATTCCAGGGAGCGCAGCCGCTGTCGTATGGCCTTTAATACACTGGAATGCTTGGTCATAGCTATCCCGCGAATGAAGACCTTGAACGCCTCCCAAACCGTGTGAAAGGTATCCACGTAGCCTAAATTCTTCTCGAAGAAGAGGTCGATTTCCTCTGCCATTTCCCCTCTAAAAGTGTCATCTAACAGGGCGTACGGAGGGAATCGCCAGGTGAATGGGGGGATCCTGCGATTCGGCGTCTCCAGAACCAGTAGTATCGGCGAGTGATCAGATAGCGTTCGCGCAAGTACAGTGCATGCCAAAATTCGGCCAGTGATGGAGTGAGAGGCCAACCAGTAGTCAATTCTGGTGTGTATGTCATGAAAGGAAGAGTAGTGAGTGTACCCACCCCTGCCCGCATTCCTGCTTCTCCACACATCAACCAGATCCAGTGTCAGCAGCTCAGCCTGGAGAGTCACCGCCGCTGCAGCCGGTTTCCTCGCGGGGCCGGAGGACCTGTCTAACTCTGGGTCCAGCACTAGATTAAAATCACCCCCCCCAGAGCATGTGTGCCGAGGCATACGTTCTACAGCAGAGGGCTAGCTGGGCGAAAAAGTCAGGGAAGTCATAATTCGGGCCATATACATTAACCACAATTAAATCATGTCCTTTCCCCTCGCATCTCGTAATTAGATAACGGCCCTCAGGGTCGGCTTTAATCGGCTGCAGAACTAGCTTGGAGTGAGGGTTTACCCACGTCAAAACTCCCCTAGAGTGTGTAGTAAAACCCGCCACTGTAGAGTTCCCCAATAGGCCCCTGTGTTGTGGCATCTTGCTCGTGAGTGGTAAATGGGTTTCTTGAATGAGAGCCAGGTCTACATGGTGTCGCTGTAGATAATGGAGCACCTTCCTTAGCTTTCTGTGATCATTCAGACCTCTGACATTCCAGGTTAACACTCGCAAGGTATCTATAGGATTTTCCAAGTTCGTCACAGGGGCATTAGGCATTGGAGGCAGCTCAAGGCAACCTAATAGTACACGGCCACAATACCACAAACAGTTCCCGAGTCATCTGAATAAGTCAGCGAACATTCTGCGAACAGTCCCCTACCCCCCCATCCCCACTCTGTCTACCCTCCACAAAAACATTAGCTCCCATAGTACCACACTCCATCCCCCCGCCCACGGCAGACCCACCCCAACCCGGTCCGACAGTAATCTACCCACCCCACTCCCCAGCAGACCCACCCCAACTGTGTTCAACCAACACAACAGTGTGCTTAACGCGCGGGGCCTAGGTAGCCAAGTGTCATAGTCTCTACCTATGTCTCAGAACGCTCGTGAGCCCCTCCACCCGCTCCCGCCATGCACAGTAACCCCAATTAGTGCAACGTTTCATAACTGTGAAAATTATCTGGTTCGCACCAAACCTGTGTGAGGCGCACTCAAGACCATGTCCGGTAAGTGTTCCCAGTTCCAGGCCATTCGCCACCGAATGTCACCAGAGAAGACTCATGTGATAGTTCCCAGCGGGCGCAGGGACCAAGGGTGTGCTGACATGCAACTAGCGTAGCCTCCCCCTCCATGGACCACCCCCCTCCCAATACCACTTATCTGTATAGCTTGCAGGCTCCATAAAGTGCTTCAGGTGTCCCATCTCCTCTCCAGGTGGGAACTGCTAAAGTCCGATCCGGGACACCGCTGCTCAGACGCAAGGTGGACAATGGGGCAATGAAAGAGATCAATCCTGATCGTCCAGCCGGCTGTCGGTCTCATTGTCCTCGTGGTTCTTTTCCGAGCTCGTTTTCAGTTCCTCAGACCAACGCTTCATCGCTTGTTGCAGCGCCTTAGGATCCGTGAAGATATGGGAATGGCCTCCCTTGTTGACGCGCAGCTTGGCCAGGTACCGCAACGCATAGTCCAGGCCCATCTCCCTGAGACGCTTTTTGTGCGGGATAAACTGTTTCCGCTCCTCCTGTACTTTCGCTGTAAAATCTGGGTACAGCAAGATGGCGGACCCCTCATATTGCAGTTGTTGTTTTGACCGCGCCAGGCGGAGTGCAGTGTCCCTGTCCCTATAGTTAAGTAGTTTCGCTATGATAGGGCGCGGAGGCGCTCCAGGCTGCGGCCGAGGTGCTAGCGACCTATGCGCTCTCTCCACTGTGAACATAGCTGAAAACACTCCGTCTCCCAGGAGTTTCGTGAGGAGCTGCTCCACGAAGCGCTCCATAGGGCCCGTAGATGTGCTCTCCGGAAGGCCCGTGATGCGTAGATTACAGCGCTGCGAGCGCGCTTCCAAATCTTCAGTCTTGTCCTGCAGGGCCTGCATCATCCTCTCCAACTTTCTTTGCGCCGTATCTAGGTCCGTCTGTGCCTCTTCAACTTCCGTCATCCTCCTTTCAGCCATATCGTGTCTCTCGGCGTGCTTGTCTAGCCGTTCCGCCATCCGATCCATTCTGTACGACATAGCGTCTAACTTGGACCCCAGGGCAGAGATACTAGTCTGTATGCCTTGCTCCATGGAGAGCAGCATGGCCTTAATGTCTGAATCAGTGCCCCGAGCCTAGGGCCATCTTCTGTAATCGGGCTTTGCTGTAGTAACCGCTTCTGCGAGAAGGGCAGCTTACTTTGGGTCCTGTCGCCTTTGCCCATCTCGCCACGATAATCGCTTGCAGACTGTGAAAAGGCGTGGAACTCCCGAGGCAGGCCACAGCACGTGTATTCTGAAGGACTGGGTTCTTTAAGACCCAGCGGTGCCAGGGCACAACACCTGAAACCTTCGTGGGTAACCTGCTCCGGCGTACGAATCACAGAGACACGGGACACTTCCTTCGGCGTCAACGATTCAAGGTTTATTTGCTGCAGGGAACACAGATATCACGACAAGTACAACTCGTGCAACTTGAGGAGACTGCTTCAAATTGGTTCTGTGGATCGCTCCTTTTATACAGTTTTTACCCATAGGACAACATGGTACACAAAGTTTTACAACCCGGTTCCCACCATTATCCCCCAGAGGGGTCGCTTTGGTCACTTTGATACACATAAGGTCCGGAACATAAGTGCGGAAACATTTGGCGGTTCCCAACTGTAAAAACCCATCTTCCCAACATTAGTGCATTCCAATCGGCAGTAAAACAGATCGAAATAGGAACAAAGACAGGTGCAGAGGAAGACGGAGACAGTGGGGAGATCGGAAAGGGTGTAAAAGGGGAGGTATCGGGAAACACGAGATACAGGCATCAAAGGTACGTGCCTAATGAGATGCACGGCTGAGACAATAAACCGGCACGGCGAGATGAGCCTCGAGCGGGGCCATCTGCCTTACAATATCATCCCCCTCGTCATAAAGACACTTACAAAGGACATGTGTCTTCCGCAAATATCTTGGGAGTCCCAGGGTCGCGAAGCGGACAGCGTCCGTTCGCTGGCTACTTGAGGGCAAGAGACAAAATGGATGCCGTATCTAAGATGGAACCCGTGGGTACAGATGAAAAACCCACATAACAAACGAACGGTTTAGGTTAGCACAGCGAAACTGCGCACACTTACTAAACTCGTCATTTGCGGTTCATAGATACCAGACTCGACCATATTCGTGCGAGTCGAAAACACCACTTACAATTGTCTCGGAACCTCAGACGCTCCTTTTGCCCTCATGTAGGCAAGCACTAGTCAGAATCATATTCGATATTCATCAGACCATCGAGATGTTGCTGTAGCATAGCTCTGTCCAACCGAGTCCCCTTGGTAACAGGTGGCTGTCTCATACACGTTGTAGCACAGAGGCCACATA
This sequence comes from Lissotriton vulgaris, assembly GCF_964263255.1. Lineage (NCBI taxonomy): Eukaryota > Metazoa > Chordata > Amphibia > Caudata > Salamandridae > Lissotriton > Lissotriton vulgaris. The sequence goes on along the minus strand of NC_141685.1, from coordinate 1,883,006,968 downwards.
AGGCAGGACCGCACTGCACACAAAGGCAACACGTGAACAGGAACACCACAACGACTCCGATGATCATCAGAATCTTCCAACCCCAAGTCGACATCAGGCCCCAAAACCATCCAAGTAGCGTCCAATCCCCTACATCCACGTGTATGGATTCGGAGATCTTATGCAACCTCGAGATGGCTTGATAGACAGTTGGAGCGTTATCTGGAATGAAAATGCAGCAGCTCGAATGGATCACCTTACATACCCCACCTCGATCTGCTAAGATGACATCTAAAACCATACGGTTTTGTAACGTCATAAGTCTATCCGCCTGAAGTTCAGTGGTGATATTACCAAGGGCACTGGCAGTAATATTAGCTGTTGATTCTACCACTCGAGTCAACTGTCTCAGGTTCCTACTATTAACCATAGGTCCCCAAAACGGGAGGAAATCCTTGAAAAAGTCTCCTGCCTCTTGACCGGCAGTATCCTCTTCGCTAATTACGCCTCGCTCAACTCTAGTCTTATGATAATCGGCATCTGCAGTGAACGTCGGAGGCAACAGATTTGCAATGAAGCATGAGCCCATGAAGTCAGCGGGCAACCATGCGTATGCACGATCATGACAGATAAAGTATGTACCCTTGGCAGCCAGAAACACAGGGGACGAGAACATCGGCAGAATGTAATTTTCAGTGCAAGCACTTGCTCCAAGTCGGGCTTGCGATCTTCGGCCACGACCTATGAGGCAAAAATTACCAATGTGGGGTACGACCCATATCGGAGGCGAGCTTTTAAGCTGCTTTTCACTGGTGAACACACTATATTCACCTCTACTTAGGACCCTATAGGCTTGTACCTCTTCTTCGGGAATGAGCGAGGGATCATAGATATCGCTATCTAGATCCTCTATTGCTATCGACAAAGGTTTTTGGTACGAGGTAGGACCAGAGTAGGGAGAACGTGGTTCTCGAATGGGGTGGAAACCCAGTGCACTTCGAAACATTCTCTGAAATGCTCGAGCAGACCCTTGGGAGCTATACGGTAACACCAGATATGGAATTCCCTTATCCGTAGTATGTGGCATCAACCCACACACCCAACAATTAGTAGTGTTAACCACTAACTGATGCTGATGAAGGAGCTGAATAAAGGAATTGTTGCGGAATTCTACACGTCTAGCCTGTTCGTGTTCGGGTAAGATATGAAAGGAATGAGGAGAAACAGTGGAGGTAAGTTTAGGGTCAGGAGTAGGAGTAGGTATAGCAGAAGGTAAGAAGTAAGACATCGTGTAATACACCCCACCCGCCAATAATGCAGAAGCAGTCAAAAACAATACAAATATTTGGAATATAAAACATTTGGTACGACTGAGTTGCTGCAGCTTGAATCTATGAGCCTGAGCTCCTTCCAAATCGTTCAGCTTCGAGAATGCCATTCCCTACGACCGTCCGCAACGTTTCTTGACGCACTTCGTTCTGTGTAGCAATAGTCAATCCCTAGGAGTTCCCAGGAACCGACGGCCTTTAACCTAGCGTCAAGACCCACTATCCAGAAGGAAGTACGCGCGCGGCCCTACGGCCTTCAATGCACAATATATATGCAAAAACAATGTCTCTCAGCTATGAAAGCAAAAAGTGTAAGGAACGAAGCTCAATGAATATATACAAAATAATTACAATGGTACGAATGTTCAAAACTGATCACGGAAAACGGGATAATGCAGTTGTCAATACAGCAAAGCAGGATCTTTTATTAGTCTTTAGTGCTAGATCGCAAAAAGTATCGGGTTTTCCCAGGACGTGTCTGTTCGTCAAACAAAGGATCCGTTGAAGGGACAGCGTCCTGTTGATCAGCTGAATGTTTTGGTCTTGAGTCCTTTGCTGACAATTGTTCAACAGTGTCTCTCTGCTGCACTGGGGATTCTCCGACAGGTTGTGCGTCGCTAAAAGGTACAAACGCCGGCAATCCTTCGGTTTCAGTTGATGCAATGCCTTTCCTCACCCACGAGTCTGCTGGCAACGGGATGGGGACTTTCTTGGTGTGGGTGGCGTGCACCCAATTCTTCCGCCCCTCAAGACGAACTGCAGTTCTCGTGGCAAGGAGGACCTGGAAAGGTCCGGTGAACCTCGGGTCCAAGTTGTTTTTGCGCAAAAAGTTCCGCGTCACCACCCAATCTCCGGGCTGGAGCTGGTGGCCTGGACCCTCCGTCTGCGTCGGCAATGCTTCGTGAACCTGTTGGTGAATTAACCTCAGTTTAGCAGTCAAGTCATGAAGATAATCGATCAACATTGGGTACTCAAGATCACGAAAAATACCTGGCCTAGGAACCCCCCACACATTCGCAGGACGACCGAACACTATTTCATAGGGACTAAGCCCTACTCGGGAGTGTACAGTCGCCCTAGTTGACAGTAATGCTAAGGGTAAAGCGTCAGGCCACGAAAGACCAGTCGTAGCCTGAATCTTCGCTAGCTTTAGTTTAAGGGTGCCATTATACCCTTCAACCAAACCAGCTGACTGGGGATGATTGGCGCTGTGGAATTTCTGATTAATCCCAAGGCCCTTACACACACTCTTCATCACACTACCCACAAACTCACTTCCGTTATCTGACCACACGACTCTAGGCATTCCATACCGAGGAAAATATTCCTTCAGCAGGATTTTCGCAGTAGACAAAGCAGTATTGTCTTTGAGAGGATAGGCCTCGATCCATCGGGAGAATGCGCAAACCACAACTAAAACGTATTTCAGGTTATTGCATCGCTCCATATGGATGAAGTCCAATTGAATCACCTCAAAGGGACATGAAGGGGGAGCAAAACTGCCAGGAGGAGTTGGGGTTCCCTTGCCAGGATTGTACATCATACACACCATACAATTCTTCACCAAACGTTCAGCGCATTTCGTAATACCATCATTCTTCCACACAGGGGACAGCAATTTGCAAATACCTTTCGTGCTAATATGTGCTAACCCATGCGCCATTGTCACAACAGCCAGCACATACGCATCCGGTAACATCCATCTTTTCTGATCAGACAAATCAATCCAACAACCATTCGCATCCAACTTTCCCGTACTTTCTTTCCACTTCGTCTTTTCAGTGTCGGTGGCTTCATTCTGAATTGCTTTCACACTCTCGATAGTGTCCTCACACATACTCGACTCTGTAGGCCACCTAACCGAACTCGTCACATACATTCGAGTGCTAAGGTTCCGGGCAGTCTCCTTAGCAGTCTCATCCGCAAACGCATTACCACGACCAACATCATCCGTCACCTTACGATGCGCACTACATTTAACAATCGCAACTTGCTTAGGCAATGTCAGTGCATCCAAAAGATCATTCACAAGCTGGCCATGCTGAATCTTCGTACCATGCGACGTCAAGAAACCTCTCTCTCTCCACAATCGTCCAAAACTATGTGCGACGCCAAATGCATATTGGCTGTCGGTAAACACATTCACACGTTTCCCTTTCGCTAACACACACGCTCTAGTAAGAGCAATCAGCTCTGCAGCTTGGGCAGAATTCTGATTTAATCTTGCAGTCTCAACAACAGTATTCAACGTTACAACAGCATAAGCAGTAGTCACATCGCCATTCGGCAACTTAAAGCATGACCCATCCACATACAATGTACCATCCGGATCTTCCAATGGGGTGTTTTTAAGGTCCACTCGACCCTTTGTTTCTTCTTCAGTCCTCAAGTAACAATCATGTTCTGCTACTACATCTGACTCTGTGCTAATTGGTAACAAAGTTGCCGGGTTCAGAACATTACAACGTTTTATTTGAATGTGGCTTGCCAACAGCGTTAACTCGTACCCAGACAACCTTGCACTCGTCAAGTGCTGAGTTTTCGTACGATTCAAAAGAGTATCGACTGCATGCGGAACCATCACCGTAAGCATATTATCCATGACCAATCCTGCTGATTGTCGGATGGAGACCGCGGCTGCCGCTGTTGCCCGTAAACAACTCGGCAATGCTCTAGCTACCGGGTCCAAGGTCGAGGAAAAATATGCACATGGACGTTGCTTACCACCAAAAGGTTGCGTTAAGACACTCAAAGCACAACCTTCCCTCTCGTGAACATATAATGTAAACGGCTTGCTGTAGTCGGGAGTACCCAACACAGGAGCCGAACATAATGAATCACGCAGTTCAGAAAAACTTTTCTGACATTCCTCCGTCCATGGTAAAGGAGTTGAAACATCCTTGCACGTAAGAGCCACTAATGGTTTCGCTAGCAATGAAAAATTTGGAATCCATTGCCTGCAGTACGACGTGATACCTAGAAAGGCACGCACATCTCTTTGGGTTGTTGGCACAGCCATGCGTGCAATTGCTGCAATTCTCTCTGGGGTCAACCTCCTTCCCTCCTTTGACAATAAGTGACCTAGATAGGTTACTTCTTGACAACAATATTGGAGTTTAGAAGGGGACACCTTATGATTCAACTCACAGAGATGTTGCAGCAACGACACCGTAGCAATTTTGCAAATGTCCTGAGTATCAGCAGCCACCAATAAGTCGTCGACGTATTGGATTAAGGCCGCACCAGCCGGCAACCTAAACGCATCCAGTTGACCCTTCAAGGCTTGACTGTAAATTGATGGACTTTCACAGTAGCCCTGAGGAGCGCGTTTGAACCGGAAGCTGCGTCCACCAAGAGAGAAACCGAAAAGGTCTCTGCTCTCCTCGGCAATCGGGATGCTGAAAAACGCATTTTTCAAGTCAATCACCGAAAACCACGATGCAGAAGCTGGAATCAGAGTCAGTAGCGCCGTGATGTCAGGCACAACAGGGAATTGAGGAACCACAATTATATTCACCTCCCGTAAATCGATAACAAAGCGATAAACAGGCGGTTTCGAAGGATCAGTACGTTTAAGAATAGGCAGTACAGGACTGTTGCACACGTTTCCCCGAGTCTCTTCAATAACATCTTTCTCGATCAAATCATAGGTGATCGCTAACAGTGCTCGTTCACCATCAAGGGAGATACGATATTGGGGAATACGTGGCAATCGCACATTAGATTTCAACTGAACAACATAAGGGGAGATATCAAGTAGGCCCACATCGTTGGGACCTGTCGCCCACAAAGACGCAGGAAGAGAACTCAATTCCGGTGGAAGCTTGTCGAGAGACAAGTACATGGGAGAGACAACCCTCTCTCCTAACGTAAGCTGTACACCCGCAGGAGAACAATACAAAGTCGCATACAAACGTTTAAGCAAATCCAGGCCCAAAAGATTTTCACCACAACCTGTGGTTAGAATCAACGGAGCTTCTAGTTCACGAGGCCCAATTTTAAGGGGCAAAGGGCACGAAACTGGATTGCTAACGGGGGCGCCAGAGAATCCAACGGAAACATTTGTTAAGCCAGACAAAGGTGCGCCAGGGAGTTTCGAATGCTTAATGGAACTTTTCGCTGCACCAGTGTCCAACAGAAAAGGCTCAACGACGCCCGATGTAGCAACTGCGACGTAAGGCCCTCTCTGATCAACCGGAACTGATACCGCTCCCTCTCCTTGTCTTTGGCTATCCTAGTAATTACTGTCGTCAGTTCCCTGATCGACGTAATAATCGTCTACATTGTACTGCGCAGATCGTCCTTGCGACGATCCACGTTGATCGAAACAATTATCGGAATTTGATGAGTTATCTGAACGATCGCTCTGAGCACCACGACCCCTACCACGTGGTGCCTGCTGCGAACCACCACGACCTCCTCTAGATGAGTTACCACTATTACGTTCGTTTAGAACAGGACAATTGAATTTAATGTGACCCTCTTGTCTACAATAAGCACATTGATTGTGCCCCAACGAGGATCTTTGGGAAGAGGAGTCATTACGAGTTTGGGATCGGTTCGATTGCGGTTGCGATCTATTTTGTTGCGAATTATTCTGATTTGAACGTGGAGGATACGCTTGCTGAAGCAGCACTTTAGTTTTGAGCTCTTTCGTCTTTTTATCAGCACGGTCATTCTCTTCTTTCTCTCTGTTCTCATAATATTGTGCCGTAGCCAATATCTGAGCTGAAGTAGAAACGGCCCATGCACTTTCTGAATTCCTCAATTTATTGCTCAAATCGGGCAGCAAGTTCGAAACAAATTTATCCACGAACAACCTCTGACCACCCTCAGTGCTCATATCCTGACCACTATGGTCAATAAATGCCTCCTCGAACCTCGTAAAGAAGTCGGAAACACTCTCGTCCTTCTTCTGCTTACAAGCTGATAATTTGTCCCAATTTACCCTCATAGCTGGCATAAGAGTTTTCATTAATGTTATAATCCTTTGAGGAAGGTCAACAATCAGCTGGTCGGGTTTAGCAGCAGCCGTTTGTCCGGCATCCGCCGCTACAATGGCAGCCCAAGCACCACCTAATTCATTTGGATGGTTTTCATGGCGAATCTTAGCCCATACCGGTTGCGGTACGACATTGCCGAACAACATATCGATATCGGCAAGATTCATTACCGTAGCATCTACGAGCTGCGATAATTCTTTGTAATACCCTGTAGGATTTTTGCGAGGGTCAGGCAAAGATTGCTTCACCTGTAACACTTCTGAGCGTTTCCATGGGAGATGTATCCATATTCTCTGGAAATGCCCCACTGTCGTCGGAGGAGCGGCATTAGGATTAGGTGGTATCCAAACCGGTGGAACTTCTCGCATAGGGAACTGACCAGACTCGTCAGGCTGTCTTTCAATATCCTCAACAAACAAGGCTTGAGGTATAGGAGTGGGACGAAAAGATAGCAACCGTTCAACGGCTCGTCGGACGTTAGTATCCACTATCAGTCCAGCCGAAAACTGAAGCTGTAAATCAGACAACGCGGTCAGCACCTCGTCAGGTGCGTCGGCTGATATCTGATCACGAAGGACCTTGCACATTTCCTCGAACACAAATCTCTGGGTTGGTATATTGAACTGACAAAATGTGTCGAGTACAATACGGGGTGGATTTCTAAGGGGGTGCGTCATCCAACCCATCGCCATATTATATAGCGAAACACGTTCCCTATTACCTGGAAGCTGACTACGTCTCTGAGGACCATCTGAACCAGCGGACCCAAGAACAGGTCCGAGCGAATGAAAGAAGCTAGCCGCAAGAGGAGAATTACGACTACGAGTAGAGGGGGACGTATAGGACGCAGGGCTAACAAGTGAAGGAGTAGAAACAGAAACAACAGCAGGGGTTAACAAAGCAGGAGCAGTAGCGTGAGCAGGAGTATGTGGAAGCGGAGGAGCAGTAGGAATAGCAACAGACGAAGGAGCAGGGACAGTCGGAAGGACGGGTGCAGGTTGAGGAACAGGCAAAGGAAGAATAGGTGCAGGGACAGGTACAGGGGGAATCACAGGGGCTGTGGTACCCTGTACGTACGGAGGTGGCGATTTCATAAGATAGGACATTAAAGGATCCTCAACTGACTCATCCTTCTTTTCCGGCTCCGTAGGCAAAGCAGGATAGCATTTATCTATAGTCATACGCTGTAATCTGTCAAACACTTCCTTTTCCCTAACCTCCTTATCATGCTGGAACTGCTCTGCTTTCTTTACAATGGTACCAGCACTATCTCTCTGATTTCGTTTAGTCTGTCTGATTTCTTTCTGTCGGGCTTCTTTACGCCACAACCGAAAGGCATCAAACATGGCCGGCCTTGACTTTTTCGCGAACAATTTAACCTCTAGATTATCTAAGATCGGGGCTTCGAAGCTACCATGTGGTGGCCAGCGAAGGTCACCATCTTTCTTTGTATATTTAATCCAGTAATCATTGAAAGTAATCGGGCCTAGCCCATGTTTGCTGTACAATTCATAAGTGGGAGTTCCAACCGGAGGTATCGGACACGAGTCCTCCAGTCGGGAATCCGTACCACAAGGTCTGAAACAACTAAACAAAGTACTGCGACCAGGCATCTTGCACACTAGCCGAGTTTCACAAACTTCAAGGGTTACGGGATTTACCAAGTCCCAGCAAAGAACAAAACCCTCGGTTTTTGGCGGCTGCAGTCGTCAAACAACACAACAAAGTACCAAGAACTACAAATGCAATGGAACCATGCAACCACTAAGTAACCACAACCAAGGACTCTGGGAGCGACCCACAAATACTTAACTCAAAGATCGATGGCGTCTTCAGGAAGGCCCGTCAATCGTCTCGCTCTACCAAGGTCTACGCCAGGCGCCAAAACAGGTCTACAGTCAGGGCAGCAGTCCGTCGCAGCCGTCAGGAGGCGGGAATCTTCGCGGGAAAAGTCTTCGGGCCACTTATTTCGACAACAGGATCGATGAAGCGGAGTGCACCTTCCCTCGGAGATTTCACACGAAGTTCCTCACGATCGTCGGGCTTGGACCGGTACCACTGATGCAGCCCCACATTGGGCGCCAACTGAAGGACTGGGTTCTTTAAGACCCAGCGGTGCCAGGGCACAACACCTGAAACCTTCGTGGGTAACCTGCTCCGGCGTACGAATCACAGAGACACGGGACACTTCCTTCGGCGTCAACGATTCAAGGTTTATTTGCTGCAGGGAACACAGATATCACGACAAGTACAACTCGTGCAACTTGAGGAGACTGCTTCAAATTGGTTCTGTGGATCGCTCCTTTTATACAGTTTTTACCCATAGGACAACATGGTACACAAAGTTTTACAACCCGGTTCCCACCATTATCCCCCAGAGGGGTCGCTTTGGTCACTTTGATACACATAAGGTCCGGAACATAAGTGCGGAAACATTTGGCGGTTCCCAACTGTAAAAACCCATCTTCCCAACATTAGTGCATTCCAATCGGCAGTAAAACAGATCGAAATAGGAACAAAGACAGGTGCAGAGGAAGACGGAGACAGTGGGGAGGTCGGAAAGGGTGTAAAAGGGGAGGTATCGGGAAACACGAGATACAGGCATCAAAGGTACGTGCCTAATGAGATGCACGGCTGAGACAATAAACCGGCACGGCGAGATGAGCCTCGAGCGGGGCCATCTGCCTTACAATATCATCCCCCTCGTCATAAAGACACTTACAAAGGACATGTGTCTTCCGCAAATATCTTGGGAGTCCCAGGGTCGCGAAGCGGACAGCGTCCGTTCGCTGGCTACTTGAGGGCAAGAGACAAAATGGATGCCGTATCTAAGATGGAACCCGTGGGTACAGATGAAAAACCCACATAACAAACGAACGGTTTAGGTTAGCACAGCGAAACTGCGCACACTTACTAAACTCGTCATTTGCGGTTCATAGATACCAGACTCGACCATATTCGTGCGAGTCGAAAACACCACTTACAATTGTCTCGGAACCTCAATTCACAAGTTTATGCTTCCCGAGGTCGTCTCCACACCCCGATCCACCCTCCGGCGGGTGGCAGAGAGGGAAGACTTCCAGCCCTATGCAATCGCCGCCTCACCTCGGGGGTACACGCACTACTTCGACCCAGGGTGTGCGCCGCAGCGGCCAAACAGAGCAGGCCGCGGCTCCGAAGGAAAGGCCAGCCGGGGGAGTGAGGAGGCGGGGGTCCTGTTGCCAAAGGAGCTGGCCCTGTGCCGACCAGGGAACGCAATTCACACCAGGTGCGATGTCATCGGCCGCCCTGAGAGCGCCTTGTCCCACCAACTCACCAGGCGCGGTATAGGAGAATGGCGCGAAGTCCCTCCAGGGGGTAGTCCTCCGCACTACTCAAGTTAGCCAGGGTAGGAGCCTCCAGAGCAGCCCCCGACGGTGTTCGTCACGCTGTGAGGCCTCGGAGTCATCCAAGGTCGGGCACTCGTCCGCCTATTGCTTTGGGAGGGGCCGTGGCACCCCTCCGCTTTATTGTGAGTTTGTCCTTTTGATTTTGAGGTGGGGGCAGTCTCTGTAGGCTCTGCGCCGATGGGCAGTGGCGCGCGGGGGGGCCCGACCTCCAAAACACCCCTGGTATGCCCCTTGCTTCCGGGCAGGGGGGGGGGGAGACTGCTGGACCGGCACCGTGCATCGCCCGCGGCCGCACGCCTCGTTACGCCGCACGGGTACCGTATGAACTCTGGACCACGGCTTCCCGGCCCTGCTCCTCAGTGACGCGGTCCCAACTCTGCTCAGCCGCGGCCCCTCTCTCCCACTGCCGCCAGGGCGCCCGCTCGATCCCCACACTCTGGGCGGTCTGTGAGACCCGGAATCAGCCCTCTATCGTTGCTGGGTTAGGATTGTGCAGGATATAATTGTCTGTGCACGGCGGAGCCGCGGGATCAGGCAGCCATTTCGCTTGCCGGCTAGCTCCGCCCCCCCAACTTGCAGAGTCTTTGATTATCCTCTAATACAGTAAGAAAGAATCAGCCGAAGTGGATAAGGTCTCACTAGATCTTTGCCTAACTGTACACCCACACAAGCATTCAAATGTCTTTTGAAACCAATGTGAATTTCCAAAGAGACACTCGGAAAGTTGCACTGTTTCCACGAAAAGCATTAATCAGCCTTTCTCCATGAAAAATTGATACTTTGCACGTCTCTGCAGGAAAGCGGTGTAAAATCCACCGAAGCAATAGAAAAAAAGATGAATGTTTCTTATACTGATTCCCAAAATTAGAATAGTATATCTGGCTTCATTCTTTGTATTTTATCAACATTCCTGAATATTTAGGAACATGTTAATTAAAATATGTAGATTCTTTCCCCATTTACTCCTATAACTCCATAACATGAACCCGTTTTAACTGTTTTTAGTTTGTTTTCCTTTTAATGGATCTATATTATTTATTGCTAACTAAATCATGAGATTTCAGGATCTTTCTTAGGAAGGTAAATTGTGAGTTGATATACTGTTCCTCCTTTATATAGAGAGGCAATTAACATTTTTCTATTTGTCATACTGTTTATTTTAAAAGTTTTGTATTGCAATGGTTTTAAATATCTATGCAAATAATAAATTACTTACTTACTTACCATAACATGAATGTGCCTAAAGTCAAGATCACGAGTCTGTAGCACATATTTCTAAACAGACTTTCTGCTCTCATACTCTCCTTTTCTCATCCACGGATTGTATGAAAGTACCCCGGCTTGATGGAGTCAGTTGTATTGGGTAGGAGTCACAAGGTGACTGATTGACTTGGGGACGATATCCTCTTTCCGAAGGCTGACTATGCAGCTAACTACATCTCAGCTGAGGTGTGGATACTATTAAACTGTATCTCCGTCAGTGCCAACAGTGACATAAGTCTGTTCATAGCTGCCACCATCGCTCTGCCTTCCATTGCTTTTTTTTAGGTCGAGCATTCGAGACCTCTTGTATACTTTAGTATACCTCTTGCTTACTTGAATATGTGGACACGAGTCGGACGCGCGCTTTTTCAGTGTCAGATTTGTCCTTGTGAGCGCGCGTTTGCTGCTGGCATGAGCTGTGAGTGTGTACGGCGGCGTCAGCAATGTCTGTTCTCGCGCTCCCCCATGCTTTCACTTTTGCGACGCCACATGAGCCTCTCGCAGGCACCTTCACTGCCGCCGACCTCTTCCCCCACAGTGCTTGGTATCTGGAGCAGAGACACCCGCGGACAGATGGCTTTTGCGAGTGTTGACGGAAGTTGCTGGAAGTAACTTTGAGCTGCGGAGTGAGTCACGTGTGGGAGTACCTCCCCTGAAATAGCTTCACCGTCCCCGAGGAGCGCCCAGAGTCAGAACAGCTATGCAAGCACGCGGCACTGGAGAGCACTGTCCAAACTCCAGGGACAGACCCTCCGAGCAAAGGAAGTTAGCACCCATCCTGAGGACAGACAAAGGGAGCACGCATCTGGAGCCGGGGCAATCCGGGCCGGTGAGCATGCGGGGACAAAGGGAGCACTCAGTGTTGTACATTAAACTTGAATGGCACCTGCCCCTACTGGACTCTACCACCCGCTGAAAGCACGACATCCCCGCTTCCCCCCCCCTCTCCCAGCAGCAGCCTGGCAACACACAAGCACACAACCTCTTCACACAGCAGCAGTCTGTTCCTACATCCCCGCTCCCCCTTCCAGCACTGCTGCGTCCCTGGACTCAGATAACACCCCCTGGGGGGCGAATTGCATACGAGTTCCTAAAAGTGAATCTTATTGTTAGCGATGTGCCGCACAGTAACTCACGTACGCTCCGCTCTCACGGCTGAGACCTCGGCTTCGAGCCCGGCAGGCGGCAGGCAGAGATGCGAGCAGATGCCGGGAGCGCATGGGACAGCATCCCCCCTCCACCCTCTGGTCCCGCCGGCTCTTGCGCGCTCCCTGCGTACACCCCCTCATCCAGAGTTAGTGCCTGCCTGTGGTGTCTTCTAAGTGTGCATTCAGTTGAGGGTGTGGGCCGGGGTCTGTGCACGCGGAGCTGCCTCTGGGCCGTAAGTTTCACTTTCGAGAGCATTTGCCGGGAAATGAAAACGTACGGAGGAGGCGGGAGGGTGGAGGACGCGCCAATGGCTGTCCCTGGCTGGCTACTTGTGCACAGGCTATTCAGTACACACCACATCTGTGCATGCATGGGAGCCAGAGACAGGACGGGCAGAAGCAGGTAGCAGAGGGCAGGGCACCCGCCGCAGTGCCCCTGACTCTGTGTGTCACTCGCGTGAAGTGTGCCATAGTATACAATATTTTTGGAGCATTCTACTTGTGTGCTCGTATTCTGGCATACAGTTCTGTCCATGTAATGCAGGCAATATACAATATATTTCATAAAGCTGCCACCCTGTAGTCTGGGCTACAACCAGCTGATGTCATCAAGGATGTCACCACGCTGGCTAGTTTATAATGGGATCCATTCCCATGCTACCTCACGACATTAGAAGTTTCGTTGTACGCGGGGTATGAGACTTCAGTGGTGCGTCTTTGCGTACATGCTCAGAAAGGTAGGGTATTTCATTAATTTGGTATTATGAGTACCAGCGTTTGTTCATTTATGTCTGTTTGAACAATCATACTTCATTTCCCCTTCTGTTCAGATAGCAACATTCAGTTCACATCTTCAACATTAGATCTCCTTGGTGTTCAGCACGTAAGCTACCAGTTAACATGCATTTGTGTTTCACTTGGTTGGTCTGCAATACAGTGGTGCAGGAGTTCATATTATTGAGTGTTTACCTTGAGATGCAATCTGAGCGTTCTTTTGTTGCTGGCTCACTGGTGGTGGTGTTGAGCATGACACACATGGTGTTTTCCCGGTATGGTTTCGTCTCTTTGGATTATATCCTAGGCACGCTCCTTTATTCACTGCTCGGGTTTTCATTCTCTGGTTGCCATGTTTATGTGCATTAATGGTGCAGGATTCACTATTTTAACCCCTATATGTTGTATATATTCAAGTGCTTGTAGTTATTAGAACCAGTCCTTCATTTTTAGGTCTCGTCTAAGGCATTGCGTTAGTAATGCTTTGGCCGATATATTAAGTAGGGGCTCTCAGAAATGCTCCCACTGAATGCAACACACACTCCACACAATACCACTCAGTGCCACATAATTATATGCTACATAATTATACTGCACTCAATGCAATATACACTCCAAACAATACCACTCAGTGCCACATAATTACACTCTACTGAATACAACATACACTCCAGACAATACCACTCAGTTCCACATAATTATATGCTACATACTTACACTGCGCTCAACGCAACATACACTCCAAATACCACTCAGTGCCACATAATTACATGCCACATAATTACACTGCACTCAATGCGACTTACACTCCAAATACCACTCGTGCCACATAATTATATGCTACATAATTACACTGCACTCAATGCAACATACACCCCAAACAATACCATTCAATGCCACTCAATGCCACATAATTACACGCCACACCATTACACTCATAACATACACTCCTCATAATAACACTCAGTGCCACATAATTATATGATACTAAATTTTAGCGTACTCAGCGCAACATACACTCCAAATACCACTCAGTGCCACATAATTACATGCCACATACTTACACTGCATTTAATGCAACATACACTACAAATACCACTCAGTGCCACATAATTACACGCCACATACTTACACTGCACTCAATGCAACATACACTCCAAATACTACTCAGTGCTACATAATTACATGCCACATACTTACACTGCACTCAATGCAACATACACTCCAAATACCACTCAGTGCCACATAATTATATGCTACATATTACACTGGAGAAGTGTGGCTCAATGGTTAGAGCAGCAGACCCTGATGCAGAGGTCTAGCCTGGGACCAGGGACCAGGGTTCAATTCCCCGCCTCGGCGGGTCTTGGGCTCAAAATTCCACGGACCTGATAATTCTCGCCTCGGTGCCTATGCCAATCATGGAATCCCACTCTGCAACTCTGGGCAATAGCTTGCTTAATCTCCACAACGGCCCCCACAACGCTAAGGATGCCTGGCCTTCACATTTGCGAAAGTTAAAAGTATTGTCTTTGTAAATGACAAAGCTATTAATTTCGCTATTTTCAAAACCCAACACATAAATAAAAATTTGTCATTTACAATACCAATAGCTCAAACTTTCCTAATGCGAGACCTATTGCATTGCAAATGCTTGTCTTTCTTGTGTTTCTGCAGTTTCTCACTGCTTGTATATTAGGGGTTACATAGACATTCTGAGAACAATATCCACAATTTAAAAGTGTGAGGAAAATTTGCAAAACGCCTTAAATCTGTGGAGAACTAATACAGCTGCTAGAAGCGAAGAAATTTGCCTCAACTTCACCTGCCGCATTGTTCTTCCGTCCCGTGTCCTGGCCGGCTGTCTCTGGAAGCCTTGCAATTCTAACGATGCCTCCTGTGTGATTTTAGGCCTGCAATATTCTCTGCTGGCCAGATGTCGACCAAGCTGACCACTTCGATGGTGTTCTTAAAAGCAAGAGCGCTATATCTTGACTGCCTTTTGTCGAGTATTGGTGGAAGATCAGTTACGAGCAAAGGCTGTTTAATATTTTTGACTGAGTTCTGCTGCTTGAACATGCAGAAGTAATAAATCAACCGAAATAAATGCGTTTACCGCTAGGCACACAGGGTAGGGACTGCTTACTCAAGTGAACTGTGCTTTTGCGAATGGATCTTGACCAGAAAGAATAAAAACCTATGTTAAACAAACTAGTTTGTGCTCACAGACAGCTGCATGCAAAGTACTACCAACGTTTACGATGCAACGTATTCACTAAGCGAGTGATCAAAAACATAAGTGTGGTCCGTGATTTTTTTCCCCCCCTGGGTTTCTTGTCTTAGAAAAGAAATTTGGAAGAAGGAGTACGGACATGACCCCTGGCACAATTTATCCCCTACATGCTCTGATAATTACGTTTGTTTTCACACCAGTATTGTCGCTCCAGAGAAAGTATTTTTTTAAGCTATTTTTTTGTTACCGACTTATTTTTAACAGCTGCAGGCCTAAAGTAGCCCGTGCATTAAACGTGTCAGGCTTGCCTTCGCTCAGTTGTTCAATGGATTGAGGTACTAAAGGTTACTAGAAGTAGAATGAGTATTAATTCAGTACTTGAAGTGCTTGTGCGTTTCCGTGTGGAACCTCAATCGACAAAGTGCTGCAGTACATCGACACCTTTAGACGTACTGCTTCGAAATGAAGCAATTAATGTGAATCGTCGGGCTCTGGCATTTCCAGAATGGTATTTAACTTCTCGTTTGGTTTGGGGGATCAGACACAGTTTACGGAGGTCAAGTTTGCTCAGGGTTGAGCTTCGATTACTTTTTGAGAGCGCCAAGACATCGCTGACGAGAAACCACTTATGAAACGGCCGTTTTACTAGGGCTGGTTCCACTTGGCGATGACTGCCAAAGTGAATGAAGTTTGGCTGCACAGCATGGGTTATCGAGCCTTGGCTTGCATCTGTACAATTACAACAGTACCAGTTTGTTTACTCGTCTGGGATTGCCATGGCGATTTACCACTGCGTTTACATGACAACTAAGAGGCAGACGCTAAACTGGACATTCGGATGGTTTTGTCTGGTCATCATGGGGTGCGCGGCGTCTTTAATTTCGTAGCGCTCATTAGTGTTGCCTAAGCGCATGCTTTGCCCGTGTAGCATTCTACGTCATGGCCAGTTTGGGACATGGTGACTCCGCTGCCGCACCAACCCCCTCCGCATCTCCTGCAGTTCAAACGTTAAACACGTTTGTCATGTAGTGAAGAGCAGCAACATCAGCCATTATATATTGTTTCTCTGTAGCTCCGCCCCACCTTTCTGTCAGTTTAGCCCAGGAAATGTCAGTGCCAAGCGCAAGGGGCTATACATATTCTGTACGCTTGTCATATCTCTGCCTTCGAAGGGAGAGAGAGCGGTGAACCTTTTCACACCATCAGAGTCTATATCTATTTTGCGTGCACCGCTACATGTCTTGAACTCGATAGAAAAACCAAAATTCCATATCATGTCTTTCTTTACCTCCCAGCAAATATCAACCGTCGTACCAGTGCGTGCTGTATATTTTTGTAATGTTTACAATGCCTTTTTTTTCTCTAGAACATTATTATCCTGTATTGTACTATTGGTGTGCCGCAGATAAGTTATGCTGACCAACAGCTTTGTGTCCTTTAATGCTAGATGCTTTTTGTGAAAAATATTCCATTGTACATTTCTGACCATTTTGGCGTTGTGTGGAATCACTTGGATTTATCCAAAATAACTGAGGAGAGGGGGAGGGGGGAGAAGGGAGAAGGAGGACTCTTTGCGTTATTCAGTGAAGGGGTGGACTTCAGTCGAGTAAGTGTTTGTTTTCTTGGGTTTTCTGTGGAAATATACTGTTTTTGTAGTCCAGTACAGCTGCTAGTGAATACCTCTAGAGAAAGTCCGTAACACCCCAGTCTCTGGATTAGCGGAAGATCTGGAACATTGTGCCTTATTTGAAACCACTCTGTAGGCTGCAACAGCCGTGCAGCCCCCCTCCTCTTAGCAGTATTATTCCGGACTGAGGAACGTGATTTAACTTATCTAACTGGCAAAATGAGTCCTGTAAATTGACTTTGTAGATTATTCTTAATCATGCATCAGTCTTGTGATTTTCAGTGCATCCATTCACCGTGCAACAAGATGCTTCATCCCTTCAGGACCGTGAAAGAAGGGTGACTGTCTCTTAACCCCATTCTCACAGATAGTGGAATAATGGGAATATTGAGATTTTCTTCTCGACCAGAGCATCTTGTATAATGAAAGATAAGCTATGGCACCTATGGCCCTTTCGCCTGTTGTGAAAAGAGGAAAGATTTGGCTGCTTTGCAACCCTTTTACTCAATGAACAGTAGAAGGACCATACATACATAGTGATTATGTCCAGAGTCGTTTTGTTGGCCATGGAGAAGCTTGGAACTGAGTGCTTACCACATTGCCCTATCCCAGTTTGCAAATATAGAAAAGACACCCGTCTATTTCGGGGAATCGCATTCAAGATACTGAATTAGTTAAGGCTTCATGCTCACCTGAAGCCCCAACCACCACCACATCCCCGCTCCCAGCCTTCCCATTTCATACCTCCTCCTCAACACTCATGCTCTAAATGAAAACGAATAAACCGCGCCGCAAATTGGTCTCGTGATGTAGGGAAGAGGTTGTGAAAATACAGGCCCCCTAAGCCAGGCCAATCATATTTTCAACATTTTAGCTTAGTTATGTATCTAGTCGTAATTTTCATCGCAGCGATTTTTGTGTTCCAAAAACGATTGCGAAATATGCTACAGGTACAGGAAATCTAAATCGACAGAATGAGAGGTTAATAAAACATACTGGTTTTGGTAATTTTATGTTAAAATATGTTCAACCTAAACAAAGGTACCAGTATTATCTGGTCTGTCTTTTATGACCAAAACTACAAAATAATCTCTCACGCTGATTTCTCTCGCCTTGGAAACTGGGAGCCAGCGCATAGCTCGGGACTCCTGTCTGATGTTATGATCTGAGAAAAACTAGAGAGAAAGACAAACTTTACAGTATGGGAGTCTCCTCACACGGTGCTGTGGCTCCTGTGACACTGTTTGTCTCCTGCCACCTCCTCACACGGTGCTGTGGCTGCTGTGACACTGTCTGTCTCCTGCTGCCTCCTCACACAGTGCTGTGGCTCCAGTGACACAGTCTGTCTCCTGCCGCCTCCTCACACGGTGCTGTGGCTCCCGTGACACTGTCTGTGTCCTGCCGCCTCCTCACATGTGCGGTGGCTCTGTGTCTGTCTCCTGCCGCCTCCTCACACAGTGCTTAGTTATCTTTGCAAGGCCACATTGTGCATATAAAGCCAATATGTCAAAGGTCATTATGCAGCTCTACCCAGAGTAATATGTTCATTCTTGAGAGAAGGTGACCGCCAAATGCTGCCCTCTCAAGAGTCATGGCACCTCTCACACTTAAAGCATAGTAAACTCTGGCATCTTTATATATGTGATTTCAGAAGCAGCAAACCCCCAAAAACTTTTCAATGGAAAATAGGACTTAAAAAAAAACAACTTTTATTTGCGACTGCAGAAGGACATACATCTTGGCATTGTCATCATTTACAAAATACAGTTTTTTAAATTTTTCGTCCCTACTATTCCCAAACCGGCTTACACAGTATCGGCTTCACGCTTACATTGTCTGAAATAATCAGGAAAAGGAAAAGGAATCTATATTCTTGGTAAAAAGCGTGCAAGAAAACCTCAATTAGAAAGTCATTATTATGCAACACATTATTATACAAAAGCCATATTTTGCAAATCTTGTAAGAGATTAAGCCCGTAACCCCTCCTTCCCCCCCCCCCCCTCCACCCCCCATTCCTCACCCTGTACGTCTCCTGGCACACCAATATCAATGGGCAACACTTCGTGTTGTGGATAACGTGCTAACTTTAAATATTGCGTAAAAACACTTCAGGGGCCACCATCGTATTTATGTGATCCTGTGGCCACACACTACTCGCTCCGACACTCACAAATAAGTCTCCTACTTACAACCCATCAACCTGCGATAGCCGCAGTTCCCTCTCTTCCAATTCTAACAACATAAGTTCCCAGTCTTGTGCAATTGGATACTTCCGCCGTCCTTTCTCCTCCTCCCGGCGTAAGGCCGTCCCTTCCGCCCTGCCCCATCTCAGCAGGTCAGTTTGCCACACAGCTACTCCAGGTGATCTGGGGGACTTCCATCGCATTGTTAAAGCTCTAATTGCCAATAATAGAGCCAGGTATAAGAATTTCAATTGAGCCTTATGGAGTTTAGGACGTTTACGGTGTCCCACCAAACAATACAGCGCCTCCTCTGGCACCGGCAGAGCAGTGACAGTATGTAGGATATGGCAAATTTCCCTCCAATAACCGCGTAAGCGCGGGCACGCCCAGAGCATATGAAGGACAGCCTCATCCGCCCTACAACGAGGACAATGGTGGGGGGAATCCGGGAACATTTGATGCAGTCTTTGGGGGGTAAGGTATGCCCTATGCAACACCAGAACCTGAATAAACTTAAATTTAATGTTCCTAGACACCTTTCTGGGTGCTAGAGGAGAACCTTCCATGCCTTATCTGACTCCCTGTATCTTGTGTCCATGAGTTTCGAAGTGTGGTGAGGGATGTGGCTCATGTTCCCTAATCCCAGTATAAAGCCACCGCACCAAGTGGCAACCCGCTCCCATATAATAGAGTAAATGCACCAGTTCATGTTGTGCAGGTTTGATCCGCTGTGGGGCCCATGTACATCTTATATAGTGTGACACAGTGGCATGTAGTAGGTATAATCTTTGGGGAGCCCCTGTGGTTTGCAGAAAGGATTTGTGATCTAGTAAAACGTCATCCCCAAAAAAAGCACCTACATCCTCCACCCCAGCTTCCTTCCAGGGCAGTAGCCTACGTTGGTTCAGTCGTCCCTGCGGAGTTGGAATGCCTAACAGAGGAACGTTCTCTGCAAAGGGCGTAGTCGCGGGAGTATATTCCAGTGCCTTCCTCCAGCACATCAGAGCCGTGCGCAGGAGAGGGTGGCAATCTGGGGGAATCCGGGCCTAATGGAAAATGAGACTTAACCATAATAACTGGTATTTGCCACACAGCAATGCAACAAAAGCCTTTTCAATGGAAAGTGAGACGTAACCATAACTACCATAGTTTGCCACACAACAATGCAACAAAAGCCTTTTCAATGGGAAGTTGTGGTGTTGGGACGCCGGAAGTAGTAACCACAAACACACAGGTTCGACTGTTCGTCTTCCTGGCCACAACAGGAGTCTTTTATTGCAAGATAAGCCCAACCCCAAACAAAACCAATTAAGTCCCCACCCTATTTAATGAACAGGTGAAACAGCGCAATCCCTTTAGGAACCGTCAGTCAAGACAAGGTAAGGACAACAAACACATCACATTCCTCCCCATTTTTAACAAAACACAAAACAAACACAAATTCAGCTCAAACAGGTTACATAATCCCTCAGACGTGTAGAACGAGTAGGACATGATCCTAACTGATACCTACCCACACCCCTACATTGGAAATCAGATTCGGGTATCAGATGTTCAACAGAGGGAGATATAGAAACAGGCTCAACCTCTACACCAGGTGGCGATATAGATGGAAATGCACCATACTGGCCAGATGGCATGTTGTCCGCCACTGGAACAGAAGGAAGACATGGACACAAATCAGCAAATTCATCATCTGAAACTATAGAATCACCATCAAGGGGTACCATAATGTAATAACTCTGAACATTGATAGGAGCTCGATAAGATTTAAAGAAAGATACATTCCTTGAAATAGGCAAACCACCCCTCACAGCAGTCACTTTTGTCCCATGAATGGATTGCACAACCCAAGGCTCAGGTTCAAAAGGTAAACTAAACTTCCCCTTACGATGCCGGTTTTTCACCATCACAATGTCACCAACTGAAAAAGTCTTGGGCGTAGCCCCACGGCTGAGTGCCACTTTATCATTCAACACCTGACGATTCTTCAGCTCCCTAGCCACAGTCGCATAACTTGCAGGAACCGCCTCAGTTTGGGGCACAAAATCATTCATAGGGCGATTCATACAGAGGGACATTTGACTAACGTTCGTGGTGGAATGAGGAGTCATCAGATATTCCTTCAAGAACAAAAATATGGCACAATCCAGATCCTGTCGGTCTGTGACGGCAATCCTGATTGCTTTGTTAATGGTACGCATAAAGCGTTCAGCCTCCCCATTGGCCTGGGGCCACAAAGGAGTGACCCTACGATGTACAACACCTCTAGATTGCAGATATGTTGAAAACTCATGACTGGAAAAAGGGGGTCCGTTAACGGTGCGCAATTCAGAAATCAAACCATGTGTTTCCATGATTTTATCGAACATTGGTATAGTGCGGCATGC
Organism: Lissotriton vulgaris; assembly: GCF_964263255.1. Lineage (NCBI taxonomy): Eukaryota > Metazoa > Chordata > Amphibia > Caudata > Salamandridae > Lissotriton > Lissotriton vulgaris. The sequence continues at coordinate 1,882,985,650 of NC_141685.1, read as the reverse complement.
TGTGGTGGTGTCCATGATTTCCACTTCAGGATACTTAAAAAAGTCATCTATCAACACCAACATGTGCCGCCCATCAGGTAAACATCCAAAATCCGCACTTGCCCTCTGCCACGGGAACGAGGGGATTCCTTCAGTCATGATGGGAACCGGAGCATCCCCACCCCCAGCGGTCTGACAGAGCGCACAACCCAAGATTGTGTTCTCCACCAGCGCGTCCAATCCAGGAAACCAAACCTTAGATCGTAAACTAGACTTGGTCTTCACGACCCCTTGATGCACCAAATGGGCCAAGTCCACCACACCTTGTTGAAGACAGGCAGGAATCACCAACCGTGGACCCCTCATGAGACACCCCTCTGAAGAACAAGCCAGTTCCTCTTGCACCTGAAACAGAGATACCAAGGCAGATCTAGCGTCCTCCGTACGACTCTTAGTGGAAGACAAGATCTCAGACCACTTCCCAGTACCAACAGCGGACAGGCACAGTTGAAGACACCCATCCCGGGTTGTTGAGTCCACAATCTCTTCCATAGAAATAGGGAGAGGCCTTGAACGCTCCACCACCATCCGCACATACCCCTCAACCTCCTCAGCAACATCCTCCTCAGCAACAGTCACTGGACAAAAATGCTGAGAAAGAAAGTCGGCAGGGTTAAAAACACCAGGACGGAAAACCACGGTAAAACAGTAATCCTGCAGCTGCAAAATCCACTTTTCACTGCGAGGAGGAGGCTTCGAAGAAGAACCCATAAACAAAGGAATAAGAGGCTTATGGTCCGTATGAACAAAAAAGGCTGACCATATAAGTACAAATGAAAATGACGGCACCCCAGTGTAGTGCAATGGCCTCCTTCTCAATATGGGAGTATCGCTGTTCGGTAGCAGTCAAAGCCCGGCTAGCATACGCCACCGGAGCCAACTCACCATTCCTCTGCCGCTGGGAAAGAACAGCCCCCAGGCCGTTTGGACTTGCATCAACAGAAAGTTCAGAGTCCAGCAGCGGATTAAAATACACAAGAGTAGTGTCAGCGGACAATGCGTTCTTGGTAGCCTGAAAAGCAGATTCTTGCTCTGGACCCCAGTCCCAGGTAACATTAGACTTAGTGAGTTCCCGCAGAGGAGCTGTCAAAGCAGACAAGTTGCGAATGGAGCAGCCACAATAGTTAACCACCCCCATAAAGCTCCGTACACCAGACACATTAACAGGAGCAGAAGCAGTCTGAATGTCACACACCTTCAGAGGATCAGTAGACACACCGTTTTGAGAAAAATGATAACCAAAAAATGAAATGTCCATTTTCAAAAACTCGCACTTCTCCTAATGCAAGGTCAAACCATGTTCCAACAGCCTCTGAAACACACTTTTAAGGCGGACAAGATGTTCATCCAAGGTAGGGGCATGCACCAAAATGTCGTCGCTGACATTTATAACACCATCCAGTCCAGACAAAACCCTACGAATCGTATCCTGGAGGACCTCCGCCGCACTGGAGATGCCAAAGCTTAAACATTTTATAACGTCGTAGGCCCACATGCGTTGAAAACGTGGTGATCACCCGTGAAGCGGGGTCAAGCAGCAACTGATGGTACCCAGCCCGGAGATCCATTTTGGAAAACCACCGAGATCCACTTACTTCCACCACAATATCATCAACGGTAGGTGTGAGGTGCCGTTCGCGTTTAATTGCCAAGTTAGGCAAACGCATGTCCACACAAATCCAGACCTCCCCGGGTTGCTTAGGTTTACGAGCAATCACTATAGGTGACACCCAGGGAGTCGGGCCCTCCACCTTCTCAATGATATCAGCCTCCTCCAGCTTTGCCAACTCTGCTTCCACCTTCGGCTGAAGATGAAAAGCCACTCTCCTGTGACGCAACACCACCGGTTGGATGGACTCCTCAATATGCAACTTGATCATCAGGTCCTTCAAAGAGCCTATGCCGCAGAACAATGGCGAAAATCGAACCAGCAAGTCTTCAATAGTCCATTGATGGATAGTCATTGCAAAGACAACCAAGTGCAATCTTTCGGCCATCTGGCAACTCAGCAACATGCCTTGACCACTCTTTGTAACCTAAACCAGTGTGCTCACGCCGTAGGACCCATGTGTAACTTCAGCAGAAAAGACTCCAGCCAATGGAAGGGGTTCATGAGCACCAAATGCAAATACTTTAGTACTAGTCTTACTCAAGACAGGTGCAGTTGGAAGTTCCATCATCATAGATTCGGCCATCACATTAATAGAAGCCCCTTTATCGATTAAAGCGGGCACTGAATGACCATTTACTAGCACACATCATTTGGGTAAACCTCTCCGTACAGTACCCCCAAGTTGCAAAGTATGTAAAACGTGTACAGTCTCTTCATCGTCCATGTCCCCTTCCACCAACGGGACAGCTGAGTACACCTGGGCAGAGGAAGCAGAAACAGAACCTCGGGCAGGGGCAAAACGGCACACCTTTGCGAAATGGTTCACTTTGTTGCAATTGGAGCACCGTTTACCAACGGCAGGACAAGTACCTTTATGAGGAAATAAACCCCCACAGCCATAACAAGTCCGGGGTCACTCCACTTTGCCTCGGTACTGCATCTTCTCTTTATCAAACACCCTGGTTGAGACAGCGTTGACCGGCTCCACTTTTACCACATGTTGAAGGGCGGCATCCATATGAGCGGCCCTGACGTTTGAAAGTTCCTTGGATCTACCACGAGTCAACATGCCAGCCATAGGCATATTCAGCACCTGCAATATTGCTTCGTGGACCTTACTCGAATAACAGCCCTGTATGAATTGGGCCGTGGTCTCGAACGCAGCATCAGGTAACCGACAGGTACTAGTCAAAGTGCGCAGACGAGCAAAGAAAATGTCCACAGATTCATCAGGCAACTGCCTAGCCTGACGCAACGAGAACCGTTCATAATCGGGGTTCGCCTGGGGCTCAAAATGGGAAGTCAGGGCTTGCTTCAAAGTGTCATAAGTCTGTGGAGTAGTTTCCACCACTGACCGACCCAAGCGATGAATCGCTGCCCCTCCAAGATGCAACAACATGAGACGTCTCAGCTCCTCCACCAGATCGATGGCATCAAAGTAATTCTCCAAACGGCCCACCCACTCCTTCCAGCGGGCCGCCTGGCCAGATGGTGGACCATCCAACAGGAAATGTTCCACAGGGGGTATCGATGACATAATTAACCCCACAGCAATGTCTCACAGTGCCCAAAGCACCACCCAATGGTATCCGCAATGCCTCTTCACAGGATAGTCCACTGCTGTAAATTCATACACAGTGACTTGTGGGCAAAAGCACTGATGCCAGCATCCGGAGTGCCACCCAAACCTCCAAGCGCTCCTGCCACGAGACGCTCAAGATTCTCTGGCTGCCCCTGCTGACAATTGCCCACAGCGTAGTCAAAACAACACCCCTGGTGCCACACGAACCTCGAAGCGCTCCTCCCACGAGACGCTCAGGATTCGTATTTCCAATACACTCTCCGCATATACAGCGTGACTTCTGCTGTTTAAGGATCCCAGCCTGTGCTCCACAGCAATGAGGGAACGAATAGGAGCGCGCTGTCAATGCAGTGAACCAGCCGGCCACTGCAGCACGTCACGGAATACTGGCCATGCCCCCAAATACAGCTGAAGCAGACAGGCAGCAATCTGGACACGAACAACCTTCACCGGGCACAAACTAGCCGAAAGGACACCACTCTCCTCCTGGAGCAGAGAAATTCGGCCAGACGGATGTAAACTTTACCCGAACGTGTCAGAGCACTTTACAATAGGACTATTTACATTACATAAGGGCTGTAGAGTACATGAGTTACATAAAAGTTAAAAACCTAAACACTTTAAATTCACATAAGAATGTTAGTAAATACATAAATTTACTAAAGATACTAGTGGATAGAGTTTCAATTATACAAGTTGCAAATTCACTCGGGGTTACGTTTGAAGAAAAGTTAAAGGGTTAGGGTTTGACAAATCTATATTACATATTTACCGAGCATGATCTTCTCGCCATGACTGGGGTTCTTACTTTCAGCCCGGCCTTCAGGGTGTTGTTGCACTCACGGGTGGTGAACTTGGTCCTGGAGACCAGGCAGACTGCAGGCCTTTGATGTGAAGAGCGGTACAGTCATGGTGTGGCCTTAGAGTGGACAGAGAGAGTGTAGTGAATGGGCCGCGAGGGACAGGAGGACAGGCCTAGTTCCAATGTAATTAGTTCTATACTTCTCCGGGGGTAAAACCAAGGAAAGGCAGCGGAAGTCCTACCATCGAACAAGTAGAGCCCCTGTTAGGGGCTTCGTGTTCGCAGTTCAGCACACAAGGGACGTCGAGTGGCAGGTTATCACTGTCCAAGGGGGACCACAGTCCGGGTGTAGACGATCACAGCCCCACCCTCCTCACCTCCAGTCAATTGCAGGCGTTGGGTGGAGTTTCGCACCACGTGGAGCTGAATGCCTCTGCGTTCGCAGCCCTCAGTCCTGAAGGCGTCCAGCAGCTGGTCCCAGGCGGTCTCAAAACCAGGTGTGTACAGGCCCGACAGCTGCCTCGTCATCCGGGCTCTATGTCCCAGGTACAGGGCAAACACCAGGCCCGTACAGCCGACTCATTCGTAGGCACAGCATAATCAAACAGTTTTCAAAAGTAAATTACACAATTCAGTTACAATTAAGAAATTGACGGATTCACCCTGTTCGTATTTAATCCACCCGTATCTGGGGCACTATAATGCAAAGTGCGTAAGGAAAGGGATGCGTTTTCTTACTATGTGGTCAGAGTGGGGAAAGCGCCTTGATGGACAGTAGCAGGCCAGACGCTCACCCCGATCCACTTGGCACTCTGCCTGAGCCAGGGTCATAAGGATTTTTGTTTATCTAATGATGACCACCAGGTGCTACTGACAGAAGAAACGTGCTAGTCTATACCATGCCTGCTGGTGTTTCGGATTCACCAGGTTGCACTGTTCCGAATAATTGTTTAATTGTTTATGATTACGTGCTAGTGTCGGCTTGTGATGTAGGTGTTAATGAACGGGAGAGTAGGCAGAGAGTTCATTCACCATTGATGTGATGATTATCTGAGACAGTCTGAGCATGCACCACTCTCTCCGTGCACTCTTGTACATCTTTTTGTAATGCCTCAGGGTGTTCAGGGCCACAAACTATGCGTGAGTGACTAATGCATTTTAGTGCAGGGATATGGCCACCAGCACAAAAATGCGTTAGTCTAACCCCTATGCGTGGTACTTGGCTGGGCTGTGTTGCTTCCCCCTTCTTTCTCCATCTGCATTCTTCCCACACCCGCACGCATTACTATTTTATTTTTGTTTACTAATTCAGTTTGAATCGGTAACCTAAAAGTGAGGAAAAATGCTTGCGTCATTCTGCAGGCACGCACTCGAATGACCTAGCTAGCCACAAAAGCTCCCCTCCTGCCCCACCGTTCATTAGCCATACTGCACACCATCAGATGTTTCAACTAAATCAATTGGTTGAGCACAGTTGGAAACAATGTATTTGAAAAATTAAACCCTGGAACTGGATTCGTATGTCTGTAATGACATGGAGCCATCTGATAGCTGTATCAGCACCTTTATTTTCCACTATCGGTCCCATTTAACTGTACCCTCATACCTCCTCCTTGATCTTTTTCCCCCACTGTCCGACAGCTGTCCCTTTTCTTTACTTTTTACCATGCAGTTGATATGCTTTTAATCTCTAATAGTCTGACTTCTTCAGGCATGTTAGTGGTTCCTCTCTTGCTGCCATCTGATGGGTGAAAATTGCAAAAAACACAGTTGATGGACAGAATGTTGAACAATGTCATACATTCACCTCAGTACAAGGATCTGGGCCTAAATCCATCGTTTTTTTTGCACTCCACACCACCCTGGGTTAGACACTGCCTATATGCAAATCAGCTCTGACCCTGTGCCTCATGGGAACAGTCCAGTCCGAACTACCAAGCCATGTCTTTCCCAGACCGGAATCAAGCATCCAAGGACCGGTTTCTGGCTATCAGCCTTCATCAGCCTGGATAGCTTGACTCCAGTGGTGTGGAGAGCCTGGGACTCACGTCTGAGTATACCCAGCACACTCGGGGTGAAAATTGCAAAAAACACAGTTGATGGACAGAATGTAGAACAATGTCATATAGCCAGTGTCTAACCCAGGGTGGTGTGGAGTGCAAAAAAACAATGGATTTAGGCCCAGATCCTTGTACTGGGGCGAGTGTGCTGGGTATACTCAGACGTGAGTCCCAGGCTCTCCACACCACTGGAGTCAAGCTATCCAGGATGATGAAGGCTGATAGCCAGAAACTGGTCCTTGGATGCTTGATTCCGGTCTGGGAAAGACATGGCTTGGTAGTTCGGACTGGACTGTCCCCATGAGGCACAGGGTCAGAGCTGATTTGCATATAGCCAGTGTCTAACCCAGGGTGGTGTGGACTGTAAAAAAACGATGGATTTAGGCCCAGATCCTTGTATTGGGGTGAATGTATGAGTGAAGTAGTGTGGCTCACTGGTTAGAGGCGGCAGACCCGAGAGCAGAGGACGGCCCGGGACCAGGGTTCGATTCCCGACGCGGCAGGTTTCTGGACCAGGGTCAGCGGACTCGATAATTCTCTCGCCTCGGTGCCCACTCTGATCAGCGATCACACTCGGCAACTCTGGGCACTAGCTTGCCTCATCTTCACTAACGGCCCCACCAGACCGCCGGGGATGCCTGGTCTCACCCTGGAGATACCCATTAAGGGACCATCTCTCAGGGAAGCCAGGAAGGGTTTTGCAGCGGTCGAAGCGCGGAGGTACCCCTTCGGGAGTGATTCCTGCGCTATATAAGCACACAATTAATTGTTCTACATTCTGTCCATCAACTGTGTTTTTTGCAATTTTCAGCCATCTGATGGGTGGCACGTCAACAGCAAGCCAGAAGAGAAAGAAGGTGTGGGTCTCGGGGAGAGAAAGGCAGTCCACTCCTCTGTGCTTTATAAACATTCCTGCTGTCCTCCCTAGAAGCTGTATAAAAAATGCTCGTCTGTTTTTGCAGGGTTTCTATATATGAATAAAGAATAAATAATAACAACTGTGGGGCTCCCAGAGGGTATGGAAAGCGCTAAATATTCTTACAACAGTGGCAAAAGAAGTGTAAGTTTGGGGATAACACAAATCCATTATTTTTAAATAAAATGAATGTTTAAACGCCTCCAGCGTGAAAACTACAGAGCCCTACTCCACCGGAGTGACTTTTTATAAACAGAGAAGTTCTATAGGTCCAATATTATTGCTCCTTTTCTCAGCTTGCCCTTGACGGTATTGTGGGTTGTATATAAATGTATGTATGCATATATATGTTTTTATGTATATAATATAGGGAGAGATGTATATCATTCATGACTACTGATAAGTCTGACTTTTCAGTGTTGACTACTATTCTGCTAGTGGAGATTCAGTCTGCGGCTAAAGTTAGCTGTTTCACTTTAATAATCTTTACATTTGTATTTTTAGGACACCTTTACACCTTGCATGTGCTAATGGACATTCGGAATTGGTCACCTATCTAGTGGAAAACCAGTCCAAAATAAACCTTTGCGACAATGACTCCCGATCCCCTCTCATGAAGGTAAGGAAGGATGGTCGTTATTTATTTTTCCGGATTTTCTTTCGGTCACCCGTGCTCTAAGTTGGTAGTGAAGGCATTATTGTAATCCTTTTCTTCCTGTGTGTACACACTACACTATTACACAAACATGGATAAACAAGGGAGGGAGGTTTTGACACATTTGGCATATGTAAGAATGTAACCGGGCTCTCTCATTCGAAATTAATTAACACGTAATACATCTGTTTCCAAATATGTTAATGTATCGTATTGACTCGAAGTTTGTTATTTTTTATTGCTGTTGCTCTGGACAAATGGAAGCTGTGCTAACTTGAAGTCTGTTAATTGTAACGTGGCCTGCTCCACAGGGGCGATGGTTCAATAATGGGATGATCAAGCTCCCTGAATTGGCTATTAATCCAAAAGATAGAAAAATACATATGTGAGGACTATCTAGACTGCTGGTTTTTGTATTAAAAAGGATGCATTGATAACTCAACATTATGTAATCAATTCTATATGTGTTCTGGCAAGATGAGGAATGCCTACCATACCTCTAGAGGATTATTGGAAGCTGTCAAAATTAGTCATTTTAGGTATGGGTTTCGACAGAGCATCTGTGAAACCTGCCTATTATTAATATTATTAATACTACACTAAGAGTGGCCTTTGGATCCGCCCCTTTAAACCACTCGCTTTCTTCACCCAGCCTCTAACTTGCAGCTAAGCCAGCTATGTTAATTACTTTTGGCTCAAGCCAGTGCAGTGCACTGCAGCCACTGTTCAGCACTGGCGATTTATCATTCAGCCTTCACATAAGCCCGTGCATTGAGCTGCTTGACAAGTAACTCTACAACTTTAGTAAAGTCTCCTTCTAATGTGCTAATGTTACATGCATTAGCACATTACACCCAAGCCTGTTGGCTTTGCCAATGCGTGTTCCATATTGAAACAACACTAATCTGTTGCTCGAGTTAGCAGGACTGGTTCGAAATAGGACCATATTGTTTCCTTGTAATGTCTTTATTCAGGTATGCTAATTAAGACTTTGCCTGTCTTGTTTCTGTTAAATAAACTGTAAAGGTTAGTAGCTTTGCGAGAACTGTTGAAATGGAGCCGGAGATTGCATAATGCATCCCGAGAGGGAAACGTTGTATTTGTTAGGTATGGCTCTCAGTGAGAGGCACCAGCTTGAACACCATATTCTAAATATGGCTATTCACTGCTCTGACGTAGCAACAGTGGGTAACCGCATTAGTTAACCTTTGTTGCTACATCGTAAATGAATTCCAGGCTGCTGTGACAGGGCTCTCAGAGCTTCACATCTCTGGTGGAGGGCAGAGGGCACCGTTTCTGGAGGGTGTGGGATGGCACAGAGACAGGCTTGAGACCAGCGTTTTTTTGGTCTTGCGTTGTCCAGACCTTTTGATTTTTACTAAAATATGTATACTATACTTAAATGTGGGGGGTTTTGAGCCAACTCTCTCTTTATCCATTGGTATTTTGTTTTGTCATTCACATGTTGCTTCTGCCCAGTGCAGAATACAGCATGGGGCAGTGGGGCAGCCTACTTTTTTATGATTTGTTTTTCTTGGTTTAAAAAAATAAGTAACAAACACAGTGGGCATCAACAGTTCCGTACATATTATTAGTCCCTATTCATGGCAACACACAAGGACAGCAGCTAGTGAAGCAGCACGGGGGCATGCACCAACCAATGAGGAATCACAGCAAGGTTACAGTGACCAGGACAAAGAACAAACGGTTCACAAAAAGATCCAAGCACAATCAGGTCAACAAAAAATTGGTTGGGTACATAAGCTGTAGTTCCTCTCACCCTTCCACATCAGAACCACCCTCGGATTACTCTTCGGAGTCTAACCGGAATATATTAAACAGTTGCAGCCACATCATCACGGCAGCCGCAGCCCCTTCCTCCGTTTGAGAGCTCCTCATATGATGTTCTCCCCCCCCATTCCAGTAGATGACGTAGCCAAGAAGACAGCAGTGGGGCAACCGTTACCATCCGCCCTGTGGCCACCTTAATGAGCCAATCTAAAAGGGCTGTTCGGCCCTTAGGCTGTCCCACCACTCCTACTAGGCAGACGAGCGGTGCCAGTGGAATCCGGATATCGGTGGCCCCCTCCACACGATATCCAATAGTTTTGAACTTCTACACAGTCCCGTTCCAGGTGCAGGAATGCGGCCCCCAACCTCCCTGCAACGTTCTCACTCAGCTCCCCGATTGGGGTCTATTTTTTTTAAGGCCATACGAGGTTATGTAAGTGCAGTGCAAGAAATTGCAATGTAGTAGTTGTAACCTTTTGTTACAGGTAACGGTGCGGACAAGGCCCAACGCAGTATCCCAATCCACCGATATTCACCGCCACAGGAGTGGATGAGCCAGCAGCTCATGCATGGGAGAGTCCCGCCCAGATGCCTGCTCACCCGCAGGGCATGACTTGCCAAGACGAGCCATCCAGGCTACCCGGCAAACCATCGACATGCACCAGAGGCACATGCCACGACCCGCACCCTTTCCCTCACAACCCGTCACACCTCGTGCAGGATAGGCTCACCAGATGCTTCCCGCTCTTTTCTGTTCCACAGGGAGGTAGCGAGTGTGTCACGGCCAGCAGCGGAATCCAGCCACAGCCGTGGTGAGGCCCGGGTTCGCCGTAGCTCTCACCGCTCACGATGTCACCAGTAAGGCCTCCGAGCTCACTCTTAGCGCGTCCCCTGCACCGCTACCAGGATCTCGCTCACACCTTCCCTGTCAGGATTTTAGGCCTAGCACGTCCACACCAGGTAATGCTCCCCCTGAAAGCCCCAATTAGGTGCAATACAGGCAGGATAATGCAGGGTGGGCTGGGAGCCTCCTAGGAGCGCGTCCTGTTGGCTATCATGCGTAACCGTGTGGGTCAGCCTGCTTAAGCCACTGGTTAACTTCACTTTGAGTGAGTGAGTTTTGCTCTTTTACAAGGAGCTCATCCGCACACAAGCTAGTTCCCTTCAGTGCCAGTGTTTTTGTTTTAAATTTATCATTTTATGAGTTTTTGTGTTGAGAGCCTGAAGTAATAGCAGGATGCTTCTGAAACACGTTCAATTTTGATCAGACTCAAAAAACTGCCAATGTTGTAAATTCGTTTAGGGGTGGCTTTTATTTTTCTGACTGCTGCTTTTTCACAGCATACCAGAGTGTGTCCATTTGAAACGGTTTGTCTTGTCGGTCTGCCCTTACTCCCTGTCCTTTCTCTTTGTCCTTTGTGTCCTTCCTTCCCTTTCTACCTTCTGTCATTTGTTCCTTCTCTTTGTCTGTCCTTTCTGTCCTTCCTTCCTTCTGTCAGTCTGAAATATCTGTGCTCTCTCGCGCTCTCGCCTCTCTCTCTCTCTCTTGCTTCTTTCTCTCTCTCTCACACAACACATCCACACACAAAGTAATTCCCTTCCATGCCAGGGTGTACTATGGTAATGTGGTTTTTGTTTTGATTTTTCTTTTTTTGATTGATGAGGGCTCGGGATAGTCCCCCAAAAAGGTTGGGATAACAATGACGAAACAAGAGTTGCCAGAAGGCTTGCGCCCAGCACAGCCCTATTGGCTTTGCCAATGCTTTTTTATGTTTGGGATATGGTGAAGTCATGTAATGTGTGGCTCCACTTTACTCTTTTGCCCTTGCATAGAATCCAACAGTCAGCCAGAGAATCACTTACTCTTGGATGGTATTGATAAGGCACCCGGCTCTAATCCCTCATAATCAGTGTACCTACAAACTGTGGGTATTTTCATTGAATAATCAATCAATCAATCCTATCATTTGTAAAGCTCACTACTCACCCGTGAGGGTCTCAAGGCGCTGGGGAATGCTGCTACTGCTCGAAAACCCAGGTCTTGAGGAGTTTTCTGAAGGTCAGCAGGTCTTGGGTCTGCCGTAGGTGGATGGGGAGGGTGTTCCAGGTCTTGGCGGCGAGGTGGGAGAACGATCTGTCGCCAGAGGTCACTCTTCGGAAGCGGGGGACTGTGGCGAGGGCGAGGTCTGCGGAGCGGAGCTGGCAAAAGGGGGTGTAGAAGCTGAGTCGTCTGTTGAGGTACGTTGATCCGGTGTTGTGAAGTGCTTTGTGTGCGTGGGTGAGGAGCTTGAAGGCTATCCTCTTGTTGACCGGGAGCCAGTGCAGGTCTCTCAGGTGGGGTGTAATGTGGCTGCGGTGAGGGATGTCGAGGATCAGGCGTGCATAGGCGTTCTGGATGCGTTGGAGCCGTCTCGGGAGTTTGGCCGAGGCTCCTGCGTAGAGGGCGTTTCCGTAGTCCAACCTGCTGCTGACGAGGGCCTGGGTGACCGTTCTTCTTGTTTCAGTGGGGATCCACTTTTAGATCTGCGGAGGGTGATGAAGCAGGAGGAGGAGACGGCGTTGACCTGTTTAGTCATGGAAAGGGTGGAGTCGAAGATGACCCCTAGGTTGCGTGCGTGGTCGTTGGGGCGGTTCCCAGTGCGGTCGGCCACCAGGAGTTGTCCCAGGCCGAAGGGGTGGATCCGAGGATGAGGACCTCCGTCTTGTCAGAGTTCAGCTTCAGTCGGCTGTTCCTAATCCATTCAGCGACGGCCTTCATTCCTTCGTGAAGGTTGGTTTTGGCGGTGTGGGGGTCCTTGGTGAGGGAGAGGATCTGCTGGGTGTCATCGGCGTATGAGTTGTTGAGGTCGTGGCGACGAGGGCGAGCGGTGCCATGTAGATGTTAAACAGAGTTTGGCTGAGAGATGAGCCCTGGGGTACCCCGCAGATGATCTCGGTAGATTCGGAGCGGAAGGGGGGGTAAGGCTGACGCTTTGTCTTCTGCCGGAGAGGAAGGAGGGGGTCCAGTTTAGGGCCTTTTCTTGGATCCCGCCGTTGTGGAGGAGTGTTCGTAGTGTGTGGTGGCAGACCGTGTCAAAGGCGGCTGACAGGTCAAGGAGGATGAGGGCCGCTGTTTCACCGTTGTCCAGCAGGGACTTGATGTCATTGGTGGCGGCGATGAGGGCAGTCTCGGTGCTGTGGTTGCTGCAGAACCCGGACTGGGAAGGGTCCAGGATGTTGTTCTCCTCGAGGTAGCGGGTCAGTTGTTCGTTGACTGTCTTCTCAATGACCTTTGCCGGGAACGGGAGCAGGGAGATGGACCGGAAGTTCTTGGGGACCACCTTGGGTTTCTTGAGTAAGGCGTTGATCTCCGCGTGCTTCCAGCTCTCCGGGAAGGTTGCTGTCTCGAAGGAGGTGTTGATGACTTTCCGGAGATGGGGTGCGATGGCTGTGCTGGCTTTGTTGAAGATGTGTGGGCATGGGTCTCACGGAGATCTGGAGTGGATGGTGTTCATGATCTTGATGGTGTCGTCGTCATTGATGTTGATCCAGGAGAGCAGACGGTTGGTGCTGATGGTGGTCGTGGGGGCGGAGGTCTCAGTGGTTGTCGTGGCGGTTGTGGCGTTGAAGCGGTCGTGGATGTCTGCGATCTTGCAGTGGAAGATGGTGGCCAGAGAGTCGCACAGGTCTTGCGAGGGTGGGACGACGTTTGTGTTGGAGCTGGGGTTGGAGAGTTCCTTCACAATGTTGAAGAGCTCTTTGCTGCTGTGCACGTTGTTGTCTAGGCGGTCTTTGAAGGAGGTCCTTTTGGCGTATCTGATGAGGTGATGGTGTCTGCGGGTGGCATTCTTGTGGGCTGCGTGGCTGTCCGGTGTTCGTTCATGCAGCCAGATCTTCTCCAGCTTTAGGCAGGTTTGCTTGGAGGCGCGGAGGTCTTCAGTGAACCAGCTGGCTTTCTTGTTGGTGTGACTGTTGGAGGGTTTCTTGATCTGGGCAAGGGTGTTGGCGCAGTCGTTGATCCACTGTCTGAGGTTGCGGGGTCGGCGGGTGGGCTCTGGGCGAGGGTGATGGTTAGCTGGTCTTCGGGTGACTTTGCTCCAGCAGTGGCGAGGCATCTGTTTGGTGCGGTGGTGCGTATTGGGTTTCTTGAAGGTGAAGTGAATGCAGCGATGGTCGGTCCAGTGGAGTTCGGTGGTGTGGTTGAAGGAGAGGTGGAGGCTTGCGGAGGAGATGGGGTCAAGCGTGTGACCGGCAGAGTGGATGGGTGTTGTGACGAGTTGTCTGAGTAAGAGGTTGGCTAGGTTGTCGATCAGGGTGGTGGAGTTGGTGTCGTTGTTGTTCTCGAGGTGGAAGTTCAGGTCCCCGAGGAGGATGTAGTCCATGGAGGTGAGGGCGTGTGTGCTGACGAAGTCGGCGATGAAGCCGCTGAACTGTGGTCGGGGTCCACCCAATTGTAGCGCCTGACTCTCAGAGGGTAGCATTGCAGAGCAGGATGAGGCTTACTCAAGGGAGGTGGTGTGGGCTAGTAATTGCCATTACAGGTGCGCAGCAATAACACTCAATAATTGATTGTCCAGTCTGTACTTTGCTTAATAAAAGTATGAGTACATTTATTAAACACACACACTACTCAATACTATGCACCAATTTACAAATACATAAGCTGTTGGCCTTACTTTGTGACATTGCATAACATCTCCACCCCTCCCTCAGGAGGAAGGAGGCACCCCCGACTTCAGTCTTCTCGCCGGGGGCCAGGGTGGGGTCCTGGTACCCCCGGGCACCATCAGGACCCGGAGTGGGGGTCCACGGCCCTTGAATACTTCCCTGGGAGCACAACGGTGCTCCCCGGCTTGATTTTGGCCACGAGGGGGACGCGTGAGTGTGTGCCCCCCTTCCTCACACTGGGGGCCATCTTCATGCGGGGCACGACGGCGCTCCCCGGCTACGACTTCTCCAGCGAGGGGGTTTGCACAACGGTGCGTCCCCTCTTCTGCAGCACACAGGGCCTGGATTTGGGATCCCGGGCTCCTGGCACTTTTCCCATCGGGGCGTGATGGCACTCCCCTGCTCCAGTTCTTCTCGGGGGCCAGGGTGGGCTCCTGGCACCCCTATTTACCAGCTTCACCGGGAGCGCGACGGCGATCCCTGGCTTTGCTTCTTGTGGGTGCAGCCCCGGGACCTTATCCCGGGGCTTCATCTTGGACCGGCGGCGGAGCCGCAAGCGCTTCGTCGTCTGTCATGGCAGAGGTCAAAAGTCGCCTACCTTCTGGGGGGCATATCTCAGCCCCCAGGGGTCCGATCTTGGTGATCTTGGCCTCTTCTTGCTCCTGGTGGCGCTCCCCAGCCACTGGAAGCACTTTCCTTTGCCATCCTGGTCACACAGAGGGTGGATTCAAAAGCAAACTGTCTTCACTGGCTCCGTGCACCAGCCTTTCGCCAGCTCTCCTCCTGGCCCTCTCTTCTCTCTGCGCAGAGGCCCCTGCTTCTGCGCTCTGGTCCTGGACTCTTCTCCTGGCGCTGTTCTGGGTCCTGGGGCAGTCAAGGGGTTCCTCCTTCCACCTGCCCATTGCGCCAGGCTCCAGCACCTTCTGCCTCAGCGGACCACACCCCAGAGAGAGCTCCTCTTCCTGTGCATGTTCGTCGTGATCGCCGGGATGTCGTCATCGTAGTACTTCGACGCCGTCCTCGCGTGCTTCCGTCTGTTCTTTTTTCCGCGCCAGCAAGCGCAGATCCAGGAAGAGCTAGTACCCATAGTCACTTTTTGACTAACTTTTTGGTCTTTTTGACTATCCTTTTCAAGTCGACTTCGACTCCTGGTGCCGGTAGGGATGCCTGGTTTCAAGCCATGTGACGCCTGTACCGACTGATGTCGGTTACCGACCCCCCCACCGCCGGTGTCTCTACGGTTTAGGGACTGACCACAACGATAAGTCGTGCCCCGACTGCCGGGCCTTGACTTCGAAAGCTAGGCGGAAGCGGTCCCGTAAGCTTCTCGAGGTCCCAGTCGAGGAGGAAGCAGAGGGACCGGTTGCGGAGCCGCTGCCATCACCGCTCGTTGGGCCCCCAAGTCCTCACATTCAGGTAAGTCGAGGCATGGAAAGAAGAAGGCGACATTGCTCTTCTGACTCCCCTCCCGCGACTCGGCCGAGGGTTCGGCTGGCACCACCTACTCCGCCGGAGCTGCAGGAGTCTCGTCCAGCTCCACACCCTCCGGTCCCTGGGCTTAATGCGACTCAGGGCGAGATTCGAGATTTCCTCCTGGCCATGAGGTCTCTTTCCGCCGTCCAGGCCTGCCGGTGCACCTTCGGGCCCCGCTGGTCTGACTGGGGGTCCTAGAGTGCCGGCGGCTTCGGCCCTGGCGTCATCGGCACCTTCTGTCCCGGCGCCGCAGGACCCCCCCGGATCCAGGCCTGGAGCCCGGTCGACGCCAGTCGACCTCACGACTTATCTGCTAGCGCCGACCCCTATGGTGCCACTCCTGGTGCCGTCCTCGGACGACAACGCCCCTGGTTTCAGGCCCGGTCCGGGTCCGACGTCGGGACGGCGCCGCTCAGCACCGTCTCCGGCGTCGATGGGTGAGCTCTTCACCTATGACCCGGCTCCGTCCTTTATGAATGTTTATCAGGACACTGATGGAGTGGAGGACTGGGAGAGGTCTGAGGACCCTCTGGCACAGCCGTGCCAGTTAAGTCAGGACTGGGCAGATGAGATGGGGGATGCCAGTGGTCTTGACACATCGGCTGACATTGGTTTTCTCTCTCCTCCTTCCGTGGCTATGGAGGAGGGGGCTACATATGCTGTGGTGTTGCGCAGGGCGACCAAGGCCTTGGCACTTGAGCTCCCTGCTGCGGCCGTGAGGACTAAATTCCTCACTGAGGTGCATCAACCGCCAGTAAGCTCCTCGGAGCCTCTGCTGGCGTTCAATGAGGCCCTCGCGGACCTTCTGATGGGCACTTGGTCGAGGCCCTCCACAGTGCCCCCTGTGGATCGGAAGGTGGCCCGACGCCACCGCCCGGCTCAGGACGACTCCTGCTTTCTGTCCACCCACCCCGAGAGTCTGGTTATCCAGGCCTCCACGTCCCAGACCACATTCCCAACCGTTCCCCTGGATCGGGAATCCAAAAGGCTTGATCAGTTTGGGAAGAAACTGTTCTCCTCGGTCAGCTTAGGATTGCGGTCCATTAACACTGCATGCCTTTTGGGCCGTTACACCCACTCTCTGTGGGATACGGAGGCGGACGTACTGCCTCAGTGTCTGAAGGAGGCCCAGACACGGCTCACCCAGGCTCTTACTGAGGGGCGGGATGCAGCACGGTATTCCATCCGATGTGGACGTGATATCACGATTTCCACGATGGTGGTGATCCGTTGCCACGCCTGGTTGAGGTCCGCCAATTTTTCGGGGGATGTCCAGAACACACTCATGGACATGTCCTTTGATGGCTGTCGCCTGTTTGGCGACAAAGCATACAGTGCGCTTGAGCGTTTCAAGGACTCCAGGGCTACGGCCAAGTACTTGGGCCTGTCGGGCCAGCGCCAGCAAACTTCTGCTTTTCGTCCCTTTCTTGGCCAAGGAAGGGGCGCCCCCACACGTCCGTCCAGCCACAGGCTGCAGAACCAACCTCAAGTGGTCGCGAATGTGGTGGCCGCCGTGGTGCCGCAGGGGGACAGAGGCCAGGTCAGTCCATATCCGCTCCCGCAGCATCCGCCTCAAAGCCTTCCTAGTCCGACCTTTCAGGCCCATTCAACGACAGTGGGAGGCAGGGTTCGCCATCACCTACTCCACTGGCGTACCATCACTTTGGACAGGTGGGTACTGCAAATCGTGCGAAGGGGCTACTCCCTCCCCATTGAGGAGACCCCTTCAGCCATGCCACCGCAGTACCACTGCATGTCGGGGGATCACTTGCGATTTCTGCTGGAGGAAGTTACGGCCCTCTTGGCCAAGGGGGCCATCAAGCGGGTTCCTGGGCCAGAAGTAGGACGGGGTTGTTATTCCCACTACTTTCTGGTTCCCAAGAAGGGCAAAGGGGGCCTGTGCCCTATCTTGGACTGCAGGAGCGTCAACGGCTGCCTCCGGAAAGAGAAGTTCAAGATGTTGACTTTAGGTCCGGTCCTGGCTGCCCTAGACCCTGTAGACTGGATGGTAGCGTTGGACTTGCCGGACGCTTATTTCCATATCCCCGTCCTGCCGGCACACCGGCGCTACCTGTGGTTCGCGATAGGCCACAAGCACTTTCAGTTTACCGTGCTCCCCTTGGGCCTCACCAGTGCCCCTAGGGTGTTTACGAAAGTGATGGCGGTGGTCGCAGCTCATCTGCGCAGATCTGGGGTTCCAGTCTTCTCCTATCTCGACGAATTGTTGAAGGCCGGCTCGCCCCAAACAGTCGTCTCCCACCTCCAGACTACGGCCGATCTCCTGCACTCGCTGGGGTTCTCCATCAACGTGCCGAAGTCACACCTCATTGGTGCGTTCTGGACTCTGCACAGTTTTGGGTTTATCCTTCTGAACAGCGGGTTCTGGATATTTAGGCTCTAATTCCGATCTTTCAGCCTTTATTCCGAGTTTGAGTCAGGCTGACGCTACAGCTCCTTGGGCTGATGGCCTCCTGCATCCTGCTGGTACATCACGCCAGGTGGCGGATGCGGGCTCTGCAGTGGGACCTGAAGTTCCAGTGGGGACAGCATCAGGGCAACCTGTCCGACCACGTCCTGTTCTCGGAGGGCACAGCGAGTCGGTTGCAGTGGTGGCTCATTGACCGCGATTGGGTCAGTGGCAGATCCCTCTCCCATCCACAACCAGAGCACACAGTGGTGACAAATGCGTCCCTCCTGGGTTGGGAGGGGCCACGTGCGAGAGGCGGAGATCAGAGGCCTCTGGTCTCTGGCGGAGTCCCGGCTCCATATCAACCTTCTGGAGCTGCGGGCGATCTGACTTGCACTGAAGGCATTCCTTCCTTCTGTCCGGGGAAGGGTAGTGCAGATGTTCACGGACAACACCACTGCCATGTGGTACTGCAACAAACAGGGCGGGGTGGGTTTGTGGACCCTTAGTCAGGAGGCTCTGGGCCTCTGGACATGGCTGGAACACCAGGGCATTACCTTGGTGGTTCAACACCTGTTAGGTTCCCTGAACGCCAGGGCGGACGAACTCAGCCGCCGTTGCATGATGGATCACGAATGGCGCCTGAACTCGGACGTGGCGCACAGTCTCTTTCAGCAGTGGGGCGAGCCTTGGTTAGATCTATTTGCCACAGAAGACAACGTGCAATGTCATCAGTTCTGCGCGTTGGAATTTCCAAGACAGCACTCGCTCCGAGACGCTTTTCTTCACGAGTGGAGCTGCGTTCTGTTGTACGCCTTTCCGCCTATACCGCTTCTGCCCAGAGTGCTGAAGAAGATCAGGCGCGACCGGGCCCAGGTCATCCTTGTGGCTCCAGATTGAGCACAAAGGTACTGGTATCCAGAGCTACTCAGTATGTCAATCGATCCCCCGTTTCGTCTGCCTCTTCAGAAGTACCTTCTGTCGCAGCAGCAGGGGACTGTCCTCCACCCGAACCTGTCCAGTCTCCACCTACATGCGTGGAGATTGAGCGGCGACAGTTGAGGCCATTTGACTTGCCTCCTGAAGTCTGTGATGTGATTCTGGCAGCTAGGCGTTCCTCCACAAAAACTATAAAAGCCTGCAGGTGGAACAAATTTGTGGCATGGTGCACAGCAAAGTCTGTGGATCCACTCTCTGACCCTCTTTCAGTGGTTCTTCTCTTTCTTCTTTCTCTTGCTCAGCAGGACTTGGCTCTGGGCACTTTCAAAGGCTATCTCTCGGCCATTTCAGCCTTCTTGAGGCTTCCTGATCAGCCTTCTCTTTTCAAGTCCCCTGTTGTGAATAGATTCTTGAAGGGCATCACACACATGTTCCCTACTGTTCCTTTTGTGATGCCTCAGTGGGACTTGAACTTGGTTCTTACTTATCGGATATGCTCTCCCTTTGAGCCACTTCATAATTGCCCTCTCCGTCTTCTGACTCTCAAAACTGCTTTCCTGGTCGCCATCACCTCTGCCAGAAGAGTGAGTGAGCTCCAGGCACTTTAGCCTAAGTCTCCTTTCCTCTCTGTCCATCCGGACAAAGTTGTTCTGAGGACTCGTCCTTCTTTCCTGCTCAAGGTGGTTACCGCCTTTCACATCTGGCAGTCCATTACCTTGCCTCCTTCTTTCCGCCTCCGCATCCCTCGAAAGAGGTAGAGAAGCTCCATCGTCTGGACCCAAAACGTGCGCTCTCTTTTTACCTAGACCGCACACGACAGTTCCGGGTAAACGACCAACTCTTTGTTGGCTACGTGGGCGCTAAGAAGGGACGGGCGGTGCACAAGCAGACTATCTCTCGGTGGGCCGTTTTGTGCATCAAGGTCTGTTATTCCTTGGCAAAGGAGGAGCCTCCTTTGGGGCTACGCGCCCATTCCACTCACGCCACGGCGGCTACTACTGCCCTGGGTCGGGGAGTCCCCTTGCAGGACATCTGTCAGGCAGCCACGTGGGCCTCGCTGCACATGTTTGCCAAGCACTACTGAGTTCAGGCGCCATTCGTGATCCATCATGCACCGGCGGCTGAGTTTGTCTGCCCTGGCATTCAGGGAACCTGCCAGGTGTTGAACCACCAAGGTGATGCCCTGGTGTTCCAGCCAAGTCCGGAGAGATGGTTTTTTGGGCAGTTCCGTTCTCCAGGACTTCCTGGTGTGATCTTGGTTTGTAGACCCACCTCCGGGGCTGGTATTACTGGGGTATCTATTCTAAGGTAAGGAATCTAACACGAACGTGTTTCTTTCAGATGCACAAGTTACTTACCTGGGATTGCCATATATCTGTAAGAAACATTAGTTAGTGTTAGATTCCTTACCGTCCCACCCATCCTCCCCGTTGTGCGAACCGATATCTAGGGTTAAGGTATCTCCCTTTGAGGACCCTAGTTTCATGACACCGGTTTCGGTTTCTTGCATGCATTCCTGGCGCGGACAGCTATGTACAGAACTGACGTCAGCGCGCGAGGGCGGCGTCTAAGTACTCTGACGTCATTCCGGCGATCACGACGACTGACGCGGAGCCGCAGACTGCGCCTACCGACGCGCAGGGGTACTGCTGACGAAAACTTCCGGATCCAGTCCAACGCTTGGGGATATTCTAAGGTAAGGAATCTAACACTAACTAATGTTTCTCACAGATATATCGTTACCGAAGGTAAGTAACTTGTGCTTTAAGAAGTTGAGGAGGGTGCTATCACACAGCAACACATAACTTCTCTGCCCCTGCTCCCTGCTTCCTTCCCAGGCCTCTGGGTTGTTTTAAGATGTTGTCGTCCAGGGTCTCCGGCCACATGGTCTCCGAAAAAGCCCCTTCCCCCGCAGGGCTGCCTTCTCCCTGGTGCAGCCTGGAGCCTGGCACCCAGTCATAGCTGCTGATGGATGAGCCTGTAGCTCCACCCATCTTCTCTTCCTTGGAAAGGAGGCCTTAGCTTGTGGAAGAAAGGTTATCAATCCAGCCCCCTGAGGTCAGCCCTCAGCCAGGCCCTGGTTACGGTTGACTCAGAGAAATATTACATTTCTGGATGATCCAAAAGCAGTACAAATATGACTTTGGACTCTGTAGAATACTTCTTCTCACCTCTGTTGCAGTGGACTTTAGTACGTGTCTGGTATCTGTAGGCCTTAGGAAAGTTAATCTAGACCATGGGCTCCACATCCCCATAGGGAAATAATGAAGTGAAAAACAGTAAAACACACTGACTTTCCCTGGTATGTTTTTTTCCAGTGTATAAAGCCTATTCCATGTCACCACCCAATTCTGCATAAGTCCTGCCACACCATTCACTTTGTAGCTGCTCTTGGACTGGGCATGCCAGGAATCTCCCCTCCGCAGCCGTACACATGTGCACACACATGGATACATGTGTCTGCATGTAACCAGTCCGGTGTTTTGTTCTCCATCTGCTACGCAGCAGCCTGGTCAAGCCAAGGGGACACCAGTAAAATCCCCATGCAGTCTCTTTCATTATGAGGTCCCTGTTGGTGAGTCCCAACTAATGAGGCTCCCCCACAGTAAAAGCTCAATAATTAGGTGCTCAAAAAGCGAAAAATCTGGGCGGACGTTGTTTCAGAACCAACTTCTAACAAGTCTAATATAAATTATGGGAATCGTGACTTTGATCCTGATGATAAATACATAATTCAGCTATCATGAATGCTATCCGTCATTAAACGCCACCCCCACCAAGCATTGTACATCCATGCTTGGGCTACCATATTTCCAGCTTCCCTCAAGACCTCGTATTATAATGCTGTCTATTACAGTATTGCTTCCCATAAATCCTCAGAGGGTCTTTTGGCAAATTCCCTAATAAACAGCATGCCTCCAGTATCTGGTTTCTCTGGTGCCCCTCCCTAATTATGTAGAACATGCATACCTTCCTCTTGATCGCTTTTATAATGAGCTGGAAAGGATTGTAGCATCTAGCTGAACACATCGCTTTCAGTTAAAGCATTCGTAAATGCTAGTGTGTGTTACTTTGTGTAACTTGATGCTGCAGGAACCAAACTATTATCAAAGGCATTGTGTAAAAAAATCTTTACCTTGTACCTGCTTCCGCCGGACATATAGGACACTAAAGGAAATTAATGTTGAAATTCCCCATCCGCTGAAGCAGAGGTGAGAACATGAGACATATGACAGTTTTATACACCTAAAATAAAACGCCATTCTACTTGCTAGAAAGAAGCAAAAAAAACAAATTCTTTTCAACATCTCACTTGGAAGTCAAGTGCTAAGTGAACACAGCAAATAAATCAACACAGACCCTATTAGTATACATCAAATCCACTTAACACCTTCAAAACACATATGGAGACCATTCAGTATTCTCTTTGAATTTTGTTGCTTGTAAGACTGAGAAAGTATTTCGCTTAGAAGAGTTCAGTTTGCATTTTGTAGTGCTGTGTTAATTTGACTTTGGGGTTTGCCGAGGGTTTTACCATGTTATTCTATGCTACCTTTACTGTGTAGATTTATACTCATAAACTCAAGTTTTTGGTTGCGATCTTCAGGTGCAAGCATCACAGTATAGATGTGCATAAAGACACTTTAGCAATATTGCAGGACGTGGATAACTTGTAACTGTTGCCTTATAATCCTCTCCATTTCTTTGGGTACGATTTGGTTGTAGGGTTATCTGCTCTCTCCTTGACTTTTTGTGCCAGCTTTTTGCTCTTTTGGAGAGGCGATCTTCAGGTGCAAGCATCACAGTATAGATGTGCATAAAGACCGTAAAACAGAGACGTTGAGCTTCCAGTCGCTGTGATCCAATAGGAATCTGGAATTCCAATCGGCAGAGATGTTCGATTTCCCTGGGAAGTATTCCGCTCTGAGGGCAATTTTGTGTGCTAGAGAGAACATCCAGAGTCTCTAGATTGGAGAGATCGGCAGATTTGGTACCTCCCAAACGATTGATGTAAGCCGCCGCGGACATATTGTCCATCTTTAAAATGACCGACCTCCCCTGGAGGGAATGTTTGAAGCTCATAAGAGCATAAAGGCCAGCCGTAAGTTCCAGAAAATTTATGTGGTGAGATGATTCCTCTTGAGACCAGATCCCTCCTGTGTTCTGGTCCAAAAGGCATGCACTCCAATCGTGAAGGGAAGCATCTGATTCCAAAACAAAATCCAGTTCTGAACCGAAGATTGCTTTTCCATTCCACGCTTCTAGGTTGTCTAGCCTCCAGATTAGTTCTGATTTGGCATCCTGGTCCAGCGTAATGCGATCTTCGTACCAGAGACCGGATCTTAGAGCTCTTCCTTTTATCCTTTGTAAGGCCTGATAATTCAGAGGACCTGGAAAAATCTCTTGAATAGAAAAAGAGAGAAGACCTAAGAGTCTGGCTAGTTCCCTCATTGGAAGATCCTTTTGTTTTAAGACATGCCTTATCTCTTTCTTGATCTTTGATATTTTGGTGGAAGGTAGAAGAAGGAGACACTTGGAGGTATCCAGGGTGAAACCGGGAAACTCCAGTGATTTCGAGAGAGTCAGGATAGACTTTTCTTTGTTGATAATGAATCCTGGACTTTCTAGAAGATTCATTACGGTTTCCAGATCTAGGAGAATTTGTTGAAGGTCTTGAGACATTATCAGAATGTCGTCGAGATAAATGATGAGGCGAATACCTCGTTCCCTCAGAAAAGATGCGACCGCCCTCATGACCTTGGTAAAGCACCATGGGATAGAAGAAAGACCGAAAGGAAGTGCCTGGAAGTGGTAAAGATGATTTTTACACATAAATTGGAGAAAAGGCTGGTGGATCACGGCCATAGGAATTGTGAAATATGTGTCCTTTAAATCTAGTTTGACCAATCAGTCTTCTTTCAAGAGAAGGTCTCTCAGGAGGTGGATACCCTCCATCTTGAAATGCCTGTAGATTAAAGCTTTGTTGAGATTTTTCAAATTTATTACAGGTCTCCAATCTTTCACATTTTTCTCTACGAGGAATAATGTACTTATAAATGTTAAAGAATCCAAGGGAACCTCTATTATTGCACCTTTTTGGAGCATAGAGGATATCTCCTCTTCTACTATTTTTTCCTTTTCAAGGAGATAGGCATGTCTCTTGGGAAGGAGGTTTGGAAGGGAACTTGAACGAAGTCTATCATAAATCCCTTGACGGTGTTCAGGACCCATGGATCTTGAGTTATTAGCTTCCAATTTTGGAAAAAGAGTTTGAGTCTTCCTCCCACCTTTAAGGGGATAGAAGGGGAGGGGGTAAGAGAGGAAGACTTACTTGGTGGATTGGAGTTGAATGAACCACAAGATCTTGATCCTCTTGAGCGGTTTCCTCTCCCCCGCTGGGGGTACAAGGTAGGAGTGTTAAATTGTTGGTATCCCCGTCCAAGCCATGGGACCTCTGATAGGGCCTCTGGTTAAATCGGCCAGAAGAAAGGCCCCTTCTCCAAGCCCTTCCAAAAAGGTTACTGTTAAAGACTCTTTTCATATTCTGTTGAGCCTTATCAAGGGCCGTAAAAGTTGAAACATATTTCCCAAGCGACTTGATGAGTTCTTCTCCGAAAAAGAGGCCTTTAGGATTTGAAGATGGCTCTTTGTAGGCCATACCTGAAAGCTTGGGGTTGAGCTTGTAGAGAATTAGTCTACGCCTTTCAGCATTGATGCTCGCGTTAGCGTTGCTCAAGAGTATAAGGGCTCTTTGGCTCCAACCTCTGACAAGATCGGTATTAAGAGGCGTACCATGGAGGTGGCTTTCTTCTGCAGAGTCGAGGATTCTATTAAGGGTGCCAAGGACATCTAAAAGACGGTCCTGGCAACCTTTGAATGATTTTTCTATCCCCTTTCTAGGATCACGACCTAGCTTAAAAAGAAATTTTATAAGCTCAGGGTTTAGATTGGGAGTTTGACAGGTCTTCTCTTCGATTGAAGTCCTTGAGCATTCGGCTCTAAGAATATTTCTATTCTCCCTTTCTAGGGGATTACAAATCCACTTTTTAATACATTTTGAAACATGATCCTGTGGTGACCATTGTGAAGATCTGGGATGTTTTAAGTTTAAGGGAGAAAACATCTCTTCCCCTAAGGGGTCTAGAATATTGTCTTTGGAGGATGCAGGGGGCTCATCCTCGGTGTTGAAGAGGTCATCGTCTAGATCCAGGATTTACTCGTCCTGTACATCTGAAATTTCATCGTTGAGGTAAGAGGGGTCATCTCCCATGATCTGTTGAGCACTATGAGATAATGTGCTGCTATGGGCTTCCGAGTTACTTGGGACGCGATGGACACCCATAGTTGTTGGTCCGCTAGGGACACCCTTCGGGATTGAGGTGCGAGGACCTCCAATTAGATTTGATGTGTTAAGACCTCCCATATCTGAAGAGGTGCTAGGACCTCCAGTGCTCGTAGGGGTAGGAAGTTCAATATTATTACATTTCTTAGTTCGTTTACCCCTTAAGTCTGTGGTTCCCAAACTGTGCGCCGCGGCGCCCCGGTGCGCCGTAATGAGGTGCCAGGAGCGCCGCGCACACTAGGGTGACCAACCATCCTTAAATTCCATGGGCCTTTTATCTGTAACTTTGGCCATCACAGGGAGCAGCGCTGCTCCCCTGTGAGAGGCCTCACCCCTGCTGCTGGAGGCGCCTTGCACTCCTCCAGGAGCACAAGTTCATCCCCTCCCGCCCATTGTCATTCAGTATGCCGCTGATTGCCACTTACTGAATGACAATGGGGCAGTCTGGGGGTGTGACACCATGTGGCGGCCTCCTCCTGCCTCAGGGTACCGAAGGGCATTCTGTATGATAAAAAGTAAAACGCCCACGCTGCAACGTTAGAAATCACTTCATTCAAAGAAGCCTGTAAAATAAGTTTAAAAGAACATGTTATCGTTCTCTCACTGTCCTGTCATTTTAGAACTGAAGTATTTTCAATATTGTATTCAACAAAGCCATGGTTGCTCCTTTTTTTTTTAAGGAACTAGCAACCATTGACAAAGCCAATAGTCCTGGCTTGTTGAGGTGTAATGATACTTGCTGTATTATATATCTGGATGCAATGACCTAGACAACATAAGACCAGTGAGGCGGAACACTATGCTAAGCGCAGATTTTTAGCCTAGGTGTTTTAAGCTGCGCTCTTAATGACGTGAAACACTGAAGAGACCCCCCCAGCTTTTTTACACCGCTTAAAGCCCTGGAAACAACACCATGTTACAGTAACCTCACATCCTGGCACTGTGCATCATGCATGACTTCTACGTTTTCAGTCTGCCTATGTGCAGGGGCATAGTGAACTCTCCACCACCGCACCCCACCCCTTGCTGTAGTTCATTCTTGATGGGACTCTTCTGCCTGCAACTCTGTAAACAAAGGCTCAGCTCATAATGTGAAAAGGTGGGTGAGTAAATAAGTGAAGGAATGTCTGATTGGCTGGATGGATTACTGAGAGGATGAATGCATGAATGAAAGGGGGAATGGTTAGATAATGAAAGAAAGGATGGGTGAATGAATGGAAGTATGGATGAGAGAAAAGGTAAATAGATGGATGTATGGGTAGAAGGATAGATGTATGGGTGGAAGGGTAGATGTATGGGTGGAAGGGTAGATGGATGGGTAAAAGTGTGGATGGGTGTGTGAAAGTATGGATGGATGAGTGAAAGGGCAGCTGATGGGCGAGTGAACTGGTGGATGGGTGTGTGAAAGGATGGATGGGTGGATGAATGAAAGGGTAGATGATGGGCAAGTGAATGGGTGGATGGATGAATTGATAAGTGAAATGGTGAATGGATGGATGAGTGAAAGGGTGAATGTAAGGATTGATGAGTTAGTGAAAGGGGGTAGATGGACAAAAGGATGGATAGATGAGTGAAGTGAAAGGGTGGATGCATGAGAGAACGGATGGCTGGATGAGTGAAAGAATGGATGAGTAATAGGATCAATGGATGGAGGGAAACATCACTTACAACGCAACTTTTACCACGCGATGCTTTTACTTCGCAAATTTTGCAACCATTACAACGCATTGCGCTGGGAGGCGCTCTAGGATAGGGAATAGTTTTAATTTACTATCCAACACCTTCCCTACTATCCACGGGGACTGGAGTTGGAATAGTAAATTAAACTATTCACTATCCAGCACCCCAAAGCGCTATGCGTTGCGATGTAAAAGCATGCGTGGTAAAAGCATGCGTTGTAATGTCATACATCCATGGATGGATTCATGAATGGATGAGTAAATGGGTGGGTAGATGGATGGATAAGTGAAAGGGGGATGG
Organism: Lissotriton vulgaris; assembly: GCF_964263255.1. Lineage (NCBI taxonomy): Eukaryota > Metazoa > Chordata > Amphibia > Caudata > Salamandridae > Lissotriton > Lissotriton vulgaris. The sequence continues at coordinate 1,882,958,404 of NC_141685.1, read as the reverse complement.
AGAGAGAAAGGGAGGATGAAAGGGTGAATGGGTGGAAGGATAAATGACTGGGTGAATGGATGAGTAAGTGAATAGGTGGATGGATGAGTAAGTGAATGGATGGCTGGGTGGAAGAGTGGATGCATGGATGATTGTACAGATGGATGTGGTGAAAGGGTGGGTAGATGAATAATGGATGGATGAGTGAAAGGGTGTGTTGTAAAGGCATGCATTGTAAAACTTGCGATGTAAAAGCATGCGTGGTAAAAGCATGCATTGTAATGTCATACATCCATGGATGGATTCATGAATGGATGAGTAAATGGGTGGGTAGATGGATGGATAAGTGAAAGGGGGATGGAGAGAGAAAGGGAGGATGAATGACTGAAAGGGTGAACGGGTGGAAGGATAAATGACTGGGTGAATGGATGAGTAAGTGAATGGGTGGATGGATGAGTGGGTGGATGGATGAGTAAGTGAATGGATGGCTGGGTGGAAGAGTGGATGCATGGATGATTGTACAGATGGATGGGGTGAAAGGGTTGGTAGATGAATAATGGATGGATGAGTGAAAGGGTGGATGGAGGGATGGATGAGTGAAATGATGGACGGAAGGATATATGGTGGATAGGTGTGCAAATGGTTGAATATGTTTGGATATAGATGGGCACACAGATGGAAGGACAGACCTTTTTAGTGTAAAAATAAGGCTGGGGATACTGATTACGACAGACCAAACTCAATGTTCCATTTTCTCAGAGCGGGTCTCAGTACCAAAAGGTACTGAAAGCAGCAGCTGGCATAAATAAGGGTTTGGGACCAGGCACTCTGTTGGGGAAAAAAACGATGGATTGGGATGCAGCCAAAGTGATTGCCAGTGGATGAGATTAATAATTCAAGCATTCCAACCAATATAATACCTTCATTGCGTCCCAAATACTTTAAGGAAGATAACAGGAGGTACCCACCAACCAACCAACCAACCAACGGTAAAAAAATGGTGGGGAGCCACGACCAACTGCCGATTAGGTCAGGGGAGCCACAGGTCAAAAAAGTTTGGGAACCACTGCCTTAAGTGTAGATCATCATGAGCAGGCACCCCATTAAATTCGTCCTCTTGAGAAGGAAGAGGTCTTTTGTGGGGCATGACCTGTCCAAGGGACTCTAACATGCATGACCTCATTTCTTTCTGTAGCATTAACCTAAAGCTTTCTTTGTCAAAGCTTGGAAAGGAGGCGCTAGCCTGCTCTGAATCAGAGTCCGATATTTTTCCTCCTTTTTTTGGGGGGAGGGGGGGGGGAATTCCCTGCTAATGTTTGATAAAATTACACCACCGTTTTATTATTTTAATTTTTTATGCAATCAAGTTATTATAATAGGGGTGAGCTATCCTCCCCCTTCTTTTTTTTATTTTTTATATCTAATCGAGTAAATAGCGATTTTTTGGGGTAACTGAGATCCTTTCTTAAGAAATGCGTCCTTTCGGAGGCTCGGAGAGCAAACAGCTGATCGTCAACCGACGATTGCAAGCATGGAGTGGAAAGCCCCTTAGTCAGCAAGGCACGAAGCGTGTCTGCTACTAAGGTGCATTCCTTTACTCTCCATCGCGACGCAAGTATTGCCCAAGACGCGTCGCGGGAGAGCGATTGAAGGCTACATGTCCCGGTAATCCGGTAGGATTTCAGGATGAACTGCTCGGGCACTTGAAAGCGCGTGAGGGGCGGCGAAAAATGCCACGCTGTCGACGACAAGGAAATGAAGTCATTAGGGCGCGAGGGAGAGTAAACGGAGCACCATTTGCGCGCAAATGTGCGCAAGGGCATAAGCAGAAATAAAAGGTAATGGATAACTCGAACTAAAGAATACTTACGTTTTTCACTGTAAAAGAAAGATGTTAGGATATAATTATACAAATACACAATTCAAAAGCGGTGAAGGTAATTTTCCCGAATACAGGGGTGAGGGGGCGGGAGATCTCCATAAATTGGAGATCAGTGTGGTGAGGGGAGGGGGTAGGGTGGGGATTAGGCCACCAACAACCCACTAATGATCAAAATAGAGGTAATTCAAAGAGGAAAGAGATTACTTATCTGCTCGGAGCCGCATTTAAAAGAGGAAGATTGTTGTCATGTCATACCTTTTACCTTGTTTCAATGTTCTTTTCTGAAACCTTTGTATTATTACATATGCGGCTGCTTGGAGACTGCAATGAAAGACATTGCATAATGTAGCCTCCGTTCTTGTAATGAAATTGAGTGTTGTAGTATCCTTCCAGGGATAAATCCCTCTGAAACTGTGGTGCTCGGTGTGTGCCTTTTTCAAAGAAAATCTTCAAGGCGGTCTGCTATAAGTTCTTACTCATTTTATCAACGTGCGCCAAATATCCATATATTCGCCCTTTATCTGTAATGGGTTGTGCCTGTTGCTGTTCAATTGTGGCCTACCGTATCTAGGGGGTGGGCCTTTGAGGTAACGCTTTGGCAGTCCTATTGGAAATATGTTATGCCCTTAACTTCAACAACCCTTTTTCAAACTCTCTCTTATCCACACTAATGTAAGCAGTGAATCAGAAAATGCACGAAGTCAAAGAGCAAGGGGAGACTTCTAACTAGTTGTCTTGCCTGAAAATACAGGTCTGAGGATACCTAGCAGTTATCGGTGCAGCTTAGTTGATGCTGAGGATGATGACGCACAGAATGAATGAGTGTCAAGAACTCCAGAACCTCATAGCAATGTTGTCATTGCTCCTTGGTGTGTATTGACCATGCGTATTGTTTTAGTCCATTTCCTATGCTGTGCATTAACATAGCTGCACCTACCATGCTATGGTCTACGATTGATGCATTCTTCATTTTTGATGTGTTATGTTTAATGTTTTTTATTAATTTTTAAGTGCTAATAAAATGTAACCTGAAGTTGCAGGTGATTTGCTATGCCCTTTGTAGATCTATTCTAGTCTCACATCTGCTTAACTAGTATTAAAACGAAATCCGTACCAGTCACTAAATTCGTAAGACTGGGAAAAAAGGAAACGGAGCGTTAACTCCTCTCTTTCTTCTGTACCATTTACAGGCAGTTCAGTGCCAACAGGAGAGTTGTGCAACTATACTGCTAGAACATGATGCAGATCCAAATCTCATGGACATCAATGGCAACACTGCCCTTCATTTTTCTGCCCTCATTCCAAGTGTCTCTTTCTCGGCAAAGCTTCTAGAGCACGGCGCACACATTGATGCCCAGAATAAGGTAATGTTGACAATTCTGTTCTTTCTCCCATACCTTAGTCATTTACCATTTGCCTTCTGTTGTACATCATTCTCCCAATACTGGGTGCTCTCTATTACAATGATTTCACATATAAAAAAGGGTACTTCGTTTTCAGTTGGGGTGTGTGCAGTACGAGGCCCCAGGACACCATTGTCGGAAAGACCCATCTGCTTCGAATGGGGTCTGATATCTCCGGTTCCTTACTTTATATACATACATGCACACGCATTAACGAGATAACTGGTAATATGGGCCTCGGTTTCTATCGAGGGATTCTATTTATTTATTAAACACGAGGCTGAGTGGTTTATAAATGTCCCCTGAATCCCGAGATGGCAATATGGGACCACAATACACATGTTGCTTGTTATTTATTCTCCCCGAATTACAAATTAACGTTAGTACTCTAGTTTTTGGGCTTTAGCCGTTGAGTATTTCTTGTATGATTGAGGCTGCAGCTATGTCTGTCAATAGTTAGAAAAACTGTGTTTTTGTTGGGGTTAATGCGCTAATAAAAATGTGTTTTATGCATCCATGTGTATTGTTAAAATTCCATTTAAATGCATTTTAATAGAATTAAAAACATGCATTCTAAAATGTACTCTTCTTTTGTAGTACATCGACACTGTATTGTAGATTTAGCAATACCAATATAAAGAAAGAAAATAACGTGCAATATAGGACATTGTAACTTTTTGCTGGCTGAGTTGTGCGTTTTAAAATGTTTATTTTCATACATTGAGGAGGATTCATCGGTAGATGCTTACTTTATGGGTGAACGTGCAAGGCTAAGCTTATTGGGTTGTTGGTTAATGCTTTGTGAGCAGCAGTGTCATTATGAAAGCTTTTTAAACATTTGTACTCTCAATTGGAAGAGATTAATTTGTAGTGTTATAACTTCCATTTGAATTTTGTATTTGTTTAGGGAAGCTAAATATCCTGCAAATTAATTCAGCAGTGTGAAGTAAGGGAACCAATTCTTAGTTGGACAGGCTGTTGTGTGAAATAAGAGTTTTGAAACATCTTGCAAACATACAATAAGAAGGCTTAACCGTGTACTGTGAATCTGTGTGTGTTTGTATGTATTACCTACTGGCGGTCGCCAGTAATTAGATATAGTTAGGACCTGGTTTCCATAGGAAATTCGCAACATTCTATTTGGAATTAGTTTGGCGCCGGTTGACGAATCTTCGCGAAATTCTCAAAGAAGATGGGGCACTCCGCTCCTTCCCTGAAAGTTTCGGGGTGATTCGTGAGTGAAGCGGGGGCGAGAAAAAAAGGGGGGTCCCTAAACGTGTTTTCCCCATGCAATTTTCCGTAGGGACCATTAGACACCGCTTTAGCCGAACTGCTGAATGGAATTACACCAAATTTGGCAAAAAGGTAGAGTTTGGTTCGTAGATTGTGCTTTTTGTTAAATGGTGTAAATCAAAAGTAAAATCATAGATATATTTGCAAAGTTGTACCGTAAGTGTACCGTCCGAGGATTATACGCGTACCATTACGAGCACGAGCTGCATGCTAATTGGCTGTAAACTGTCTGTCAACTTTCCAAATCAGGAAGTGGTATGCGTACCCTGCTGATTAAAAAAAAAAAATAAAAAATTGCATACATTTTTTTTTTTAGCCCCCGGGGGGAGCTAAATCCCGGGGGCAATTGACTTTGTAAAGGGGGCCCAGAGGGGCCCCCCAGCCCCGGCACCACCACCCTCGAGGCTTATTTTAATAGGGAGGGGGGGCTCTGAGGCGCCCCCAGCCCCGATGACCACTACCCATGGAGCTTTTTTTATTTGTAATAATGGGGGGCCCAGAGGGGCCCCCCAGCCCGGGGACCGCCACCCCCAGGGCTTCCATGAAATGTATGCGGGGGTTCAAGGCCTCCGCAGCCCCAGAGACCGCAACCTCCCCGGGGCACTAATATTCAAAATAGGGGGGTCCGTGATGGACCCCCCAGCCCCGGGACCACCACCCCCCGGGGGTATTAACTGTTGAGAGGAGGGCCGCTCGGCCTCCCTCCTAGATCCCTTGATGGCCCTGGGAACAGCAACCTCCCAGGGCCGGCTCCTGCAGTGTCCCAGGGTGCCTACCCCCGGGACACTGCTGTTTGCTATGGTAGGGCCATAGCAAAGTGCTTTGGTTTTTGAAAGAGAGAGCAGGAAACCTGCTCTCTGCTCTCTCTTTAAAAAATCGGAGCGGATTACTTTTCTGCATGGGGAGCAGCATGGTAGCTGCTCCCCAAGCAGAAAAGCAATGCTGGCTCTGGCAGGGACCGTGGTGGGCTTGGGGACCACCCCCCACGGCCCCCAACGAGGAGGGCCAGGCCCCGGGGGATGGTGTCCCCGAAAGAAGTGGCACGGGAGGAGGGCCATGCGGCCCCCCTCCACCCAAAAATAATTACAAAAAAAAAATGGCCGGCCCCGGGGGATGGGGTCCCCGTGGCCACAGGAGGGGGGCAAAGCAGCCCCCCTCCTAATTAAAACATTTTTTTTTAAAAAGGCCCATGCCCCAGAGTATGGCCTTGGGAGGGGGGCCACGCATCCCCCTTCCTGATTTTTTTTTTTTTTAATTAAAAATTGCGGGCAGGCCCTGGGTGATGGGGTCCCCAGGGCCAAAAAAAAAGAAGGGTAGCCCCCCTTCTTAAAAGGCCCCCTCCCTGCACCTCTCTGCGAACGCACCCCCTGGCGCTTTTGCAGAGGGGAAACTAATTACCCTTGCATACTGAGGGTCCCTTGGGGCCAACTAGACCACCAGGAGCCTCCAGTATGGGCCAGGGGGCTGCTTTGCAGAGAGGTGTAAAAAGGGGTGTGGCCTCATTACACCTCTCTGCAACGCAGCCCCCTGGCGCATACTGGAGGTTCATGGTGGGCTAGTTGGCCCCCAGGGACCCCCAGTATGCAAGGGGAATTAGTTCCCCCTCTGCAAACGCGCCAGGCGGCTGCGTTGCAGAGGGGTGTAATGAGGCCATGACCCTTTTTACACCTCTCTGCAACGCAGCCCCCTGGCGCATACTGAGGTTCCTGGTAGGCCAGTTTGCCCGCCCTGGGGACCCCCAGTATGCAAGGGGACTTAATCCCCCCCAACTTAGAACGCGCTACGGGGCACGTTTGCACAGTGGTGAAGGTAGGGGCAGGGCTTGAGGTGATCTGTGTGCAAACATGCCCTGTGGCGCGTTTTAAGTTGGGGAATTAATTCCTCTTCAATCCAGAAGTCCCCTAGGGGCCAACTACTCCAACAGGTTCCTCCAGTAAGCGCCACAGAGCTGCGTTGCAGAGTGTTGTAAAAAGGGGCTTGCCCTCTGAACACCTCTCTGCAACGCAGCTCCCTGGCGCATACTGGAGGTACCTGGTGGGCTAGTTGGCTCACAGGGGACCTCAGGATTGAAGAGGAATTAATTTCACAACCTAAAATGCGCCACAGGGCGTGTTTGCACACATGTCACCTCAGGCCCCGCCCCCTTCTTTCACTATTGAGCAAAATATTCCTCTAAAATCAGCCGAACTATGAATTCCGATTTACTCACCTGTTCTCACGAGAGACGTCAGTGCTGCATCTTTGAGCCCAGTACGGACCCTGAAAAGTAAATCTAAGCGTACTTACCAGCAATGTTCCCTTAAATGTTTTTCCTCTGTGTGCGGCAGTGTAGGGTCTCTGTGCACTTCAGCCGTGGCTATGTGCGCCAGGAACCACACAGCGCGTTTGTGCAGCGCCAAATATCACTACAAACGTTTGCTTAAAACCCTAGCAGCCCAGCTCTGTTAAGAAAAGACATTTTATTCCTCTGTCTGATGTAACATTTCCTATACATTGATTTGCACACTATGATTCAGTGTCTCTGTGTAATGTATGTGCGATGTAAAGTGCTTAACACCTTACACTGGTATGAGTAGCGCTATTAAACAAAATAAATATGAAAGAGAGAGGGGTTTTGGAGACTTGAGGGTCACTGTTAAATGTTGGTAATGAGAGTATCCGTGGCTGAGGTGGCCATTGGGGCACCAACAAACACGGTCACAGCAGGGCCACCAGCACCAAATCCGGCCCTGTTCAAATGGCACTAATAATTACAGTGAAATTATGAAAACATCCCACATTGCAATTTGAAACCTTGGCAGCTGTGTTGCTGCATTTCTTTTCTTAATACGGTTGGGCTGCGGGGTGATTGCGTGCATTTGTTAAGTTTTCCGTGTTAATTGCAGCTCATGATGGGTGCTGCGATTAACATGAAAACTTTAAGAAATGCACAGGGACATCTTAAGGATTTTGAGTGCCAGGGCCAAACCTATTTCCGGGGCCCCTGATTTGAACAGCTTTGGATTTATGATCCAATTTCAGTTTTTTCATGTCCTTTTTGGCCAGGTCATCGACACTGCAGAGGCACACTGGTCCAAATTCTAAATGTGCTTCCATGTAATATTCAGAGATAGTTGGATGCAAGTAAGTAAGCAAGTAAACTGAGCTTATAAAGCGCATGGTTATACTGACCAGTGTGTCCACGCCCATTAGTACCAGCCTAGCAGAGCCTCCATTGCCATCATATATCCCAGTCCCCCGGACAAACCTCTCTGGCCTACCCCCTAGGGAATACGTAGGTTTTCAGCTCTTTACGAAAAGCCAGCTCTGATGTTTCCAACTGAAGCATCAGAGGTAATCTGTTCCATTGTTGTGCTGTCAGAAAGCGAAACAAGAGCCCTCCCATTCTCACTCTTCTGATCTTAGGGACCTTAACCTGTCCCATCCCGCTAGATCTAAATTGCCGGGTCGGATTGTATAGGGTTAGCAGGTTCTGAAGATAACAGGACCCTTTCCCCTGTGTGATCCGATGACTCACACATAGGGCTTTGAACTGCACCCGTTCATTAACTGGCAGCCAGTGTAGGGTCTCCAGAGCTTTCTAGAGGGAGCTCTCTTCGGCAGCATCAACACCAGACGAGCTGCCGCATTCTGTATGCACTGAAGCCTCTGGATGCACCTCACATTTGCTCCCAAATAGAGAGCATTACCATAGTCCAGCCTCGAAGAGACCAAGGCATGGACTAAGGATTTTCTAGCTGTTGATCCAGAGTCTTCCTGAGGCCCCGCAAGATGCCACAACAGGCGCCTGCAACTCGTCTAGTGTGGTACTCGAACAAGGTTTTAGAGTCAATCCATACCCCCAGATTCCTGACTTGTTTACTGGGTGAGGGTAGAGGGCAAAGCGTCTGAGGCCACCATGCCGAAGTCCATACTGACGGCGCCTTCCCAACAATCAGCACCTCGGTTTTATCACCGTTCAATCTGAGACAGTTGCTAGCCATCCAGACCGCCAGTTCTTGTAAACAAGAGGTGAAATTACTGGCTGCACTCTCAGCTGGCTGTGCCAAAGCCACAACCAGCTGAGTGTCGTCTGCATATGACACAACTTACAACCCATATTTATCAGTAATCTCCGCCACTGGCGCCACATAAAGATTAAAACGGGTCGGGCTAAGGCTGGACCCTGGAGGGCTTGCTTCAGGCTTATAGCTTTTGACCTATGTGGTCCCTGTGCTACTTGGAAACTATGATCATGAAGGAAGGATTCCAGCCATTCCCACGCCTTACCAGCCATTCCCACGCCTTACCAGCCACTCCTCCCCTATTCAGACACTGCAGCAAAGTGTGATGCGCTACAGTGTCAAATGCGGCACTTAAGTCAAGTGAAATTAGTGCCGCCGTTTGACCCTCATCTACGTGTCTATGTAGAGTCTCCGTGGAGAAGAGCAGAGAAGACTCCGTCAAGTGGAGTGCATGGAAGCCAGATTACCCAGTCCAAAGATCAGGGCTTGATCCATCACTGTTTTTTAGCTCACTGCACCATCCCAGCTCAGAACCTGGCTACATGCAAATTAGTCTGTTCCTGTCTCAGTTCATGATGGGAACAGGGCAAACCAAACTACCAAGCCAATTCTTATACTGGGAAGGAAACAAGCTTCCGGGGACCGGTTTCTGGCATTTCAGCCGTCTTCGGCCCGGCTTGCTTGAATCCTGATGGTGCAATGAGCAAGGGACTCACATCTGAGTATACCCTTCCACGCTTGTGCCAGGTTCTGAGCTGGGATGGTGCAGTGAGTTAAATAACGTGATGGATCAAGCCCTGATCTTTGGACTGGGTAAGAGTGGTCTGCTTAATTCAGACACTCTGTTCATCACCACCCCCTTTTTTGAATCGTTTTTGGCCACTATAGGTGTGGCAGGGTATACTCAGACATGAGTCCCTTGCTCACTGCACCATCAGGATTCAAGCAAGCCGGGCCGACGACGGCTGAAATGCCAGAAACCGGTCCCCGGAAGCTCGTCTCCTTTCCGGTGAATAATTGGCTTGGTAGTTTGGTCTGCCCTGTTCCCATGATGCACAGGGCCACGGACAGACTAATTTGCATATAGCCAGGTTCTGAGCTGGGATGGTGCAGTGAGCTAAATAACAGTGATGGATCAAGCCCTGATCTTTGGACTGGGTAAGAGTGGTCTGCTTAATTCAGACACTCTGCTCATTACCACCCCCCCCTTTTTTTTAATCGCTTTTTAAAAGCAGCGGCGCGAATGTTGTTGAAGTGCTGTGTGTGTGTGCGCGCTCCACACACAGCACTGCGCGCATCTTGCTATAGACGTGGGCGCGCACCCACACGCGCACGTTATTGGGAACAGTGCTTACCAGTAACTTGTATTTCCTTCCATAGGAATCTATTGTGTGGTTTTGTGTGGTTTTCACCAGAAAAGTTTCTAAGTGTCTATTTTTGAAACGTACAAATATTCCTCTAAAATTAGCCGAACTACGAATTCTGATTTAGTCACCTGTTATCAGGAGAGACCTCAGTGCTGCATCTTTCAGCCCACTACTGATCCTGAAAAGTAATTCTAACCGTACTTACAGTAACTTGTATTTCCTTCTATAGAAATCCATTGCCTGGTTTTCACCAGAAAAGTTTCTAAGTGTCTATTTTCACAAACAAAAGTTTTCCTTAAAAATCACCTGTATGACTTAAACGCATTCTTTCAACTGTTTACAGGCGATGCACCAGTGTTGAGTAAGAAAAAGTAATGTTAACACTACTTACCTGCTAAGTGAATTTCCTCCCATATGATAACATTGGTGATTCTATGTGAACATTTTTTGAAGTGTCAACTTTTAAAATGCAATAATATTCCTTAAAAATCACTACTGTAACTAAAACACTTTTACTCAACCATTTACAGGAGATGTCCAAGGACTGAATCTAGGATGCAGTCATGTGGTTAGAAAAATAATCCTTAAAGTAACTAATTGCATTTAACTAGAAAAACACATTGAGGTCAATATTGCATTGTGTTTGAAATTGTGTTGCCCATTGCAACAACTGTAACTACTATACTTAAAAGTCTATTACCTATTTGCAAAGTATTTAAACTCAAGTAATTCATTCTGAGAAAGTATATTTTGTAATGTAATGTATAATGTAATTACAATGTAATTTAAAAAACAAAATATCTAAAAATAAATAGTTTAAAAAATGTAGTAAATCAGTATAAAAAAATTAATTAATTCATTTAAAAATTGTCATTTACAAAACCTTCGAAATTCACTGAAAAAAACATAGGTTTCAGGCCTGATATAGTTGGGAATTAGCATTTAAAAAACCTTTGAAATTCCCTGAAAAAAAAATAGGTTTCAGGCCTGATATAGTTAGAAATTAACATTTTAAAAACCTTTGAAGTTCTCTGAAAAAAACATTGGTCTCAGGCCTGATATAGTTAGGAATTAGCATTTAAAAAACCTTAAAAATTCACTGAAAAAACATAGGTTTTAGGGGTGTTCTAGTTAGCTGGACATTTCACTCGTACAAAACCATTGAAACTCCTCTGATATAGTTAGTTGTACTAACTATATCTCACGCGCCCGCAATCCACTGATGATGATGTCACATTTTACTTCATTCATGACATGGTCAGTGATATCACTGATAACATCTCCAATGACATCACTGATGACATCATCCACGTGACCATCAGATACACATCATCATACACCAGGGCAACGCCGCCTCCCAGCAGCGGGCACGCCCACTCGCGCTGACCACACCCACTTCCCATGTCATCCTCTGCACTATAAACATGTGCTGCAACCGGAAGCGCAGCGGACGAGCGCAGCGGGCGCGACGAATGCGCGCCGAAGGCGCGCATAAGGCAAGCTCGTCTGCGCTCGTCCGCGCCGAGGACGGGCGAACGGCCACCCCCCCCAGCGACTCCAGCACCACGACCACCTACTGATACGGTGAGATTAACCTACTCCACCGACGAACTACTAAAACTTAGGCACTTGGCGGTCCAACCACATACACCCCTGCATCTAAGCTACTCCAATCACATCCTAGGCCCATTCTCATGTCCTACTTGCAACAAATGTACCGCGAAACCTTCAACAAACGACCCACCATTAATTCAAGCAGCGTTAATAAACGCCAGATCCCTCCCCAAACACAAAATAGAAATCGCCGATTTAATCGACGCGCACAAACTGGAGCATTTGTTCGTCACCGAGACATGGGGCGATGACGCCTCAGGACCCGACTTTACAGAAGCCACTCCAATCAACTACAATGTTTGTAGATTAGATAGACCAAAAAAAAGAGGTGGCGGCATTGCCATAATTTACAAAAACCTCTTCAAACTCACGACTAAACCATTTGCATGCCCAGAATACGAGTCTCTCTTCTTTACTCTAGGCCTATCGGCAATATCATCCTTCAAGGGAATGCTGATTTATCGCCCTCCAGGGTCAAGAGCTAAGTTTCTAGCTAACATAGGCAGTATAATTGAAGCAGTCGCTGACGCCCCTCACTTTACGCTACTAGGTGACTTCAATTTTCACCTTGAGACTTTGAATAACCACGATACTACGCAGCTTCTTGCAGACCTCTCAGCTGCAGGCCTAATGCAACTTATTAACTCCCCTACGCATCAGGCAGGTCACACATTAGACGGTATATTTACTAACAGTCCTCTTGTAAATGTCACCCAAATAATTCCACTCATCTGGACGGACCATTCAGCTATTTGTTTCACAGTGCAAACAAACCCCACTAAACCGAGCTTCACTGCACCAGCTCGTTCAACATACAGAGACTGGAAAAATGTCAATATAACCCAATTAGCAGAGATGATGCAGGATAATCATATCCCCAATGAGCATGACCCTACTAAAGCATCCTCTAACTACCTGACAAACCTAGATATGGCCTGTAACAAGCTAGCCCCGCTCAAATCATCACACCGGAACAGAAAAATACCTTCAGCCCCATGGTTCACTGAGGCCCTACGCATGCAGAAACAATACTGCAGGAACCTCGAAAGACAATGGCGTCGCAACTACAGTCCTGCAGACAAAACAAACTATAAAAATGCCCTCTCCATTTACAAAAGATTGATAACCACTGAGAAAAGCCATTACTTTACCACTCAAATCAATCAGGCAAAGAACTCGGCAGGAGAACTATTCAGGGTAGTTACCACTCTATCCAACCCCCCTACGCCGCCCCTAGAAGGCTCTCAGTCACTGGCAGATGCCTTGGCCAGCTTCTTCGAGGAAAAAGTCAGCTCCATCTTCCAGACTTTCTCTCACTCTGCCCCCCTACCATCTTCGAGTCCACTCCTTACGGGCACTCGGCCAACCTTATTAACTTTCAACTCCGTTGACCAGGATCACATTCAACGTCTGGTAACCAGCACTAAATCCGGTTCCCCCCTCGATCCATGTCCCCCTTCCATTCTGAACCTCATCCCGGAAGCAATTTCCCCCCCGTTGTCTACCATATGCAATGCTATGTTCGCAACAGGTATATATCCCTCAGTCTGGAAAGAGGCGATCATAAAGCCATTGCTGAAAAAACCAACCATAGACCCTCTCATCCCAGCAAGCTATAGACCCATCGCCTGTCTCCCATTTCCAGCAAAGACTTTCGAAAAGTCCATGAACATTCAGCTATCAAAATTCATCAACGACAACAATTTGCTCGATGACACCCAGTTCGGTTTTAGACAGGGGCACGGTACAGAGACAGCACTACTGAAAGCCGCAGACGAAATCAGAACAACCATGGACAAGGGAGGGACGGCCGTCTTGATACTCCTAGATCTCTCCGCTGCATTTGACACGGTCGATCATGTCACTCTGATCGACCGTGTCGCAGCTCTGGGAATAGGAGGAACAGCTAAAGATCTGATTGCCTCATTCCTCGCCAATCGTCCCCAGACTGTCAAAATGGGTAATTTCACCTCCCAGACCTTCTCACTCCCCTGCGGCGTTCCACAGGGCTCCTCGCTAAGTCCGACGCTTTTTAATATCTATGTATCGGACTTAGCGAGGGTGATAAAATCCTATGTATTGCCCTTACCACGTACGCCGATGACACGCAACTAGTACTATCGGTGTACAATAACGGAGCAAGCGTTGCAGCCAATTTTCAGGAGGGAATGAAGGCGATAAGCTCCTGGATGTCATCAAACTGCCTCAAACTTAACTCCGACAAAACGGAGGTGATGACATTCGGGAGCTTGAGACCAACATGGTCCCCACAATGGTGGCCACCGGAGTTGGGATCCCCCCCCCAACCAGTGGTTAAGGTCCGCAACCTGGGAGTCACCTTTGATAATAAACTGACTTTCCACCATCACGCCAATGCCGTCGTATCATCTGCCTTCTACACCCTCAAAAAAAATCAAGAAACTCCTTCCTTACCTACCACAGTCAGCCGGCAAAACACTTATTAGCACCTTAGTGTTTTCAAGAACGGATTATTGCAACTCTCTGCTTCTGAATGCTCAGGAAGGGGTTCTCAACAAACTCCAGACCGTGCAAAACGCGGCGGCCAGAACCTTACTTTCTATTCCCAAATTCACATCTATCTCCCATCACATTAAAGAGCTCCATTGGCTCCCAATCAGGAGCCGAATAAAATTTAAGGCTCTCTGTATAGCCTATAAGACCCTTAATAACTCAGGGCCAAAGTTCTTAAAAGAAGCTCTTCGACCATTGGAGCAACGCAGGACCCTTCGATCCTCCACAGCCTTCATGCTGTACGTCCCTCGGACAAAAAAAGGCCACTTGGGGAGACAGGTGCTTCACTACAGCCACAGCTAAATTGTGGAACACCCTCCCACTCCATATCAAAACCGCTCCTACGCTCCTTAAATTCCGAAAAAGCCTCAAGACATGGCTCTTCTCTTCCTCCTAACTCCCCCGTCATAGTTTAGGGAGCTCTGTGATCACCAGCGCCGAGACACCTGTATGGGTATTTGTGCGCTTTAAAAATAGCAAAAAATAAATAAATAAATAAAATAAATAGTGCAACCTTTAATCACTCACTGTAAAATACAGAGTACCATATTTGAATCCATTGACACACCAATACAAGTTTCTAAAAACCCACTCAGTGATTCCTAGATCTATACACACATCTAATCACTTACCTACAGATTCACTAATACATGCAGTCAATGATCAATAGAACACTATCAAATATACTTATACACCTATATCGACATTACACACAAGCACACATCCTATTCCCTTATGCAAACAATGGATCATACTTACATTTACTTAGCTATACACTTATACAAACACCACTTTATTTTTTCATATAGATAGTAACTTCTACTTAGTGTGTTATAAAATCACTATTACAAGTATAAAGTTATCCATACAGTCACGTATACAATCACTTACTCTTATGTATACTTATTTATAAACAACAACTGAAACATACGTTGCCTTTTATTTTTCTACTTTGTTGGACATGTACCATTGAGAGAGATATTTGCTCATCACCACACCCATAACACTCACCCAAACAACTGTTATAACATGTAGTTTTAACGTCATATACCTATTAAATCAACTATTCACACATCTTTGGGCAGTCACACGCCTCCCACTGAATCACACACACATTCACTCTTGCAATCAAATACTCAGTTAACTAATCAATAACCAATATAGACTTTCAAATAGCTAGTAACCAACTGGAGAAGTAGTTTACACAACAACTGACAAAGTGATACAGGTGTTCACACAGTTTAGTCACTATCCAATATATTTAGTGAGACACTTTAAATTAGTCAAGTAAACAGTCAATCACACTGATATTAAATCCTCCATCCAGATATTTATATATCCACTCATTCTTCAATGCAAATTATATATATATTCACTGAAAAAAACATAGGTTTCACACCAGTTATAGTCCAGAATTAGCATTTAAAAAACCTATTAAATTCACTGAAAAAACCATAGGTTTGACACCAGTTATAGTAAGCTGGAAATTTTACTGACATAAAACCATTGAAATTCCCACATTATAGTTAGTTGGACTCACTATAACTTGCTCGCCTGCAATGCACTGCTGATGACGTCACATATTACATCACTCATGACATGGTCAGTGACATCACTCATGACATCACTGATGACACCATCCAGTGAATGTGTGTCTTTCTGAAAAATAAATATGTTTTATATATGTGTATGTAAAGGTCGATGGAAGAATAAATGTTTAAATAAGTGTCTAAAAGGATGTTTTTTAAAAAAAAAATTGATTGGTTAACTGGCTTATTAAGTGTATCTTAGTGAATACATATATTAGCGAGTAATTTTTAAATATTTAAATATATATATCAGTGTTTCACTGAAAAAACCATAGGTTTGACACCAGTTATAGTTAGCTGGAAATGTTGCTGACATAAAACCATTGAAATTCCCACATTATAGTTAGTTGGACTCACTATAACTTGCGCGCCTGCAATGCCCTGCTGATGACGCCACATATTACATCACTCATGACATGGTCAGTGACATCACTCATGACATCACTGATGACACCATCCAGTGAATGTGTGTCTTTCTGAAAAATAAATATGTTTTATATATGTATATGTAAAGGACGATGCAAGAATAAATGTTTAAATAAGCGTCTAAAAGGATGTTTTAAAAAAAACAAATTGATTGGTTAACTGGCTTATTAAGTGTATCTTAGTGAATACATATATTAGCGAGTAATGTTAAAATATTTAAATATATGTATCAGTGTTTCACTTTGTGTATAAGTGGCTGAATGGGTTGGTGAGTAGCTACATGTGTGTGTATATGGGTTATTAGATTTTTTTTAGTATCAGTATGAGTGTCTGTATGGTTTGGTGGGGGTATTACTTAGCACATAGATGCATCAATGACTGACTCACTGTTTGTATGTGTTTTGAAGACAGCATATGTGCAGGACTGTATGGGTGGATGAGTGTATATGTGTGTGTTAGTGAGTGAATGACTGTCTCACTAGTGTCTTTATCAGTAACAACATATGTTTTAATCTAGTATATGTGAGTATTGATGTATATAAGTGAGTATATGTGAGAGTGAGAGATTGTAAGAGTTCCTGTTTAAATAAGTATGTGTTTCTATAAGTGATTGTTTAAGAGAGTAAGTATGTGTAAGTTTCCTTAGAAGTAAGGTGATAGTGTGTGTATAGTTGTATATGCAAATAAATGGATGTTCAATAGTTTATTTGCATGTGTGAGTATGTGTGTGAATTACTTTTGGATGACTGTCGGTGTGTAACAGGATGTATAGGTGCATCACTACATTTGTAATTTGTAATTTGTAACTGGGTTTTGTATCGCGCCAACTCACCGACAGGTCTCAAAGCGCTACTGACCAAGTACAGCAACAAGAAACAAGAAGAAAGTATAGAAGTGTCTAGAGCTAATGATCGACTACTGGAAAGTGAATGCGTCTTTGAAAAGTAAAGTTTTCAGGGACTTCCTAAAACGGAGAAGGTTGGATTCTCTACGAAGCGCCTCCGGTAGCTTATTCCAGATGACAGGGGCCTGAACTGAGAAGGATCTGCCTCCTTTTGTTGCCAGCTTGAAGCGTGGGCAGGATATGATATGATATGATATGATATGATGAGTGAGTATATGTATGAGGGACTATATAGAACTGTTGGTGAATGAGTGGATGTGTATATAGATTGTGGAATTACTGAATTGGTTGTTGTAACTGGTATGGGTATCTCCATTTTTTTGAAAATGTTAGTTTCTATTTTTGAATATGTGTTTCAAGGGTTACATTACACTGAAAGGAGGTCTGTCACTCTGTCACAAGGATGGTGTCATCAGTGATGTCATGAGTGATGTCACTGACCATGTCATGAGTGATGTAATATGTGACGTCATCAGCAGTGCATTGCAGGCGCGCAAGTTATAGTGAGTCCGACTAAATATAATGTGGGAATTTCAATGGTTTTATGAAAGTAAAATTTCCAGCTAACTATAATTGGTGTCAAACCTATGGTTTTTTCAGTGAATTTAAAAGGTTTTTTAAATGCTAATTCCTAACTATAACTGGTGTGAAACCTATGGTTTTTGAAGTGAATTTCAAAGGTTTTTTAAATGCTAATTCCTAACTATAACTGGTGTGAAACCTATGGTTTTTTCAGTGAATTTCATAGGTTTTTTAAATGCTAATTCCTAACTATATATATAGGGCCTTAAACCTATGTTTTTTCAGTGAATTTCAAAGGTTTTTTAATAGGAAATTTCTATAGCTATGAAATGTAATATTTTTTATAATGAACCCTATATTGTATATTTATGTAATACTATTTTTTTATGTATATTGTTCATGGTTTTTTTTTTTGCCCTGGAGCGCTCCCGTTGCGCGTACCGGTGAGCGCACCGGTAAGCGCAGTCATGCGGTGCGCCCCGGTGTGTGTACCAGTGAGCGTCCCGTTAGCGCTATTGCCGTGAACGAAAACATCATCGTGACGTATCGCGTAGCTGCTTCTGCGTGATACGCACGGCGTAAGCGCACCCGGAAGCACTAGAGCGCATACGATCGCGCTACGTAAGCGCCACCGGGCGCGCCCCCTGGCGCGCCCCGGGGTGCGTAGCGTAAGTGCGTCGGGTCATGTGACCTGAAAATAACACTTTTCATTGGTTCAGGACAGTTTTGGTTTCCAAATGATAAAGCCAGTGTCATATGACCTGAAAATAACACTTTTCATTGGTTCAGGACAGTTTTGTTTTCCAAAAGATGAAAGCCCCCACCTTTTTTCCTCATTCTCACTTTTTACTTTGACTGAGAAGACCTGTTTGCAGACCTATTTGTACTGAGAAATGGCTACAGTAGCAGCAGCAGCAGGAGCATCTCAACAACCACCACCACCACCACCACCGCCACTACTACCACAAGGACCACCACAACACCATAGTGGTGGAGAAGAAGAAGAAGAGGAGGAGGAGGAGAGGCGGTACCTGCCTGAAGATACTACCACCTATAAGCCAAATGAGCACATTGTCTGGGAGTTTTTTAAAATCCCAAGGGGCCTCAAGAAAATTAATGCGCCAAAGGTTACTTGTCTGATCTGTGGCACTGTACTTTCCAGGGGGAACCCTGCCAAAAAGTATTCTTTTGGCAACAACACCATGATTCGCCACATGCAACGCCGGCACTCAAACAACTATGCTGCGGCAGAGGTCAGAGAACTGACCAGAAACCCTCCCCAATCTTCACCCAGGACCTCCCAAAGTAAGCAACCCACTCCATCGGGTCCAGAGACAAGTGAGATGGTCCCAAACATCCAAACCCAGTTTGGAGATATCAAAATTGTTTGCAAATTTTGTGGAAGGACAATTTGCTATGGAGAGCAAAGTATTAAACTGATTAACCACGCCCCTTTTTACACCTCTCTGCAACGCAGCCCCCGTGCATGTTTGAAGAGGGGGAACTAATTCCCCTTGCATACTGGGGGCCCCTGGGGGCCAACTAGCCCACCAGTAGCCTCCAGTATGCGCCAGGGGGCTGCATTGCAGAGAGGTGTAATGAGGCCACACCCTTTTTTACACCTCTCTGCAACGCAGCCCCCATACATGTTTGAGGAGGGGGAACTAATTCCCCTTGCATATTAGGGGTCCATGGGGGCCAACTAGCCCACCTGGAACCTCCAGTATGCGCCAGGGGGCTGCATTGCACAAAGGTATAATGAGGCTATGCCCCTTTTTACACCTCTCTGCAACGCAGGCCACTGGCGCGTTTGCAAAGGGGGGATAATTCCCCTTGCATACTGGGGGTCCTTGGGTCATATCTGCCCAAACACCGATATTCCGAACGATTGAAAATGACTTTTCTTGAGAAACATTCGGATTTGGATTATCAAGTCCTATACTTTGGAATTTTTGAAAGACTGACTTTGAGGATGCTATAAATTACTCAAGTCTGCCCAAATTGTGTGGGTAAAATTGATACCTAGTCACTTTGAATAAGAATGTACTTACGTCTCGTCTAACATTTGGAAGAAATATCTAGTTATATGACAACAGGATACCGACATAACTTGAAGGAAATAAGAACGCCCTGAAGAAGTTCTGTTGTACAGAACGAAACGTTTCGGCTGGCTGTGGTACATAAACTTAAGGAAAATAAAAGCATTTGAATATACACCAAGATTCAGCGCTTCAATGATTTGATTGGACTTATTGTGCAAGTGCTGCTGTGCCAAACTTTGGAATATTCTCCACTACTCTCTACTACTTACTCTCCACTACTCTCAAATACTCACTCTCTACTACTCATTCTCTACTACTCATTCTCTACTACTCTACTACTCTCTACTACTCTCTCTACTACTCACTCCCTATTACTCACTATCTACTCACTCTCTACTACTCACTCTACTACTCACTCTCTACTTTTCTCTCTCTCCTACTCTTTACTACTCACTCTCTACTACTCTCACTACTCACTCTCTACTTCTCACTCTCTACTACTCTCTCTACTACTCACTCTCTACTACTCACTCTACTACTCACTCTCTACTACTCTCTACTACTCACTCTCTACTACTCTCTCTCTACTAGTCTCTACTACTCACTCTCTACTACTCTTTACTATTCTCTCTCTGCTACTCACTCTCTACTACTCTCTACTACTCACTCTTCACTACTCTCTACTACTCACTCTTTACTACTCTCTACTACTTACACTCTACTGCTCTCTACTACTCACTCTACTACTTACTCTCTACTACTTACTCTCTACTACTCTCTACTACTCACTCTCTACTACTCACTCTCTACTACTCTCTACTACTCACTCTACTATTCAATCCACTACTCTCTACTACTCACTCTCTGCTACTCTCTCTACTGCTCTCTACTACTCACTCTCTACTCTCTATTACTCACTCTCTACTCTCTACCTCTCTTCCTCTCTCTACTTCTCTCTCTACTAGTCTCTACCTCTCTACTGCTACCTCTCTACCTCTCTACCTCTACCTCTACCTCTACCTCTCTACCTCTCTCTCTACCTCTACACCTCTACCTCTCTACCTCTCTCTACACGCACACATATACACATATATATATGCATATATATGCATTTATATATATGTATGTGTATGTATATATATATATATATACATACATAAATACATATATAAACATATATATTCTGTATATCTATATAAATACAAATATAAATGCATGCATACATATACATATATGCATACAGATGCATGTTATTTACATGAAAGTTTAAAAAACACTAATAAAAGCAAAGCTAAAAAGCCACCTCATTACAAACGGAATGGCTTTAACTTAAACGAGGGCGAGTTCTATTGCATTTTCAATGCTTGTTTACTTTTTTTTTTTTTTTAAACACTTTATTGAAGCAAATGAAGCAATCCACAGTTGGAAAGACCGGTTACATATCAAGTACAAAGAAAAAAAAAGAACATCAGATGTCTTACCGAACATTGCATATAAAACTCTGGTGTTCTCAGTAGGATTGCGTGTTTGAACATTGAGAATGATACTGAGGAAATAGAAATTTTTAGGTAATCAATGTGTCCCCCACTCGCACCCTATCCATGCAACCCATGTTCCATGTATGTCGTGTAATTCCTTTTCCGTGCCTACCATGAAGACGCATATGCATTTGCGTCCAACGTTAACATGTCAGTTATTCAGCCCTCCAAGAAAACCACGTTAATTTGGCTTTTAGGCCTATGTTGCCAACTTCTTTACATGGTGCACTTTTAAATAACGCGAAGCACACGTTTTCCACGTTTTCTGGCTCAGTCGAGCCAGGCCCTTAATTGAGGCTCCGAGTCTCTTCTGTCTCTGAAAGCTGCAGTATAGGTATGCATCCCTGACCTCTGCCTTACTTCCTGCCCAGCGAAGCGGTGCCCGGCTCGGCCTGGCCTGCCTGCCAAGACAGTATTTTGCCTACAGTTATCTGCTCAGCCTCCTCGAAAACACATTCCAGTCTAGTGAAATAGGTAAACATGTTTCCGGCTGCAGAGCAAAGGGCCCGGCCTTCCTGTCCTCCTTGCAAGTGATTTACTGAACCCGTTACCATGGTAGGCCCATGGCCCCGCGCATTGCACCAAGACACGTATGCACGCACTAGCATTCAGTATTGAACGGCCTCTGCCCGAGAGACCTTTTACTTCAGACAACACATCCTCTAAACATGAGATACCAGATATGCTATAGGTGCAGGTCGTTCTGACATCCCAGACACCAAGACTCTTCTACTAGAGCTAAAGTCAAGCCCCCCAGTTCTCCCCAGTTACACGTCTATACCACGTCATGCTCAGTTGCGCGCGCACACAGGGTAAAGGTTTCTGCTGACCCTGCAGAATTTCTCCATGCATCCACCCACCTAGGACACTTCTGTGATGTTTCCAGTACACACCTACGTGTACGCCCCTGTACACGCCTTCTTTTACGCCCATGTGTTCTTATCTCTCTCTTTTCACTTGTTACGCCTACTGTATTCATTTCAATTATACTGTTTTACTATATATAATGTGTGATGTTAATAAAATGTTGAATGTCCCTTCCTGAACCTTAGTGGTGATGGAACTCGATGTCCCGGTTCTCGAGAATCTTGATTAAAGCCCGTATGACTCAGATACCACGGACTCTGCCTCTCATTTATTGAGCTATCCTTTATTGTCATTTAATGTATAGAAAATTAGTCCCGGTAATTTTATTTACCACATAAATCTGGCGCCCGAATAGGGACCCCTCCCCTTCATCACGCGCCGGCGATGTACGCAGGCCCCTGACCCCTTCTACAGCCGTGACGGATTCCTGTGCACACCTGCGGGTTTTCCTGCTATCTCCCTCAGGCCCACGGAGGAGACGGAGACTGCGGTCCGGCATCCAGACGAGGCGGTGAGGAATGCGGAGAGTCCCGACCAGAGCCCCAAGCCGAGAGAGCAATGTCCGAGGTATCCAGAGGCCCACCTGTTCCGAAGCGCATGCGTAGTAGCGTGGACGTCGTAGCAGTCCAGTCCAGTCCAGTTTCCGAGGCCTTCAGTTTTGCTTCCCGGTGAGTACCGTTGTTGGGAACGCATCTAGACGGGTTCATTAATTTGTGCCCGGTCAAGACGGGTCTGGGTACACAGACCCGGTTCGGACCTGTTCACTTAGGTGAATACGGTATGACGTGTCTCTTTATGGGACCGGTATGTCTGTACTGTTTTAGCAGTGCATCTAGTGATTCAGTATTCTAGTATTGTTTCAGAGTTTGTGTTTTCTATGTACCAGGTAATATCAGTCTGAAATGTTTTACTGTGTTTAATGTCGTGGTATGAATGATTGTTTGCTATTCATTACTGTGTTTATTGTGTTCACGTTCAAGTAAGGTAAAAAATGCCGCTGTTCTCGAAATTACGTCAGATAGGAACTAGGAAAGGGATACTCGAAGAAGCAGTTCCCGTCCCGCCTAGGGACACTCCAGGACATTTTATGTACCATAAGCATGGCTTAGATGCCATATTGTACTTAGACTTGTGGGTTGATTATACAAAGGATCTGGAAGAGAAGTATAGATGGCCTGTCTCAGGGACATGGGATGCTGATTGCATCATGAGAGTAGAAGAAGCACTATGGAAAAAGAAAGCCAGACAATCCCAGATAGATGCTATAGAATTGTGGCGTAAAGAAGCACATAGAAGAACAGAGAAAGAAATCAGGAAAGCAGAGAAAAGTAGAGAAGAATCTGAAAAAGCTAAAGAAAGAGAGCTACTAGAAGAAGGTGAACGAGTTAGAGCAGAACAATTAGACAGACAAAGAAATGCCCTTATTACAGGCATGTATCCTGTTCTCGCTGAGGGCTTACCCAAAGCGACCCCGGAAGTACCCCGAAACTTGCTGCCACCATTGGTCCCGACTAAATTACGTCATAAACAGACCGCCGCGGAAATTTTCCTTTCTTCTTATTTAGATGACACTGTCCCCGAATATGCAAACAGAAATCCTCCTCCAAATGCTCATCCTCCCAACCCTGTTCACATTCCTGTTGATGACACGACACCCCCCACTGTCTCATCTGCCACTGTTCCGGTCACTGGTCCTAGCAATCCTTTTAATGCGCCTGCAACTCAGGGCCCACCTGTATTACCTGCACCTACTTTACCACCCACACCGCCACCAGTGACAGTACAGCCAGCAATGGTTGACGATCCCGCTCCAGGGGGAGCAGTAGGAGGTACTCCCGTCACCCCGCCTCAAATAAAACGAACCACACTCAGAGAAGCAGCATTACAACGCACACCAAAAGTAGCTACATACGCAGCCCTTAAACAGTACCTTACAGATTGTAGATATGATCCGGTACCAGGTGAAGACGAGATGATATTATATTCAATACGTATACGACGTGTTACAAACTATTTGACTATTTTACCAGACATGAGGGATCATTTAGACAATATATATCATTTTATTAGAACAGGGGAGAAACCAGAAAGTATTCACGAGGCCATGGCACACAGAAAGGTGGAGACTCAAGGTATGATCCTACAGTTTTTGATAAATTGTTTGATTAGGGAACAAGACCAGCCAGGTAAAGACAAAGAAGAAATGAAACTTCTGATTAAATGGAGTGACAACATAGCTGATGGAAAACACAGTAAGCAAGCTTGTATAGAATCCATGTACAGAAAGATTCGTAAAGAAATTCTAGACATACACGCAAGGGAAAAAGCAGCGAGAGAAGCCGAGAAAGCAGATGATGACGTCTCAGAAGACGATGATATAGAAACAGAAGCACAAGGCAGGATAGCGTACGTAGGTAGGGCGAGACCTTTTGACAGACCCTTTGACAAACCCATACGCCTAGAATGTAAGAAAAGTTTTCTTCCTCCCATACCAGAACAATGTTCTCTTGAACATCTATTCCAAGCCACTGATAAAATACTGAAAGAACGAATAGGTTACAGTGAACTTAGTACCATGCCTGAACAGGAACTGGCCCGGTCAGCAGTCCAATGGGCTGGCAATACTAGTGTATATAAAGATGACATAGTAGCGCAAACATTTTTGAATCTTTCACCAGACGAACAGCGATTAGCTGGTATGTACATGATCCAACACCTCATTACACTGTATGAAAGTCAGCATTCTGATCCAGGTCCCCTATATAATATATTGGAAGAATTACTCCTAAAAAGATGGAGAGGCCTAGGTACCGATTTAATTAATATCATCCTAGAACAACGACACAAATACAGAACTTTCCTGACTCCACATTTCGTTCCTGTTCCACCCCCAGTAAGAAAACCATTTACATAGACAGACAGAATCCCTTACGAGAAGTTCATCCCGTCCGGACCACAGGAGGTGAGCTAGAACGAGTATTCGTATACACCCCCTTGACTAAAATGGAATTATTGGAAATGAAAAAATTAGTGCCGTGTCATGATAAAGATCCAGCAGGATTCCATCGTGAATTAAAAGACATGCTACTCATGGGGGATTATACGTATCCCGATATGCTTAAAATGTTAAAGGTATTGTTGCCAGCCGGCATTTACGAAAAACTTAAAGAAAAAGAATGGGAGGTGGGAGATAAAAAGATTATTTGGGCAGAATTAGAAACCGAAGAAGATGGGCGAGTCCCAGGTACAGGTCTTGGGGAAAAAGCTAAAGCATTACCAGGATTATTAGTACAGGTCTTGCCGAGGTTATTGACAGTTAAAAAGGAAGACTGGGATGCAATCTCAGCCTGCAAACAGAAACAAGACGAAGACACTAGTGATTTTTATTCCAGATTCGAGAAATGTTTCATTATTAATAGCGGCCTGAAAACAAGTAGTGAATCTTATCCACATCTTTTTGTGACCAAACTAGTCGAGAATTCCTTACCACAGGTTAAAAACAGAGTACTAAAAGTCGAGAGTACATGGCAAGCTAATACCCCTTCCCAAATGCTACAAATGTTACAGTACCACCAAAACCGAATTAGAGAGGAACACGAACATGAACAGAGACGTATGAAAGACACGAAAATGAAAGTACTAGTTGCCCAGTCTGCCCCAGCAGATGGTCAGAAGAGGGGTATGGCACCGCCAGGTCAGTCTGCAGCTCCTGTTAAAGGGAATTGCAACTACTGTAAGCAGCCTGGTCACTATATAAACGAATGTACCGTTCTAAAATACAATATTGCTACAGGCAGGACGAAAGAAAGACCACGTCCACCTAGACCAGAACATGTTCCACAGAATATTCCACAGAACACGCAACCTCCACAGAATGCACAACAGACAGTAGCAGTACCCCAGCCCCAACCCATCGCTGCCACACAACATGTCACGCCGCAAATGTACCAGTATGCACAGTCAGATTACCCCGATTATCAACAGTATTCATGAAACAGCCTAGAGAGGGAGGTTGGCTTGCCCCTTATCGAGGTTCCTGTAGATCAAGAAGGTCCCTATGTACATAGTCAGGTATTAGGGAAAGACAGAAAATTTCTGATTGACACAGGGGCGAGCAGAACTACCATCAGTCATGACGAGGTTCCAGGGGCACCCCTCTCAGGCTCACAGAATGTTTCCCTTGGATTTTCAGGAAAGCCTATTGTTAACGAAGTGTCAAAGCCAGTTTCCCTAGAAGTTGGTCCATTGTCTCGTACTACAGACTTGTTACTTACGAAATCATGTCCTGAAAACTTGCTTGGTATAAAAACATTGAAAGCATTAGGAGCAGTGATTTGTTGTTCTCCGGAAGGAGTGAGATTGTTTTTACGTGATTTTAAAGGACATTATGTGTTAAGAGATTTTGATCCACGATTGCAGATTGTACCACAGCACTTATGGGCACAAGGTCCAACTGATGTAGGTTGTATGCATATTACACCATATCGTGTCACTCTCAAACAAGGTGTTGTACTGCCACGAATCCGACAATACAAGTTGCCACCTGAGGCTGTAGCAGCCTTACTGAAAATTATAGACGAGCTGATTGCACAAGGAGTGGTTGTAGAAACTGACTCCAATGTATGTAATTGTCCAATCATTCCGATTCTTAAACGAACTGACCCGAATGCACCACCGGTCTACAGACTGGTGATCGACCTTCGAGAACTAAATAAATGCATAATACCCCAGTACCCAGTGGTCCCAGACATTTCTTCTCTATTGACTGCCATTGATTCCGAAGCAGCGTTCTTTACTGTTATCGATCTCAAGAATGCCTTCTTTAGTGTCCCCATTCATCCGGAAAGCCAGTACCTTTTCGGATTCTGTTTAAATGGCCGAAGCTTCAAATTTGCACGTGCTCCTCAAGGGTTCACAGAAAGTCCTAGTATTTACAGCCAAGCACTGAAACGACAACTAGACTGTATTCACATGCCTACTGACACTGCCCTACTCCAATATGTTGACGATCTGTTAATTACAGCACGGACCGAACGTGACTGCGAACGCGCATCACTGACAGTCTTGTATTTTCTGGCCGAAAAGGGGCATAAAGTGTCCCCTTCGAAGCTACAGTTCTGTGCCCAGCAAGTGGTATACCTTGGACACTTGCTGTCCAAGAGGGGTAGACAGTTGACACCTGATCGTATTCAGTTAATTGCACATCTACCACAGCCCAAGACACAAAAGGAAGTACGGGCCTTCATTGGCCTCACTTCGTACTGCAGACAATGGATTCCTCAGTATGCATATCTAGCCAAGCCACTCATACAATTGACAACACAGGAGGCAGCGACTTCGACTGTCCTCCCTTGGACTCAGGAACATACACAAGCTTTTGATGAACTGAAGAAAGCCCTATGTCAAGCACCTGTTCTAGCGACACCATGTTACAGTAAACCTTTTACACTTTTTGTTACTGAACGCGATGGCACAGCATTATCTGTTCTCACACAGGATCAAGCAGGGAAACACAAGCCTTGCGCTTATTTTTCTAGTACATTGGATCCAGTAGCCCAGGCTCTGCCTGCGTGCCTAAAATCAGTTGCAGCAACAGCTCTAGCTATCAGACAAAGCGATTCCATAGTGTTAGGACATCCCCTGACAGTACAAGTTCCACACTCCGTGGAAGTTCTCCTAAACCGAACCCAGACTCAACACTTGACCATAGCACGACTGACAGGTTATGAACTGACACTGTTCCAACCACACATAGAAATCAGACGTTGCAACATACTAAACCCTGCTACACTGTTACCCTCGATTACAGCAGATCCAGCACCACATGACTGCGTGGAAGTCATTAATACCGTGACAAAGCCCAGACAAGACTTGACAGACATTGCATTACCCAACCCAGACCTGACACTATATGTGGATGGTTCATGTATGAGAACAAGCACAGGAGAGTTAGTGGCCGCATATGCAGTGACCACTGAAACTGAAGTCATAGAAACACATTGTATTGACACACTGTCTGCTCAAGCAGCAGAGCTCATCGCTCTGACCCAAGCCTGTATACGAGCCAAGAACAAGAAAGTAAATATATACACAGATTCACAGTACGCATTCGGAGTCGTTGACGACTTCGGCGTTCTCTGGCAAGAAAGAGGTTTTTTAACTTCTCACGGCGCCAAGATACAACACGGTCCCCTCATTCAAGCCCTGTTAGAAGCAATACATTTGCTTACAGCCATAGCCATCATGAAGTGCAAAGCACATACTAAAGTCACCAACACTATTTCCCAGGGTAACGACCTGGCAGATCGAACAGCCAAGCTCACAGCTCAGACTCAAACAGACATTCCGACTGACATGACAAAGACTGAAGTAACTTCACTGACACATTGCATGACAGTTAAGGATCCCACACTAGACGTACTCGACATACAGACACATGCAACTTCAGACGAAATAAAGAAATGGACTGAACAAGGAGGGATCCAGACAGATCAGGGATGGATGACGAAGGGAAGAGCCACATGGTTTCTCCCCGACTCCATGGTTCAAGTTATCATTAATACAGCACATAGTCCAGCACACTTAGGAGAAAAAGCCATGTTAGACAGCATTCAGAATCTTTGGTTCAACAAGCATTTACGTGCAGCAGCAAAACAGAAAGTATGTACCTGTATGATCTGTTGTCAGTTCAATCCAGGCAAAGGTATCCCCGTGGAACAAGGTGGATTTCATCCTCCTGACCATCCTTTCGAAGTCCTCCAGATGGATTATATCCAGATGGACAGATGCAGAGGATTCAAGTATGTCCTCGTAGTTGTATGTGCCCTTTCCCGATGGACAGAAGCATACCCAGTCCCAGATTACACTGCTGTAACCACTGCCAAACAGTTGGTCCGTGAATTCTTCCCGCGATACGGCTTGCCCCGTGTCGTAAACTCCGATAATGGACAGCCATTCTCGTCCGAACTCATGAAACAGGTATCACTCCTGTTAGGATACCAGTGGAAATTCCACTGCGTACGACACCCCGAAGCCGCCGGTCTCGTTGAGAGACATAATCAAACCCTGAAAACACGGTTAGCGAAGGTCTGTGCAGAAAAAGGAGTAGATTGGATGGTAGCCCTGCCGGTTGCCCTCTTTTACATGCGTATGGTAGCTCATTCCAGAACCGGACTGTCCCCGTATGAAGTAGTCTTCGGCCGTCCCCCAAACATGTGGGGTACGCCTATGCCTTGTAGGATTACTGATGTCGATAGTAACATGCTGACAGATTACCTGGCTTCCTTGATGTCTGCACTACTATCTTGTCGTTCACAGGTCGCGGCTGCCTTCCCGGACAACACCCAGGTGAAACCGCATGAAATTGTTCCCGGAGACCTGGTGTTGGTCCGCAACTTTGACCGCTCAAGCCCTCTGGAGCCCAGGTGGAAGGAACCAAAACTGGTGTTGATGACCACGAGGACCGCTGTGAAGATTGAAGGCAGAAAAGGGTGGCTCCACTCCAGCCACATTAAACTATTTCATGGACTGTGTCCAAAGACATTTCCCAAGGACTGCCCCGCTACAGACTCTAAACTCCCCCTGTTAGAGAAAACTCCACAACAGGAGTACAGAACCAAGTTGAGGTCTAGTAAGTCAGACAGCGTTTAATTGTTTAAGTCCCCCTCGGGTGAAGCGGTTAGACAGGTTTCTGACATGTATAAGATAGACCCAAATAGTCAGAGAGATGGGCGAATCGAAAAGAGAGAAAAATATTGCAAAAACCTGCACAGCAGATGCGTCATTACTTTAATTTTTATGTTTTTTCTGAGTCTTACGATCATATGCATAAGTTTAATGCTACCTATTTTCTTTCCTCCTCTTGGTTCCCATGTACATACTTCCTCTAATGATACTGTAGAGCACACTTTCAGTGACCTGCCCCCTCACGAGCTGTCCTATCGATTAGCAATGCGCAACAATACTTTCATTCGTATGTTACACCATACACACCAGACCAGCAATGCCACAAATTGCTGGGTATGTGGCCGACTCCCTCCCTATCAGAAATACAAGAGAGCTCTGCCCCTCTTTCCTTATCCGTTTACATATAATGGTTCGTGCGGAGCATGGTTTACTTTAATGTCCTCCCTAGACAGTAAGTCCACAGTTTCCCAAGGCAATTGGATATGGGGGAACCTTAATACAGTTATGAATAAAATATGTTTCCCAGACAAGGAAGGTCTTCCCCAAAGGACAGGGACCGATCTAGAAAATGAAGTGTATGGATTAGGCAATTTTACACTTAACCTCATGATTCTGAACGTTCAATCCGAGACTAATTCGGACTTGCCGTTTATTACAGTTTTGCCAGTGAAAGGCGAATTATGCGTCAGAAAGAATGGTTCAGTACATCTAGGACACAGTGATTGTAATACTGTGGTCGAATTCAGTGATAAAGGAAAGTCTACTTTCAAAGCTTCTCGCCATTCTTATTTTATATGTGGTCAGACAGCTTATGTATGTCTGCCATTAGATTGGGATGGAACGTGTTATATCGCGTTCCTATTGCCACCTGTTTTCCTAGCCCCACCTGATTATCATCGAAATTCACACCTTGTACATGTAAGACATAAGAGAGACCTTCCTCCCGTTATCGATTATTCTGAGTCAGCATGGGACCAGTATAAGGATTATATTAAAGGATACTTTTGGTTCATAGGTCCCGTCCAAAATAGTAAGATAATACGAAGATTGACCAGAACTCTTGAAGCAGTAGTGAACGAAACTACTTTTGCTTTAGGTAACTTGACCGAAGAGCAGTCTGCTATGAGACTTGTTGTTCTTCAAAACCGCCTTGTCCTTGACGTCATCCTGGCTGATAGGGGCGGAGCTTGTAGAGTGATCGGATCCAGTTGTTGTATTTTCATTCCTAATAACGCACCGTCAGTATATAAAGCGATAACAAGGCTCCATAATATAGCTCACCAGATGCACCAGAATCCAGACACCTGGACATGGTCCGGTTGGCTTTGGAGTGTGATATCCGCCTGGGGATGGAAAGTATTGTCATTCCTAGGAATAATACTGCTCATAGTATTCAGTTGTTGTCTCTGTCTGCAATGTGGGCCAGCGATTTGCGGCTTGTGCGCCACAGCTTGTATTCCCCGTCCAAGTGCACGTTCCCGTTCCCGAATGAAAAAAGATGAACAAATGATGCTATACGAACAGATAGATAGTCTCATGAAAATAGACATATCTTAAAGGGTGAAGTAGCGGCCAAGGAGGGAATGAGGAAATAGAAATTTTTAGGTAATCAATGTGTCCCCCACTCGCACCCTATCCATGCACCCATGTTCCATGTATGTCGTGTAATTCCTTTTCCGTGCCTGCCATGAAGACGCATATGCATTTGCGTCCAACGTTAACATGTCAGTTATTCAGCCCTCCAAGAAAACCACGTTAATTTGGCTTTTAGGCCTATGGTGCCAACGTCTTTACATGGTGCACTTTTAAATAACGCGAAGCACACGTTTTCCACGTTTTCTGGCTGTCGAGCCAGGCCCTTAATTGAGGCTCCGAGTCTCTTCTGTCTCTGAAAGCTGCAGTATAGGTATGCATCCCTGACCTCTGCCTTACTTCCTGCCCAGCGAAGCGGTGCCCGGCTCTGCCTGGCCTGCCTGCTAAGACAGTATTTTGCCTACAGTTATCTGCTCAGCCTCCTCGAAAACACATTCCAGTCTAGTGAAATAGGTAAACATGTTTCCGGCTGCAGAGCAAAGGGCCCGGCCTTCCTGTCCTCCTTGCAAGTGATTTACTGAACCCGTTACCATGGTAGGCCCATGGCACCAAGACACGTATGCACGCACTAGCATTCAGTATTGAACGGCCTCTGCCCGAGAGACCTTTTACTTCAGACAACACATCCTCTAAACATGAGATACCAGATATGCTATAGGTGCAGGTCGTTCTGACATCCCAGACACCAAGACTCTTCTACTAGAGCTAAAGTCAAGCCCCCCAGTTCTCCCCAGTTACACGTCTATACCACGTCATGCTCAGTTGCGCGCGCACACAGGGTAAAGGTTTCTGCTGACCCTGCAGAATTTCTCTATGCATCCACCCACCTATGACACTTCTGTGACGTTTCCAGTACACACCTACGTGTACGCCCCTGTACAAGCCTTCTTTTACGCCCATGTGTTCTTATCTCTCTCTTTTCACTTGTTACGCCTACTGTATTCATTTCAATTATACTGTTTTACTATATATAATGTGTGATGTTAATAAAATGTTGAATGTCCCTTCCTGAACCTTAGTGGTGATGGAACTTGATGTCCCGGTTCTCGAGAATCTTGATTAAAGCCCGTATGACTCAGATACCACGGACTCTGCCTCTCATTTATTGAGCTATCCTTTATTGTCATTTAATGTATAGAAAATTAGTCCCGGTAATTTTATTTACCACAATACAAGGAACAGATTTTTTGATAAGGCAACAGAAAAGCACAAAAACAAAATGAACATCACAGAAATTGAAAGCCAAATAAAGAAACTAAAATCATATCTACGAGATTGCAAGATCAATACAGCATATCAGCTCGCGATGTGTTAACCACCATTTCGAACAATATCTTCAGCCCAGGCTCAGCAGTCGACACCTCGCACCCCATTACCCGGGCACGGGCGGCTCGATACAACCCATGCAGCTGAGTGTTAACAATCAGGGCCGGTGGACAGAACAAGCAAAATAAAGCCCCCCCATAATGTCAGGCAAGTAACATTAGGTGTTACGATGTATGATGTACCACCAAACGACCAGTACCTGGCTTTGTGGACCGAGGGGCAATTGTGAGCCCCATGGGTATCCATGTGTTGTCAAGTGCAGCGAAGGAGCCACTCTTGCTCTAGCCCACCCCAGTTGGTGTGTGAGGATGAAGTGACTGAGATGACGTGTCCTGAGCCAGTTTCGCAATGTATTGGCAATATGGACCCCAGATGTCTGTTGGGCGGGAAGAAGTCGGGAGTTGTTCCGAATATTCCACACTAATCACATTGCAGTATTCCACACTCCCAAGCCACGAGGTGATCGTTGGGGCACGTCTTGCGCACCAGAGCAGCGCCACCTCTCTTTTTGCCAGGAGGAAGAAAATGGACGCTAATTTACGAAGCTTGCGGGGGAAATTCGCAACATAGCCCAGCAGCGCAATTTCAAGAGTAACAGTTAACTGCAAACCCAACACTTCACCCAAAATCCTGTGGACCTCTACCCAGTAAGTGTGTAGCCTCGGGCAAGTCCAAGACAGGAGCGCGAAGTCCGCCTGCGGTGCGTTACATTTGGGGCAGACGTGGGGTCTATTGGCATCGATTCTGTGAGCAAGCGCCGGTGTGTGATACATCCTTCGCAGGAATTTAAAGTGTATGAGCTTGTGTCTACTATTCATGGAAACCTCCCTGGTCATAGCACAACATGCCTCCCACTGGTCGTCCGAAATCTGTGTGCCCAGATCATGCTCCCATGCAGCGCGTACCACCCCGTCTGATGCAGGAAGAGAGGACACGCACAGCTTATAGAGTTTGGACACCACGTGTGCTCCAGAGGTGTTTTGTATAAGGAATGTAAGTGCGGGATTGTCTTCAGGTGGAAGGGGGAATGTGGGAAATACAGCTCGCAACATTGCACGGAGTCTCGTGAGATTGAAAGCATCCATGAATGTGCGGTCAGTGAAGCGGGGGTCTTCTGTCATAGAGAAAGCATGACCATCGGGGAACTGGTCACCAATCGTGAGTAGTTGGAATTTGGACAGTGAACGACGGACCACCGATTCGCCCGTGATGGGGAGCCAGTGTGGGTTGGGCAAAGGAAGGGCAGAGGAGTACAGTATGTCCGTGTGCAATAAGAGCCTAATCTTGTCCCATGCCCAGGCCGTCGTGGTTAGCGGGTGTATGTCATGCGGGTACCGAGGGAGACCCTTGGGGAGGACGGCGTTAAGTGACACAGGGAGCGCCGCATCAGCCTCCGGTCTTAAATGTGGAATCCTGGCATCCGGATGATACCAAGGATGGGCGTACGAACATTGGGCAACCAGATAGTAGAGATAAAAATCCGGGACCCCAAAGCCGCCCTTCTCATATGGTAGTGTCAGTGTGCGCCGGCCTACGCGTGGGGTTTTACCGCCCCACACCAGCCGCAACAGGGCAGTGCGGAGTTGTGTGAAAAAAACCTTAGTTAGAGGGATCGGGATGTTGTTGAAGAGGTACAAAAACCGCGGAAGAACTACCATCTTGACGATGGCCATATACAGAGGGAGACGGAGCCATTTGTCAGTATTATCCTCCAAAAAATCCAGGGCTTGTCCGTAGTTCAGGCGAATAATGGACACCGTGTATATGGATCCCAAGGTATTTGATAGAGTCCTCGCACCACTCCAGTGGGAGGGAGCAAGGCCACTGGGTAGTGGCGGGGGTGAGCGGGAACAGTTGTGATTTGTGCCAGTTGACCTTGAGGCCCGAGTATTCGCCAAATCGAGCAATCTCCGACAACAAGGGTTGCAGATTGGTCTCTGGGGTACGGACATATAGGACCATATTGTCCGCGTAGAGCGAGACCAAGAGAGGGCCGGTGCGGAATTGAAGCCCCCCGTGGAGATGTGTCTCCTGGAAGTGTCGCACCAGGGGGTCCATTGCAAGGATGAAAAGGAGTGGGGATAGGGGGCATCCCTGTCGGGTGCCTCTGGAAAGTGTGAACCTCTCAGTAATGGTACCATTTAAGCGAATGCGAGCCGTGGGTGCCGTATACAGCAATTCCACCGTCGCTACAAACATTGTGGGCATGCCCATCCTCCGCATCACTTCCAAAAAAAAGGGCCACTCCAGAGTGTCAAACGCTTTTTCGGTGTCTAAAAAGACAGCAGCCGCTGGCGTGGAGGGGTCGATCCTGTGTAGGACCGAGAAAAGTGTACGAAGATTCAGGGAGGTAGACCTGTGAGGGACAAAGCCGGACTGTGCCGGTGAAACAATGGTATCCACCAGCAGTGCTAGCCGCATCGCCAGGACTTTTGCCAAAATCTTGTAATCGAGATTAAGGAGCGACAGCGGGCGATATGAGCTACATACCATGGGGTCGCGACCCGGTTTAGGCAGCAAAACAATGACCGCCTCCCGGAGCATGGGGGGGAAGGACACCAGCCTCCACAGCCTCCGCATACACCTCAACAAGTCTGGGCACCAGTTCCTCCTTGTATTCCTTGTAAAATTCGTCCGTGAAGCCATCAAGACCGGGCGCCGACGAACTTCACAAGGAGTCGATGGCCTCAATGATCAAGTCCGGTGTGATGGGATGGGCCAGAAATTCTTGCATGTATTTCTCCAAGTATACCATGGCAATTTCTTTAATATACGACTCCGGGTCTCGGCGATCCTCTGGAAGGGCAGACGTATAAAGGTGGCGGTAGTAAGCTAAAAAGGTATCGCAAATAGCGGGAGTGGTAAAATGGTGCTTGTCTTGTGCGTCCCTTATGTCAGTGATGTATGCAGCCTGCCGTGGCTGTCGGAGCAGCTGAGCCAACAATCTGCCCGGCCGATCCCCTTCACCGTACCGGCGTGCTGTGTGGTATTTGCCCAGAAACCGCAACTCTCTGTCCGCAGTTTCCCTGAATTCTAGAAGTAGCTCGAGACGTCGAGCTTCGTGCCTCTGCGAAGGGGCAGCGAGGATCTCACTTTCCACCGTTAATAGCTCGGTCTCTAGTCGGCTCAGGGCAGCACGGATCTCACGTAATGCCCCAACATGCTTGGTGATGCAAACCCCCCTAATGGTGGCCTTAAACCCCTCCCACAACGTGGCCCAAGTGGTCACAGAGCCAGTGTTGATGTCAAAATAGTCCTCAATGGCAGTGCGGATCTCTTCAGTAAAGACCAGGTCTGCTAGGGCTCTTCCCGGTAAACGCCACTGCCGCTCATACCCGCCCAACCTAGGAACCATTAGAGTCAGCACCACTGGAGAGTGATCAGAAAGTGTGCGTGGAAGTGTGCAAAGATCAGCCACCCATCCCGCCAAGCCCGGAGAGAGGAGCCAATAGTCAAGTCTGGTGCTTGTTTTGTGGTAGTTGGAGTGGTGAGTAAAAGCTGGGGCATTAGTGTGTAGTTTGGCCTCTATGTCTATCAGTAAGAAATGTGAACAGATAGCAGCTATAGCCGCACGGGCAAGTGGCTTGCGATCCGGGGAGGAAGACGTGCCGTCCCTGCAAGGGTCCATTAATAGGTTGAAGTCGCCCCCCAACGCCAGCAGCTCTATGTGTGAGTGGAGCAAAGATGGGTAAAGATCGCGGAAACAGGCCGGGGAATCAGTATTAGGACCATAGACCCCCACCAAGGCAATCTTGTAACCATACAACACACCAGAAAGTATCGCATATCTGCCTTCTCCATCCACCTTACTGTCTGTGAATACAAAGGGTATCCGTTTGTGGACCAGAATTGCAACTCCCCGTGCATACCTACTATAGGAGGAAAACACTCTATGGGTGCCCCACCCCCTGGCCAGTGAAGCGGTGTCCGCCTGCACCATGTGAGTTTCCTGCAGGAAGAGAACGTCTACGTTATGGCGGTCAGCAAAGTGCAGAACCTGTTTACGTTTACGAGTGGTGTTCAAACCTCGGACATTCCATGACATCAATTTTAGCCTGGAAGGACCAGTCTGCAGGCCTAACCTGGCCATAGTGTCAGATCTAGGACTGTAAGCAATGAGTGGTCGTCAAGCAAGCCAATACCATAAGTCTCGCAATCAAACAAAAGGAATAAAATGTACCACAAAGAAAACATACAACCCGTCCCCCACCCACCACCCAGCCTCCCAACATCCCCAGAGAGGCAGAACCCAAGCAAATTCTGAACAGCAGTGCAGAACACCAATAGCCAATCATACATAGTAGTGTAACATAGCTGCAAACTTAAAGATAACAAACCCCCAAAAAATCGGAACAAACAGGCATTCGCCATAGGGGGAAGCAACGCCACCCCCATGCGGGCAACCCAGCAGCGCGACATACGAGAGTCTGGCGTATAGTTAAACCCAGCAAAGTCGAACTGTCATCCACCACAGATAAGGATCATGCACATAGTATCATCAGAAGATCAGCCCTGGCCTGCTTCAGTGAACAAGTCCGCACTAGCCTGCGTGTCAGAGCGAGGTGGAGAGTTAGGCCTGGAGCCGGGAGCCGAGCCCGGTCGCTTTTTGTAGTCATGACAGAAATCCTGGGCCTCAGCTGGAGAGTCAAAGATGCGGAACCGACCGTTCACGTCAACTTTCAGGCGTGCCGGGTAGAGCATGCTGTATTTCAAGCCAAGATTGCGAAGAGCGGCTTTGACACTGGAGAATTTCCGTCGCGCCTCTTGCACCATGAGCGTGTAGTCCGGAAAGAAGGATAGCTTGCTCCCCTGCCACTGCACCTCACCCATTTTGCGTGCAGCACGGAGCGTGGCGTCACGGTCACGAAAATTCATAATCCTGGCAATAATGGGACGGGGCAGTTGCCCCGTATAAGGCCTGGGCCCCAGCGATCTATGCGCCCGCTCCACGACAAAGCCAGCCGCGAATGTGTCTTTCCCGAACAGTTCAATGAGGTGGCGTTCTACAAAAGTATCGAACCGGCCAGTGGCAGTCGTCTCCGCCACACCAAGGATACGAATATTATTCCTCCGGCTACGTGCTTCCAAGTCCTCATTCTTAATGGCCACATCTTTAAGAATTTTCTCGACACGTTCCAGCCGTTTCAGCGTTTTAGAGGACCCGTCCTCCACATCAGATATTCTGGACTCAGCTAAGTCGAGGCGGCGGTCATGGGCCTGCACCTTGGATCCAATGTCCGACAGCTTCTTCTCCAGGCTGTCAAAGCGAGTATCAAGCGCCTTGAAGCCAGCGCGCATTTCCCCCATCATGGCGGCCATCATGGACGCTGCGTCACCATCGTCCGGTAGTCCGTGAGCACCAGAAGCCGCACCAGGCAGGGGGTCAGCGGTGAGGAAGGGTGTTTTGTCGAAGCTGAGCTTCCATTGGGAAGGATCCCTTTTCCCCATCTCCAAGGTCTTGTGGAGATTCCGCAGTTGCAGCAACTACAGCGAAGTCAGAGAGCAGGAATCAGTGAGCCAGACGGTAGCCACACCACCGAGGCCACCAGGGTGTGGGCAGACCCGGCGGTGAGTGAGCGCTGAAGGCAGGACCCAAACAGTGTGAGCGAGGTCTTGAAATGGCAGACGAGAACAACCAGCACAGTAATCCTGAAACGGGCCCTTCAGTGTTATGGGTTCCGCGCCACACCCGGAGTTATCTGGCAGGGAGCAACCCTCTCACGGCGTCAGCGCTGGAGGAAACTGGAGAGGCACAGACTCTGAGCCAGCTAGCAGGAGGCGGGGCAGCTGCGTGTCGCCGGAGATCGCCGCCGAGTCCCCAGCAGCCTCGCGCCCCACCCCCACCGCCCCCAGCCAAGCCCCACAGCCACCACCCGTACGCCCGCGCGGGCCTGCAATCCAGGTCCCGGTACCGGCGTTCTCCCGGGCCAAGGGCCGCTGCCGCACGCCGGGAGCCAAGCGCCCCAGAAAAACGGATGCCGCGCAGTCAGGGCAATGCCTACGTGAGCCCAGCGGGGAAAGGAAGCACAGCCGCCAAGGGCCGAGCCGCACTCACCCGGCGCACCAGCGCAGAAGGGAAGATGGCGCCGAGGTCCGGAGGCCTCGAATCCCCTCCGCCAATTACTCCG
This sequence comes from Lissotriton vulgaris, assembly GCF_964263255.1. Lineage (NCBI taxonomy): Eukaryota > Metazoa > Chordata > Amphibia > Caudata > Salamandridae > Lissotriton > Lissotriton vulgaris. The sequence goes on along the minus strand of NC_141685.1, from coordinate 1,882,919,709 downwards.
CTTTAGGCTGCTCCCGCGGCGTGGAAACGGCACCCAGGTGGTCCGGTGGGCATCGGGAGACGGCCCGTGTAGCTGGGGGTGAAATAGGTAGCAGATCACATCCCGCTCGCTGCCGCTGGGAGCCCGCCTGGAGGAGCTTCACGGCAAGGCGGCCATTTCGTTCGCCGCTGTGGCCACGCCCCAATGCTTGTTTACTTTGGTTCCATCAAGAAGGCATTCAGATGTGTCACACATTTGCCATAAATTCTGAATGTTAGCACTCTAGTTGATCACTGTAGTAAAGCTACTGCTCACCAGGGAAGTCTGCTGCTGGTATTCAAAGTGCATGTTTCAGTCTGCATGTCAGAATTTTTTAATGAAATTGAAGAGGATTTGAGAAGTCACTCAAAATGTGCCCTAATTTTTCTTTCTGCAGCACTAATCATACTTTCTATGGCAAAATATACCCCCTCATTTTGTTCCTTTTTAAATTAAATGTTTTAAGAGTTACCACTTTATTCCAATCAAGATGGCTTCAGGTGTGCCATGCCTTTGTAATAAGTAGGACTGTTAGAGCTCTAGTCGTTCTTTAGTACACTCTGGGACATTCTGTCATTGGGCTATACTTGGGCTACATCTGGGTGATATTTGGGCTACATTTGGGCTCTTTTGTCTCTGGTGGCCATCTTGGGAGACTGCATGACAGAATTTTTTAATGAAATATAAGAGGATTTGAGAAGTCACTCAAAATGTGCCCTAATTTTTCTTTCTGCAGCACTAACAATACTTTCTATGGCATAATATACCCTCTCATTTTGTTCATTTTTAAATTAAATGTTTTAAGAGTTACCACTTTATTCCCATCACGATGGCTTAAGGTGTGCTATACCTTTGTAATAAGTAGGACTGTTAGCGCTCTAGTTGTTCTTTAGAACACTCTAGGAGGCTGCAGTAGAACACAAAGGAATCAACTGACAGTCTCTGTCCTTGTTGGATGTACATGTTTTACTGAGAATGTCAGACTTCATTCTCACATGACTGAGAAAGATAATGTGAATTTACAGAAAATATGCTTTCAGTTTAACTTATAGATCCCCTTCCAAACCACTGTAGGAAAATCATGAGATATTAGTTTTCTTTCAAACATGATTCATGATATCACAGCAGAAGGCTTTTTCACATGGTAAAATCACCTTAGAACACACCTCAATTCCTAAAATGAGTATGGTACCATCAACAAATGATTTCTAATGTAACTAAAGTCCTAAAACCCTCTATTAACTACAATGCTTTTTAATGAGGTGCTATCATGTATATTGGTCCCAAGATGGCTGCCAACACTTATTGGATGAAGTGCTGACAGCCAATCAGATCAGATGTGTGGTTAGGCTCCGCCCATATATATATATATATTTTTGAACCTAAATTACTCAAAATCCACTGGAGCACATATCTTGAGACATAGCAAAGGCACATCAGGCTACCATTCCCTACAATTTTGCCAAGTTTTGTGGAAATCCATTCAGCCGTTCGGGCTAAAAGTAAGTCCAACCGCCCTATGGAAATTAACATGGGGAAAACACGTTTTGGGACCCCCCTTTTATCTCGGCCCCCGCTTGACTAATCCCACCCCAAACTTTCAGGGAAGGAGCGAGGCAAATTTAAGGAAAATTACAGGCAGATTCCTCAATCGGCGCCAACGTTATTCCCAATAGAATGTTGCGGATTTCCTATAGAAAACAATCCTAACTATAACTACCTACTGGCGACCGCCAGTAGGTAATATATATATATATATATATATATATATATATATATATATATATATATATCCCCAAACACACTGTGGTTCTCCTTCCCTTGGGTCATATCCGACCACTGGAATGACGAGACACGCCATGGCTTCAGTTTGCGAAAACACGTGTTTTAAGTAAAATCAGTGCAGCAACAATCCCGATGCGTTTCGGAGCTTTCTGCTCCTTGATCATGAGTTAGGTTACGTGAACTTCCTGTGGTTTATACAACACCATGTGATTTACTGTGTCCTATAGACATTGAAAACAGACTCTCCATTTCTGCATATTTATAATTAGGGCTCCCGGTTTTATGGTATTCTTCTTTTTTTTATTTTTTATTTTATTTTTTTACATTTTTGTCTGTATCTATCCATATTTATATTTTTGTCAACTTAATCTGTATTTATCCATATTTATTATGGGTTATGTGAAAAAAATAAAGCTGAAACTGGTATATTTCTGCAATTATTTAACCAATAAATATGCAGTCACACTTTAATTCCTGCTAGGTTTCAGTGATATGAACACCTGCAGAAGAAAAATCAATGCACTTACATGAAAATATGCACATTTCAGTATCAGCCATGTGCATATCCACTGCTGTTTAAGCCTCTTTACTAAATTTCCTTTTTTTAACCCTCTCACCTATCAATCCACACAGTTATTGGTCTGGCAGTCATGGAAAAGTGTATTTGGAATCACTCAAAGAGCATCCAATTTCCGTTTTTATCCACACCTAAAAATAAATACAGGCAAGAAAATCAAGGGTTTTCTGTCTGTATTTATCTTTAGAAATCAGTAAAAATGGAACACAGGGAGCCTTATTTATGATACGGCTTTTATGGTATGGAACTCGATAAAGGTTGCCATATTAGAAGACATATTTTTTTTATAATTTTATGCATACATTTCTTCAATATCTGATTTTAGAAAAAATTTCATAAGATATCTCCACCCTTCTGAAATGTATACATTAATTCCAATGCAATTCACGTTATTGTGTTACATATTTCTGTATATTGTCTCTATTGTGTTATATTTAGTAAATGCGAATAAACAATTTCTACACCCAAAAAAATAATTCATATCTCCATTCGTTCTTTATCTTTGATAGTCTTTTCTCAGATGACCTTAGGTCACTATAAATTCTTTCTTGTTAAACCTTTTCTTTGTAATTCTATTTTCAACTGAGATACACATCGTATGAGATGGGGTGCCGGGCAAGATGGTGCCTACCTAAAACACCGCACTAACCGCTCTCCACGACTCCAGTGGTTCTGACAATAGGAGATCGTAACCTGAAGGGAAATAAACACGAAGGTACTTGATGTCACCACATGATGCGTGGTGCTCCCTTTAACCGTCTATATCGGCTGCTGGGTCCCATTGTCCGATCAGCAAGATCTCAGCTGATTATTGCCCTGGCAAGGCTGACCAGTACTGCTGTTGCGAGGTTTTGTAGCTGCTTGAGCCGCAAGATACCGCCTTGGTCAAACATAGATGGACAGAATGGAGAACAATGTCATACATTCATCCCAGTACAGAGATCTGGGTCTAAATCCATCGTTTTATTGATCACCATGCCATTCCAGTTTGGACCCAGCCGTATGCAAATCAGTCTTGACCCAATAGGAACAGTCCATCCCGAACTGCCAGGCAAGGTCCTCCCTGGACTGGAAACAAGCACCCTAGGACCGGTTTCGAGCTTTCAGCCCTCATCAGCCAGGATAGCTTGACTCCAGTGGCATGGAGAGCACGGGACCCATGTCTGCATCAGCACCTCCTCTTCCACAGCGAACTACAGGAGGGGAAAAAAAGCTATAGAGGAAATTTACGCGGAGGCTAAGCCAAAGGTGAAACCGGGAGCAATGGCAGAGAAGTCAAGACTGCCGAAGGATCTCCAGGTCACCCTTAGCCAATCAGCAATGGCTGAGCTAAAGCAGCCATTAATTCTGGCGATGTTCACGTCTGCAGCCGCACAACACTTGTTGAGGATTGCAGAGATGGAAGGAGTCAAAGAAAAACAGCCGGTTGAAGCTGGCACGGACGAGACCGTGAGTAGTCTGAGGGAATTTCAGTGTAATCTGGTAATGCCTGATACTACTCTGGAGAAGTGGTCTCCAGTCTGGAGGATGCAGGGGAGAAAAAAAGCCTATCACATGGGGAGGCAGATACTGTGCTCTTTGAATCCCTAGCTAGCTTGGGCTTAGGGGAGCAACACCATTAGGTGTGAATGGCAGCAGCCTCCCCCCCCCCCCCACCTCCCCCCCAATTATGACTACTCAAAGGCTCAAGCTAACCCGGAGGAGCCCTGATACAGGGTACACTGCTTTCCCCACTGATGAGTCTTAAGTTGTCAGGGTTAAGCGAAGATCTGTCCAAAGAAGATTTGTGTTATGTGGGCTCCGAAAGCAGCATGAACGGTGGGATTGAACCTCCCGCAACGCAAAAGCATACAGTGACCCTGAAGAAGCAGAAAACAAGGAGTAGTCTTACTAGCAAGGGGATTGCTTTAGCCGGCTGCGATAATGCAGCTTCAACTCTTCCTCAGCAGCTGATTTGGGACTACTCCGCAACCCAGCAAGTGTATGAAGCGCCCAGGGGGTAACCCCTGGATGAAACCACTGTAGGCTCTACTGAACCCCCTACTATGGAACTCATCTATAGTACTTTAAAAAAAAGTGCAGAGGGAAGCCAGAGCATAAAAACGCCAGACCTTTTTACCCACCAAAAAACTCCCTCATGCATTACGTAAAGTCAGTAAGATATGTTCAGGCATGGTGGAGAGAGTACCTGCGGATGAAGAATGGACCGTGCTTGTGGAGGTGGCTGCTGGCAAGCTACAAGCACATATAGATGAACATGATGCTCGGTGGTTGATGTTCAATGGAAGCTAGAAGACTTAAAAAAATGCCAAAGGCGCAACAGTTTGTGATTTCTGGTTATAGGATAAAATGTTGAATGAAGTGACACTAGAGCTTTTATTGTTAGTCTGCTTAAGGGTGCTTTTCCAGACCTCCCCAGTTGGAACTGGGATGTGGAGGTGCAATGGGCGCCTAGGTTTCCTTTAATGTTGAGGAAAGCTTGGCAGGCAGACCAAGTGGAAAAACCTAGGGCAATCTTAGCAGCATTTGAAAAAGCCAGGCCTTAAGCCAAAAGCTCATATGACGGCCATTCATTTTTGTTCGGCCTGATTTTACCTCGCTACAGTCCAGAGGAGGTGATGGTTGCGCTAGATGTTTTCTCCTCTCCAGCGAACTGGCTGTCATGTGTTTTTGCTTAATCCTGCCAGACTAAAGGTTATTTTTAATGTTAGAACCTAGTCCTTCACTTCAGAAGTAGGGGCAGAAGAATATTTGGATGAGATCTCAGCTAGTCGGGATGATCTTATGGGGGGAAAAATAGGGCAATAATGAGAGAAGTGCTTGGCTTTTTAATTGTTTTTTCTTTCTTTCCCCCTTTGGATGTTGTTTTGCTGTGGTCTCTTGGTTTTTGTGTTTCTCTTCTGGCCAAGGGATACACAGGGGGTGGGTTGTTTTGTCTGATTCCCCGGAGCCGGTGGGGTGTGGGAGTGGTCCCTCAGTAGGAGTCATCACTAGGGTCAGAAGTGACCTGTTGCTTGATGTGGGGTTGAGGTTCGAGGGAGGGGGTTGAGGGAGGATTTGGTGGGTACGGTTGCTGAGTCGGTAGGAGAGGGGGTGGTAGATGGGGGACGGGGGTGTGTGTGCAAACAGACAATTATATAAATTTGAAGACTCAGCTGAAGCATGAATGGGTGAAATTTTTAATTGTTGCAATATGGCATGTAGGGTGTTGTTTTTTGCTTTTTATGAATGCGTAAACTTTGTATAGCGTCCGTTAATATTTGTGGGCTCAATGATCGGTTAAAAAGGCCTTTGAATTATGTGTTCCAAAAGCAGATATGTTTGCAAGAAACGCCTAAAGAGAATACACGCTAAAATATGCTTAGTGGCCTGGATTACCAGATTACAAGGGGGTTTGCAATTTTTCTCTGTCATGTACAGACAAATTTGGTCGCTGGGCCATTCCTGAATGTTGTCCCCCTCCCACCCCCCCCCCCCGCTCTATATATGACCCAGTATTGGGTGATCCGTCAATTTTTAGTTAATTAAATAATGAGCTTGCGCTTTGGCTTCTGCCCCTTTTTGTCTGTGGGGACTTTAATATTAATTTAGCCAATAGGCCGTCTAAACAAAACTGTAAACCCTATCAAGGTAGAAAACCAAAAGTTTATCGGGCCCTTGCTAATTTAAGGAACCATGATGGGCTGACTGATGTATGGGGGGAAAAATGAGAACAGATCCTGGTTTTACCCTTTTTTTTGTTGACAAGTGGCTCTGTATATACTGCACCTAAGTAAGGTTCAGTGTGCACAGAGTCCACAGTCCCCAGAGGTATGGCAGAGGTTAAAGTTAGATATAACCTTACTCTCTAAAGTGGTAGCTTTGTTGAGCAGTAAGGCAGTATCAGAGAACAGTGTAAAGCATTTATTTTGCACACTCAGTCAGCAAATGGTCTCACACACTCAAGAACTGAACTCTAGGCCAATTGTTTTGTATATAAAAATATATAGTTGTTTATTTTAGAACCCCAAGTAGGTATCATAAATACTTTCTCAGAATGAGATGATGCAATAGAAAACTTTCTAATAGCAATAGACTTCAGAATGCAATCAATACAGTTGTTGCAATATGCAACACAAGTTAAACACAAAATAACATTGAACTCAATGGGAGTTTTTTAAGTAAATGCAATAAAATCACTTTACGATTGTTTTTCTTACTCAGGGCTGGATCCTTGATTCAGCCCTGGTGCATTTCATGTAAACAGTTGAAAGATATCGTTTTTGTTACATAGGCAATTTTTAAGGAACATTTGTAAGTTTTGAAAATCGACACATAAGAAATTCTGGCAAAAACCAGGCAATGTATTCCTATGGAGAAAAATTGGGTTAACAGTAAATCACGGTTATATATACTTTTGAAGGTCAGTGCTGGGCACAAAAATCCAGCACTAGGGTCTTTCCCGATAGCAGGTGAGTAATTTCGTTTTTGATGTTCGGACCGTTTTTAAGGAATATCTGAAAGTTGCAAAACTCGACACTTAAAAGAATTTCCAAGTGAAACCAGCCAATGTTACCCTATGGAGAAAATCAAGTTATCGGTTTTTGGTGGCAGAGTTAAGGTTGTGGGGGTAGACTCGGGGGTCTCCCAGGGTCAGGTAAGTACAGTTGTTACACCCTCAGCGGCACAGGGGCAGCTGGGTGCAGAGAGAGTTGTCCCAATGTTAGCCTATGGGGGGCTGGGGGCCTTTGGTTGGTGGCTGCTAGCAGGCAGGCCACGCGGCTGTGGGAGCTGAGCTTCTGATCACTCACACAGGGCAAGTGGGGAAGTAGATTCGAACAGAAGCTGCACTTTCAGTGGGTGCAGGGTGCTTTTGGGCATTCGGGCGCCCAATGTATTTCAAAATGAAAGCTGGTAGTTGAACAAATGCTGCAGGCTCGGGGACAGAGATTATTCAGGTGCAACCACTTCGAGAGGTAAGTTAGGAAGCTGTAGGTTAGGTAGTCACATCAGAGGAGGGCACAGGGGGCCGCAGGGTGCTGGGTGCAGGGGTGTCCTTTGGTGTCTGGAATCTTACCCTCAGCTGGTCGCGGTTGGAGGGGTCCCTGGTTCTGAGCCTGCAGGCGTTGTCAGGATCGTCGGAGGGTCCTTTTTTAAAATTATTTTTTATTTATAAGTATTTTGCAAAAGCATTCAATGCCCAAAAAAAACATAGAACAAACTTACAGGCTTCAAGTCATACTCCGTAGTCATTCAACACTTTGCAAAGTGTCCGTTTGAAATTCAATCGTACATTTACATCTTATATAGCAGATCAGGTTTGTACAGTTGAGTGCGATTGGAGATAGTCAACCAGATACATCCAGTAATCCCTGGGTTTGGATCCTGCAGGTAACTCTTCCTCATATGGCTTTAGGGTATGTTTACAATAAGCCATATCTTTAGGCCATTGTTTAGCTCTTGGAATGTCCTTGCTATCCCAGCATAGCGAGATTCTGTGTTTAGCCAATAGCAATGCTATCAGACAGAATTTACGTTTGGTGGATTTCACATTATTAACTAGGTCCAGTAGACCTGATCGAATTGAACAGGAAATAGAAACCCCTAGCATCACATTGAGCAGCTTTGTAAGCGTGACATTCCATCGTTCCAGTGCTTTGAGTAGTGTCATTAATATCACCTTGCAGTTGCGTGTATAGTCGTGTCACCATATGTGTGCTCCCTGGGATACGTGGGATATAGTTTCTTAACAGCTGCAATCTATGATAGGTGAATTGAAAAAGTAATGTCTGATTACTAATGTAGGATAGGTCTCTTAGTTCAATAAAGTTGCCATTAGCATGTAGATCTCCCATTGTGTCTATACCCATATTTCGTAATAGGACAGTGCCTACTGTTTCTTGGGTAACTGACTGTTCCGGATGAAAGTTTAAGGGTAGCGCTGGTGCATATATTGCCAGTTTATTGGCCAGTTTTCCCATCCTTTGCCAAGCTGCGTTAGTTGTATCAATGGTGTTAATTGCACGAGGGTGTAGGCGGACCCGACGGTGTGGCAGATAAGCAGATAATGGAATGAGATGTGCGTCCCCGTCTTCGATGGCTATATGGGGCATATAGGGAATGGGGGGGTACCAAAAGTGCGCGTATTGCGCTTGAGCACATAGATAATAAAGGAGAAAGTCTGGGACCTTAAAACGCCCTTTAGAGAACAGCAGAGTTCAGGCCCGTAACTCAATGCGTGCTTGTTTGCCTGCCCATATGAGGCGATTTACTACTGTACTCGCTCCACCTTTTTAGGTCTCGTGGCGATTACAGCGCGAAGCGCTGTCTCGCCAGAGACCTATAGTCACCGGCTTTGCTTCCCAGGAGACAGGAGATGGGCACGCGCAGCCTCAGGAATCGGATCGGCGCAGGCCGCGCGCGTTCCCTATCTCCTGTCTCCCTTGAAAGCTCAAACACACACAGTCACACCTCCCCCTGCTTTCGCACACGCATGCGCACACACAGAGACACACACACACGAGCGCACATACACGCACGCACACCAGAGACACACACACCGCCCCCTCGCCGCGCACACAATTTTGTCTGCACACACACTGTGTAAACGTTGCACCCACCACGAACTTGAACAATGCCATAAGAGTCGGAGGGGGTGCTCGTCAGTGTGTCCACCAGGTTTCTGGGTACTGGCTTAAACGGAACGAATCAGCGCGCGCCGGAAGCTGCGGTGCGTAATCATTTATTCAACGAACCTAAGCTGTATTGTACGCCATGTAAATGGAAAGCACAGATTTCACACAACATGGGGCGATATGGGACAGACGAGCAGGCTTGGTCAACAGGAACGACCGGCGACGTCACTTCTATCAACGGACCACACGAAGGTCCTGCTTAGTTATTCAAACACCGTCCGTGCGCATGCAGCGCGCGCATACCATTCACAATGGGGTGGGAGTGTAAAATGACCGACTGCTTTAGTGGTTACCTGGGCACGGTGGTTAGCGAGGTCTCTTGCGGTGCATTCTGAGTTGCGCTCTATGTTGAGCGTTCACAGCAGGTTTCGTTTTCCCACGTAAGTGGCATTCCTGAGAGGCCCCCGTCGGAATCTCTATCTGAGTTGGGAAGCCCTGCGGTGACTGGCATTTCCAGAACCTGATTGAGCAAAAGGCTCTATACTCGTTGAATGGGAAAAATACCAAAACAAAGGAAGGACTATGAGTTTCATACGACATAACCTAGTCTTACGGAAAAAATACAGGGATAAGTAAGTATATGAAAACGAAGGAGGGACTAGCGAGTTTGTAATTAGGGCTCACAGGTTTATTGTATTTTTTTTTAAACATTTCCGTCTGCATTTATCCGACTATATTCACTGTCCATCTTATTGCTAGTTATCAATATTTATTTAGTGTTTTGAGAAGGATTGGAGTCGTAACATTTTATATTTTCTTATTTATTTAAGTGATAAACATGCATGAGGCCTGCCACATGTTAGCAAATTAAGCAGCCAAATATAATATAACACTAGAACCCACTGATATTAGCATAATATATATATATATGTCAACAATGCCTAAATTTAGGAAAATCGCATCATGGTATTTTTAACTCCCCATGCTATCTGCTCATCAGTCAGCCTGGAATTCATAAAGGACAGCATGGAGAGTCTCTCACAAAAAGACAATTTTCTGCATTAAAAAATACATGCAGACAGTATAAGCACATTGTTTTCGGCCTGTATCTGTAAAAATCAGCAAAAAATGGAATACTGGGAGCCTTATTTGTAAACCAGACTCAGGTTTCACCCACATCCTAAGGCCAGGGCTTTAAGTGGGCTGGGTCTCTCCGGTGCTGAGCACCAGCAGTTCTTAAGAGCAGGTGCCGAAACGGGTCCATATCGGGCTCTCAATTTTTACCTTCACGGTGGGAAAAAAAAGCATAACTCTGCGATAGCACAATCCATCACTGCTTTTGATGTAGCTTCAAAAACACTCATTTTTCAGTATTATATAGCGCAAACGTGAATCCCAGTTACATAACACAAGCACACATTCATGGTTTGAATCACAGGATGTTGAGCCCACATGAGGCTCAAACCTGCTTTCTCAGCTCGAAATTCGGCAGCTCTAGCCTTACGCCACACCCTTGCCTACAAGAATGGAAGCATTTTCAATATTATATACAATAGTGAGAGTTGTTGCTTATTTACTTAATGCAATTTACAACCATTGACAATAGTTCTGGCTCGTTGTACGTGTAATGTTACTTGTGTTAAATAGCTGGATAAATGGACAGAAACAGCAAAATAGCAGTGGGGCGGCACACTATGCTAAGTACAGATTTTTTGCTTAAGTGTATCAGGCCACCCCCTTAATTACATCGGCCACCCCCCTTTGAGAGACCCCCATTTTTTTCATCCCACTTAAAGCCCTGCCTAAGGCTACCACAACCTAAAGGAAGATTTGAGTGAGAGATAGACATCAGACATCTCCGCCATCATTCTGGGAGGAGGCTTTGCATGGAGTGTTCGAGGCTTAACTATCGGCTTTGAAATGCAGGAAATGTGTTGCTTTTTTGTTCAATTAGATACATTGTTTTAGTTTTAGGAATGCTTCTAATTAAAGGTAATAGTGTCGTTTGAAGCAGGTACTACCATCTACCATGAACTTAAAATTGGCACCTACTTCTGTCAAAATTCTCCATAAACTTTTTAGGTCTCTCCTAGCTATTGCGTAAGCAATCGCTGTGTGAGAGATATAGAGGTGCCAAGCCCCCACGAGTGATGAGTCGATGAGTACACCGCCTGTGTCAGACACTCTCAGTAGGACACCCAGCGCCCTCACCTATGCCAGACCCCTCAATATGCAGGCTTTGCCAGACACCCTGCCCTCTATCAGACACCCAGCGCCCTCACTTGTGCCAGAGCTGCAGACCCTCTCCTTCGTCCGATTGCTTGGCCTCCATCAGCCACCAAGCATCAAGGCCAGTGTCAGACACTGAGCGCCCATGCCTTCTAGCCTCACTATGCCAGCCTCGTCCCCGTGCCCTCCCCCGAAGTAGACACCCAGCAGCCCTCCGAGATCAGATCGTGTACTTTCTATCTGTGAACGGCATCCAGCACCCCACTTCTCAGACACCCAGTTCCGTTGCCAGGGTCAGACACCTCACATGTGCAATAAACGCAGCACCCCGATCTCTGCCCGCCTCCTCTCCCCTGCCTTTACGTGCGGCGGACAGACTATCCGTGCCAGGCACCCAAAGGTGCCACCACTGTCCTGTCAGATCTGGGCTAATGCTAGACATCATCACTAGGGTCAGACACTCATCTGTCACAGATGTGTAATCCCCTTGTAGCGCATCCCTTAGTACCCTGCCCCATGCCAGGCGCCTTCATCTGTGCCCTCCAGGGTCCGATCCCACATAATCCTGCCCGTGCCAGGCACCTAGAGCAGACACCTCTACCTGTGTCAGACTCCCTGAGCTGTCAGACACCCTCGCCTGTGTGACCTCTCACATGTCGACACCTACATCCGTTGCCAGTGCTCCAGAGCTCCTCCAGCGTCAGCTTCCCTGGAATTCTGCCCATGCCTAGCACCAGTGCCAGACACCTTCACGTGTGCCAATCATCCAAACCCCTCAATGGTCAGAAGGCTCAGTATCCGGCCCATGCCCCAACCTGTGCCAGACACCCCCAACCTGTGCCAGACACCCCCAACCTGTGCCAGACACCCCCATCCTGTGCCAAACAACCCCAACCTGTGCCAGACAACCCAACCTGCATCAGACACCTACACATGTCACAGTGATCCAGAACCCTCCAGCGTCCGTTCCCTCGTAATTCTGCCCATGCCAAACATCCCCACATGTGCCAGATGCCCCCACCTTTGCCAGTCATCTAGAACACCTCCAGCGCCAGATCCCTCAGCACCCTGCCCATGCCGGAAACCCCCACCTGTGCCAGACACCAACATCTGCGTCAGAGATCCATGACCCCTCCAGTGTCAGATCCCGCAGTATCCTTCTCATGGTGGGCACCTACACCTGGGTCGGGCACCTACACCTGTGCCAGTGATCCATGACACCTCCAGGGTCAGATCTTTCAGTATCCTTCTCAAGGCGGGCACCCCACTTGTACCAGACACCTACACCTACGTCAGACACCTACACCTGTGTCAATGATCCAGGACCCCTCCGGGGTGAGATCCCTCAGTATCCTGCCGTGCCGAGCACCCCCACCTGTACCTGGCACCTACACCTGGATCAGACACATATACCAGTGACCCCTCCAGGGTCAGACACTTACCTACACCTGTCCCAATGATCTAGGACCCCTCCTGTGCCAGTGATCCAGGGTCAGACACCTACCTATACCTGTGCCAGTGATCCAGGGCCCCTCCAGGGTCACACACAGGTGATGATCCAGGACCCCTTCTGGGTCAGACACCTACACCTGCCTCAGACATTGTTATTTGTAATATTAATACATCTAAGTCATGTAAATACAACACAGATTGCATTACAAATGCTATAGGTGTCAAGTTTGCGAAAGTTAAAACTATTGGCATTGTAAATGACAAAGCTATTAATATCGCTATTTACAAAACCAACACATAAATAAAATATTTGTCGTTTACAATACCAATTGCTCAAACTTTCCTAATGCGAGACCTATTGCATTGCAAAAGCTTGTCTTCTATATTACTAATTGTTGTCCCATAGTTTGCCCGGATAACTATTTCGGGTCACAATGATACCACACCCCAAGATATTTGACTGGATCTGTTTGTCATTCGAGTGGGAACTCTGCCTGATGTGAGTGAGTGGTGTCTGTCAACGGGATAATAAGGGATTTAGCCCAATTAATTTGGAGTCCAGAATGATGAAAAAATTTAATGTATTTTTTCAAGAGACAAATTTGTAGCCGGATTTTTAACATATAGTACCATATCCTCTGCATATAGTGAGATATTGAGGGGTCTTTGTGAAAACTGCAGAGCTGCACATTTATGACCTTGCCGTATCTTGCAGGCCTGTGGTTCAAGTGCAATTGCAAAAGTAAGTGACATGGGGCAGCCCTGCCGTGTTCCCAGTTCAATCCGGATAGCATCAGATACATATCTATTAACTCGTATCCGCGCTGTGGGTTTAGTGTAAAATATTTGAATCCATTGTAGAAAGATTGGGGGAAATCCAATCTGGTGTAGTATGGTGTGAAGATATATCCATTCGATCGAATCAAATCCTTTTGCTGCATCCAAAAGGACTGCAGGTGCATGAAGTTCTGGGGCCAGATAGTGCGACCTTGCAAACAGTGTTCGGGTGTTGTGGGCTGTGGAGCCACCTGTTATAAAGCCGGATTGATCTGGCAATACAAGATTATTCATTAGGGTTGTAGCCGCTTTGCAAGCAGCTTGGCTAAAATTTCCGTGTCAGTGTTTATTAAGGATAGTGGGTGGTTTGATTCACATTTCTCCAGATCTTTATTTGGCTTTAGTAGGGCAATGAGCATGGACTCTTTCAGCGTTGGGGGAGAATCTGATTACTATGGGCTTCCTCATACATTTCTACTAGGTGAGGTGCAAGTAAATCGATAAATGTTTTATAAAATTCACTGGTAAAGCGGTCCGGACCCGGCGCCTTACCATTGGGAAGGAACTTGACTACCTCAGTGACTTATTCTACCGTTACTGATTGTGATAAATACTCCCTCTGCGCATCAGACAACCCGGTTATTGCCACAACTTCCAGATAAGACATAACCTCAGTCTGTGTGGCCATCTCACGCGATGCATTGATCTCGCCGTAAGTGTCCATAAATGCCTGTAGGATGCCTTTCGTATCGTAATGAGTTGCGCCCCTATCATCTGTGATTGAAAGCCCCTGTGTGTGTCTTATGTCCAGTACATATTTTACGCGCTATTGTGCTGCCCGGCCTACCCCCTTCACCATATGTACGCGCAATCTGATGTCTTGAAATACACTTAAGTCAGAATACCAAGATTTTGCAGATGAGGAACTTAACCTCCCTAATAGCACCAGTTTGCTCGTATTCCTGCTCTAGGGCACCCAGTCGAGCCTCTCGTTGAGCGAGTTGAGTACGAATGTTCTTTAGAATGCCCGCGTTCGTACTAAGACAGACTCTGCAAATAGTAGCTTTAAATGCTTCCCATAATAAACTGGGATCATCTGTGAAGGCCTTATTAAAGGCAAAAGAATCTATTGCCCATGATATCAGTATTGTTGGACCAGGTCAAAGATGCAAGAGTCTATACTAAACTGGATCTGAGAGGGGCATATCATCTGGTGAGAATACGAGAAGGGGACGAATGGAAAACAGCGTTCCGAACCAAGCACTGGCTTTTTGAATACCAAGTCATGCCCTATGGTTTATGCAACGGTCCTGCAGCCTTTCAGCATTTTATTAATTATGTGCTGAAGGAGTTCATTGACCGAAATGCAATAGTCTACATTGGTGACATACTAATTTACTCAGACAAGGTGGAAGAACACGAGGAACATGTGAGTCAGATTCTACAAAAACGACGAGAAAATAATCTATTTGTCAAATTAGAGAAATGTGCCTTTAATGTTTCGTCAGTGGAATTTCTTGGATTTCTGTTGAAGCCGAGCGGGGTAACCATGGATGGGAACAAGATAAGAGCTGTGATGGTTTGGGAATCACCTAAGTCAGTGAAGGAAATCCAAAGTTTCAAAGGTTTTGCAAACTTCTACAGGAGGTTTATACAAGACTTCTCCCAGAAATTAATTCCATTGACCAGGTTGTTAAAGAAAGGAGTCAAATTTGAGTGGACTGAGGAGGCTGAGGTGGCATTTGTTCAACTAAAGAAAGATTTCACATTGGCGCCCAACTTCCTACATCCAGATCCATCAGAACCGTTTTATGTAGAAACTGATGCTTCCAATTTGGCACTGGGAGGTGTACTGTCTCAAAGGCATAAGATTACAGGACAATTGCACCCAGTGGCCTTCCGTTCAAGGAAACTAACTGCTGCAGAAGTGAACCTTTACGGAGAAAGAGTTGCTAGCCATTAAGGATGCCTTCAAAGAGTGGAGACACTATTTGATGGGTGCTAGGCATGTCGTCACAGTGTACACAGATCACAGGAATCTGACATGTTTGAAGTCAGCTCGAACATTAACACCAAGACAGTTATGTTGGTCCTTGTACTTTGCAGATTACGATTTTGTCATAACTTATCGACCAGGAGCTCAAAATGGCAAGGCTGATGCGCTGTCCAGACTGGGTGCTGAATTAGTGCAGGGAGAGATTAAAAATCAGACAATCATACCTGTTGAAAAGGTAATTGGAGCTGTGTTGCAGGAAAATCGAGAATCAAGAAACCAGGAATTGTTAACTCCAGCAGAAAAGGAGAAATGGTTACAAGGAGACTCGAGAAGAGGTTCGAGAGGATTAATGTATCATGATGGAGCCTTATTTTTACCCACGTCAGAAATGCGATTGAAGGCCTTGAAGGAAAGTCACGACAGTATCTTGGCGGGACATAAAGGAATCAACAAGACTTAAGAGTTGGTGAGACGACGTTTCCGGTGGCCAGACATGATCAAGGATATACGCAAATATGCAACCACATGTGAGATCTGCGCTAGGGGAAAATCTGAGCGACAGGCCCCGAAAGGGTTAATGCAACCTTTACCAAATCCACCCAGTCCATGGCATTTGGTAACATTAGATCTAATAGTGGATTTCTCCTTGAGTAAGGGTTTTGATACAATACTGGTGTGTGTGGATGCCTTTACTAAAATGGCACATTTTGTGCCCTTAAAGGGAGTCCACATAGCAAAAACTTTGGCTTGCACCTTTAGTCAAGTCATAGTTCGAGCTCATGGAATCCCAAAGGTTTTAATTTCAGATAGGGGCTCCCAGTTTTTCGAATTTTTGGAAGGCTTTCACTAAAAGATTGAACATCACGAGGTACACCACCAGTTATCACCCAGTCAGATGGTCCAACAGAGCGAACTAATCTGGAGCTAGAGCAGTATCTGAGATCGTGTTTATTAGATCTAGATGGAGATTGGCCAGATTATTTAGGGCTGCAGAGTTTGCACACAACAACGCAAAAAATGTATCCACTGGCTGCACTCCTTTTTTCTTAAATACAGGGAGACATCCTCACCAATCATTACGTTTTAAGGAGGTAGATGTTCCAGCAGGTACAGTTTTGGTAGAACACATGACACAGGTACATAAGATAGCTACAGAAAATTTAACTAAGGCCAAAGAGAGTTGCAAATTCTTTGCTGATAAAGAGAGACGAAAGGAACCAGAGTCGAGAGAAGGAGATGAGGTTTGGCTGAACACCAAGAATCGAAGGCTTAAGGCAGTCCGGAAACTACAGCCGAGGTTTGTAGGTCCTTATCTAATAGAGAACAGATTAAGTGCTGTTCATTATCAGTTAAGGTTGCCAAAAGGATTACGAGTCCATCCTGTATTTCATGTTTCTCTGTTAAAGAAGGTGCCTAATGATTTACGAATGAGCAAACCCCCAAAACCTATTCAAACTGAGAAAGGTGAAGAGTTTGAGGTGCAACAGGTGTTAGATGCTAGAGTACGGAAGGGAAAGTTGTACTACCTGCTAGATTGGAAGGGTTATGGACAAGAAGAAAGGTCATGGGAGTTATCCCCAGATGTAAATGCCCCTAGATTAATCCAAGAGTTTTATCGGAGATTTCCACATAAGCCCAAGCAGAGAGGAAGTACTTTGAGGGAGGGTACTGTCAGGGCTACCAGGTCATGTAAAGGCAGAAGGCGTAGGGTTAATGTAGTGTCCTGCAAGTTATTGTTGAGGAAGAGGAATAGGTCAAGCAGCCAGAGGGCAATGCAGAAACCTAAGATGGCCGCCAAAGAAGCAAAGCTGGAGTCTCAAGTGAGCGCTCTATCGCTGAAGGGTAATCATGCTTAACCAGATGCTGAGTTCGCGCTATTGCGCACTTCACCTGGATCTGAGGAGGAAACGGACGTTCCTAAAAACTCGTCGTGAAGTTAGCTAAGGAAAAAAGTGTTGCGTTAATAAATAAACCTTTACCTTTTGGGAGCAACGAGGTTCTTGAACACCAGAAGACTCAAGTACGCCCGTTCCAAATTGTGTTTATTTGCAGGGCATGCGCGTGACAATAAGAGACTGTAGCCCGACTTTGGTCATGCGCATGAAGTAGTCTTTGGAGTTTCTGAGCATGCACTTTAGGAGTGCGCATGAAGTAGTGTTTTCGGGCATGCTCTTAGAAACTATAGAGGACAATTAGTGTTGGAGTTTACGAGCATGCTCATTAGGAGTTAGTGTACAATATTAGTATTAGAGTTCCGGGCACGCTCATTAGCCGCGAAACCTACGAGTATAGTGGAGTATTCTAGGGCTTGCACTCTAGGGCCTAAATTAATAAGAAGAAAACGAATATTAGGAGGTGAACAATCACAGGACAGAACTTACTTTCATATATATATATATATATATATATTTTCAAGCAAGGTGAGAACAACCTGAAATACATAAAACAAACACAATTAGGAAGAAACAATATATCACAGGACTAATCTATACTACTATTATAAAGGAAGAACTTTGAACCTTTGAGGCGGGTAAACTCGGGAACGACAGCGCCAATCTACACACCCGATACATCGTTGTAATCGTCAGGGTGTGCAGATGGACATAGGCTATATAAAGTTAAAAAATATATTTAAAAAATTTAGCAAAAAAAAAAAGTAGTCCCGCGGAAGAAGCGCCGGCCGCGACCTGCGTGCTGACCCAGGAGCGCGGGGAGGAGCGGCGTACATGGCGCAGAAGGAGCGGCGGACAAGCGGGAAGGAGTGGTGACGAGCGGCAGACAGGCGGGGAGGAGCGGCGGACAGGCGGGGAGGAGCGGCGGACAGGCGGGGAGGAGCGGTGACGAGCGGCGAGGAGCGGTGAACTGAGGAGCGTGGTGAACTGAGGAGCGTGGTGAACTGAGGAGCGTGGAGGAGGAGTGGCAGCTGAGGTAAGGCTCCGGGGGACCCACGGACAATGTCGGGGCAGGCAGGTGTTGGGGCAGGCGGGTGTCGGGGCAGGCGGGTGTCTGGGCAGGCGGGTGTCGGGGCAGGCGGGGGCCCTGAACACTAATGGCGGGGGACGGGGTGTGCGGGGGCCGGGGCGGGCGGGGGTCCTGAACACTCATTTTGGGACGGGCTGCTATGTCGGAGCGGGCGGGGGTCGGGGAAGCCTGATTGCTCCCGGACAAGGTTGGGGCGGGCTGCTAGTAAATCTATATTTTTAGTTCTAGCACTGCAGAAAATAATCTATAACATACAGAAGAGAGGCAAAGGTTACAACAGCATTGGGTAGGTACACAGAGAGATAGAAGATACAGTTATTTAAGTGGTAGAAGGGCATAAGTGATAATTGTGTATTCCTTTACAGCTGAATGTAAGCCAGTAGCATAAGAAGAAAAGAAAAGGCGACGTCTGAAGCTGAAGAAAGAATCATACGCAGTCTCTTCTCTTTCCAATCACCTTTCCCCCTTGGGCCTCGTTGGCATTCAGACTATAAGGATCTGGAGGCTTGGGTGGGGCATTGGGAACTTGCGGCATTCGGCTCCTGTGCATTAGAAAGAAGAGCATCAACTCCCTGACAGTGGCATCACGAAATATGGCAGCGGCGTTAGTGTCAGGATCTATGTCTTGAAGAAAGCGAAGAGCATACACAAATTATATGACGTATCACGAGTGGGCACAAAGCCCGATTGATCTGGGAGCACCAATGCTGTCATAAGGGGACTAATCCGATTAGCAACTAATTTGGCCAAAATATTTGCATCCACATTTATTAAGGATAGAGGCCTATATGAGTCACAGTAAGCTGCCGGCTTTCCTGGCTTAGGTATGGATATAATTCATGCCTCGCGCATGGAGGGGGGAAGTATGCCCGTCTCCCGAGCCTCTTCAAATACATGTCTTAGTATTGAAATAAGTAGGTGATGAAAGGTTTTATAGAATTCGGCCGGAAGGCCATCTGACCCCGGCGCCTTCCCCGATTGCAACTGCGTTATGGCCGTTATGATCTCCTCGTCCTCGTGGTGTCTCAAAAGAAACTCCCTCTGCACATCCCCCAACCAAGCAATTGCCGTATCTTCAAAAAAGGTGAAGTCCAGTGTCTGGGTTCTATGTGTCTTAAAGAGACCCTTATAAAATTTACGAAAGATCTCCAGAATTTTAGCCGATTCACTGTGCGTTTAACAGTTATCATCCTCAATCTCTAGCACTATATTCGAAAACTGTGAGGGACGAATCAGCGCCGCTAACGCCTTCCCAGGCCTATCCCCCTCCCCATACTGGCGCGCTCTATGGTTTTTCCCTCTAAACCTACACTCGCTCTCTGCTGTCTCATGATATTCACTAAGTACACTACACAGTTTAGCTTGCAACGTGTGCTGCAGTTCCGATTCAGTTTCTCTGAGTTCCGTCTCCAGTCGGTGCAAGGTGGACCAGATATCTCTCAGAATACCGCCTCTTTTCGCAATACACAGGCCTCTTAGTGTGACTTTAAAAGCCTCCCACACTCTGGAGTAGCTGTCCACCGAAGACTCGTTCCGAGGAAAAAAGTCTGCGATCTCTTGCTCAAGTTACTGCCTAAAGACCGGGTCCAGTAAGGACAGGGGTTAAAACGCCAGAATTGAAAGGGAGATTCCATATGCGGAGGGGTTATGGCAATCAGCACAGGGGAGTGATCCGAATAGGTCCGGGGGAGGTGTGAGGAGTGTGTCACCCAAGGTATGAGGCCTTTTGTGACCTACTATGCATCAATCAGGATGCCCGAGCCGAGGTATAGCAAGTGCCCTCCCGTTGCGCTGGGTGCATGTTTCGCCAGGCATCAAGCAGTTCGTGGTCCCCAATAACCATCTGAAGGGTGGATTGCGCACAGGAGTAGTGGTGTGGCTGTGGATGTGAGCGGTCTAGTGTAGGGTCAATTGTGAGATTAAAATCCCCACCCCATAGCAAATGTGTGGAGCCAATCTCTAACACTTTGCCCCAGAGTACCCAAAAGAACTCTGGATCATTCGTGTTCGTTCCATAGCATGAGACCAACGTGAATGATTGGCCAGCGATTCTGCCCCAAAGAATAGAATACCGGCCCTGTTTGTCTGTGGCGGAGCCCAGCGGGGTGTAAGGAAGGGACATCGTCACTAAGATGCACGTGCCACAAGCATATTATGAGTAGGATGAGAAGCACGTGTAGTTAGCCAGCCCACAGCAAAAGTGGAGGGGACAGCGGGATTAAAGTGCGTCTCCTGCAGCATCGCGCAGTGTATGTCATGCCGGTCTAAGTAAGATAATATGTATCTGCGCTTGCGGGGTTCCCCTAGTCCTCTGACATTCCAAGTGAGAAAGTGGTATGTGGGTGGTCTTGAACCTTCAGTCATAGCGGAAACCGTGGAAGCATTTTCCTAATAAGTGGTCTGACATAAGTTGGAAGTGACATTTAGGCGGTAGGGTACTGTGTTGCTCTATAGCGTGTGGCTTGTTGCAAGGTCTGTTGCTACTCATTGCCGTAAACAAAACTTTCCATCCCACCTCCCACACCAGCATCCCAAAACTACCGTGGCCCACATTCCCCCCCGCCCCCCCTCACTACCCACAACCAAATGTTCCCAACTGGGGAACATAGTACATTCCATGCAACACCTAGCAAAAAAACATTAACATCCGTATCAAATAAGGGTTCACCTGAGAGGTGGGGTCCAGAGAGCCAAGGCGAGGGTGTACGGGAAGGATATGTACGGTCATTGCGTTTTCAGAGTCGCAGGCAGCCACGTTGTTCTCAGATACCGCCACCTCATTAGTTCAGGGATTTCGTAGATTGGTCCATGTCTTTGCACCCAATCCGGGGGGAGAGGGGCAACCAGGTCATCCTCAGTCTCAGCAGATCCTCAGTTCCTCCGTGGTACCGTCCTGTGTCTCGCAGCCTGAGGTTCACATCCTGGGCATATAAAGGGGAAGACGCCACACTCGCCCTCTATTCCCCCACGCCATAACAATCATCCCTAACATCTGTATCATCCAGATCATCATCGAGGGGCGTGATCTCCATATACTAGTCAGAGCTGGGGGCTTCATTCCACATCTGATGTGCCTCATCCGGTGTCAGGGCGATGTGTCGGCGAGACACGTCCCGCCGCCTCTTTCGGCAAGGTTCTTCGGAAGTCCTGCGCCAGCTGCGGAGTATCAAAGAAATGTTGTTTGCCTTGATATGTTACCTTAAGTCGGGCGGGAAAGAGCATTGTGTATGGAATGTTCAGCTGTTGCAGTTTCTTTTTCACTGGTAGGAACTTCCGCCTCTGCTCCTGAGTGGCCATAGTGAAGTCAGGATACATAGATATGTCCGAACCCTCATGGCGCAGCTGTCCCTGCTCCCTAGATAGATGAAGGGCGGTATCCCGGTCCCGATAATTTAGCAGCCGGGCAATGAGGGGGCGAGGCATTGCTCCAGGTACTGGGCGAGTCGCCAGCGTGCGGTGAGCCCACTCAACCACCAGCACCGGCGAGAAGGCCTCTCTTCCAAAGAGCGTGATGATGAGGTGTTCTACGTACTCTTCCATTTTACCGGTGGCGGTGGATTTCGGTATTCCCAAAATGCGAAGGTTGTTCCTCCGGGAACAAGATTCCAAATCCTCGTTCTTCGCTGCTATCACTCACAACACCCTCTCCATTTCTAGCGTTCGGGAAGTTGTAGTCGAGGTGTCTTCAAGATCCGATATCCGCTGCTCCATCTCCGCTAGTCTTTCCTCGTGCCTATCCACCTTGTGGGAGACCCCATCCAGTCGCGCAGACATGGAGTCCATCTTGGATTCAATGGATGTTAGGCTAGATTGAATAGCCATTAGTAGGTCTTTCAACTCTGCGGTGGATGGTGCCTGAATCTCCACCTGTTCTTCCTCTGGATCCGTCTGGGATCGGGTGCCCTTCCGCGACTCAAAGTTCAGCTTGGGCTGGCGCCCGTCCGGTTTCCCTATGACTGGCAACAGAGCGCTGTGTATTCGACAGGAGTATGTACTCGGCTGCGCAGGATTTAGTGTTCCCCAATGGGCCTGCTCTCATGCTGATGCCTGGACGTGGGCAGGCTCTGTTACTGTAATGTCTCTCAGGATATCGCGGGATCCCGCAGGAATCCACCAGTGCTCCCTATTCCACCCGGGGGAGCTCAACAGCGCCTTTCCCTATACTCTTGTGTGTTCCTCAGACGTGTCAATATGGTCAAAGGTGCCTCCTCCCAGTATACCTGTTTAACAGCAACACAGCAGTTCGTCTGGTCGGCTGTGCCTATTATCAGGATCTAGGCAGTATTACAACTGGCTGCCACACCAGATCATCATATCAGGGGGGTAGACCAATCAACAGTTTCTGCTCAGAGCAATATGGGCCTCCAGGTCTCCCAATGTCTTATCAGGCCTCTCAGCAGACCGGGAGAGCAGGCCGTCGCAATTACCCCCCTCCGCTTCTCCTGCGAGCGGTAGTATGGTGTTACTGGTGTCTGTCTTCCTCCCAGGGGCCGAACGCATCTTCCCGCGGCTCACCTGCCGCCTCCCTGCATCACCGCTCCGCCCCCTTTCTCCCGGGGCGTCCCCTCAGCTCAGCCGGCCGATATTCCGGGCCCGCGCACACCCGCCAGGCCACAGGTTGCCAGGCTGTGCTGCACTGCCTTGCTCTCGCCACCATCGTCCTGCCAGTGACTTCACCAGTCCCGGGGCCCCTAATCTCTCACCTGCCGCAAATGCTCGCCTCCGGGTCCCCGGATCAGGCCTCCAGTGCCCTCTCACATATAGGCGATCCGCCCCAGCGCCTCAGTCGTCCTTCCGTCTGTGGGTCCTTCAGCAGGCAGTAACACCCTGCATCATTCTCACAGTCTGCAACGGGGTCTCTCTCAGTCCTAGGGCCAGCGGGTCCCGCAGAACGGGGGGCAAGCAGCGCACCATCAATTCCCCACACGTCTTCCGGCTCCGCACTTCAGCACAGCCCCGCCTCCATGTTTGCTCCTAGAACGCCGTGGGCCGACAGTGATTTTCTCCGGCAATCCAGCATATATCCGCATTGTGTCCAGCTGAGATTATCGCCGCTGTGTCCCGACTCTCATAAAGGTCAGTTTGATTTATTAAGTAATGCAATGTCCAGGATAAAAGGCAGATATTTTCCCGAACTGCAAGAGCCTCACATAGGTGCGGCCATCTTGCTTGGCGCCCTCTAGCCCAACCCCCCCTCCGCCCCCTCCCCCCACACCGGAGGACTATAAATTGAAGTATTGCACAGGGAACTGTGGGAGCCTTAATTAAATGTGTGTTTTCAAACTGCCTCTGACGAAGGAGAAAAAATCTCTGAAACACGTAAACCCCCTGCTTTCCTGGACCCAGGTCAATGACGAAAACGCCATCGAAATTATGAACACCATCCACTCCGGTTCACCATCCGACCGACCCCTGCCCGCACCACATCTTCAACAAAGCAAGCTCCACCATCGCACCTCATCTCCACAAGATCATCAACAGCTCCTTCGACACCGCCACCTTCCCGGAGAACTGAAAGCACGCCGAGATCAACGCCCTACTCAAGAACCCCAAAGCTGACCCCAGGGACCTCAAGAACTTCCTGACCATCTTCCTCCTCCTGTTCCCGGCGAAAGTCATCGAGAAGATCGTCAACAGGCAACTGACCTCCTTCCTCAAAAAGAACAACATCCTGGACCCATCCTAATCCTGATTCTGCAGCAACCACAGCACCGAAACAGCCCTCATCTCCGCAACCAACGACATCAGGACCAAGATGGACAACGGAGAAACCGCGCCCCTCATCCTCCTGGACCTCTCGGCCACCTTTAACACTGTCTGCTACCACACCTTCCCCACACGCCTGCACAACGCAGGGATCCGCGACAAAGCACTGGACTGGACCACCTCCTTCCTCACCGGCAGAACCCAGAGTGTCTGCCTCCCCCATTCCGCCCTAAAGACACCAAGATCATCTGCGGTGTACACCAAAGATCGTTCCTCAGCCCGACACTCTTCAACATCTACATAGCACCGCTCGCCAACATTGTCAGATCTCATGACCTCAACATCGTCTCATACGCTGACGACACCCGGCTGATCCTCTCCCTCACCAAGGCCCCCACCATCGCCAAATCGAACCTTCACGAAGGAATGAAGGCAATCACCGAATGGATGACGATCAGCCCCCTGCAACTGAACTCCGACAAGACTGAGGTCCTCCTCATCGGATCCACCCCCTCCGCCTGGGACTACTCATGGTGGCCAGCCGCACTGGGAGCTGCACCGACGCCCACTAAACACGCACACAACCTGGGAGTCATCCTGGACTCCGCATTGTCAATGACCGAGCAAGTGAACGCCGTCTCCTCCTCCTGCTTCAACACCCTCTGCATGCTCTACAAGATCTACAGATGGATCCCCATCGGTACCAGAATGACAGTCACACAGGCCCTCGTCAGCAGCAGACTGGACTACGGCAACGCTCTCTACACAGGAACATCAGCCAAATGACTACAACACATACAGAATACCTCTGCACACCTCATCACAGCCCACCTGAAAGACCTACACTGGCTCCCTGTCAACAAGAGGATCACCTTCAAGGTCCTCACCCACACTCGCAAAGCTCTCCACAACACCGGACCAGCGTACCTCAACGAACGACTCACCTTCTACACTCCGAACCGCCAGCTTCGCTCCGCTGACCTCGCCCTCGCCACCGTCCCACGCATCCGTTGAGCGACCGCCGGCGGCAAATCATTCTCCCACCTCGCCAAAAAAACCTGGAACACCCTCCTCATCCACCTACGACAGACCAAGGACTTGCTGGCCTTCAGGAGACTCCTCAAGACCTGGCTGTTCCAGAAGTAGCAGCACCCCCCCCCCCCCAGCATCTTGAGACCCTCACGGGTGAGTTGTGCACTCTGCAAGTGTATTGATTGATTCATCTGTCTCTAATTACATTTACAGTCACACCCTGCAGCAGTGAAGAATGGCAGACTACCTAAGCACATCGATTGTGTTCTTTTATTGTCCTCCAGTAGGATTAATTGATTTCTGTTTTGTTGTGTTAATTTTTCTTGTGTTGTAGTTCATTACTTGATCCAGGTTTTCATTTATTAATCGGAATGTACATTGCTTTTTCACAGGAAGGTTGCACTCCTCTTTCGCTTGCTGTGTCCGAAAACCACCAAGATATGGTAGATTTTCTTCTGAAGCAAGGAGCTGATATAAATGCAAAGGATAAATCGAAAAGGTAAAGTGTGTTCTCTATAATAAAATCTTTGCCGATATTAATTTTTTTAATATCTTTTTATTGGCATTTATATACGTAATACGAATATATCCAACAGAATTACAATATCATCACAAAAGGAGCACCACATTCTATGCATTTGGTTGTTATTCAGCATATGTTGTGGGGATTATACTCGTACACAGAAATGTGCACAGAGACCCAGGACCTCAGTGAATTGTGGTGTACCAAAAAACTCACATCAGTACCTAACCGACTAGTATCAGTGTCTCATTAGCTCTTCGTCCTATAGCAAAGTTACCAATGATTAGACAATCCAGAACATGCGACTTAGGTTATGCTCAGGAATGGTGGGAATCAAGAACACTCTTTCGTTTGTTATTCTCATACCAGTCCACAACGTGAGTAAATAGAGAAACAGAAAAGTTTAAAATGTTTATTTTAACGACGTGCTCTAAGATGCAATATTTTTGCTAACATAAGCAGGCATATGATTAAAAAAAATACGATCAGCATTGTTACAATTCCATAAAACACAAAAGAAGAAATCATATTATAATGATAGTGGAAACAGGACCTATAGTGCCTCGTGCACCACCCTTCCTTTGTAGGAACTAGTTTTATAAAATAATAGTAGAAGGTCTGTTAGGCTTGAATGGGGACCCAATACCTCCAAGATCAGTAGAGATGAATCACATCAGGATCTGCAAAAGCTCTCTCTCTCTGGAAACTGATTTTATCCAAGTGTGTTAACCATACATGCAGTACAATAATAAAGGCGCTAGAATTTCAGTTAGCTGCAGCTGCGTGCATGTTTTGTCTAGAGCGTGGGCCGATCAGCCTGAATAACAGCTAACCTTGTTATGATAACCTTGGAGGCTTCAGCACTCACTGTGCAGACTAAGGTCGCGATGTAAGTCTAGGCTTGTGAAAAACAATCGATTCTCATGTGAAAAAATTCACGCAGCCTAACTTACAATAACAGTTACCTGCAGTGTCGTGCAAAAGCAGCAAAAAGCTAAAATGGCGTTTAAACTTCTAATACGCCTATGCTAACATAGCAATGTGCGAAAGCAGGGCCCTGTTTTCACTACACCCTCCCTTGATCGGAACACGCACAAAAGGGGGGCAATATTGGAATGCAGAGTTCAAGTTCACGTGAGATAGAACCAAGTTCAAAATTTGCCAAACTGGAAAATTGGGAGTAAAATCCCGAATTAATAGTCAAAAAAATGTGTAAATCTAAGCAGGGGCACCATAGTGTCCAAAACAAAGCATGTGAAGTGGGAAAAAAGTGAATAAAAAATCACGAGCACAGTATTTTCTTCGAGGTCAGATCAATACCACTTCAATCCAACAGCATATAAGCACAGTATGTTGCAACTGCCTCCAATAGGAAGTCATTGTTCTCATCATAAAACATTTCAGCCATCCAATTCAGTAATGAAAAGGAACATACGTGTTCTTCAATAGCCAGAGCCTCTAGCACTATCAGGGGACAGATCGGGTATTCTTCAATATATCTGCGTGCCAGGAAATCATGTTCTGCCGCACAAACATTCCAGTCCCCCAGGACTTCATGCATCGCTGCAAAGGCCTTAATCCCGATGCCAGAACATTACAACTCATGAGCAACTAAGGGGCTCATCAGCTGGTCAAAATCCGGATTAGGAGACACTGTATTACAAAGACACAAATCCAGAGCCCATTCTAAACAGCAATCCAGGCAATGGAAGACAGGCTGCACGCATGTAAAGTAGGAAAACTGGAAAGACAATCCACACGCCACACTCAGGGTAGCCAGAGGTAGCGTTCCATAGTATTCAAGCATCCGGTTGCGAAGTACAAGCAGCCGGGGCAGGTTGTCGTTTGACACAGATTGTGCAGCCATTTTTGAGCAAGCAAATTAACAGCAGTACACCACAGCCAAGGTGAGAATTAATGCAGAAGAGGCTGGGAAAAAATAGAGGGAAAAAATGCCGGTAACACACCAAATATAGTTTGGAATGAAGTCACAAGGCCAGAACTTACTACTTTAAAAAAGTGGCACCAAGCCTGTGGCCGACGAGGCATTGAATATAGTGTGAATCAACGCACCGAAATGCAGGGGGAGATCAGTATTCAAAAGAGCATGCACCTCGGTGCGAGTGTTTGCCATGTGAAGGACGAATGTTTCACTTGAAGAAGTATGGGCGACTTCTTTTTGAGACAATAGAGCCCTTATTTGACTCATCTTGTTGAAATCTGCTTTCAAGGTCAGAATGGAAGGCCAGATGGATACATCGAGCTTCCCATGCGGAGGAGGGAATAGCAAATTTTTACAGCAAACTACACGTTGGCAGTCAGTCACAATGTACGGAATCCCTGCCAGCAGACCACAGCAATCTTCAGTATTTAAAAGCAAATAACTACTGTTTGCTAGCAACGTGAAAGTCAGTGTTATTTCCGGAGCGGGTGTACCCTTTAAAATGCAGGCCAAATTTGGCACGCTCTAATTGCAAGAGCCGTGCAATTGTATATTCTTGCAAACTAGTGAGTGATCAGGTGTGGAAGTGCACTCTTCACCATTCAAATAAACTTCTTTATCCTCCCTCCTGCACCTATAGGTAAATGGCAGAAACAATACTTCATGGAGATAGGCACTACCCAATGGTTCATAACGGCCTATGGCCTTGTGTTTCATGCATGAACTGAACTTGAATAGTCGAAAAGGTAAAGTTATTAACCCATGAATTAACCAAACTGCCAAATTTGATGCGGCTACAGACAAAGGTAAAGGTTCCAACTTTTCAATATGCAAAAGTGAATATGCAGCATCCTTCTTCTCCATAAATTGTTGCTTTTCAGTCAAATTAAACGGTAAAAATAGAGAGGACGTGTTCATGTAGTCCCATGGAACTTTACCAGCTTTTAAAGTTTCAAAGTCCAGGCAAACTGCATAATGGAACTTAATTGATTTTGACCATGGTACAATACAGACACTTCATCGTGCACAGTATCAACAGATGAAACAATATTATCTAATGTGTAAATTCGAGAAGAAAGTGTATTAATGCTATTATGTACAACTGCAAGCACTTTTTCTAAATTGGCTTGATCAATAGCCCATAACCTAGAAGCAGCTTTAATTTGAGACGGTTTCCAAACTTCATTGTAAATAGCAAATATCCATCTTTTGGACCTGCCTGCTGCAGGACCTTTCACAAAGTCATTCAAATTAACATTGTCAGTCAATTTAGAAAAAATGGAGCTTAACTGATGCTAAAGTGGAACATTTGAGCCAGTTCTGACATAGCTTGCCCACTGAGTAGGTAGTGACAGAATGGTCGCTTTCAAAACTGGGATCCACCCAGAAAACGATGTTGGCATGAATCTGAACATTTTTACCATAACCAACCTTTGGGATGCAAGCTGGAAATGTTAAATGAAGAATTTAGTATCATGGACTGTAATTCATTAAGGGACCTATCAATGTGATTGTACCATGTAAGGTATTCTCCCAAATCAGGAAGAGAAGGAGCATTTAACTTTTTAGAGGTTGCCAATCCAAAGCAAGTGGTTTGTGAAATAGTAGAATTCCACAACCGCATATGGTTCGGGATGAGACTTGCACGATGCAAAGCCTCAGTGCCTTGCACTTGCCAGCTTTTAGAACCCCAAATAGATTTAAGATCAATGATATCTTTCCACAGCTTATAGCCCCCTATTGCCAACTGGTCGATAAAGCACTTCGAATATAGTAATTTAGTGTGGGTTAGTCTAACTTTGGAAGAGGACTTAGCAGTCATCTTAAAATAAAATGTGTTAGGAATGGATTGATTCAAATCAGTAAAATAAGTGAACTTTTTCAAAAGAGTTTTCGAGCTGCCTTCAACAGGAGCTGGACAATGTTCTCATTGTGTATAATTAACCACATTTCTAAACGTGTTCGATTTATACAGAAAATTGATTGCCATAATGTTGGTAGCAAAATAAGTCTGCATAATTGGCTGAGTCTAAATATAAATCTTCAGCATCAAAAGCAGCATAATATTTCAAATCAGAAAACGCCTCTACGGCTTGGACATCCCAATCATCAGAGCGTATATTTTGATTCACAATATCCCCCATTGAAACACGATGTACATTTGGAACATTAATGACCTCTGTAGGGCAGTGGATTTGGAATGTCCTCTCATCCCACACAATCCCATCTAAGACAGGCCAAGCAGTGATATTCACAAAAGTCTGGTCCCTCTTCATTATGTATGATGAGGAGTGGGGTGCCAAAGTTCCATCAATTAGTCAATCAATCAAGAATTTGTAGAGCGCACTACTTACCCGTGAGGGTCTCAAGGCGCTGGGGGAAAGGGGGGCGCTACTGGTCGAACAGCCAGGTCTTGAGTAGCTTCCTGAAGGTCAGCTGGTCTTGGGTCTGTCGTAGGCTCAGTGGGAGGGTGTTGCAGGTCTTGGCGTCGAGGTGGTAGAAGGATCTGCCACCGGTGGTTGTTCTTCAGATGTGAGGGATGGTGGCGAGGGCAAGGTCGGCGGAGCAGAGCTGGCGATTGGGGATGTAGAAGAAGAGTCGTCTGTTGAGGTAGGCTGGGCCGGTCTTGTGGAGTGCCTTGTGTGCGTGGATGAAGAGCTTGAAGGAAATCCTCTTGTTGACTGGGAGCCAGTGCAAGTTTGCAGGTGGGGGTTGGTGTGGCATGTGGCGTAGTACGTCGAGGATCAGGCGTGCAAAGGCGTTTTGAATGTGTTGCAGTCGTTTGATGAGCTTGGCCAGGGCTCCCGCATAGAGGGCGTTTCCATAGTTGAGTCTGCTACTGACGAGGGCCTGGGTGACTAATCGTCTTGTATATGTCAGGATCCCCCTATAGATCATGCGGAGCTTGCGGAGGGTGTTGAAGCAGGCGGAGGAGGCTGCGTTGACTTGCTTGGTCGTGGAGAGTGTTGAATCGAGGATGGCTCCCAGGTTGCGTGCATGGTCAGTTGGTGTCGGGGCTGCTCCCACTGCGTGAGTGAGTCTAATTGTAGATCGTCCTTTAACATAATGTCCATTCACAAAACCAAAAAAATACACCACAAATCCAATTGACATTAACAAAAAAAATTAAAAAGCACCAGCCAAATGTATGTCCAAGGGGGTATTAAAAAATGTTTTTTAAACCAAACAGCAAAAATTGAAACTTGTGATGGAGGCTTCGGTGTAGTAGAGTCCATGTCAAATGAAAAGCGTGACCGGATAACTGCACATGATTGCAAATCGAGCCTCGACAAATCTGTGGGGTAAGTGTACTCAGTATCATTAAGGGGATCACCAGCCGGTGAATTAAATAAAGGATTAATAACTATGCATCTCAATGGCAACGTCAGGCCAGTTCATAGTTGCCAGAACCAAAACAGAATTTCTCAGCATTGCTGGAAAAGAGTCAGCAGGTGTCATACTAAGAAGAATTGGCCACTCCTTGTAGGTTGACATTATCAATGGAGATGTACCTGTTTTCCTCGCGACCAGGAAGTGGAGGTAAAATGACTGTTCTTGTACCCTGCACGCCAAGCACAGGAACTGGTGCACGGTATGAGGGGCCGAACTCCTTCTTGTTCTTCACCTTCTCATGGACCAGGTCACCAACTCTGGGTAGCCAGCCAACTACCGAAATCTGAAGCACAGCATCAGTTGCGGAGGTGTTCCTTTGCAAGACTGTCACAAATCTTTTGTAGGTTCTGTAACACAGCAGAATGGTCATCTACGTCACAGGGTGCAGCAGATGCCGCCATGGCTTAACCCTCAAGGTCCGGAATAAACATTTTGATGCCAAAAAGCAGTGTGTATGAGGTCCACCCACCCAGAGACCTACTAGGGAAATAATTAAGTGCATGTTGAACGCTATAAAGATGGGCCAGCCAGTTCCTGCCAGTACCTAAAACTCTAGCTGTCAAGGATTGCTTTAAGTCACGGTTAATTCGCTCCACAACATTATTACCCTCAGGTCTGTATGGAGATGAAAATTTGACTTGGACCCCCAATGAACGCAAGGCATCCTTGTACGCCTTAGAGGCGAACGCTGGACCCTGGTCCGAATGAAAGGTACCACATGCAAAAATTCCCACATAGACACGCAAATCCCTTATGACAGTTCAGGAATCCCCACTCCTTTGTGGCCAGACCCAAACAAAGCGTGTGCACGAATCCACTGCAACTAAGATGTACTTATATCCAGTATCTGAGGAGAAAGGACCACAGTGATCTAAATAAACACAGCTAAGTGGTTTATTAGATATGCACAACTGTGTCTGGGACGGGCGTGCAGCAGTGGAAAGTTTTATCTGCTGGCAAATGTCACAATGAAGGACATAATCACACATTTGTTTGTACAATCCGCACCACCAGTAACGCTGTTGTAGAAGAGATACTGTCGCAGATACGCTGGCATGGGCCGAGGCCATTCCCTCGTGAGCGGCAGTTATCTAGGATGACCTGCGGTCCGTGTTGGGAATCAATTTGTCACCAACGTCGTTAATTCTCACATAGGAAACTTTATCAGGACTTAAATGAAAAGAGTATCTGGAAGGGAAATCTGTAGAGTAATTATTTCCCTTCTCTGTTGCAGCAATGGCTGCCAATATGTCATCATCAATCTTACTGTTGGAACGTGTAACTGCTGCTACTACATATGTTGCCACTGCTGTCTTTGCTGCTTCGTCAGCAAGACTGTTACTAACAGCGTGTACCCCTAAGAGCTGATAACCAAGAGTATGAATTACAAACATGAGTGGCAGCCTTTCTTTAAGCTCAGCCACTCGAACCCAAAGCATTTTGTGTTTGATTGTGCTGCCTTTGGAATCACAAAATTCATTTTTAGTCCAAAAGAATAAATTGTCATTGTAAGACTGAACACAGTAGTAAGAGTCCCTCCCAATAAGAGTAGTCACACAAGGGTCAGCATGCTACTGTGCAAGCACCAGAGCACGTAGCTCCTCCAATTGGGCGGTACAGTCCCCTAATGTCTGTGTATGCACCATTGTACCCGCCGAATAAGCATGCTTTGATTTTGTCGCCGGTTGCGCCGATCCGTCAGTGTAAATGATGCAATGGAAATCCTCCAGCGGGCGCATGGTCAGAGGAGCCGGATGAACAAATTCATACTGCAAGTACTCCCGAGTTTGCAAAGAGGAATCAAAAATGAACGTGACATCTGGAGACGTCAAGGAAGTTGCCCATTGTATCCACCGAGGATGCAAAGCTTTTGAATTTGGTACACTGGCTTTCGTCACTGCCTCCAAGGCAGGATACGGTGTAACAACCAACATCCGTTTCCCCTGCGACCGCGCACGTTCCATTAGAATCGCCATCTGCACTGCAGTCAAAACTTTTTCTACACAGGATAATCGCATTTCAGCCGAAGTGTACAAGTGTGGTATGTAAGCAATAGGTACTGTGTCACCCTCATTAAAAGTCAGGTATGTGAAACCCACCGCCCCAGGCACAGTTCTTATTACCAGGTTGGTGTGGTTATCACAAGTCAGTAAGAATTTAGATTCTAGAAGATCGGCCTGCAAAGATTGCAAGATGGCTGAATGTTCAGGCATCCATCAAGATTTGGTGAAAGTAGGTTGTATCAAAGCATAAAGAGACTTGATACGCTGGGCATGTTCGGGAATGTAAGTACGCCCGAAATTCAGAAAACCCAGCAAAGATTGTAGTTTTTTCAGGTTTGTAGGAGCGCGCAACTGTGCGCATTTCTCCAGGAAGTGAGGTGCTAAACCACGACCTTCATTGTTGAGCTCATAGCCCAGGAACAACACTGTATACTCTGCAATGTGTGACTTTGCATAGTTAAATTTGTAACCGAAGTCCGCACACATACAAATGATGCGGTCAAAGCGACACAGATGCAGCCATAATTTGTCGTATGTGAGATAAATGTCATCAACATACGAGCATGCATCAGGGTCGAGTCTCTCCAAAAGAGAGACTATACGAGTGGCTGGACTGTTCTTATAGCCCATTGCGAGCCTTGTGAACTGTTTTTGTTTGCCGCCACAGGTGAAAGCTGTCCATTGACTACTAATTGAGGACAGGTTATGGCTAAAAAAGTCATTGGATATGTCAAGTGTGGTCTTAAACCTTTTACGCACGAGACTATCCACAAGGGCAGAACTGTGAATATTCTGTACCGCGCAACTTCGACAATGAGAATTTAAGTGCCGGTAATCCAATACCAAACGGTACGAGCAATCAGGCTTGGTCACAGTAAAAAGAGGTTTAGTCATCGGAGGCACACATGTTTCAATCACACCTTGATGTTCCAATTGGTCAAGGATTTCCGCCACGGGAACTTTCGCTTCACGTCGCATGGGATATTGGGGTTGAGGCTGTGGCATAGACCGCAATGGTATCTCATGTCTAGGGGAAAACTTGTCCCATCCACATTGAGTACGGTACAAAGCCGGTGCAAGCACATTAGCCCACTCTTCTGCAAAATTCAGTGCCTGCTCTTTCGGCACAGTGTGTGCGAAATTAGGGAGGATCACCTTCTTCCCTCGCAGAGCGGCCAGAACGAAGGGTGGAGGCCAGTCGGCCTCCGCCAACAATATGTCATAAGTAGAGGTCAGATTTTCCCAAAATATTCCCTTTATAGTATGCTGTATGTCACCTTCAATTAAAATGACTATGTCATAGTCTGTCAGGGGGAGCCACTCTGGTGTCAGCCGTCTCAACAGCAACAAACGTATCAGTTGCCCTTGCCTTCAGATACGGGCGCAATGCTTCCCGCACTACTGTAATTTCTGCCTCGCTGTCTAGAAGTGTCAGCGCCCATGTCAGGTTCCGAAGCTGTGTTCTCACTATCCGTGGCATACCTCGCTGTTAAAGCAGCAACTTTCTTCTTTGAAACTGGGGCCATTGCCGCGGAAAGTTGTCTTGCTTGCCTTTACCTTCCATCTGGAAGGGCTGCTCACTGCTTTATTGGGCATCCGACTTCTGCCGCGCTCTCCTCCACCAGTTGGTGAGACCGATGTATCCTGCAAAGAGCGAGGAGAACGTTGATCAGGAACCTGAAAACGATCAGGTGACTTAATATTAGCTCGGTCGCTCAAATCATATGTGCGCTCAGTAGACACGGGTATTGGAGATGCAGGAAGTGACCTCTGTTTCTGTTGCTGTTTTCCCTGTTTTTTATTATTATTCCAATTCTGCTTTGAAAAATTGGGGCGTTTACTTTATTAGAATTTGCTACCTGCGTTTTCTTCTGTGCTGCTGTTTTAGCAAAAGGCTTAACACCCAAACTATTGCGGCCAATGGTCTTATAAGCCTCCGCAATGATTTTCGGTAACTGCCGGAGTTTATCGGCATCTGGGACATCGCGTAAAGCATTAGACACCTGGAAGTTCACCGCATCTCCCTTAACATTAGCAAGGACGAGATCAGAAACCACCTCAAACACCCCAACGAGTCTCATTCCCAATTCAACAGCCGCCTCCGCTCCGTGTTCATCCTGTACACGGTTAATGACGGAGGGTAGGACAGCCGTGGACGGAGTTCCGAAGCACCTAGCATAGACTGCCGCAAAAATCTTACCCCAGGTTTCTCAATTGGGAACCTCTGGTAACAAGTCTTTCTGCAAACTAATGGTCAGAATCCTGTGTTTTTCAACAGGAGACGTGTCAGGAAATACCGCTTCCAGTTGGTCACATTTCTTAGCAAGCCAAAAAGCAATTTGTTCCTTATCTTGAGGGGGCTCGCCCATAACCACATTCACCATGACTGGATTCATTTTCATCCCGGCCGGTCCAACTGGTTGCGCCGCAGCGCCAGGTGCCCCCACCTGGACGTTGTGTGAAACATATTGCACTAAAGCCTGGTGCTCTCCAACCAAGGAGGTGTAGAGCACACGTAAATCAACTATAGTGACTTGCTGATAACGCTGATGCGGTCTGTAACTAGCGAAAACCGGCCACCTGGTCCCGGGAATAGACAAAGGGCCAAACTAAACCGCTGTTACTGATTGTGGAAGGGCACCATCAAACCAAACTCGATGCAGCCAGGCAGTAATAGGAATCTTTAGTGTCCTATATGGGGTGTAGGCTAAAGGAATGGCAGTGGGAGAATAAATGTAAAACATATTACTAGCTGCAATAACTCCTTGAAAGGTAACCCATGAGTAGAAGAGATCAAACGGGTACGCAGCTTCAGCACTCACCACAAAAACAACCGCCATGCCTTCCAAGGTGACGCCATACG
Organism: Lissotriton vulgaris; assembly: GCF_964263255.1. Taxonomy (NCBI): domain Eukaryota; kingdom Metazoa; phylum Chordata; class Amphibia; order Caudata; family Salamandridae; genus Lissotriton; species Lissotriton vulgaris. The sequence goes on along the minus strand of NC_141685.1, from coordinate 1,882,883,817 downwards.
TCTGCAAATGATTGCGGACAGCCACCCTACTATGCGGTGGGATATCAGAGTCGGCCATAAGGACACAGTAGAGAAAAAGAGTACCACGAAAAACAATTGTAGAACAATTGGGTAGTAACTAGAAATATGAACCTTTTTAAATTCTCAATCTTGAAAAAAAAACTATGTAAATATAGGTAGGTTTATCAGTCACCACCGTCAACCGGAAACAGTAATGAGGGTGTCAATAGAAGCACTACTCGAGAGTCTCAAAATAAGACCACATAGTTAGGTGCGCCATGTTGCGGGGATTCTGCTCATACACAGAACTGTGCACAGAGACCCAGGACCTCAGTGAATTGTGGTGTACCAAAAAACTCACCTCAGTACCTAGAGCCCCTAACCGACTAGCATCAGTGTCTCATTAGCTCTTCGTCCTATAGCTAAGTTACCAATGATTAGACAGCCCAGAACATACGACTTAGGTCACTCTCAGGAATGGTGGGAATCAAGAACACTCTTTCGTTTGTTATTTTCATACTAGTCCACAATGTGAGTAAATAGAGACACAGAAAAGTTTAAAATGTTTATTTTAACGACGTGCTCTAAGATGAAGTATTTTTGCTAACATAAGCAGGCATATGATTAAAAATAATACGATCAACATTGTTACAATTCCATAAAACACAAAAGGAGAAATCCTATTATAATGTTAGTGGAAACAGGACCTATAGTGCCTCGTAGTACCACCCTCCCTTTCTAGGAACTAGTTTTTTAAAATAATAGAAGGTCTCTTAGGCTTGAATGGGGAACCCCATACCTCCAAGATCAGTAGAGATGAATCCCATCAGGATCTGCAAAAGCTCTCTCTCTCTGGAAAAGGATGTTCTCCAAGTGTGTTAATCATACATGCAGTGCAAAAATAAAGGCACTAGAATTTCAGTTAGCTGCAGCTGCGTGCATGTTTTGTCTAGAGCATGGGTCGATCAGCCTGAATAACAGCTAACATTGTTATGATAACCTTGGAGACTTCAGCACTCACTTTGCAGACTAAGGTCGCGATGTAAGTCTAGGCATGTTAAAAACAAGCCATTCTCATGAGAAGAAAACCACGCAGCCTAACTTACAACAACAGTTACCTGCAGTGTTGTGTGCAAAAGCAACAAAAAGGTAAAATGGCGTTTTAACTTCTAATAAGCCTATGCTAACATAGCAATGTGCGCAAACAGGGCACTGTCTTCACTACACATATTCTAATGATCGTCTTTGTTGAGAGCAAGGGCCTTCAGTATTCATGTGATCTGTCGTACACATTTAGTGCTGTCCAGAACAGTTTTCCCTTCCAAATACAATGCTATACTAAAATAACCTCTCGCTGTGGTCTTACCAACAATAGGGAGTGGTCAGGCCCATGTACATTGATGCCTGGCATAGTTGTGCGTACCTCCATCAGCTTTGCCCTATTATACAATATTCAAACAATACAATAAGAATAGAATAAGCCATTTAAAAATAAAAGAAAAATAAGAAACCTAAATAAAAGAAAAAAGAACAGAACTCAAGAGATTTTATCCATAACAACATAAAATAAACCTACTACAACAACTACATACCAACTGCCAGGTGCCTGCTTTCTGTGTAAGCGATAATAGGTTATCAATCAACGCTATTGTAAAGTGGAGGGGTACGGGGGAGGGGGGAAGAAGGGAGCAATGGAGTATGTACAATTGTTTCCGCTAATTTCAGAATCTGTCGAAGCAGTATGCGGTGCTTGTTCGGGTGTATGTCCTGTTTCCCATGCCTTTGCAATATCTGCCCATGGTTCTGCTAGCGGTTTACGACGCTTAGTGATCCTATCTTCCCTAAGCAGCACCCTTGCCTTTGCTCTAGTCCAGCTAAAGACATCTGCCTCCCAGGTAACCACTAGTGGTGAGTGTTTCGACTTCCAACCAAGGGCTATCCTCCTCGTGGCCAAAAGAAAAGCCAAATCTATGAACCTATGACCCAGTCTTTGAGATTTGGGTCTCTGTAATAGGCCCAGAAGACAAATCTCTGGAGAGCACTGCAGATCGCGAGACAGCACTCCATTGACTATGCCCACAATCTTGGTCCAGTAATCCGTGAGCCGTGGACAAGAACAAACCATATGGTCGAAGTCTTGGTCGTCCCTGCTATATACCACATTCAGTCGATGCGGGGTAAGGTACGTTCTGTGGAGTATATTGAATTGTAGAAGTTTAAAAGCTGTATTCCTCGATAACTTTTTCGGGCCACCCGGACCCTTCTGCCATTCTTTTTCAGTCAGATGTCTATTTAGTGTATCTTCCCATCTCTCCAAAAGATGCGGTGGTGTTTGCGGCATCATGTCCATTATCGCTTGGTAAAGCCATCTCACCAGGTCTCCTGCCGAACCCAAAGTCACCAGCGCCTCTACGGTCGGATGGACATCGGTTCCCTTACGTCTGTCCCCCATAATTCCGCCTCCGCTCCTCATATTTTATGGTAATTAAAAAATTGCCCCAACGGTAACTCATGATATTCCAGGAAGTCGTCAAGTGGCAGTAATTTGTTAACAGTCACCAATCTTCTGTACTCCAGCATGTGAGGTAGGGACCCATTCCCGCTTGGGGGATTCCCACGAGAGGGAGACTTGGCGCATAGAGTGGTCTTCTCCTTGAGCGAGCTGTGCATCTGTCCCAGCACTTCACTGCCAACGAGAGTAACCCCCCCATATGCTGAATCTTATGGCAATGGTTTAGTATCCTAGGGAGCAACCCGGTGCGTACTGCACCAGCAGGGAACAATAACGTGCCCACCTCTCTCCCGGCTAGCCATCTGGCCTGCCACTGAAGTTGACCCGCCAGGTAATAAGCTTCAATATCGGGAGCCCCCAATCCACCTCCCTCAAGTGGGAGTCGCAAGGTCTGTAATGACACTCTATTACGGCCGCCATCCACACTAAGTCCCTTAATAACTCGTCCAAAGCTATGAACCAACTATTAGGTATCACCACTGGTACGCTGAAAAAGTACTATAACAGGCAAGGTAATACTACCATTTTGGACAGCGCCACTCTAGCCATAACTGGTAGTTTGAGAGTGCGCCAAAAGGTCACCTGTCTCCGAAGCGCTCTCGGGGCTCCTCTGAGATTACCTTCAAACAAATCGACCGGAGTGTGGTAGATGTGAATCCCTAGATATTTAAAGAAGATTGGTGCCTAGTCCAAAGTAGGCGGGAGGGTCAAAGGTCTAAGAATGGTGGAGTGTAACGGGAACGCAAAGGTTTTTTCCCATTTACTTGCAAACCTGAGAAATCTACGAATTCTTCTAATATACCTAGTACTATGTGGATGGATCCCACTAGCCCCATACCGCAGGTATATTAACACATCATCCGCGTATAGTGATATGAAATGTTCAGTCCCATCAAGGGACATCCCTAGTCTCCCACTCTCTCTTCTGACTTTTTCCGCCAGTGGCTCCATCGCTAGGGCGAAAATCAGTGGCGACAAGGGGCATTCCTGCATGGTACCTCAATGGATGGGATAGGGTGCCGACACCATGCTTCCTGTGCGCACACGGGCCTGAGGGTTTTTGTACAAAAAGCAGATCCCATTGTAGCCATCCATCTCCCATCTGCATCTTCCCCATTACGGCTAATAAAAACATCCCAGCGCAGGGTGTCGAATCTTTGCTGATATTCATAAACATTGAATATCTTAGTCTTCCCTTGCAGGATCCAAAAACTAATTTTCCACAAGGAAAATATCTTCTATATAGAAACACCACATACATATACCTTAAAAGGAATTTTAGATCATTTTAAGACCTAAAACGCTGACATAAATGTTAGAAAAACGTAAGAATTAAAAATTCCATTCTCGCTACTTTTGAAAACTTAGGAAAAATGAAAGAATAATGCCTGCATATTCATAACTATCCTGAAGGCTAAACATAGAGGGATAAACCGAGCTGTGCCTTTAAGGTTGCTGGTTGACCTAGGTTTCTCAAAAGATGCTTTTTTCATCGAGTTGGTGTCAAGTTAATCTTTAAGCACTCCTGTGTCATCATGTAGGGGCACTGGCTCTGCCCAATTTTTCAAGTTTTATTGTTTTTTTTCTTTAAAACATTTAGATACTTTATCTGTGCTATTTTTTAACACAGACATGTGTGTTTTGTTTCAGTTTAGGTTTTTAGTTCTTCGGGCGCATGTCTTCATTATTTGTCAAATGTCCCAAATGAGGGAAGAAAACAGTCTGAGGTAGATACTTGTGATCTCTGCATTCTGTAAGCACATCACTGTGTCCACACTTACTTTACATGTTGAGAAGAACTTTAGGGACTGTTTAGGGAGGAAAGTCAGAGTTAAGGAGCCTACAAAACCTCTTGCTTCTGCCCTAACATCTGCATGGAAGGTTAATGAACCTACTGGAGCTTCTACCTACACCTCAAAGTTCTCCCTGGTTGCATGCAGATGTCTCCAGGAACATGGACAGGAAACATGAGGCATGGCTTTTTCACCTGTTAGCATTCAAAACGATTTTTATTTGAATAGTTCCTCCCTAAGTGGGTGTGGCTCTTCGAGTGGCGTCAGCCAGGAAATCTGGTAGTTGTAGTCCCACAGGTAAAATTATTGTTTCCCTTGAGTAGGTTTCATGCCAGCATGCAATGATGTCATTATACATAGGGTTCCCACTGTACCACAAACACACACTCCCTAATCTCGCCATCATATTTCCACTTTCCGTTACTGTGCTATTCTCTTGACCTTTTGTCTTTTAACTAATATTTTGAAGCAATTTTTTCTTCCGTTTGTTCTATTGATCGCTTAGCTGTTGCATAGTCATGTCTGTTTCTGAGCAGACACCTTCTGTTTCATGAATGCACTCATTATAAGAAAACAAGCGTGCAGTGAGCTAGTGAAAATAGAGCTTTTTGTTTGTCAAGACAGTCCTAATATTTTTTTCTGATGCTTTATTTCATGAAAATATCTGAAGCGCTCGAGCCAGAGATAAAAAGCTAAATTCGTTTCATGTTAATGCACACAAAAGATGTATGTACCATGACAAATGACGATTTCAAAACAGCTTTGTAGCTCTACAGTAACTCTAGGTAAGTGCAATATACTATCACCTGTTAAACAACAAAACATTGATGGCTTTGGGTAAAACACAACCTACGAGGATGAAGTGGACCACCACATTTATTTGATTTTCACCCCTTCCCTCTTCACTGGGAAGCATGAAGCTTGGGGTGTCCAGTATACATTTCCCTGTGGGACTATTTATCACATAGTAGTAAAAACCAAGAGCAAATCAGAAGTAATAGAATCGAAAGTGTGTATAATGCAATTTATTTTCCTCTTTTCAGAACACCTCTCATGATTGCTGCTAGCAGTGGTCAGATTGGTTTAGTGAAACTGTTAGTTCAGAATGATGCAGACACCTTTCTCAAAGATGATACAGGATGGACTTGTGAGGATCACGCTTTTAAAAATGGACATCATGCGTAAGTATTTTTATAGTCGTTTTTAAGTAAATTGCATATAATTGCATTCTTTAACATTCTTTAAATGTCTGTATTTAACATTTTAATCTACACCTGTGCACACATGCTTCAACACTCTGCAACGTAGCTTTGTTTTTTTAATTCATTTTTTTTAGGATTTGATTTGACTTATGCATTTGTTTTGTCAGTAGAAACAAATTGTGTATATGTTTCCTCTTAAGATAATTGTATTTACACTTTCTGAAATTTACCACTACTTTGTTTGATACAGATTGTGCACATTTACTAAAGGTAACTTCAAACACAGTGGTCCAATTGCCTTACGCTGTTGCACATCTTGGTTGATGCCAATTTAGATATTTTTGTATACATTCAACTTATCAAATTTGCCTTTGTTTAGGGGTTTAATCATGAGATTCTTTTTCATTTTGATATTTATAATCTGTATTTCTGCCATATTTGTATAGCTACTGACTGTTTTGTTGACTGCTAATATTGCATTAGCCATTAGATTAATAAGATGTCACATTAACCGATGAGTTACTTAACTGTTTTTTTAATAACTAATATCTGATCAATGATAGGCCACCTGCAAATGTTTGTACTGATTTGTACTCTTTTCGAACACAATTGAACTGTATAGGGGTTTTTCTGTGCTCTGGAAATTGCAATCTAAGACTACTGAAGTCTATGTAGCCTATATACCAGCTTTTACCTAGTTTGGAAAATAGTTTTAAGAAGGTAAGACAGCTGTTTGTGGCTCATTGTTAAGAAATTAGAGAAAACGATTTCAACATGAGGTACCTCCGTGCGCATCGCTCCATGTATCCAATCATGTTATCAGAGAGAAATACTTTATTTGTTGATTAATAAAAATCATTACAAACTAGATTAAAAAAACTCTTTGGGTTGTGACAGAAACATGTCTAACTGGAATCACATCTTTATTTGACAAAGCACATTGATTTCATTGTCTTGAGGATAACATCAAGATACATTGTAAAGTGCATTTGTGTAGTGTCTTACATCTAGCAGAGATAATGAAAGAACTCCTAGTTATTCCAATTCGATCGGTCTAATATCATGTTATCAAAAAGCCATACGCCCTCGCTTGGTTCCTGCCTTAAATCCATGCCTGTTTTTCATGGCTTCTGTCTCTCTGACTGAAATCTGCAGGATAATCATGTGAAAATGGAATTCAAAATTCTGTAGTAAGTAATATTTCATACTCAAGGGCAATCTGGTGGTAATAACCTGTTTCAGTGAAGACTTGATCCACAGTGGCCATCTTCTTTTGGATATTCACTATTCCAGTGTACAACTATAAACCTGTTAATTTATAGAAGACCGCCTTGTGATAAAGTTACTTATCTGTCACATTACTTCTAAACTGTGGTTATCCACTGTATCTATCATCTGTACATCTCTCATACTATCCTATCCATCTCCCTTTCTGTCTTATTTGCTTCAGTGGCAAGTACCAAATGGCATTTGTTTTTTAATGACCAAGGGTGTAAATTAAATAGTAGGCGGTGCAATGTAAGAAAATGACTGTTGTTTGAAAAGGATCATATGTGCTCTTATTAGAACTGGAAATGTTTGTGTGGCTCACAAACTTAGATGCAGAATTGAAACTTTGGATCTCTTTAATTTTCATAACATTTAATTGACATGGTGTGCTAATGCAACAAGTGAGTGGCTGAATAGAGATGCGTTACTGAGAACCACCAATCATAGACATTTTACCATGTCTTCAACTGCAATAGAAGTTAAACAAAAGAGGTGGGGCTTTATGCCACAGAGAATAGTACCACAAGGAACACTCTCAATAATTTACAGTAGATTAAGTAAGACTATATACCTGCAGGAGTGGAATCTGCTAAGTGCTAAAATAAATGCTGCTGCCTGTTTTGCAAAAAATAAAATCTGATAAAGAATTGTGGATTTACTAACTTGTGTGCTGTTTCATTTTATAACAGTTATGCTATTTCTTAACTAGTAAAACGATGATAACGGTACTCAAATGCTAAACATTATTATTTTTGTGTTGTTTTTTGAAGAAATAGTTAAGGAATTATGGACATGTGAAACAAAATTGTAACTCCAATCCTGGAATTCTTTTTTTTTTTTTTATTCTTTCATACAGATGCTCTCATCTAATAATTGAGCATAGAGCAAAGCAAAACCAAATATCCTCATCACCATACCAAGTGGCAAGTAAGATAAAAGGCGTGTCTATGTTTAGCAGTCCAGACAAAGTAATTGAAAGTGGATTTCAGTTGGGTGGACCTGCATTAGATAGAGATGGTAAGTGCAAATTGTTGGACATGTTGTGCTTACCAAGAACATCTGAAAGTCCAGTGTCATACATATGCCAATAATTGCTATCCCACTACATATTTTGATGCTGTTGTATAATCCCGTTTCAAGCATTGTGTGCAAATGAATTATATTACCGTTACTGTTTTGTTTCAAAAAGCACTTTGATTTTGTGATTTTTGCTGTAAATAGTAAGTCAAATGTAAAAGTATTAATAAAAAAAAATAAACAGAAGAAACTTAAATCTTTAATGAAGTGGGTGTTTAGAATGTCTAGCGATCCAGATATGTATTGCTTGGTATTCAAAAAGTAACTTCTTGGTTACTATGGGTCTTCTACGATGCTTGATGGCCAACTTCCAACATACCTAGGCTTAGTTAACCTGCAATCATTTTCATTCCTCTTAATGGTAAGGCAACTAAACCTCCACAACATTCACAAACATTTTTCATTAATACATTCGAATGCTCAACACTAAGAAAATGACATAAGTTGAGAAAATGCCTGTTTTTTGTAGTATGGAAGCTCATTGAATGTTTAAATACCAACTACAACGCCACCTATTGCATTTTTAAAGATGCAAGTCTTTTTTCGGGTTGCTTCGATGAGGTTTAAATATCTGAAGAATGACTACATCTAGCTGCCTCTACCACTGCCCATGTTTGGTTTTTCGTTCACATTAGAGTCCACCTTAACTTATTTTTCTCCAAATTGTTAAGTTATTTTACTTGGATCTTTTCAGGAAAATATGAACAATTCCTGTAAAAAACAATGTAGATGTACAGTACACAAATGTAAATCAACTTGGTTAAAAACAAAATGGACCAGTTTACCAAAAGCACATTTACTGTATCATTTTCCAAATATGTATCACACTTCGTATACACGAGTGTCCTAATTCTCAGATTGGATCTTCATGCAAGAGAATGTCTGGAGCTACAGCACAACTTATGTAGGGCGCACTCACTGCCTTCATACTCAATGACCACTTCGTAGAAGCAACTGAGTCTGCTCACACCAGCCAGCAGATTATTGGCACTTTACGCTTGTGGTTGTGTCAGAGAATGTACACCGATGGCCTTTACACTGCCCGTCCAGTAAAATTAAATGGATTACTCTCCTATCCATATGTCAATGGCTATGCCCTAAATTGTATACAGCAGGCGTACAGTTCATTCAGAGGTCATGTTTGTTTCCTGGTTGCTTTATGCTCTGTGAAGGAAAGAATCATACGGATCTAACCTTGCCATACCATTGACGCCTAACAAGATCATCAGTATTGCAGTTGTGCTACATACATGTGCACACTTCCGTTTACCCACATTCAGCACTTCTTCTACAGTGGTTTGATAATTTAAGTAGCCTAATAAGTACAAATCTTACTCCACTTAAATTAAACTGAACTAACTGTTGCCCAGTCTACAACCAACTATTTCTGCTTAACTAATTATATAACTCACTTATTTATAATGTATGCGGCAAAACAGTTAAAAGTTTACGTTTGCTAAAGATTTATTCAACTTTTCTTGTTAATGTACTCACAGTAAGGCTTAACTGGTTGAATATTTTACAAGAATAATTTCCATAGATGTTGTTTTTTTGTTTGTTTTGGTTTAACATCATTTACTTTCTGATTTGTTTCATCTGTCCCTTCATGCATATCCCCATATGGATGTAGAACTTCAACAATCTCCTAAACAGACATCTAGCGCAAGAAATTCAGGGAAAGGTACTCTGAAACTAAATTAAAATATGATGCACCAAACGTATTATTTTTACACAAGTGGCTTCCTAGCATATTATTTTGTATTGTTTATTGTGCTGTGTTTTGCTTTAGTGTATTTTCAGAAACATACCCATAACGTGCTTGGAATTTTGTGTGGTGTGTTTGAATTCGAATTACGACGCAACACCACAAACCTGTAAAGATAATTCTTTTTGAAAAATAACTTTTACAATCTATTGTGACCTGCACATGCCTTCTTTCCTTAGGGCAGAAGTCCTTCAGATTTTAAGCTGCAAATATTTTTGTGCTGTACCATTAATGCGTATCTTTTGCTTACATTTTTTAATTTGAACACAAATATGACCTTTTAATAGGCAGCTACTTAGTATTTCTAACTTGTAGACAGATTGGTAATAAATCATATCAGTATCACAATTAAACATTTAATTCCATAGCAATATTTATCTTATTTGAATGGATTTTGTTACACTTAGAATGCAAAGGTGTGTTTCCACTTATTTTAATTTGCTTTTTCTGTTTGTGGATAGCATAGTTTTAAGTGGGACCAATTCTAATGAGACTACTGTTATTAAATTTGAATCCCTAATTGTGTGAACAAAAACAAGTATTTGTGTTACTTTTGTATAAGATTACCACTTAGATGTATTTTTGTCTGGTTTACTTCTATTTACTTTCCCCTTTTTAAAATATCATCTTTTCATATTTGGTTGGTTCTTTTGTGTGATTGTTTTTGCTGGGCATGCTCTGTGTGTAAATTAGTTTGTACAGGAGATTTGCTTAGCCATGAATACAAACTGAGCAGGATTTGGGAGAGGATGACCCTTGAACGTTAACTCACTTTTCAGTTGAAAACAAGTTTTCTGATTTAGAGCGGTCATCAAAATTTTCATTGTTGTTTAAAGTTGTTCAGCACCTACCTTCCCCTAGTTAGCCTGTAATCATGGCTTTAATAGCATTCCGACAGATCTACTATCAACACTTGCACTAGGCCTCCACTGGACTTCCTCATCTCTACTGAAAGCAAACTAGAAAAATCGAGCATTAAAATTGTTTTGTAAACTGGTATGTAGAGCACACGGGTGTTCCGTCTCCTCAGCTTACACTTGGGATGTTCAGGCTCGTTACGGGAGCAGGTGTGTGTGTTATTAGGGCCTCCATTCTATTTCCCCTTGATCATTTTGAGATGAGAATTAGTAGTCTAATTGGGTCACATAACAAATTCTCTCTTAAGTACACTGTTTAGTGTAGTGGATTATTAGGCAAGTAAAACTCCCGCAATTGGAATATTTCTGTCAGTTTCAGTGTCTAAAGTTGTGAATTAATCACATAGTTCCCCCTAATATAAATAATATAACAATAAATGCACAACTTCTCTGCCAGGAAATAGGTCTTCAAAGACTGCAGGTTCTGTATTGTATAGACTCCTGCTTGGGTTCCTCAGCTAAGCTGCCACCTGCCCCCGGTGCAAAATCACACCAATGTGTTTAATTACTTAATTAATCACTTGTAAAGCACACAGTTACGTACTAAATTCCATGACTTTACATCGTGTACATTTCATGATTGACCTTCTCTATCTTGCCAGTGAAGAGTGACATGTTTCAATGTTTCCTCAATTTCCTTTCAATCAAAGAGGTTCTGTTTAGTCTAGGCAGACAGTAATTCGTGCATTTAAGTTTTCAAACCGCATAGAGTACAGATGTTCTCGCTTTGAAGTAACCCTGAGATTGATGCCTGTAAGCACTCAGCTATCCTTGACCAGAGTTGTATCTTGGTTTCTTATTCAGTTTTTAGCAACCATGCTAGGGTACCACCAGGTCTTGCCTTCATCCCAAACGTCTGGACCAGCAAGGTGACCTCCCTGTCTTGGATTTCCCTTATCATTCTGAGCTTCTACTTAATTTCAACTAGATTAGCCTTGTGTTTGATGCTCTGGTAGGTTTCCAAGGCTCTCTGCTAGAAACGCTCTAGTAAACGTACTCTTCTTGGCCTTGAGTTCACATATCTATACAGATGCCCCTGATGTAAACTTTGAAAGGCTATTTGGCGACCGATCCTTTGTTAATTTCAATATGCATGCAGATTAGTTCCTGTATTTCTTTAAGCAGTTCTGAATTTGTCAGTGCAGAGCATTTAGTCTACCCAGGCCCACGTTAAGGCCACCTGCACAAGAAATTCTGAGTTGCCGTATAGAGTACTTCGCAGTATTGCAGCACTTTCAAAAATGTACGTTAACCCAATGATGTAAGTGCCCCATCTGTTCAAGAAGGGGACTGATGTGCCACAGTGTGATCTGTGTACTTTTGTAGGGCAGGATGGAACTGTTGCTACATTTCCCACAAAAAGAATAGCGGTGAATGTCATTGTTCTTTTGGCATAAAAGCTGAATGCAGCAACATACCAACGTCTTGACACTGGACCAGCTGCAAGCAGCATGGCCCTGCCTCACTCTGGATAAGAGTTTTAAATGTAGTGGTTTTTGTAAATGACTCCTGGTATTTGTGAATTCCTGTAGAGATTTTACAAAATGAACCTACTATTTTTTATGAAGTAATGTACTATTTCTGAAGTCCATTTTTCTTTGCTCTCTTGCTGTGTTCATCAACACCAGGAGATACTGAAATTTGATTGCATAAATGGGAGTTTGGAGTAAGTTTATTTGGTAGCTCCCTGAGTTTACTGAAAGATGAAGGCTTTTCATTCCCTCTGCCTTGCCTAAGGTTGCCAGGGTTTTTAATCATAAATAATGGCAGAAGGCTCTTGTTGCTACCCCTTGCCCAAGGTGGAAAAGTGATGTTTTTGATAGATACTTCTAACCACAGATTACTTGCCTTGCGAATATTCCCCATGTGTCAGACTGGAACCTGAAAACTCTAAAGCTGTAGCCCTGCGCACTAATAGGTGGCACATTGTGGCTCCACAATGACCTTCCTGTGTTCCAGGAAGTAACAAATTGAGCCACATGTAAATGCAACCTATGGACTCTGACATCAGTTCCTTCCTTTCTGTGCCGTCAGACGTGGATCCAGAGTTCTGCTTCCTTCGTCTCTGATGAACTTTTCCTTAAATGTTTTTCAGAAGTTTTTTTCATTGTGCAAAATAAATTTCCCCTCTTAAAAGGACAGTGTTTAAACCTTGCAGGGACTGTTTGTAACAAATGTGTGTGACAGAACCCCCCTCTGGTTGGGCCTCTAGTCTTTGGGGTCTGGATATAACTCCAAACCTGTGATGACTTTGCCTAGATCAATCTGAAGGTCATACAAGATCGCAAAGGTCTACTTTGCAAAACAAACCAAGACTCCATGCTTTTCCCATTCGAAGGGTAGAGCAAGGTACTGTTCACAAGTCAGATCTTCGTCGCAGTGAAAGTCTTCAGGTAAGTCCAAAAAGACACTTAAGAATTCTAAGCAGGAATCCCTCCCCTCTCTCCATACTGAAACTTAAGAGAAGACGCAAGGGTGTCGGCATGCCACACAATCTCACTACCGATCTCCTAAGGAGCTGATTCCGAGATTGGTTTGAATGCACTCTGTCTTTCTGGGTCTGTCAGCAATGTCGCGGCAAATCAAGGCCTTTAGAGAGGCCATGCAGCACACTTTTTTCATACTTACTGGTTTATCTGACATGCCTCTGGCCACCAGGGTTCCTCAAGGGCCTCCATTAAGACTACCACAGGTGGATTTGCCTTTGGCACAGTGAGTGCCCCTCGAACGAGCTTCTGATTCTGCACTGGCTTCAGTGCCGAATTCAGTACCGGCGCAACAATCTGTCCCATTCACTTCAATTTCGATGCTGGCGCTGAAGGAGGATCTACAACCTATTATACTTTCTGAATCTGAACCAAGCTTATTTTGACCGTCGCTGAGGCCCCACCCTCATACCATAGCAGAGCCACGAGTTAAAGCCAGATTTTGGTGAATATAGGGATTAATTTGTCCCATAATGGGATGAGGAAAACTAGTACGAAGAGCTTCAGGATGCTAGTGGTCTGAACCCCATCCCAGACACTATTCATTTTGCCTCGTGGTCTAGCCATGGAAAAGGGCACATCATTTGCATTAGTGATCAGATGAGCTGCAGAGGCCCTTGAACTTCAGCTCCGAACTGTGGAGGCTAAAACAAATGTTCTTTTGGAGGTCCTTCAGTCTGTCCAGGCACCTACTGAACCTCTTATGCTATTTATTGAAGCCCTTATGGGTGAGCTTTTAGGGTCTATATCAAACCAATATTCTTTACCTCTGGTTAATAGACGAGTCACTCGTTGCCAGAGAATCCAGGCGACCTGACTTTTTTACATAGCATCTAACTCCGTCACCAGCAATGTCAAATCTTACCCCTTTCCTACTACCACTCCAGACCATGAATCTAAGCTTACGTGGGATTTATGGAAGCTCATATTTTCCTTCACCAATGTTGCCCTGAGCTTAGTTTTCCTCTTTGGGTGCTCTGTGGGACATGGCCGTTCAGATCTTACTGACCGTCTCTGATGACTTTCAGACATCTTTAGGCCAGACTATTCAGGAAGGGAGGGATGCGGCAAATTTTGTTATCCCATCTAGCACAGATATAACGGACTGCTTGGGCAGTTGGCACAATTGTGGTGCTTTGGCGCCATCCTTAGATGAGGACCACGGGCTTCTCAGGGGATGTTTAAGCATCTTTGATGGATATGCCATTTGATGAATTTCACCTCATAGGTTAGAAGGTGAACTCAGCCCTTGAACGGTTCAAAGAGAATCATACTACAGCTTGTTCATTGGGTCTCTCTACACCTGCCAGACAGTTTCCTCAACAATGTTGTCTCTTTGGTGCCTATGCCTGGGGTTTGGCATATAGATAATGCCAGGCGCCATCACCAGCTCAACTACCTCTTCAATCCTTTCGAGGTTGAGGCCATGGCTTCCAGAGACAATGCCCAGGGACAACGCACAGCTCAGTACTCCACCACTCTTGCAACAGCCTCTTAGCTCCTTAAGTGTTTTAATTTGAAATGCACAGCTACCCCATATGATGGGGGAGCTTCCATTTTCTTCAAGGCTGCCAAGACATCAGTTCCGACACATAGATCCTCCAAATTGTCCAACAAGGCTCTACCCTTCAATGTCTTTGTATCTCAATGCACCTTCTATAACTATCAAGATGGCTGACAGAGGATCACATGTCCATTTTCCAGCAGGATGTGTAGGTCCTTTTGGCCATAGTTGCCATAGAGAGGGTTCCAGCATGGGAAGTAGCAACTGGTGCTATTCCTGTTATTTCCTTGTGCCAAAAAAGGACAGAGGACTCCATATTATTTTAGACCTTCGTCTTTCCAAGTGCCTTCTTGCAAAAGAACTCATTCAAAATACTCCTGCCGGTCCAAGTTTTATCTGCTTTGGATCACAGACACTCAATGGTAGCATCTGACTTGCAGGAGGCCTATTTCCTTATTCCTGCCGTGGAGGCCCATAAAGGCTAGCTGTGGTTCACAGAAGACCAAAAGCATTTTCAGTTTGCACTGATCCCTTTTGGCCTCACCAGTTCCCCTCAGTGTTCACAAAAGTGATGTGGTTGCTGCCCTTCAGAGATCTCGGAGTTGCATTCTTCCCTTACCTATACAGCTGGCTGTTGAATGAAGGCCCCCGGGCCCCACGCCCTACCAGTCATAAACCACCACCTACAGATGACGGCGAAAGTTTTAACATTGTTGAGGTCCACTATCAACATGTTGAAGTCACACCTGAGTCCTTCGAAGACACTACAGTTCATCTGCTTTATCCTGGATATGATGCAATTCTGTGCCTTTCCCAGAGAGCTCAGAGTCCAGAACATCCAGGTTATGATACCAATGTTTCAGCTTTTGACCTGGATCTCAGTGAACAGCTCCCAGCCCTCTGTGCCTATTAGTCTCCTGCATCCTGCGGATCGACCATGTCAGGTTGGCACAGAACCCTGCTGGTGGCTACAGAGTTTGACAGACACTGTGGTTAGGTGCAGAGCCTGGCTTCTGGGCATGCCCGGAGTCCATTCTTGCCAAATATGCACAAAGCCTTAGATTAGTGGGTGCACACCATCTTTATCCACGGCTACTGCTTGTAATGCCGCGCTTCCAAACCTACTGCATAATCCACACAACATCAGCAAGGAACATCACAAGCTGTTATTGGAGGAGGTATGCACTTTGATTCTTAAAGGAGCAAGATAATTTGTTCCTCGACATCAGAGATGAAAAGGATTCAGTAAAGATCTCTTTACTTACTCAGCCCTAAAAGCATTGAAATATTGCAGCTAATCCTCAATCTCAGGGCACTCAATTTCCTGTATTAAATTTAATCCTGTCAAAATTATAACTGTGCCCTGTTTGATTTTGCTACTCAATGTGAGAGACTACATGGAGATCCTTAATTTCAAGGGCACCCTCTTCCACTTTCCCATACGTTTGGGGCCCGTGACAGAACCTCATATTTATGGTGAGTACAGTTCATTACCGATTCAAAGTACTGCCTTTTGGTGTCCCTACTGGCCCCAGAGTGTTTACTCCGTATCTAACAATAGAAGCAGTGCATCTACGTTAGTTACGTTCATGTCTTTCCTTGACTGGGTGACTGACTAGTAAGCAGGAAAAGTCATGTGCCATGCACAGCCCACACTCAACAAGTTATGCTTCTCCTCCACAATATGAACTTCACAATCCATGTAAAAGAGTCACAGTTGTGTCCCCCGTTCCCTCCCCCCCACCCCCACCCCCCCGAAAAAAACAGAGGTTTTCCTTGGACCGCCCTCAATGCAGTCAGCAAGGCTAATCCAGGCAAGGAGAGAAAGTGATGGCATTTCAAAGGCTGCTTTCTCTTTACCACATACTAGCAGCCCGTCCCGACGTTGTCCGGGTATGACAGACATGTGTGCAATTAGAATGCGCCCCAGTGATATGTGCAGGCGCCGACGCGTGTGTACCTGCTCGGAAGTTCTGGCCTCACAGTACGTTGTCCGGGTATGACAGACATGTGTGCGATTAGAATGCGCCCCATCGATATGTGCAGGCGCCGACGCGTGTGTAGCTGCTGTGAAGTTCTGGCCTCACAGTCTGCCCCAGCGATATGCGCCTCTTGCCGTCCTGCCGTGCACATCGTGCCCGGTCTCTGCATCCACAACATGGCGTGATGCACTGAGACGCCACACGCCGTGTCTACGTCACCCGACGGCGTACTGAGCCGCCGCGATAGAACGCTGTTCACACGCTCCATACATCACCCGACGGCGTACACAGGGATAGAACGCTATTCACACACTCCAATCGTACGCACACGCCCACCTCCAAGCCGGTGCTACTTTCAACGGACTACTTTGTCACACAACGTGCTTTTACCCTTCTAATGTATATGGTGGGCTGCTGTATAGCCTATGTCCATCTGCTGAAACTGTCCTTTCCAATGCTGTATTGGGTTTTGTGATTGGGCTATCTCTTTATAATATTAGTATGGATTGGGCAATGAGAATGGTAACAAAACTAGAGAAAATGATGGGTGTTCTGTATTGCCTTTTATAAGTGGCAGGCAGTTTGGAAAATCCAGTGTTGGGAGAGAATCTATTCTTCATCACAAACTGCAATTATGGACCAAAAATAACTTGTTACTGGGTAGGTATTTTTCTAGACCCACAGACACACTTGTAAGTACGAGTACACTAAGCGGCTATACCCGTGCACCTGAAAAACAAAGGCAGCCAGTCCACTTTCAAAGTACATGTGGTCAAAATCTTTTTGAGAGAAAAATCCCCCTCTTCCATTTAATAGCTTGAAATATAGTCTTACTAGATTTATGGTACCACTCTTTGAGTCCTAAAGTCATGGCTCCCAGCAGTTCCTCCCAGGGAAGTTGGTTTTCTTTGAAGCCAGCACCTCTCTCTGAAGGGTGAGTGAGTGTACTGCAAGCTTTTTCGATGGCGGAATCCTTTATGCAGTAAAGGCCGAATTTTTCTAAGGATACACCCTCCGTTTTTGTCTAAGTTTGTGTCACCTTTTCATGTTAATCAGTAGATTAACTTGCCGTCTCGTTTTCCTCAACCACAGTCGGAGGTGAAATGGGTGCTACGAAGTTGGATGTCTGAACAGATGTCATGTATTGTTATGGCATGACATTCTGCCCCTTTAGGAAACCCAAGCAGCTATTTGTTGCTTTTGCATAGCTACACTTTGGTAACAATATTTCAAAGACTGGGTTTGCTAGGTATATGTTAATTATTTTCATATTTGTTATGACAAAGCCATAAACATGCTACAAACTGTACCTAGGCCTCATTCCACTCCTAAAAAGGTGACATAAAGGCATTCTTAGAGATTTATTTTTTCATGTGATAGATTCCATGCTTAAAACATTAGAAGCCAAAGATAATGTTTCAGCCTTTCTTTTTTTACTGCATTTAAGTCCTACAGCACAGAGTAATACAACCCACATCCAGGCATACCAGTCCCATGTAGAGTTATTCACGGATAATATTAAGTGGTGCATGGTAATTTTGATTTAAATGCCTTGAGTAATTACTGGGCACCATTCCAGCCCATCTCTGTTGCTCACTGTACCACTACAGATGGGAGAAACCATGTGCAAATCAGTCTTGGTTCCTTCACAGGATTCTGTGTACCCCAAACTGGTAGGCCACATCCATTCATACGGATACACTTGCAATTCCAGACATGTTAGACTTTTTGGGCCTTGTTGGTACGGTGCAAGTCAAGCTCTATAAGACAGTAAGCTGTAACCCCAGTCTCGGCATACCTGTCTCCCTTAGGGTTACATTTGTTTTACCACGTACTAACACTAAGAAGGGATATTCATTTTATTAAATCTCTTCCGATCTACTGGTGTTACAGAGTAAATAGCATCGGTTTCAAAGATGTTCTGACTTAGGGTGACTTTTTTCTTTATAAATGTCACCTTGAACATATAGAATGCATTTCCTGCATGGGCGCAAAATCGTATATGGCCCTTATAAGCTTCTTGTAGTTTCAGGTAAAAAGAGGATAAAGTAGAGATTGCACCACATCTTTGGAATTATTTGTCAGTTTTCATCCTTGTAGTACTTTCCTATTTCTATTAAGCCACAAATACCTGCCTTTTCGCATTGGCTTAGCGAGTGTTAACTAATTTCTGTTCCTCTGAATAGGCTACTTCCATTGTCTTCCTATTTTAATAACTTGAACCAGTTGAGCTTACTTTATCTTACTGCAATTAAATGATTGCTGTGTGGTTAATCATTTTTTGTTGTGAGATATTTTAGATCTGTATTTGCTATACTGTTTTATTGCTGCGATTTGGAGTGTGCTTTGAATATGTTGTGAATTATGTGTACAACTTGTTGTAATGTTTTTCACACACAATAATGTTTATAACTATTGGTTATTTCTGATCAGTTACAGATGATATTTCTCAAGCAGAATCTGAAAGCCGGTAAGTTTGATTTAAGTTACACAGTGTTTTTGTAAGTCTCACGCATACTTAATCCAGATGCGAAACAAAGATTGTCAAACTGCACTAGCTTTACTGAGTACCATATGCAATGGCTTCATGTGGCAGGGGAGGACCAAATTATGTTATGCAGCATAATGCAGCACATTTCACGATCGTATTAGTTCAATATTTTGTCATTTCTATACATGATGACAGTGTCTGGGAAAAGATTTCCTTGTCTTAGTACCAGTTCTATATACTCAAGTAGCAATAAGCAACTGAAAGGTGTTCTGCTGTGCAGGAACAAGTTATGTTCATTGTTAAAATCTTTAGATTTTGTAGCTGATGATGGATTATGTGGCAAATGCGCCAGATCATTATGAATGCAGAAAGCACTGCGGCTGCGTAATTGCATCATTCCAGTGCCCCTGTTGAATATCTGGATATTCAAAATGTTGTGGAATATTGTTATGTTCGAGGAAAATGAACTGTAGATCATATGCTTTAGCATAGATCTCCATCTGGTGTTGGTCCGGATGTTTGCATTTGTTATTGTTCGAAGAAGTGTTTTAGTCACGAGGTAGGTGACTCCTCCTACTCGGTGATAGTGCGCATGGGCATCGGCTCCATTCACAGATAGTTTTTTTCCGCCATCAGGTATGGATGTGTATTGCTGCGCTCCAGTTTGGTATCGTTTTCAAACCCCTTCGACGTGCAATCCTTTACCCTCGACGGTATTGTCTATCGATCGCGGTTTCCATTCAACACGCCTCTTCTAAAATCTGACAGCCTTCGATCGGGAACTTTGAGGCGGGCCGTCGGGCCTACCCGTGCCAATCACACCAGCAGTCGATGGGACGGACTCCATTCAAGTTATGGCCCGGTGTTGTGCTAAGTTTCCACGCACCGGCTTGCACGATGTCTGCAACCTCTGCCTATCCCTGGAACATGACAAAAAAGGACTGTGAAGCGCGTTGATCATTCTGATCGAAGAAAACCATTTGTGACCATCGGGCTCGACGCCACGAGATGCACTGCTGCAGCGGATCTGTACCAGACATCTTTGGCGAAGATTCTCACCACCAACCGGATCCAGAAGCCGTGGAAGAAGAACTGGTCTCAGTGTCCGAAGCAGATTCTTACATGGAAGAAGAGTCTCCCATCACTCTGGATCAATGTACCGTGGGTACTGATCACCCTGTGCCCACTCACCCAAAAATTGCGGCTCCAGTATCACCTTCGCCCTCGGGCTCAGGTCGGCACCGAGACAAAGTTTCAGATGCCCCGTCCTCGGGCTCGGCTACCAAACTCAAGCCTTTGGGCTCGGGCTCGAGCAATCCTCATTCCGGTGCCAAACCAACACCTTTGGCACCGAAGCACAAACACAAGGCTTTGCCAGTCTCCACGTCACCGGCACCGAAAACATCTTCGACTCCTAAGTCCTCAGAGCCAAAACCAGAAAAACGCAAAGACCCGGAGCCTAAAGCCTCCAAGCCTAAAGCCTCAGAGCCAAAATCCACACCTAAAGTCGCAGAGCTGAAATCCACACCCATAGCCTCGGAGCCAAAATCCACACCAAAAGACTTGAAGCCGAGATCCACACCTAAAGACTCGGATCCAAAACACCCCACTCCTAAAGGCTCGGAGCTGAAACCTGCTAAAAAGCATCCAGACTCAAAACACTCGACGCCCAAAGATCCTCAACCTAAATCCACTCCATCCAAAGAATCTCTACCGAACAGCCACCTTTGGATCGCAAACAAAAGAGACTCGGCATTGACCCTAAAACTGGACACCTCACGGTCATTCTTCCCAAAAAACGGAACTTGGATCTCACAGCTATACCTCTGAAAAAGAAGGACATGAGTACTAACCCTTCCCCGTTTACATACCTCCCTTTCCTCCTCCCAACCCAAATTTGATAATTACACCATCAAACTCACCACCACCACCACCTCCACCATCACCTGACACACATGATCAGGACGATGGAGATGGGGATAGGAATGAGGACCATTATATACCACATTATATACCACAGGACACTTATCCCTGGGACAATTATGATAAAGATCCAGACCAGAATAACGATCCCGACCTTTATTCCTCCAGACCCTCCCCACCTGATGATGACATCGGTTTTGCGCAGCTAATTAACATGGCTGCTCAATATCATGGGATGGAACAACACTCAGACCCTATAGAAGAGGTTTTTCTTGTGGAGACATTCACACGTTCACAAAGGTCTACTAATACCTTACCAATGCTCAAAGGCTTACTAAAATATACTGACGAAGTTTTCAAAGACTCCTTTAGAGCCAGAATACTAACATCTCGAGTGGATAAAAAATACAAACGCGCTCCTACAGACCTGGCATGTATTAAAGGCCAGTTGCCTCTAGACTCTCTTGTTGTAATGAACGTCCGTAAGAGAGCTAATTCTCAAACCACAGGCGACTCCCCTCCTCCTGATAAGGAGTCAAAACTTATTGATGCCTCCTAATCTTTTAACCATTGGCGTATTGCCAATGCTCAGGTTCTGTTAGCATGCTATGATAGAGCTCACTATGATGAGTTGGAAAAACTCATGCAACATCTGCCGGATGAGTATGAAACTAAAGCTAACAAACTCATCCAGGAAGGGAAGCTCATCACCAACACTTCCATAAAATGCGCTCTAGATGCAGCAGACACAGCATCCCGCGCCATCAACACTAGCGTACTCTTACGCCGGCATGGTTGACTTCGAATCTCTGGATTCAAGCAGGAGGTACAATCCTCTATACTTAACCAGCCCTTTGATGAAGAGCATCTATTTGGGACATAAGTAGATACTTTATTAGAGAAAATAAAGAAGGACACCGAAGCAGCAAAGTCCAGGAGGGCTTTACAATTGCCTTCTAACTGGGGGTCCTTTCGCCGCTCCTTTTATAGGGGTGGCTCAAAAACAGTGTCATCAGAAAATCCCTCCACCTCCTATAAGAGTAACAACCACTCTAACTCCCCCAGAGGCTATTTTAGAGGAAATAATACAAGGGAAGAGGCAGAGGTAACTCCACCCGCTCTTCCCCTGCAAATAAGCAGTGACTTCCCTCCGCTACCCCGATCATCCCACTCCTGTCGGGGGACGTCTTTTATAGTTCCTACCTGTCTGGAATTCAATTACCTCAGGCAAGTGGGTAAGACAAATTATCCAGTATGGTTACTGGCCGGAACTTTCCAGCACTCCCCCCAAATATTCTCCCCCCAAATATTCTTCCAAAGCAACGTGTAATGTCACCAGAACATCTCACACTCCTGAACCAGGAAGTTCTCTGACTCTTTCAAAAACATGCGATAGAACCAGGGAACAGGAGTGTACTCCCTGTACTTTTTGATTCTAAAAAAGGACTGCTCTCTACGGTCTATACTGGACCTCAGACAGCTGAACCTTTATATTCAATCAGACCACTTCCACATGGTCACCCTCCAACAGGTGCTCCCATTACTTCAACAAGGTGACTTTCTATCCACTCTGGATCTAAAGGACACCTACTTCCATATTCCCATCCACCCTGCTCACAGAAAGTTTCTCTGGTTCGTGGTGGACGGATGCCATTATCAATTCAAAGTTCTCCCCTTAGGGGTAAATACGGCACCCAGAGTATTCACTAAGTGCCTTGCAGCTCATTTAAGAAGACAGCACAATCACATCTTCCCTTACCTGGACGACTGGCTAATAAAAGCCAAATCACAACACAGCTGCATACTCCACACTCACAAAACAGTATAGCTGCTTCATGACTTGGGCTTCACAGTAACCCTCACCAAGTCTCACCTTCAGCTGTCCAACACACCAGAGTATCTAGGAGCTACAATAGACACTTGCAAAGCTCTAGCATACCCCAACCCAGTCAGGATATGCAAAATGCAAAATCTGATATTACATTTTCAGCCCCAACACTCACTACCAGCCTGAGTGTTAATGCAATTAATCTGCATGATGGCTGCTTGCATTCTAATCGTTCCTTACGCAACACTTCAAATGCGTCCCCTACAGGAATGCTTAGCACGTCAGTGGAACCAGGCTCGAGGTCAGCTAACAGATCTGGTGTTGGCAGACTGCTGCACCCATCGCTCTCTGCTGTGGTATAATACACAAAACCTTTCCAAAGGGCGGTCATTCCTCGACCCAGTTCCACAGATAGTGTTAACAGCAGACGCATCACTCAATGGTTGGGGAGCTCATCTTCAAAAACACACTGTTCAGGGCACATGGACCCAACAACAGAAACAATTTTACATAAACTACCTAGAGCTACTAGCGATTTTTCTGGCATTGAAAGCTTTTGAACTGCATTTAGTAGGCAAAGCTGTATTAGTCCGTACAGACAATATAACAGCAATGTACTACATACAAATACAGGGAGGACGCACTCTCTACAGCTTTCACGCCTAGCTCAACGTGTATGGAGATGGGCCATTCCTCAAAACATATATCTCCTTGTGGAACACCTCTCATGAGTAAACAAACAAATGGCACGTATGCTCAGTCGGCAAAAACAGATCCACAAATGGGGACTACATCCTCAAGTTCTGATCCCATTCTTTCAAATGTGGGGCTATCCTGGAATAGATCTGTTCACAACACACCTCAATGCAAAATGCCCAAACTTCGCATCCAGCTACCCACACCCATCATCCAAAGGCAATGCACTATAGATGAATTGGTCAGGCAGATTTGCTCACGCCTTTCCACCTCTCTCGCTAATTCCATTAGTGGTTCGGAAGCTCGTGCAACAGTCCCTCACAAAGATACTAGTGGCTCCCACATGGGATCGACAACCCTGGTTCACAACCCTATTGGAACTTTCAGTAGTTCCTCACTAAAAACTGCACCTCTACCCCAAGCTTCTCACTCAGAACCATGGAGAGATAAGACATCCAGATCCCAGTCAACTCAACCTTGCGATCTGGAATCATAGAGTTTGGCTACTTCAATCTCCCGCCAGACTGCATGAACGTCTTTAAAGAGGTTAGACGCTCTAGCACTAGAGCATGCAACGTTGCAAAGTGGAAGCGATTTGTAATTAAATGCACAATCAATCAGTCGATCCACTAGATGTTTCAATCCAAAATATCATTTACTACCTAATACACCTACAGCATTGTAATTTAGCTTATACATCTATACGGTTAGAACTTGCTGCATTAGCTGCTTACTTACAAAGCAGACATTTGGCTTTTTCGCGTGACCGCTATCAAGGCCTTTATGGATGGACTTGAAAGAATCATCCTCCCTAGACTTCCACCTTCTCCAATGTGGAATCTTAATATAGTTCTTAAAAGACTCATGGGCCCACCATTTGAACCTATGCACAAATGTGAGCTACAATTTCTCCCTTGGAAAGTTGCCTTTCTTATAGCCATCGCATCTCGCAGAAGTGTTGGTGAGCTCCAGGCACTAACTATACAAGAAACATTTTTACAAATTCATCAAAATAAAGTGGTTCTTAGGACTAATCCCAAAGTCGTTTTTGCCTTTCATCTCAGCCAGTCTGTTGAGCTACCCGTATTTTTTCCTCAACCAGACTCCGTGGCAGAACGTGCTCTTCACACATTAGATGTAAAAAGAGCAATACTATATTACATTGAAAGAACTAAATCTTTTCGGAAAACAAAACAACTCTTTGTTGCTTTTTCATCATCACATAAAGGCAATGACATATCAAAAGCAGGTATTGCACGGTGGATCATTAAATGAATCCAGACATGTTATATTAAAGCTAAATGCACATTAACAGTTCCCCCTAGGGCGCACTCTACACGCAAACTAGGGGCTTCTATGGCATTCTTAGGGAACCTACCATTAGATGACATCTGCAAAGCAGCAACATGGTCTATGCCACACACATTCACAAAGCATTATTGTGTAGATGTGTTAGCAAAACAACAAGCTAGTGTGGGTCAGGCCGTTTTAAGAACACTATTTCAAACAACTGCCACCGCTTGGGAGATAACTACTGTATAGTCTATGCTAAAGCACATGATCTACAGCTCATGTGCCTCGAATGGAAAATGCTACTAACCCAGTATGCATCTATTCTTGGCATATGGAACTGTAGATTCATATGTGCCCACACGCCTCCCTGGGTTCCTTTGTCTGTTGCAGTATCATCTTATTTAGATACAATATACATGGACATCTCTTTCTACTCTTACTAACTCCATCACCCTTACAACAAAACAATCTAGGAATGGAGCTGATGCCCATGCGCACTATTACTGAGAAGGAGGAGTCACCTACCCTCGAACAATAACATAGTGCAAACATCTGGACCCAACACCAGATGGCGATCTATGCTAAAACATATGAATCTACAGCTCTATATGCCAAGAACAGAGGCATACTGGGTAGTAGCATTTTCCTTTCACAGAATATTTTGTCTAAAAGGTGGTGCTTTAAAAGTGAGGTTTGCTGTGATGCTAATTAAAAGCAAAGTATTTTAGTCAACTGGGGGAACACCACACCAAAGGATTCCATGAATGGGTGAGGTCCCTGTGTCCCATGAAAAAAGACCACCCTGGGAGCCATTGTAAGTTTGTATTCCCTGAGAAATAATTGCAAGTTGCCATTCTAGGTTTAGGGAGGCATCAGTCTGAAGAACCTGTACTCTGTGATTCAGACTGGATGGCAGGGATTCCTAAAAACCTTGTGTGATATTAACACCTTCGCCGCGATGGAAAAAATGATGCGTACGCAGTTCGGGCGGCTCCGGGCCGTCCGACGCACATGCCCACTGTGACATCCGACCCCCGGGGGCCGTCCGTCGCATGGAAGGGGTTAAGTCTTGCACGCATAAATAAATGCCTATAGTTGTGTAATGGCCTCTGATCATCAGTTGTAAATGTATATGTGTTACTTGCATAAATCTTAAATCTTGGGGTATCCAAATACTTGGCTCCTTCAAATTTATACGGCTATACTTAGCTGTGTACAACAGGCTGTCATTACTAAAGAAAGTAAGCTTGTGTGATCGGGTTACTTTATACTACACATTATTTACCCTGTAGGTTTGTGATGATTGGAACAGAAGTTTGAAATGATGCTGACAAGGCAGATCTAGAAAATATATATAAAAACCCCTATCACTTTGAGTTTGTAGCACCCTCATGCAAACCTCCGTTGTTGGGATAACGCTACTTAGCCGTGTCCCACCAACAGCCACATTGCGATGCAGTTTTTTTCCCATCTTTAAGGCAGGAAGCAGGAGTTCACTTCTTCATTGCTCTTGCCTTTTTGAGCAATGCTGATCGTTTTTTTGGTCTCTGGACTTTAATATTAAATTGTTATGTGCCTGACAATGGTAAACTTGGTACGGTACAATGGCCAGCATACACCTTGATGACTATCCCTCTTACAGATCTTTGTAAAAAGCCAACATTAAGTGCAGCCACAATAAGATTGAAGCACTACCTCCAACCCTCACACAGGAAACCATAATTCTTAACACATTGATCACAGGGTCTCTAACTCTGCCACCCAGAAGTGCTTTGGGGTTTGTAATGGGTGAAAAAGACCTATATAAATGATGTTGTAAATCAGTTCAATCCGTCCACACGTTGTAGTCAATGTGACAGTGTTTTACCTAATTATTAGGATCAACATTTGTCTTAGAAGAGTTTATCGGTTTCTATAATGGATGGAAGATTTTATTGTGGCATATGGGCAACCTAGATAGGACTGTCCATCAAGAAACTAGGAGAAGAACCCCAAAATATTTACTAGTTGCCTGAAAACGTACCTAAAAGTCATGTCTTGTAAGATAATGCAGAAATGTTGCTCAGTGTAGCCTTGGTGTCTATGGAAGGAGTAGCCCTCTTTCAACAGTCCATCCATGAAATTGGTAACTTTTAGGGAGGCAGGTGACTTTGGTCTTATCGGTTTGATTTTATATTGATTGTCTTATGTTCAGACTTATGGAGTCTCCCTTATCAGTCCTTAACACTTTCAAAGATAGAGGCTCCTTAAGCAATTGAGCCTCTAGTAAGTTACAACATGCATTATTAAAAAGAAGAAGAACCAGGTGGCATGGTCTCAGTTTAGGATAAAGAGTAGTTAGGTCTACGAGAAGGTTCTTTAACGGTGTTTGTTATGGGTATGTAGGGGAGAGAGATGCATTTGATACCTGACTACCTCAACATGAGAGACAACAAAGTAGACCTTGATCCCCTACTTCCTCCAGGTTCATAGCAGTATTCCTTGAAGAGGATTGCCTTGGGTGGAAGAGCTACTGTTTATCCGTCTCCCCTTTTGTCTTCTCCTGTGGTGGCACCTTGCTTAGCAGTTGGGTTTTCTCAAATATATCACTAATTGTAGCTCCCTGCAATTCCCCCAATTCAATGAGATTTCTTCCTTCTGCGTGCATACTGGTAGATCTGTGATGGTCAACAGGGGAGCTCACAACCAAATGCCACACTGTGGCTCTTCCATGCCCTTTCTCTGATCAGTTACCACTCACCTTCTGTGACGGGGGCAGTTCAGTTGCACAGGATCACTGTGGACCTCTTGGTTAAGTATAATATCAGGCTTGCTTTTCCTCCTCCACCTCCTTCTCCTCCTTCTCCTCCTTCTCCTCCTCCTCTATCATGTACTGACCGCTTAAATCTCCTTCCTTACCTCAGGACATGGACCCACATTGGCACATCTACACTGATTCTGAGCACGCTTTGAGGGACAGGGCACTCTGACCCTTTAAAATGTTGTACTCTGGGGAAAATATCATTCACGGGATGAGCCCCATTCGCTCACAAACTTGTTCTCTTGCCATCCGGCTTCTAACCTGGGATCATGTAAGACTCCAGTCAGCATGCTAAGCCCATCCCATGCTAAAGGCTTGCCCACTTCCCCATATAGTTGTGGAACAAATCAAACTGTAACACAAACCTGTATATA
Source organism: Lissotriton vulgaris (assembly GCF_964263255.1). Classification (NCBI taxonomy): domain Eukaryota; kingdom Metazoa; phylum Chordata; class Amphibia; order Caudata; family Salamandridae; genus Lissotriton; species Lissotriton vulgaris. The sequence goes on along the minus strand of NC_141685.1, from coordinate 1,882,855,905 downwards.
GGAGTTGAACAAAATAGTCCTCATGAAAATATTTGCCCCAACTTTACTTTTATGAGGCAGTAGCGCTCAACCTCCCCTTTTTTGAAGTAATCTCTCATGCCATCTCTGCTGCCTCAGCTTATCAATGGCTGACTCTGCCTAAGTTGTTATTGTTTACAGCACATTCATTTTTGCAGGTGTATCTTAAAAACAAAAATCTAAAACTTTTTAAACAAAGATTGTTAATAACATCAGTGTTTTGTTTTGAGCACATGAAACGAGCCGTTCAGCAGGTGGAAAAGTGTGCTGAAAGTAAGGTGGGATTATGCTATTTAAAAAGTCTACAACACCATTGTGTGCATCATGAGTGTATTATAAAAGCAAATACAGTTTAGTAAGTGGAAGTCCATTTAGAAAATTATCTATGGGCTCATAGAGGTCTCCCCTGTGTGGAGAGGAATACCTTTTAGAACAGCCAAAATTTTTATATTTTTGGGTTAATTGCCATATAAAGTGAGATTTTTGTTAATGATTGTTACATTTTGAGTTGGATAAAAATGAAACTGTGAAACTAGCCACGTATGTTAATTGTACTTTTCAGTGAAATTACATACATGGAGATGCATTCATTGAAATGTCTCATGGTGTGCTTTTCAGGCTGTCATATTATCTCACTTTCAAACACCATTTTATCTTGATCTGGATCTTGAAACAAATGTATGTCTTTTCCTTCCTTGATGCAGAGTGCAACAGAGGTCCGCCAGTGACCTTAGGAACATACTTTAAGAACAGAATTTGCACCTTTTCAGATTTCGCGACAGGGAAGTCCTGGAAGATTCTGAAAAATATTTTGTTCCACTTTTGCATTTGCTAGCTGTAAGGAAATGCCTCTTTTTGCATGCTCACCCCACATTTTTGGGACTGGTGCAGCTTGTTTATCGACTCTTGAGAATGCACGGAGGCCTCAAATCAGTGTATGTTGAATTGGCTATCCCCAGTTGGCAAGAACTGATTTGCAAAGGCTTGCTTATGATTCCCTAGTATCTGGTACCCTGGGTACCTAGGGCATGTAAGGCAGAGAGTTCGCACAGGGCTGCAGCACTGATTGTACCAGCCTCTGTGTGACAATGTACAAAATGGCCCCCAGGCTACCACTGCAGACTGTAAGGGCAGTGGTAACACTGCTAGTTCAACTTTTCCATTTAAAGTAATGGCAAAGCCTCCACTTCCTTTAGCAACATATGTAAGTCTCCCGTAAAGGACTATTGAGCCCCAAGGCAGAGAGCTGTAAATTATTAAGCAGGACATGTATTTTTGCATAAGTCTTTACAGCAACACTTCTAAATTGTTGTTTTGCTGGGGAATGGCTAGCAGCCCCATTGGCTAACACAGGGCTATCAGCTGACCCATTAGCTTGGCTACCTTCTGGGAACTGTAGGGTATCAAATTAGTTGTGGTATTAAACCCGACTTGATGTTTATGTAGAATTTAATGGCACTATTAAAGAAATGCAACTTTTAGAAAGTTGCCACTATGTTACCCAGTCTGTCCAGTGGCCTCACACGGTCACTGGCCACCAGACAGCTTTCTACGCACCTGGGGAGTAGTGTTCGGAACAATAGCAGCCTGCTGCTGGGCAAGTTGTTACCTCTGTTACCTCCCCTTCGCAGGAAGCCACTTGGTGTTAGCCCAAATGGCGAGCTTCAAAGACAAAGCCGCCTTTGGTGGTCAAATGGCATTCACACTCCTTAGGGGCTGCCCTTTGTTCAGGTAGACAGGCTGGAGATGGGGACAGAGGGGGGCGGGGACCACTGCCCAAACTTGTTTTTTCCATGGTTTTGTAGCTCACAGGAAGCCACACATCTGAGTGGGCTACCAAGCTCCTGACATACAAGAAAGGGTCCCGACATCATGAGAGTGGGCAGAATAGTGCACGCTGGGATTGCCAGATGCCGCACATAGCCGGAAAGTCGTCACCAATAGGGAGGCGACCTAGTAACCATTGGCTAGTGACCGTATCATCCCCTGCAGGTGCCCTTCTGGGAATAAATATAAGAACCCTAACACATCAACCATCTTGAAACTGGAACAAGGACGGAAGATGGACTGCCCTGCTGCCCCATTGACTGCGCAAAGGGGCTGCACCGTCTGCTGTACTGTGCTTGTTCCACCTTGGGCTAACAAAGAGAGGGACTGTGCCGGTGGTTACTGGATTGGGAAAAGTCTAACCTCAGCCCCAGACCAAAGGAGCGACTCAGAGGATCAGTGGACTGACCCTTGGATCCCACACATGGTCAGCACAACTGAAGTAGCCCAAGTCAGCAAGTTGGTAACCTCTACGGAAGATTTACTACTAGCTGCCACTGGGCATCCCAAGTGACCGATCCTCGATGGCCAGAAGTTGCACCCGAGCCGGTCGGACTCAGTAGTGTTGTCTAAGTCCAGATTGGTTGACGAAAAGGACACCATCCGCACCAAAGGATATCGCTGGGTCTGCTGTGGACAGAGAACAGTAGTGCAGCCACAGCTGGCTTTCTGAGGTCTGAAAGAGGACTTTGAGAGACCCCGACCTCTATCGCCAAAGTCGCCCCACCTGACCTGTGGACAGAGGAGTAACTGCAAAGGCACCCTTGTTGACCACACAGCACCTGGAGCATCCTGAGCATCTTCATCTTCTGTATCTGCAGCATCAGAACCACTCTATTGAAGTCTATGGCAGTAGTGCTGTAAAGTTGAACTGGACTGGAAAACGCTCTTGCCTGGGTGATGCTCAATTTGCATATAGGGATACCATTGCTGTACAATGCTTAAGGGTTGATAATTTGCTCAGAATCACAATAGGGCCGAGGCAAAAATATAGTCCCCTGTCCTCTATGGTTGTAAAAAAAAAACTGTATAAAAAAACTGCTGCAGACAGCGAAAGTTTTTTGGGATCCAGAAAGGATCCATTTGTATCCGCAACGTTGATGGCATGCATTATTCCACTACCATCTACATAACTAATATTTGTTTAAGCAGAATGTGAATGTTGCCTTCATAAGCATAGAACAAACCACTGAAGATGCAAGTCATGCTGTGCCCATGGTGTCAAGTAGATTGCCACAAATGCCACCCAACTCAAGCTCAGTCTTGTGCTTATGCAGATAGCGGACAGGAAAATATAAGGTGACTGTTCATTAATCCTGGTCAATAATGGCAGGTTAGAAAATGCTACTTAGCTAAACAGTGTAGTTTCACAGGGGAATTTTCTAACCGGGAAACCATCTGCCTGAAATCAAGAAACATGCATCTCCGGATGGTGGAAGGATTCAGATCTAGGCACAGCTCTGGCAGTACTCAACATAGTAGCTCTATAATTAACAGGTACCCAAAAATTGCCAGGTTTGTTACTTTTAAGGGTAGCACTTGTAAATAATATTTTCTAATATGATGTTTAAAAAATAATCTAAGTTTGTTGTGTTTTTGTTACTTGTAGCATGAAATCTCATTTTTTTTCTGTAGACACTCAAATAAAGATGCTAGCATTGCTTCTTCTTGGAATTCTTCAGATGCAGAGGAAGAACTTGAGTTCAGCCCCAAGGTACTGTCCTATTGTATGGATCATTTTCATAAACGTTTATCCATGTGGTGCAGAGTGTTATGAGCTGTTTACAGATGATGTTCTTACCAATTTAAATGATCTTCATCATACCCCTAAAACATAACTAAATGTCTTGAGATGGATACCTTTCTGTTGTAAAACTGCTGATACTTCTTTCTCTCTCACTTATAAATTATGCCACTTAGCACTTGGTCCAGAAACATTTTTTAAATGGACCTTCCCAAAAAAAATAACAGAATGGATCTTGGAGAAAGTAACCTTTTTTTCTAGTTCCTGGCCCTTTAAAGATGCTGCTAAGTAAAACAAAAAACAGCAGTCGCCTATGTTTATATGCTTGTCCCTCTCTGTGCCTGGAACTGCTTTCAGCTCCTGTCCATACTACTTAGATGCTGTGCTCCTTTTTTTAAATCCCGGTCCTGATTCTTCAAACATACTTTGCGATTTTTAATTTCAGTAGGGTTCTGAGCATTTTATAAAGCCTACATATTAATGGGAATAAAATTGCTTCACAGCAGTTTTTCCAGCAAAATAAAGAGTATCGTGTAGCAGCAGCATTTCTTGAATCTGTTCAGAAAATACTGTAGCCAGTTATGTTTAGGCTTTTTGCAAAATGCGTACATTGCCTCTTTAAGAAAAAATATGTTTATCTATTGCCCCATAGACACTACAACACCATTAACGTCTTTATGAATTCTCTTTCCTTAGACATGTGAGAGACTATGGGCTTCCTTTCTAGAGCATACTGAAAGATTTCTCACGCTGATCAATCAGCAACAATTCAAAATTAGGCCTGGGCGAAGTTTTAATTGTGCTGGCTTAATAGTCTTAATAGTCATGGTAATTTTGAGTAATGAAATTGTATGTACGTTTACTGAGATTACCCCATGATGCCACATTGCACAATGAGACTCCTGTTCAGGCATAAATTGTAGTGAGAGTTGTACAGTTCGAGCTGTAGTTCTTTTAACAAGGGCAGTCAACAAACATTCCAGGTAGGTCTTTTTTATCCAAGCGGACCGTTCAGCTAATTTTTGACAACGGAATACAAATGCGAACATGAAATTACGTTTTAGAGTTGAATTTTTAACAAACAGAACATTGGGGTCATTTATTGAGTGCAAGAGGCATTTTGCGTCATTACTCATAATTTTGTAGTAATATCTTGTAATTAGGCAAATTACACAAGATTTGCACACCACTATACAAAACTTGGCTTCTAACCAAAATAAGCATGCACCACAATTCATATCCAATCTATGAGGGGATCATTCCTCTCACTGTACTAGAGCAATATCAGAGCCTAATAAATACCTTTTGAGGGAACTGAAAAGGCTCCAAATTATAGCAGAATCTCTAAATATAGAGAGGAATTCACTGCTGAATTTCCTTCTCAATATCCCAAGGCACAAGGAAATTCAGTCAGAGGACCCTACTCTGTATTTAGTCTTCCTCCAGGAATTGGAGCATTTTCATTTATTCTAAATACGCTTTTAAGTCTTAAGCTCTCTGACAACAGATTTGTTACTGAATTTGTCAAAGCAGTTGAAAAAGGGGGGAAAATTTGAAAGACTGTGAGCACCCTAGTATCGACCTAGGAGTGGACTCCCACTAAAACTGATTACTGACCCTTCATTACATCTTTGAAGCTCGATATTTTGAGTTGGAGCCTTTCGACCTATGGAGAAGAGTCAGGATAAATCTGCAGTTATAGTTTGTGAGGATCATCATTCTTTGGTTAAATTCTATGAATACGCGTTCACTTGCTTTCTAGTGGCTACTCCGCAACTACTGTTTCTTGGGCTTGTCAGAAAATAAACAGCTCAGATATTCTACACAAAAAATACTTTAGAATTTCTTCCTTATGAATGATGCAAAGTAAAAACAGGCAGATACTGGTTCAGGAAGCTATTAGATCAGTTGGTCAAAGGAAGGTGTTGGTACTGCAACTATCAGTTTTCTGGAAATCAGGAAATGGAGAAATAAAGCGCAGAATTTCCAGTTCGAAATTCTTCTCATTACTGACACTCTGCTGAGTTCTCTTTTAGCCCTGACCAATACAACCTGTGAAACCTACTCATAAGTGGAAGAACTAGTAGCCCTGTGAAACCTACTCATCAGTGGAAGCGCTAGCCAATGTCCAACGCTATTGAAGTCAGAGCAGATGTAAACATTACAGTTAATAACCCAAACACACTGAAAAGAGGTATTTTTGTTTTCTTTCTTTATGTTCTCCTTCAGAGTTTCATTCCTTTAACTTCAGTTAAGACCGTTAAACTCTCTCCATTGTTCTGTAATTCTGTTTTTTTTAAATGCTTGTTCTCACTGGCTTCGCTCCACGTGCAGCATTTTTCCTTACTCAGTTGCAGATCAAGCCCATTGACTTCAACATCTTCTCAACCCCTCAGACACAAGGTTCCCAACTTTGATACCTATTCCTGCCCATTCATCTTTAGAAGCATTTTTGAAAGACCCATGGCTGGTGTGAGCACAGTATGATAACTGTTGTGATGTGTCACTCCTTCATCTAGGAACTCTTCTTCTCTATATGATTGGATACTGAGAGCAGTATCCCTGAAGTTGGAGCAACATTACACACTCTGCTACAATCAAAAATAGTTTGACATTGGTGGAAGCACTCCCTTGTGCTTCTTTGGGAGGAACTACAAACGAAGCCACATCCTGAAATCTAAAAAAATCAGGCAAGAAGGATACCATATAACAGTATGTGCATGAGAGAAAGCTGCACATTAAATAAATGGTTAATATCGCCGTAATCCACACCACTTCTTACGAAAGCCTACATAAAGGACCGTCTGGCGTATACCAAAACAAGCTTGGAAATGTCTTGCGAATGGATTGGACACCACAGGACGATCTGAGCAGAGATATTGCAGCCATAAAACGTGATATGCAAGTCAAAGTATGCTTTATTCGAGGTTTCACTCATAAAAGCAAGGCATACAGTAATTAAAAATTCAATTAAATTTATCAATCATCATTACGAATACTAAGCATACTATATACAAATTTTGACTCAGTTAAAAACCAGTGCAATGTTCAGTACATGAGATAATAAAATAGGTTTAAAAAGATAAAAAATAGATGAAATAGCATGGGTTAAAACAGTTGTAATAAAACTGTGAGCAAATTAAAAAATGCAGAAAAACATTCCAAACAGAGAATAATCAAATGACTAGCAGTCTCTGTCTAATCGACCATGCCCATCCTAAGTATTTAGCAGTGGCTATTACTATCCATGTTAAAGTGCTAGTGCATATTACACGTAGAGCATTGGTACCCCTAATTGCCCCCAAATTCCTACACATCAGTACTAGCCACACTCGTCTGGGATCAGAATAAGCCGGGCAAGTAAATAGGAGATGGCCCGTTGTTTCTTTGGCCAGGCCACACGCAGGGCATATATCACTTAGTCCTCCATCCCATCTGGCTGTAAAGGATCTAAGAGGAAGTGATCCTACTCTCAGTTGGAACAAGAGCTTTCTATCACCAGGCCTGGTTATGAAGTCCCAATAAGGTTCCAAGGAGGGATACAATTTAACGTCTAAAAAAGTCTTAGTCATGGATCCTAGACCAGAGCTACCCCAAGCCTGGGATGCTATCTTCTCCCAATAGATTTCTTTTAGCACCTTTTTTGATGGAAAGGTTGCTCCTGCTGGGTCGACCCAGAGTGCGCTCATACCAAACTCAGACAGTACCTCCCTTAGTGTTTTAAGCACTCATTTTTGTGGAATGTGTCTAACTTGATGATATCTAAAAACCCTAAGGCGTAGTGAGAAAGCTCCGGTGTAGTCCAGAGCCTACGCCAATACAATAATGGACGAAGCCTGGCCAAGTCTGTGACAGCTTTTCTGCCTAGCTCATACCTAAGAGGCAGCAAAGGAGTGCTCTTAGGAAGACCAGTAATAGCCCGTAAAAACTTGTTTTCCAATGATTGGAGCGAAGATAATTTCTCGAGCCCCCAAAGCTCTGCACCTTATGTGCAGATCCGAGGGCCTTTGCTTCATACACCTGGAGGACGGGCTTTATAGGTTTTGTTAAAGAGTTTCTGTGTTCAGAGCTAATAGCACCTGACAGCTGCCTATGTCTTAGTGTAGCGATATCTATATGCTGTCCCCAGCCTTTCTTATTTGAAATATGTATACCCAGGTAGGTAAAGGTATTCACCACCTCTAGAGGACGGTCGTTCATAATGATTTTTGATTTAAAGCTTCGGTGGGGGTTAAAAATCATCAGTTTAGTCTTTGCGACATTAACTTCGAGCCCATGCTCCTTGCAGAATAAATCAAAAATAGACAAAGCACGCTGCAGACCACTTGGAGTTTTTGATAAGATGAGCGTGTCATCTGCAAACTTTAAAATGGGCATTTTTAGGCCAGCTAATGAAGGGGCATCTACTTCTGCAGATTGCATACGTGCAACCACTCCATTAATATATAATGTAAAAAGGGTTGGTGCCATTGCACATCCTTGTCGGACTCCCCTCTCCACCGGGAAATCCTCTGTTACCATCCCCTGGCCTCCCCACTGTATTTTAGCATAAGTTGCTGTGTGCAGCCGCATTACCAGTGTCAGTAATTCAGATGGTACACCCAGGTCCTTTAAAACAGACCACAGCTTCGACCGTGGAACTAGGTCGAAGGCAGCCCGCAAGTTGACAAAAGCCGCATACAGGCTGCCCCCTCCCAGGACCACGGTCTTCCACTGTAGCAAACTGAAACGGAAGACCTGGTCTACCGTACTTGTGGACCTGCGAAATCCCACCTGGAAGGGAGACAAGGCATTATTTTCCTCCGCCCAATCTAATAACCTATTCACGATCACACGCCCTACAATCTTTTGAGAAGTATCAATTAGGCTTATTGGCCTGTAATTGCCAGGCTGGGATCGATCGCCTTTCTTAAAAACAGGTATTATAACCGCACCCCTCCAGGATATCGGTACCTCGGCACCCCTAGCAATAGCATTAATAATTAGACAGATGTATTTGCACCATCGGTCTTTATCATTGATAGACGTCAGCCGGTACACCGTCCAATCCAGGGGCTCGCCCACTCGCCACGGAATTCAAAGCAGCCAAAATCTCTTGAGGACAGAAAGGGTTTTCTTTGAAATGGTTTGAAGTTGTGATTTCTGCAGTAGGGACCTGGTTTGTTTCAGCATACTGCATTTGAAATTTTTTTACCCATTCCCCTTCCGGAACATTGTTGTTTGGAGGGTCAGGGGAACCCTCACCTCCCCACTTCACAATATTCCAGAATAATCTAGAATAATTTCTGTCACTGGCTCTTTTCAATTCAGGCCAGTGATGCTCATCCCAATCTTTTTTTGCCTTTATTATAGCATTTTTATATTCCCTTCTGGCAGATTGTATAGTAATGGGCTGTCTCTCTTTTATAGCAGCCCCCAGAGCAGAACGTGCATCGCGACAACAGTGATTATACCATCCTGGATGTTTAAGAGCTCTTGGTCCATAGTTCTTTACAGGTTTAAGAAAGTGGTTCTTTATTAAAGAAAAAAGAGATTCATAGATTTCAAACACACTACCTAAACCTGAACAGGAGGACATATTATCTTCCAGGGCTAATATTGCCTTGTCATCCTCTGCATTAATATTCTCCATGGCCTGCAAGTTAGAGACTACATTGGTCCATCTCAGCCTTCTCATATCGTTCATGGGGACAATCAAAGGTGAGGCAGAAGAAATGGTATCTATGGGCCCGTTGGAAGATGCCCACCATTTGTGTTTTGTACACAGTGGATTATGGTCACTTTCGCACCTTCCCACGACTTCCATATCACATACTAACGGCCAGAGTTCCAGACTACAAAGTACATAATCATTTCGACTTCTATGCCGCCCATTGTCAAAAGTCATTGCCCCTAGCTTATCACTGGAAGTCCTCCCATTTAGTGCTCTTAGACCATTTTCAAGACCCACAGCGTTTAGACCAATCACATCCTCTGTCCATCTGACAACTGATTTCAACTCTAGTTTGGGAATTCCCCATTGCCAATCCACATCGTCGCCAAGAAAATTCTCATCTGTGGCTAGGGGTTCAGATGTTCGATTGAAGTCACCTGCAATGATTATGTTTTTATCTTGTGAGTATCTCTCAAGTAGGGAACCCAAGGCCGCTAAAACCTCTAGCCTCCCATTCCTGGAACTCCTAGCATACACATTGTAAATGTCAATCAATCCCAAACTGTCCGAGGTCATTCTAATTAGTTGGATGTCATTGTGGCCAGTGTCCATTACTTTGATGTCCAATTTCAGCAACTGTCGAACCCAAACGGTAAGACCTCCCATTGGTCTCCCCCTAGGGCCCTTGGATGCAGGAACAGAGTAATTCAAAAAGCCTTGTGCAAAAGATGGATCACAGCACCATGTTTCTTGGAATATGCACAAATCAAAAGAGTTGATAAAAGAAACCCAGTCACCAGAGTCAAGTTTTGAAGCGAGGCCAGCAATGTTCCATGAGAGAAGTTTTCCCCCCACGTCCTTAGTGTCATCCAGGGGCTTAGGTAAAGAGTCAGCCTCATTAACCAGTGGTAGATCTTGTAAGACAGGACTTGGCAAATCAGTGTAGTGGTTGGAATGGATAGCATTCTTGTTCATGAGCCCAAGCTCTGGATTATCCTTGGCCAAAGGGGCCACATCCCTTTTTACGCCCTTATCATGTGTAGAAGGATAGAAATTTACATTCTCAAGGGCAGACTGCACATGTTGCCTATCTAGAGATGCGATACTCAATTCAGGGCCGCAGACCTTGTTATTTCTCAGAGGGATCTTACTCTTATTTCCAGTTAGTGCCCTTCCTTTCAGACTAACAACTGGCTGAGGGAGCGATCGTTGTCAATCAATATCATTTAGGCCAGAATCAGTCTTCCCTTTCATAGGTTCCAAGGTATCAGGGATGGGCATTACAATAGGGGGGCATGTTTTCCTTACAATATGGGGGCATGTTTTCCTTGCATTCCCGGAATCAAAGGCTAGAAGCTGTGGTAGACCAACTGCATTAAAGAAAGAAATGGACCAACAATCCCGTCAACTAGAAATACAAGCAGAATTCTTGACAAAGAAATGTGAGGATCTTGAAAACATGTCCAGCTGAGACAGTGTTCAGCTGTGTGACTTAAAGAATATGCAGAGGGAGATATCTATGCATGTCTCACCAACATATTTTGAGTTATTTTGAAGCCAAATGCAGATGATCAAGTTGTAATCAGAAGAGCAAACCGGGCGAGAAAGCACTTCGGGGAACCTAGTGTGAAGTTGAGAACTCAAGGAACAAATAATGTCCCACATTGGCAGCTTTCCTTGTGCAGGGAGCCAGGTGCTCCTTTTTTCATGCCAGCTTACCAATGACACTCCAGGAAAGATGGAAACTTCTACCTCTTATGGAACTCAATAAGAAATGAGTGGACATTCCCAACATGACTGGAGTTCTTGTGGAAGGGGGAAAGAAAAGATAATCTACGACTTGGAAGAAGGTAAACAGTTCTTGAACTTCAAAGGAGATGCTGATGTGCCAATGTCAGTCTATGATGCCACCATTCTCTATAATGGCTAGAGAGACCTGACCCACAGTTGGATATTTTGAAACCCCAAAGAGTCAACAGCTGGGGTGATAAGGAGAGGGTCTGTAATTTTGACTGTGTGTGCTGACTAAAAACATATTTCTATTCATATTGTTAAACAGGTAGCATTATATGCCCTCCTAACCCAGACTCCTCCTGGTATGAATCCTTCTGATATCAAGTAAGACTACATTATCATAAGACAACTGCTAGTACGTTGGGCTTGAAAGTGACTAAGATGCCTGGCTCTTTGATAAAGATGTCTCCAATCTTGCTGCCTGATCGCTGTAAACAGCGGTAAGTCGCCAAAGCCCTAATGGACTTGAGGAGTGCCTTATACATCCTGTAGTACTTAGTGTCAGGGTCTGTGCTGCGTGTCCTGCATCTGTAAAGGAGAGATATGGTCTGGTTAATGCAGCGGGATGCTGCTCTATTAGCTGCATGTCCTTGTCAGACACGAAAAGAGGAGTGTTTCCGATAGTCATACATCATCACACCATGCTGCTGGGCTTGACACTGTGCTTGTAGATGGGGAGATGTGCCAGTAGAAGAACGGCAGTACGGGATACCCGTACTGAAGAAGGCTGAATAATCTTCTATGGCTTAAAAGGTTGAATATCAGAACAGAGCGAGGTGGAGATTCAAACACTGCCCTAGATTACATATTGGATTGCAATCTCCTGTTGGATAGTCAGGGTTCTAATCTTCGTCCTCCTGTTTGATGTCCATGGTCTGCTGGACCCTTGGTATTTAATTCAGGTCAGAGACAAACATTACACCTTTATGTCCTGTATTCATGGCTCATGCTCCAAAGTCTACTGCTTTCTAACATCACATATGGTTCTTGCTCTCATCTCTCCTTGTTCTGTCCTTGAGTGTAGGATTTTAAATCACTCTCTGATCCTGTTGCATCTGTAATATTGCACCTCCTTTCAAAAAGGTGAAGGATGAATGTGATTAGATAAAAGCAACCGACAGAGCAGGTCTCCTGCAAGGATCATGTAAAAATGTGTTCGAGGCATGTGGGCTGCTGAATTCATATCTGTGCATAGATCGCCACCTAGTGTTGGGTCCGGATGATTGCACATTGTTGTCCTGGAAGAGTCTTCGAAGTATCACGAGATAGGTGGCTCCTCCCCTGGACTACAGTGCGCATGGGCATCGCCTCCATCCCCAGATTGTTTTTTTCCGCCATTGGGTTCGGATGTGTTTCGGTTCCCTCTGTCGGAACCGGCAGTTGTTCAACTTCGACTCGAGACCAAAAGGTCTTTAGGCTGGGCATCGGTATAGTTGCGTACGGGTTTCTTTCAGACTCTCAGCCCCGATCTCTTGCTGCCCTTCCACGTGCTTTCGGCGCGGACGGGCCTACACTACACTCTTGCTATGGAGCGAACTCCGTTTAAGAAGTGCCCGGTGTGTAACTCTAAATATTCACACCTCGACGTGCACCCTGTGTGCAATACCTGCTTGTCACCGGATCACCGCGAAGACACCTGCATGGCGTGTTCGAAGTTCCGGAGCAAGAAGACTTTAAAGATTCGTCGGGCCAATAGGCTCCAGGCTCAGTTATCGGCTACGGCGCCCCCACCAGATGACATTTTCCAGGAATCTGTCGAGGGAGAAGACGACGTGCAAGGTTCGGACTCGAATCCCGCATCCGAGGGGGAACCCTACGACGAGGGTGCGGAGAACTTTGACGAAGTCACCGACGAGGTAGGGGACGACGATCAGGCTTTTGCCACGATGGGTGATAGCTCGGAGGAGGAGCATCACCAACCAGACTCAGGGGTTATTACCCTTCATACGGCCCAGGTCGAGGGATCGCCTTCGGGCCTTATCCAAGATCTAACTATGAGTCCTACGTCCCCGCCTCCGGGCCCGGTCACGGACATTTCTGAACCATCACTTACGTCGAAGAAAACGAAAGTGAAACCAACTGGTCACGCACCCTCGGATGCGGAACCGAAAGTGAAAGTTGCGCTGGTAAAGAAGGTTCTGGAGGCGTCAACTTCCAAGAAAACCAAAATGGCCGACTCGAAGAGCCACGCCAAGATGGCCGACCCGAAGCCCTCGGGGTCGGTGCCGAAAGCGAAATCGTCCGACGCGGCTGCGTCGGCTCCGAAAGGGGTTGTGGACCCGAAGTCAGCTCCAAAGAAGCGTCAGGGCGACGACGCGCGTGGCCACGGGGCGTCGGCCCCGAAGAAGGCGCATGCGGGTGATCGGGCTCTCGATGCTGAGAAGTCGCTCGAGCCGGTCAAGCCCTCTCCGGCCTTGACGAAGAAGGTGGCGGAATCCCTGCAGCGGATTCGAAAGGACAGTGTGGTTCCCGCGTCGGGCACTGTGGCGCCGAAGCTCACGCCTAAGCCTGCGAAGGAGCAAACGCCTATCCGTTTCACCTTTCCTCCCAAGTCGGCGCCGAAGGCCTTCGCGCCGAAACAGAGTGGACCCTCGAAGGAGGTATTGGCACCGAAAGCTGCCTTGGTGGTGTCGAAGCTTCGACTCCAACCGCTTGCTGAGGAGGAACGTCGTGAGGTAACCATCGACGCCAACACCGGAAAACTGTCGCTCCTCAAAAGGAAGATCACGACGGAGCCGGCGTTGGAACATTTTAGGATCCCTCTCAAAAACAAAAGGGACTCCGTGGACTCTTCGGCTTTGGTGGAACCTGTGTCCCCACAAACTCTGGGGCACTCGCCGACGCATTCTGCCGCAGCCGGTGCGGACGAGGAAGATGCCGAGTACGACTATCCGGCGTACTCGGATCCGGAGGAGGAGCACGTTCCGTGGTCCGCCGGAGGCGACACGGAGGACCCGCAGTCGGGTCAGGACACCCAACTTTTTGCGGCCAAGACGTCCCCGACTGAGGACTCGACGGCCTTCAATGCTCTGATAGAGAGAGCTGCTGCTAACCACGACGTCGAGCTGCACTCGGACCCCGTGGATGTGGACTTCTTATTCGACACCTTCTCGGTAGCCGAAAAGTCAGTCAAAACGCTACCGATGCTTAAGGGGGTGCTTAAACATGCAACAGAGGTTTTCAAGGAGCCCACCCGAGCGCGTGTGGTCAACCCTCGCATCGACAGGAAATATAAGGCAGCACCCACGGATCCTACATATATCAGGGGACACTTGCCATTGGACTCCTTGGTTGTTTCCAACGCTCGGAAGAGGGCGAACTCTCAAACTACTGGTGACGCTCCTCCCCCAGACAAAGAGTCCAAGATCTTTGAGGCCTCAGGCAAACGGATTGCTGCACAGGCAGCTAATATCTGGAGAATATCTAACACCCAAGCCTTACTGGCACGTTATGATAGGGCCCATTATGACACATTAGAGGCCATACTGCAACACTTGCCTGACCAATACAAGGAGGCAGGGGAGATGCTGATTCAGGAGGGTAAACTCATTACGAATGCATCCATCAAATGTGCACTGGATGTGGCAGACACAGCCTCCAGGGCTATCAATACCAGTGTGCTGCTTAGACGCCATGCCTGGCTTAGGATTTCGGGGTTCAAACCCGACATCCAAACTACAATACTGAACCAAACAGTGAATCCTGACCACCTGTTCGGCCCTGAGGTGGATGCCACACTGGAGAAAATGAAAAAAGATACGGACACTGCCAAGTCAATGGGGGCTTTACAGAGTCAGCAGTTTCGGAGTGGTTCCTTTCGCCGCTCAAACTCCAGAGGCACCTCAAGGGGACAGGCATCCCAGTCCACCCAATATTACAAGAGTAACACCCAAGCCTCGTATAACAACAAGGGTAGAGGTGGTTACAGAGGCAATAATGTCAAGGGCAGGGGACGTGGCAACAATAGCTCCAGGTCCACCGCCACCAACAAACAGTGACGTCTTGTCACTGCCCCCCGACCATACAACACCGGTCGGGGGGAGACTCCAGCAGTTCCTGCCGGCGTGGAAGTCCATCACCACGGACAGGTGGATGAGGTCTATTATCCAGTACGGGTACTGTCTAGAGCTTACGTCCATTCCACCGGACATACCCCCAAGGAGCCGACCTATGTCAGGCGAGCACTTGACCTTGTTGCAGCAAGAAGTTCTAGTCATGCTGCAAAAAGGGGCAATAGAACTCGTTCCATTACAAGAGCGGGGAACAGGGGTTTACTCCCTGTATTTTCTGATTCCCAAGAAGGACGGATCCCTCAGGCCGATCCTGGACCTCAGGCCCCTGAACTGGTACATCCTCTCGGAGCACTTCCATATGCTCACGTTGCAGCAGGTGCTTCCCCTGCTTCAACGGGGGGACTTCCTGGCTACGCTAGATCTGAAAGATGCTTACTTTCATATCCCCCTGCATCCTTCCCACAGGAAGTATCTCAGATTCACGCTCTTAGACCAGCATTACCAGTTCAGGGTTCTGCCGTTCGGGGTCACCACGGCACCGAGAGTGTTTACCAAGTGCCTAGCGACTGTGGCTGCGCATCTCCGTCGCCAACACGTCCACGTCTTTCCCTACTTGGACGACTGGCTCATTCAAGCAAGGACAGAACAGCAGTGCGTCGACCACGTGTCACGCACCATTCATCTCCTGCACGATCTGGGTTTCTCTCTGAACTACCCAAAGTCCCATCTCCAGCCCGCCCACGTGCGACAGTATCTGGGCGCGACAATAGACACTCTGGCAGCCACTGCGCAGCCAAATTCAGTGAGAATCGCCAGTATCCAGGCGCTGATCCAACGATTCAGACCCCAGCACCCGCTTCCAGCGAAGGTGTTCATGCAGTTGATAGGCATGATGGCCTCCTGCATCTCCATTGTCCCGCACGCAAGACTTCATATGCGTCCGCTTCAGGAGTGCCTTGCACGTCAGTGGACTCAGGCTCATGGGCAACTGACAGACCTAGTGTTGGTGAGCGGTCGGGCGTACAACTCTCTGCATTGGTGGAATCCACACAACCTTTGCAAGGGCCAACCATTCCAAGAGCCTGTCCCACAGATTATCCTGACGACGGACGCCTCTCTCCAGGGATGGGGAGCGCATGTCCTCCAGTACACTGTGCAGGGACTATGGACACTACAGCAAAGGAAGATGCACATCAATATGTTGGAACTGATGGCAATCTTCATGGCCTTGAAGGCGTTCAAAGTACATCTGTGCAACAAGGTCGTGTTGATCCGGACGGACAACATGACGGCCATGTACTACATTCAGAAGCAGGGAGGCACACACTCTCCACAGCTGTCTCATCTGGCTCAGAGCATGTGGAAGTGGGCCATTCAGAGGAACATCTTCCTCATGGCGGAGCATCTCCCGGGCAAGGACAATCAAATGGCGGATCTGCTCAGCAGGCACAGCCATCAGATGCACGAGTGGGAGATACATCCATCAGTACTCCAACCGTACTTCCGAAGGTGGGGTCGTCCAGAGATAGACCTGTTCGCCACAAAGGAGAACGCAAAATGCCAAAGCTTCGCCGCCAGATTCCCACACCCCCAATCACAGGGCAATGCGATGTGGATGAACTGGTCAGGCAGATTTGCGTACGCTTTTCCCCCAGCAC
Source organism: Lissotriton vulgaris (assembly GCF_964263255.1). Taxonomy (NCBI): domain Eukaryota; kingdom Metazoa; phylum Chordata; class Amphibia; order Caudata; family Salamandridae; genus Lissotriton; species Lissotriton vulgaris. Next base: position 1,882,839,198 of record NC_141685.1, on the reverse strand, counting down.
CTCTGATACCGCTGGTGGCACGCAAGCTCAGGCAGCACTCAATGACTCTCATCCTGGTTGCTCCAACGTGGGCTCGCCAACCATGGTACACCACGTTTCTCGAACTGTCCGTGGTGCCGCATCAAAGGCTTCATCTCACTCCCAGCCTTCTGACGCAGAGCCATGGCGACATTCAGCACCCAGATCCGCAACAGCTCAACCTGGCGATCTGGCTCCTGAAGTCCTAGAGTTTGGCTACCTCAATCTTCCTCCCGATTGCATGAACATCATTCGGGAGGCGAGGAAGCCCACTACCAGAGCTTGTTATGCGGCTAAATGGAAGAGGTTTGTCATCTACTGTGCTAACCACAATATTGACCCGCTAGATGCTTCCATTCAAAACATCATTTGCTATCTTTTCCACCTGTATAAATGCAATCTGGCATACTCTTCCATCCGCATTCACCTGTCTGCTATGGCAGCATACCTCCAGAATAGACAACACCTGTCACTCTTCAGGGTCCCTGCTATCAAGGCCTTTCTGGAAGGACTCAAAAGGGTCATTCCACCAAGGACCCCACCAGCTCCAGAATGGAACCTCAATGTGGTTCTTACGAGGCTGATGGGTCCTCCCTTTGAGCCACTGCACTCTTGTGAGCTTCAGTTTCTGACTTGGAAAGTTGCGTTCTTAGTAGCAATTACTTCCCTACGGAGGGTTAGCGAGCTGCAGGCGCTCACCATCCAAGAACCTTTCTTCCAGGTACATGCTAACAGGGTGGTGCTCCGCACTAACCCTAAATTCCTACCCAAAGTGGTATCCCAATTCCACCTAAACCAGACAATCGAATTGCCGGTGTTTTTCCAAAACCCAGATACGCTGGCGGAGTGCATGCTCCACACCCTTGATGTTAAGAGGGCCTTGATGTATTATGTAGACAGGACAAAAGATTTTCGCAAAACCAAGCAGCTTTTTGTTGCTTTTGCCACTCACCACAAGGGAAACGCTATCTCTAAAGCAGGGATTGCTAGGTGGATAGTGAAATGCATTCAGATCTGTTACGCTAAAGCTAAGCGCACTCTCACTATCCCACCGAGGGCCCACTCCACCAGGAAGTTGGGGGCCTCTATGGCTTTCCTAGGTAACATTCCCTTAGAAGATATCTGTAGAGCAGCCACATGGTCTACCACACATACTTTCACTAAACACTACTGTGTAGACGTGCATTCCAAACAACAGGCAGCTGTTGGTCAGGCTGTTCTAAAAACGTTGTTTCAGACTGCTGCAGCTGGCACGGGCGGCCGCCGTTAATGGAGGGACTGCTATGTATTCTATGCACAGATATGAATTCAGCAGCCCACATGCCTCGAACTGCAAATGCTACTTACCAGTATGCATCTGTTCTTGGCATGTAGGGCTGCTGACATTCATATCGCCCACCCTCCTCCCCGGCGCCTGTAGCAGCTGCAGAATTCATTCATTTACATACATATGCTCATAGCATGGTCATCACTCACATTCTTCACTCCATCTCTGCCAATGGCTAAAAACAATCTGGGGATGGAGGCGATGCCCATGCGCACTGTAGTCCAGGGGAGGAGCCACCTATCTCGTGATACTTCGAAGACTCTTCCAGGACAACAATGTGCAATCATCCGGACCCAACACTAGGTGGCGATCTATGCACAGATATGAATGTCAGCAGCCCTACATGCCAAGAACAGATGCATACTGGTAAGTAGCATTTGCAATCTCTGCCTGAATAAGGATTCCATATTATTGGCACTGTAACTGTGGGAAGCTGTAAAAGCAACACTGCAGGGCGCTTTAATAACCTGTTCCCTAAAAAAAATCAGACTGTTGTAGAAAAAGAAATATGACCTTAACTCACTATTCTCCTTAAAGGCGAATACACCCTAACCAAATGAATGGGGAAAAGGTGGGCCTTTTCTTGGCAGCGCAGCATGCACAAAGTGAAGCACAGACTGCACTCTCCTATCAGAAAAGACTCAAGCAAATTTATCAACCATTCATTGGAAATAACTGTCGCCTTTGAGGTCTACCGTCTGCACCTATATCACTCGGTCATGGCTGATTAGTTTGTGGCTGATTTGATTTTTGATTTTGAGTCAGATTTATAGAGTGCGTAGCTACCCGAAGGCATCCCAGCGCTGTGGCTCAACCTGCAAGGACCCTGGGGTTAGGTTTAATCGGGCAAGATTGTTAGGGGAAAAGCCAGGTCTTCAATACCCTGCGGAAAGGAAGCAGGTTGGTTTCTTTCCGGATGGTGAGGGCTAGGGCATTCCATAGTTTTGGGGCGTTGTATGAGAAGAGGCGTCCCCCGGTGCGCGCTCTTCTAATTCTGGGGACACTGGCCAGGGAAAGAGTGTCTGATCTTAACTGTCTGGTAGATTTGTGAGGTTTCAAAAAGGGTCTCAATATGGGGGGACCTCTGCCAAGCAGAATTTTGTTCGAGATACACAAGGTTTTGAAGGTGATCCGCTCCTGTATTGGGAGCCAGTGTAGTGATTTGAGGGCGGGTTTGGCAGAGCATCTGGGTTTGGTCCCTGTGAGGAGTCTTGCCGCGGCATTCTGGACGTGTTGCAGTTTGTTGATGACTGATACTGGGGCACCTTAGTATAGGGCATTTCCATAGTCCAGTCTTGAGATGAAGAGGCCCTGGATTAGGATTTTCCTAGACTGGGGGGGAATGCATTTCGCATGAGGCCGAAGCAAGTGCCGGCAGTTTTTCTTGCTTGGACTCTGAAGCTGAGGTCTTGGTCTAACCAGATGCCCAGGCTCTTAATTTCCTTTTTTGGTGTGGGGTGGGGTGGGGGGGAATGCCATGCTGGGCGGCCAGGATAGAGAGGTGGGAAGTTTGCGTGGATCACCCAGTAGCATGATCTCCGAGTTCTCTCCATTGAGTTTGAGGCGGGAGTCGCACATCCATTTTGATATGTTCTGAAGGCAGGAGACCAAGTTCTCCATGCACTGTGTTGATTGGTTAATGGCGACGACTAGTTGGGTGTCGTCGGCGTACATGACCACCTTTATGCCAAAAGGTGAAACAATGTCGTCTAGTGGGGCCATATAAACGTTAAAAAGTGTGGGGCTCAGAGAAGATCCCTGGGGGACCCCACACTGAAGGGGGAGTGCTTTAGAGTGGTTGTGACTGTCGGCCACCTCGAAGGTCCTGTGTTCCAAGAACGATTTAAGCCAGGCCACGGCGGTACCGGTGACTCCTACCTTGTTGAGACGGTGGATGAGGATGGTGTGGTCCACCGTATCGAAGGCGGCACTCGGGTCTAGGAGGATCACTGCCACTGATCCCCCTGCGTCTAAGATGGATCTCGCTTCTTCGATTACGGCCAGGAGGGCGGTGTCAGTGCCTTGCTGAAGCTTAGGGTAGAAATGTGCTTCTCGAACAAAATTAGGGAATTGTTAGAACTGAAATCACAGAGTAAGAAATTTGGAAAGTAATTTCCACGCTGCCTTTTCCTGGATGTATTCTAAAGGATCGATAAATGTCCGATTCCCCTGTTCTTTATGTGATATCCACAGAGGCCAAAATCATTAGCCTTCTACCAAAGCGTTATAAGGAGCTATGATTATGTGCCAGTTACAGACCTATCTGTCTCCTCAAAGCAAATTTGAATATTCTGATGAACATCTTGACAAATCGACTAAGGCAGGTTATCCTAAGTCTCATCTATGATGATTTCTTTTATGCTGGGTTCACATCCAGGAACCACATACACCTCCACTAGTCACTGCCAGATCAAAGATATTCTAGAAGAAACTGTGGTGCTATTGGACACTGAAAATGCCTTTAACTGATTTGAATAGGATTATCGGTTGAGAACCTCGAAGAGGATGCATTTGGGTGACTGCCTCAGCTTATATAGAACGTTTGGGGGAGTTTGCTTCCCTGACACTTATCTCATTACCTTCGGTGCGAAACATGGATGCCCGCTTTAACCCTTTTGCTCCTTTTTGGACTTAGGACACTAACTGTAGCCATCAGGGGTGCAGAGGGCCTACAAAGGATGAGTACTCTGCAGATTGCTTCAAACTCAATGCTCTCCCCTGCTGGAATTCTTAGAATTCAAGAGTGCCTGGTTCCTCTATACCAGATGTTATTTCCTTCATTAGTAAATTTTCCTCCTTTTATGGTATAGGATAGTTTAAGACTAGAGCCTGCCTTTCTCCAGGGGTACTACTAAGGCAGTGGTCGAAGTTCACAGAGAATTTAGATAGTTGGCATCAAATTTGGAATACCTGCTTGGGAATGAAGGGAAAGATTGAACCTCTCATGACAAAATGGAAAACTATTTTACGAGATGGTAGTTAGAAAAATGTACCCACTTGTAGGGAGAAGGAATACAAGTATTCAAATGGTGTTGTCTCTATTACATAAATACTTTTTAGGCATGCTGCCCATACATATTCCTATAAATATTTTATTGACCATGAACAAAAGCATAAAGGTATTTATTTTGTCATTTGATGCACCACTTCTCACCGTTGATGTACTTAGTACCTCAGTGGCAGGATCATCCATATGCACGGTTATTGAACACTTATATAGACATTCTCTTGTGCTTTTGGAAGCTGTAACTAATAAATCGTCATTACATTCCTTGACTGTGGGCTCCAGAAACTGTATGTTTGAAGATAGTCACAAGGGTACCTATCCCTTTATGGTGCAATTCAAGATTCCTTATTGGTGGTGTGACTCAATTCTGGCCTGTCTGTTACTCCTGACGCAAAACTGACACCGGACACTTTCTGCTGTAGGTGTAGAGCCCCAAGATGTGATCCTGTGCGTGTTTCTTTCTTCCTACAATTTATCAAAATGCTGCTGGAAGTGTGGCATTGTGTATTGCAAACCTCTTCTCAGCTGGCTATTTTACGCAACATTTTCAAACGGGCATCACATCACATTGGCATGACTCGATAGCCAAACCACTATTTGTGGCTAAAAGTTTATAATGAGGCATTGGGGGTCTTTCACTGTACTTTTGCGGGATGAATGGAACATGAGCACATCGTCTTCTGACATCTAGATCAGACCTCACTGTTTGAACATGTATGGGGACCTTCATTACACTATGCTCACCATCAAATGCATGTCCCATTGTCTCTCTCAGGCTTGGCCCCATAGCTCATGTTCTTCCCCATATCCCCTGGCCCCACCTCAATTCCTAATTCTTCCTGCACCCTTTTTGATTTTTCATTGCCACAGTACCCATATGGTCCAGACTGTGGGTTCGATGTGAACAGGCAATGCGACTTAAATTTGGCCACTCGGGCCTAGAGTTAGTGAAGACAATCATAGACATGTCAACTCAGAGAATAGTACAGTTATGTTAATGTTATGTTATGTTACTGTGAGTTTGTAAGGCGCTCGTACAGCAATCTGTTTCATAGCACCTGGGGAAACCCAGGGAGATGTCAAATTAGCAGAAGCTAATTATTTTAGCTTGCCTGAAAAGCCAGATCGTCAGTGCTCACCTAAAGGATGGATAACTGTTGGCGGATATTATCTCATAAGGGAAGGTGTTCTTTAATTTTGGAGCAACTACTGAGAATCTGAGCCCACCGAGCGCTTATGCTTGAAATTGGGAACTGATAGTAAGCTCAGTTGGGCAGAGCGTACAAAACATAAAGGGGTATGCTTATGAATGCTAGAACGAACAAAGGTTGGGCAATCACAATGCAATGATTTAAAAATTATGCAACCCGCATTGAAAATTATTCTTTGGTCAATGGGTAGCCAATGAAGATTCTTCATCAGGTTAATATCACAGTATCTGAAAGAAACAGGTTAGTATTAGATTCCTTACCTTAGAATATCCCCAGGCGTCAGACTGGATCTGGAAATTTTTGTGTAGCAGTACCCTTGCGCGTCGATAGGCGTCATCTGCGGCTCCGCGTCCGTCGTGGGTGCCGTGATGACGTCGTTGGAGTACTTAGACGCCGCCTCCGCGCACTGACGTCAGTTCTTCTTTTTTCCGCGCCAGCAGCGCAGATCCGGAAAAAGTGGTACCTTAGTCACTTTTTGACTAAACTTTTTTGTGCTCTCTTTTGATCCTTTTTCGAGTCTTCGACTCCGAACGGTGTCGGTAGGGATGCCAGGTTTCAAGCCCTGTGAGGACTGCGACCGACTGATGTCAGTCACCGACCCTCACCGCCGGTGCCTCCACTGTCTCGGCGTCGACCACGACAACAAGGCCTGCCCCGACTGCCGAGCTCTGACTTCGAAAGCTAGGCGGGAGCGGTCCCGCAAGCGGCTCGAGCTCCGGCAGTCGGCCCGCACCCCGAGAGGTCCCGGTCCGGACGGAGGTCGAAGGACCGGTCGCGGGGTCGGATCCATCATAGCTCCGGGAGTCGACATCACTCGTCAGGCTCGAAGTCGTCAGGTAAGCACAAGAAGTCGAAGAGGCGTCATCGCTCTTCTGACTGCCCCCCCGACACTCGCGCGACGCGGCCGGGGGTTCGGGTGATACTTTAGCTAAGGAAGGTAAGAGGGAGATAGGGCGATAATTTTTTTAATTGAGGGTATTATCTCTTTGTTTTTCTGAAGTGGAATGACTATTGTAGTTTTAAAAGCACTAGGTACTTTCCCTAGCTTTAGGGATGCTTAAGGAGTGGCAGCACTGGCTCTGGGATTTAAGAGAAGACTGTTTTCAAACATTTTGGAGGGAGAGGATAGTTTAAAGAACCCAATTTTACTTTTGCCAGTAAGGTGAAGAAATCGTTTTGCCAATTTCTGCAAATGATGACAAAGTGTAGGGATTCATCTCATCCAGGTTGTTTTCAATAGGAAGATGACAGGGAGATGTTGGCTTTAATGGTCTTTATTTTCTAAACAAAATACATGTTTAATGCATCACAAAGTGCTTGAGAAGGAGTGATAGGTTGTGTCACTCGGTCTGGGTTTGAGAGTTCAGATAATATTCCAAAGATCTCTTTGTATTTATTAGTAGAAGAAATCATTCTATTATATATAACATGACTTAGCTTCTTGAGCATAATTATTTTTCCGTTTGCGTTCCTGACGACCCAACTGGTATTGGACCTGTTTTAATTTGTCAGTGAACCACTTACAGGCTTTATGGTGTCTAGATTGTTTTAGTCTGCGTTGAGGTGCATTGCCTCTTCGTAACAATCAATATCGATGACTATATCAGGTGAAGAAAGGCTAGCAACTGGCAGAAAGAATTCAGATCAAACCGTGACGAACTTCTGGATAAAAGACTATGCTTCGGAGGGGGTCTATGAGGGGATAGGTCAGTCAGAGAGAATTTAATTAGATAGTGGTCCGAACATGCACAAGGAGCAATAAAAAGGTCAGGCAGCTTAAGATGTTCAGACCAGACTTGGTCTAATGTATGGCCTTTGATGTGGATAGGGGCACATTCATGTTGCTCAAAATTTAGAGTCTGAAGATTGTCTATAGAATAAGCCGATAGTTAGCCTTCCGGGTCTCTAGTTACTCAGTAATTACAATCACTAGTGAGAAGAATCTTGGCATGAACTATCAGGAAAGGGGAGACAAGTTCTAGAAAAGCATGATGAAAGTACTACATATAATCCAGGGGACTATGAGTAAGAAATCAAAAAGGAGAAGTAAAGGGAAATTTCAATTTAAATACCAAATTGTCCACCATCGGAACAGTTGTAGAGGTAATTTTTTAAATATCAGCTGTTTCTTTATTAGATCGGCAATGCCACCCCAAGCTTTCCCGGGAGAAGAGGGTTGGAGGGGGGAGTTGACTTGAAAAATGCAGAAATGTGTCAGGTAATGCTTCAAAGATATCTGGTGTAGATTTCTCGGAAAGCCATGTTTCTGTTAATAACAGAATATCTGGGGTGTCAGACTCAACAAAGTGTAGAATCTCCAATTTGTGCATCACAATTGAGGTGGTGTTTAAGTAATAGATTGTAATGCAGTCATGAGTGCTATTACCGTTGTTCATCACCTCTCGGGATTTAGTAAGAGAAGGAGCTCCAATTCCTTTCACCACTTGCATAGCGGGAGATGGCTTACAAATGCCCAGTTCATGTAGAGTCTGTAGCATCCTACATTCCATTTCGAAATCATACGAATGAAGGTTTTTAATTTCAGATCGGGAATAGTTAATAATTTGGTCATAATGGTTCCTGGCCCCGCAGGTGTAGACGGACTTGCCTTAGGGGCAAGCTGCTCCGCGTGTCTGCTGCATGTCCACAGCTGAGTGTACATTTAAACTTTACTGTTGCTCTTCCCACTATCTAGAGCAGGTCCTAGATTGGTTACCCACTAGCTAGTATTAATTTCCTCCTAAGCAATTAGCAAACATCACAGTGAAGAAAGATTTTACAAGTGCACGTTTAAATTAGTTAAAGGTATTAAACATTTCTAAAAAGAGTGTCAAAGGTCCGTTTTTCCAGTTTTAACAAGGTCTACTCGAAACAAAAGGCAATTCAACATTAAGCAGTTATCTCTAGCTGACAGTCTCCTATTCCATTGCAAGTTAGAGATTAACTCTGTGTTAACCCTGTTATTAGGACCCTCTGCAAGCATCGGCTACATGAGCAATGCCTGCTATGATGTGCTGAGTACCAAGCATTGCTGTGCTATATTTCTTTTTGAGGAATGTGAGCTGTAAATCACATGCTTTGTATACTCCTGCCATCTAATGTTGGGTCTGGATGTTTGCAAGTTGTTTTTGTTTTCAAAGAAGTTGTTTCAGTCACGTGGTTTCGGTGATACTGTGCATGGTCATTGACTCCATTGTTAGATCTTTTTCTGCCATCAGGTTGGACGTGTAATGTTGAGCTGCGGTTCAAATAATTTCTCAGGTTCCCCTCGATCCGCAATCCACTCTACCCTTGACGGTATTGTTTCAAACGCGTTTCCCACTTCTTCACGTTTTAATTCGGTCAACGAAATCTCACTTTTTTTTTTTTGTGGGTGGCCTCCGGGCCTAACCGTGTCAGTCCGGCTCTTCGTCGATGGACTGGACTCCATTTAAATTCTGCCCTCGGTGCCACGCCAAGTACCCACGTACCAACTTGCACCAGGTGTGTAACTTGTGCTTGTCTCCAGAGAACAAGACTGACGCGTGCAACTCTTTTTGATCCAAGAAGACTCTCTGAGATCGTCGGGCTCAACGTTGTTAGATACAGCGCCAGCATATTGACGACATACCAGGTTTCTTCGGCAAAGACTCCAAGCATGATGACCCCAAACCCACATCAGCTGAGGAAGACCTTTGAAGTGTATGACTCCGATTCAGAGTTGAAGATAGACGTCGACGATGTACCCCAGGGACAGGGTGATGTGAGTACAAAGGACCCCTTGCCCTGTCCATCCAACCCTCAAAAATCTAAGGCTTTGGCACCACCTCCGCTTTCTGGCCAAGGTTGGCAATGAGACTATGTTTCTGATGCTCCTCCTCATGGCTCGGCTCTGAAACATACTGTTACAGCCTTCCAGATCGGGATCGAGTCGGCCCAAAGCCACTTCAGAACCGAAACCTTCTGGTTCCAAGCACAAGGCAGTTTACGGAGCCAAAACCTTCGACACCGAAAACCAGAAAACAGCCTTCGGAGCCGAAATCGTCCACGCCGAAAGGTCACTCCAACTTGGCCCTGAAATCCTCTGTACTGAAAGCCAAAGAAGGTCCCGCCGGTACCTTTAGATCTGAAAATAGACATTGTCCCGTTAACCAGATCCAAAGCAAAAGAAACTCTATATTAATCCTGATACAGGACATATTCATGCCAAGACACCATCCAAACACAAGCTTCCTGATGATGATCATTCTAAAATCCCTTTAAAAAAAGAAAAATGTTGGTACTGGCCCTTTTGTTATGTTATGTTAATGTTATGTTATGTTATGTTAAATGGGACTTTTATAGCGCAACGGCTACTCCAAAGGAGTGTCCCGGCGCTTTTGTGCTCCAGACCAAAGAAAGAGCTGGAAAACATAACAGTAAAAAGAGCAGGGGCCTAAAGAGGGGGCAGATTATCCAGTGAACAGCCAGGTTTTTAAGTCTTTTCTGAAGGCAAGCAGGTTAGCGGTGTTTCGCAAGGACAACGGTAAGGAATTCCATAGCTGCGGAGCAAGAAAGCTAAAGGACCGGCCGCCTAGCCGAGCCCTTTTGATGCGTGGCACCCGAGCCAAAGCCAAAGCTTCTGACCTGAGGGATCGTACAGGTCGATAGAAGTCCAGCCTCCTCTGAAGATATTTGGCACCATTGCCATGCAAGGCCTTATGGGCGAGAGTCATGGCCTTGAAAAGTATCCTCTTCCGCACCGGAAGCCAGTGAAGGGATACGAGGAGATTGGAGGCACTGGTGCGGCGGTGCAGGCCAAAAATTGCACGAGCAGCAGCGTTCTGAGTAACCTGCAAACGCTGGAGGAGGTATTCAGGCAGACCCAGATATAGGACATTTGCATAGTCCAATCTGGACCCTATGAGTGCCTGAACAGTGATCCTCCGATGTTCCTCCGAGAGAAGGGGAAAGAACTTGCGCAACATTCTGAGTATCCCAAAGCATGTTCCCGTAAAAGTGGAAACCTGGGATTTGAGCGAGAGCTCGTTGTCAATTTTAACCCCCAGGTTCTTAGCCCACTTAGAGGACTGAGTGGGAGGGAACATGTCAGCAGGCCACCATCCCTGCCAATCTGGTTCTGATGGGCATCCGAAGAATAGTATTTCGGATTTGTCCGAGTTGCATTTGAGGCTGTTGTGTGAAAACCAGCTAAAGACAGCCCCAAGGCACTCGCAGATCCTTTCTCCATCGAACTCTTCGCTCTTACGACAGGTGAATAGAAGCTGGGTGTCGTCAGCATAAGAGACGATCCGGGCCTGGTAGGACTCCGCCAGTGTCGCCAGAGGGGTCATAAGGATGTTAAATAGAGTGGGGCTCAGTACAGAGCCCTGAGGCACTCCGACTCCCAATGGCGGCATCTCGGCGGACCCGGGTGGGACCCAGACCGTCTGCCGGCGGATGGCCAGAAAGGAACGAAACCAGTTGAGCACCGTCCCCCCTAGACCGATGTTATGAAGTCTAGTGAGGAGATCCTCGTGGGGGACGGTGTCAAACGCCGCTGACAGGTCTAACATGACTAACATCACCCTGCCTCCTGTGTCCAGCACCTCCTTCACGATCTCCGAGACTTCCAGGAGCGCCGTCTCGGTGCTTAAGTTGGAACGAAAGCCCGATTGGGATTCATGAAGTAACTCATTAGACTCCAGGAAGTTAGAAAGCACGCTGTGCACGTGTTTCTCCAGGATCTTGGTCAGTGCTGGAAGGAGCGAGATTGGCCTATAATTAGAAGGCGCCTCTGGATCAAGATTGGGCTTCTTGATCAGGGGGATGACCATGGCTTGCTTCCAGGCCTGGGGCAGAAAACCCTGACTCAGGGATAAATTGAGGATAGGATTAGCTATGGGATTAATGACATCTGCCATTTTCGCTAAGAATTTTGCTGGACACGGATCTAATGGTGAGCCTGATTTAAGGTTCCTCATCAAGGCTAAGGATGCGGCAACCGGAAGGGGAGGAAAGTGTAGCAAAGCTGAGACAGGAAGACTATCTCCGTCGGCATCGTAGATAAATCATCTAACGCTCTCGACGATCACCTCCACCTCCCCAATTTTACATCCTTTACATATTACGCGTCATCGCTCTCCCTTATCTCCCCATGGAGTAGACAATACTGATGAGGGAGACGCACATTTACCAGGAGATCCATGGACAGATTATACAATTGATCCTCCAATGGATAATGATCCTGACCTTTACCCTGCCGATCCATCTCCACCTGATGACAATTCCTGTTATAAGAGCTCATTTCCAGGGCTGCACAATACCTTCGGGTGGAGCTCGGCAAAGAATCCTTAAAGGAGGACTTTCTATTTGAGACTTTAGGAACCACACACAGGTCGAGCCACACCCTCCCTATGCTCAAAGGTATGATAAGGCATGCAGAAGAGCTTTTTAAAGCCCCCTTACGTGTTCAAGTCCTCACTTCTACAGTCAAAAAGAAATATAAACCTTCCCCAACAGATCTAGTGTTTATTAAAGGCCAGTTACCACTTGACTCTAGTAGAATTTAATGCTCGTAAGCGAGCTAATGCTCAAACTTCGGGGGATGCTCCTCCCCCAGATAAGAGTCAAAACTCATTGATGCTTCTGACCAAGGTATAGCTGCACAAGCGACCAATCACTGGTGCATTGCTAACACGCAGGGCCTTCTAGCCAGATACTATAGGGCGCACGGGGACGAAATGGAAAAATTACGACAAATTCTCCCAGAGGAGCATAAAGCCAAAGTTCAATATTTAGTTCGGGAAGGTAACTTAGTTTCCAACTCTTCCATAAGGTGTGCTCTAGATCCGGCTGACACCGCAGCTAGGAAAATAAATACTAGCATTTTACTCGGGAGGCATGCCTGGTTATGGATTTCTGTGTTTAAACCTAATGTCCAACAATTCATTTTAAATACACCTTTTGATAAACAACATCTTTTGGGCCCTGAAGTTGATCAAGCGCTAGAAAAAATGAAAAAGTGGTACAAAAGGGGGTGGGATAGACGGAGCATCTGAACAAATCAAGCACTCACACCCAGTCAACAGATCTGGGTTTAATCCATCACTGTTCTTTAGCCCACTCTGCCACCCCAGTTCAGACATGGCCATATGCAAATCAGTCTGACCCTGTGCCTCATGGGAACAGTCCAGCCCGAACTGCCAAGCCATGCCTTCCCTGGACCGGAAACAAGCTTCCGAGGACCGGTTTCTGGCATTTCAGCCTTCTTCAGCCCGGCTTGCTTGAATCCAGTGGCAAAGTGAGCAAGGGACTCACGTCTGAGCATTTCCTGCCAACTTATGGCGAACAAAGTGGTACAAAAGGGGGTGGTGATGGACGGAGCATCTGAACCAATCAAACACTCACACCCAGTCAACAGATCTGGGTTTAATCCATCACCGTTCTTTAGCCCACCCTGCCACCCCAGTTCAGACATGGCCATATGCAAATCAGTCTGACCCTGTACCTCATGGGAACAGTCCAGCTCGAACTGCCAAGCCATGCCTTCCCTGGACCGGAAACATGCTTCCGAGGACCGGTTTCTGACATTTCAGCCGTCTTTTGCCCGGCTTGCTTGAATCCAGTGGCAAAGTGAGCTAAAGAACGGTGATGGATTGAATCCAGATCTGTTGACTGGGTGTGAGTGTTTGATTGGTTCAGATGCTTCGTCCATCACCACCCCCTTTTGTACCTGAAAAAATGAAAAAGACACTGAAGTTGCCAAGTCTATGGGAGCACTTCAGTCTCCTTCAAACAGAGGCTCCTTTTCGACTCTCCTTTTACCGGGGAGGGTCCAAGTCAACAACCTCAGATCAAAATACTTCCTCTTACAAGGGTAGCAACCAAACCTCTTCTCCCAGAGGATTTTTCAGAGGAGGTTATAGCGGGTACAGTTCCAAAGGTAGTGTTAAAAACACCACACCCAGTAACTCCCCTTTCTCTAATAAGCAGTCATTTCCCCCGCTTCCCTTCGATTATTCCACAAGTGTCTGAGGAAGACTTCAACCCTTTCTCCCCCTTTGGGGATCTATAACAACCGACAAATGGGTGCTTGGAATTATCCAACATGGTTATTGCCTGGAGCTTACCACCAATCCTCCAAATATTCCACCTCGTTTTCACAAACTGTCACCAGACCATTTACTAGTGCTCGAGGAAGAAGTGCAATCTCTTTTACTGAAAGGAGCTATAGAACCAGTTCCACTTCAGTACCAAGGGTCATGAGTCTATTCTCTCTACTTTCTGATCCCCAAAAAGGACTGCTCACTAAGAACTATTCTAGATCTAAGAGAGTTGAACCGATATATACTGTCAGAACACTTTTACATGGTGACCCTTCAACAGGTAATTCCTCTTCTACAGCACTGCGATTTATTTCTACTTTAGACTTAAAATACGCATATTTGCACATCCCAATTCATCTAGCTCATCGCAAATACCTCATATTTGTGATAGCAGGCCGGCATTATCAGTTCAAAGTGCTTCCGTTTTGAGTCACCACTGCTCCCAAAGTATTTACCAAATGTCTAGCAGTAGTAGCCTCTCATCTCAGAAGACAATGTATTCATATCTTCCCCTTCCTAGACAGGCTACAACATTATTAGATTGGACAGACCAGTTAAAACTGGATGTGGAGTTGCTTGCATATATCGATCTAGTCTCTACATGAGATAGATTCTCCCGGATCCGATATCCTCATTCGAACACCTAGACCTAGAAATCTGGAACAATGCCAAAATAATTAGTACCCTCCACTCTATCTACCACCCCTCTGGCAATATCACTGCATGCTCAGTTGGGTCACTATTTCAGTTCGGCTACTTGGTCACATGGCTGGGAACATGGCGGGCGCCTAGCGCTGGTCGGGAGGATCGACGTGCGGGCAGGAGAGTGAATCGAGAGTGAATCGGGCCAACTCTGTGGATTTTTCTGCAACAAAGTATGGCAAGGCAGCAGCGCGAGTGATGGGTGCTGCCTTTTGAGGTTTTGACGTTATTTTCTTAAGGATTACATCGTTGGCCTTTTCTTTCCCTCGTATTGTTCTCGGTGCTTGTATGCTCTTTGCACGACGCGTGACTCCGCCCCCCAGGGAAGCTGAGTTCGGTCGGCCGCTTGTGCAAGGACTGTGCGGCAGGCGGTAATAAGGCTACACTGCGGTTTTAGAGGGGTGGAAAGGAAGGCTTGGGCTTCCTCTGTTTGTGATTCCCCTGGGGTGCGAGACAAACGCAGGGTGCTGGAAAAAACTGGACAAGGGGGGCTATAAAAGAGATTCTTTGGAGAGCTCTGGCAGCCTCATCCCCCCCAACAACACCATATGAGCCGGTTTATATTCAGGAGTGGATGGAGAGGGACCCTGCACCACGAGATGTTTGGAGCACTAAGAGAGCAGTGGGATTGAAAGGCATTGATGGGCCCGACACGGAACAAGCTCTAGCTACACAGGCAGGGCAGAAAGATCTGAGTGAGCCTTTGAGGTTGGATAATCGCTTTTCCCGTCTAGCGGAGACTGTGGAAGAGAGCTTGAATGACACTATATCTAGTACCCCAGGATCTCTGAGTACCTCTGTACAAATCTCCGATATGTCTGCACCTACGTCTTTGTCTATGCTGACGCCTATACCTGTGTTAACGGCGAGGCCTACATCACAACCTGTGCAAGGGGGGACCTTCTCATGGAAGGGTTGCTAGGGATTAATGAAGAAAGGGCAAGGATCGAGAATGCTACCTCAGAGGGATCCCCTTTGATAACCCAGGTGACATATCGTCTATTCAGTTTAAGACAGGACATGCTGTCTAAGTTTGAAACCTCCGAACAAAATTAGAAGGATATACAGGAAAAATGCGGCATTCTTGAACAAAAGGTTGACGGGATTGCTTTGCGTACGGCAGTATTGGAGGAGGAAGTAAAGGAGTTGGGCGAGGCCCCTGCAGGAAATTCAAAGGAAATTGCGGCTCTTAGGGAAGAGAATAAGAACTTACAAGAGGATTTGGAAAGATTGGAACTTCATGCCAGACGAAACAATGTCCGTATTTTGGGGGTTTACGAAAATGCAGAAGGCTCAGACATTAAAGACTTTCGATGTAAACTTTTGCGAGATCTGTTTCAAGATAGGAGTGATATTGATTGGGGCAAAGAACTCCAAAGGGTCCATAGAGACCCCTACAGGCTCCACCCAGGGAGAAAGGCCCCAAGGAGAATCCTAGTAAACTTCTTAACTTTCTCTATCAAGAAATTGGTGTTGGGGCGAGCGCTTAAGGAACAAGAGTGGATGTCACTTATCGGATGCATTCGGACTTGGGTAAAAGGACCTCACAGAGACAGTGGGAGTTTGGATCTAAAATGAATGAGCTACGCTCCAGGGGGGCCCAAGTCCGAATGAAATTTCCTGCCACCTTAAAGATAATGTGGCACAAAAAAATGCATGTTGTTAGAGACCCAGTGGAAGTTGATGGCTTGTTAAAACAGATGGGAAACCCAAAATCGGGATAGAACATGTACATAGATCTAGATAGATGTATATAGAGAGTGTACACAGCTGAATAGTATGGCACACTACATGCAAGAGATACACATTGGGTATCAAAAGCATAGGAATTTATAATGCATAAAATATTTACTTTTGTTTTCTTTTTAGTTTTGATTCATTCTTTCTTTTTGCATGGTGAGACCTCGAAGGCCTTTTGGTTTAGAGATAGGTTGGGGGGTTCCCCAGGTGGGTTGGTGGTTGGGTCACGCGGAGTTGGGAGCATTTGGGAGAAAAATAAAAAATATTGTCCTCTTTCTGCTACAGGATGGGTTGTCCATATTAGTTAATGCCGACTTACGTATATGTGTTCGTACACAAAGGGTGGTTCAATACAAGACTGATGTAGATGCACTAGGGACCAGAAGGGTTCTAAGGATAAACAGAAGAGGAAGAATTCAGTGCTTTTTGTATCTTGGAATGGTTTGAGGTCTGCAAAAAAGTTAGCTCGAGTGATGGAATTTCTGAAGAGAACTGAGGCTAACGTTATATTATTGCAAGAGACACACCTAACAAAGCATGAATGCGTAAATGCCTTTAAAAAATGGTCCTAGGTGCAGGAAAACGTTTGCTCTGATCAAAGCAGCAACACGAGGGGGGTGGCTATTCTCATAAGGAATAATGCAGGTATTATAATAGAAAGTCAACAGACGGATTCTTCTGGGAGGTGGGCCCTAGCTAAGATAAAAATACAAGGAACATCTGGAGGCGTTGTTAGTTATTATGGGCCCAATGAGGACAACCCTGATGCACTTATCAAAATGGAATCATGCTT
This sequence comes from Lissotriton vulgaris, assembly GCF_964263255.1. Classification (NCBI taxonomy): domain Eukaryota; kingdom Metazoa; phylum Chordata; class Amphibia; order Caudata; family Salamandridae; genus Lissotriton; species Lissotriton vulgaris. The sequence continues at coordinate 1,882,822,334 of NC_141685.1, read as the reverse complement.
AATGCTATCTAATATTCCAGTAGTAATTGGAGGGGATTTTAATTTAGTGTTGAATAAAATCTTGGATAGAAATTCTAAAGTTAAGTATGTAACGCCACAAAAAACCATGGCAGCAGTCAAAAATATGATTAGAGAGTTTAATTTAATTGATATTTGGAGACATAAGATGGGTCGACAAGAGGGAGTTCACTTTCTTTAGCTAAAAGTACTGGCATCATTCCCAAATTGATTATTTTTTATTGGATTATGAGCTGGTATCAGGAGTTGAAATAATTAAGCATGTTCCTGCTATACTTTCGGATCATTCGGTTGTCTTCTTATTACAAAAATCCCAACTATAAAGCGTATACCTAGGTGGACCCTGGACAGGACAATCCTGTTGGATGAGGGGGTAATTCTTAAAATGAAAGAGGAGTCTGTGATATTATTTGAAGCAAACAGGGGGTCAGCTAAACCCCAAACTATATGGGATTCTTATAAGCCCTTTTTAAGATCCATAGGTACGGGGGTTATGGTCGGTAAAAAGCGCAGTACAAGGCTCCAAGAAGAAAGGCTTTTGGAAACCATTAAGAATAAAGAGCAAGTGGTACAAAAGATTTCTTCCCTTGAGAGCCCTAGTAATGTGGCCCCTCTTACGAAACAACTAGAACTGTTGCAAGCAGAATATCAAGAAGCCCTGGATAAGACATTAACAGATAGATGGAAGGTCAGTAAATTGCAGCATTTTGCTTATGGTGAGAAAAGTGGTGCTTTGTTGGCATGGAAAGCAAAGACCGATAGGGTACATAACCAAATAAAATGCCTTAAAGACCATATGACTGGAGACATATTGGATACTAACGCCAAAATTGGGTTGGAGGTCTCTAGACATATGTGTAAACTATATAAGGAAGATACTTCCCCTGGGAGGGATAATATTGAAGGTTTCTTTAAGAAGATCGATCTTCGAATCTTGAGTGAAGACCAGAAGGCGACTTTGTCTGCTGATATAACAGAAGAGGAGATTCGGCAGCAGTTTAGGAAAATGGCCAGAGGGAAAGCTACAGGGCCAGATGGTCTCCCAACTGAGATTTATCTCAACCTCTTGGATGAGGTTATTTTAGAGCTTAAGGAACTTTTTAATCTAATACTAAGAGATGGGGAAGATCCTCCTTTAAGTTGGACCAAGGCAACAGTAATATTGATATTAAAACCTAATAAAGATCCCCTTTTGGTTGACTCATATAGGGCCATATCTCTGTTGAACACGGACTTCAAGGTGTTGGCGGGGATTTTGGCCGCTAGAATTGCGAAGATCGTTAAGGCCATAATACATAAAGACCAGAAAGGTTTTATTCCTGGAAGGCAGCTTAACACCTTGGCTGCTCTTGAGGATCCTCTGCTGTGCTGGGCCATAATGTTAATGGGTGTGGTCATGACGAGCTCAGCTAGTCATGAGCACCCTAGAGGTATACCTCATGACGAGCTGAGCTCGTCATGAGCATCGAAGGGGTTAATGAGTTAACATTTCTAACATTGTGAGTAATAGACCTAGCGGAAACATACAATCTTCCTGTAACGGTGGTGGCTGTTGATGCCGCGAAGGCTTTTGACCAGGTTCACTGACCATATTTTTGGGAAGTTTTAAAGAGATTCAGATTTCCATCAAATGTAATAAAGGCCGTTTAACTTTTGTACCATTCACCAAGAGCAAAGGTGTTGGTTAACGGGGAGCTAACTGATTGGGTCAATATATTGCGTGGGACTCGGCAGGGATGCCCCCTGTCTCCGCTTTTATTTAATATGTACATTGAACACTGGCGATTTGGATCAGACAAGATCATGACATTATTCCTTTCAGATATCAGAATCTTGAGGTTAAGATAGCTCTCTATGCTGACGACCTTCTCCTCTATACCCTGAATCCGCAACTGTCTATTCCCATATTAATGGCTAAAGCGGAAGCATTTGGGAGGGTTTCAGGATATAGAGTGAATAAAAATAAGAACGAAATCATGGAATGGAATAAACTAGTACAACAACCACAGGCAAAATCGCGTATGCGCTATCTCGGGGTTATAATTACGCAGAAATTGGCTAAAGTTACCAAGGTACATTTGGAAAGGGTTAGGCAAGAAGTTGAGAAACTGCTGGTTAGATGGGCGAATCTCCCTCTAAATCTGTACAGTAGGGTAAATCTTATCAAAATGATTATTTTACCCAAAATAACATTTCTCTTTAATTCTATACCATTATTATTTGACCGAAGGAAAATTGCTACACTCCAAGGGAAGCTAGGAAGCTTTATTTGGGCTTCCAATGGGTACGGTTTTCTTTTTAAGAACTGTGAAATGCTTTCAAATAGGGTTGATAGTTCTGCTATAGGCATCCTGTTTGGGGCAATGCTTGGAGAATTAAGGGAGGGCCAGAAACAATTTTTGTTTAAGTTAATAGAGCCGAAATTCTACAAAAAAGTAAGGTTGGAGATTTTATTGGGAGTATTGAAAGCATGGGTTTACATTCGGAAAAAGTTAGGAATCCCATATTATTCATCAAGGGCTCCGATTTGGGAGTCTCCAGGGACTCCTGATTGTTTGAAAGAGTCACTTAGTCTCCCTTTAAAGGTCTCTGGTATTTTTTGCTGGGGGGGATTTGAAATCGGGAACTGAGTTAGCTGGTTGGGAAACTCTGAATTTATTCGCAGGAGACAGATTAACCAGGTTTAAGTACTATCAGCTCTCTGCGTGGTGGGGGGATCAAAACTGGAATGAAGAGGAGGATGACACGTGGCTAGTCCAAGCGATTAAAATGGGTACTATCAAGAAGGAGGTAGCTCTGTGGTATCAATCTCTGATTAATGCAGAAGATGACATAGAAAGTGACATTCAGAGGCTTTGGGGGGAGGAAATTTTGAATATTGATTTGAGGGAAGCGTGGATGTCCTCCTTTGCACTGCTAAGAGAAACCGTGAAACCTGCCTATTTAAAAAGTAACCACCTATTCTCTGTATATAGGGTATATTGGTCCCCGGCGAGATTAGAACATTTTTTAGGAACACACTATGAATTCCCGAGATTGAAAGTCATGGGTCGCACTCCGACTCCACCCACCAGCGGGTGAACCCCAGGAGCATCACGGTAGATGCAGTCTTTGTAGCGAGTGCGCTATTTCGAAGGTTCGTGTGTTTTAGCAAGTTTGCAGCACCAACTCTGGACACCGGTGTTTCGGAATTATTGTTCCTCGTCAGCAGAGTGTAGGTCATTCAGGGGTTTGCTGTGCAGGCTGCCAAGTGTTCTCAGGTTGATACCTCTCAAGGCGCGTGGGTGCGGGATCCGAGCTCGTCAGCTCTTAGCTCGAGGGAGCCATTTAACTGAAAGTCATGGGTCGCACTCCGACTCCACCCACCAGCGGGTGAACCCCAGGAGCATCACGGTAGATGCAGTCTTTGTAGCGAGTGCGCTATTTCGAAGGTTCGTGTGTTTTAGCAAGTTTGCAGCACCAACTTTGGACACCGGTGTTTCGGAATTATTGTTCCTCGTCAGCAGAGTGTAGGTCATTCAGGGGTTTGCTGTGCAGGCTGCCAAGTGTTCTCAGGTTGATACCTCTCAAGGCGCGTGGGTGCGGGATCCGAGCTCGTCAGCTCTTAGCTCGAGGGAGCCATTTAACTGAAAGTCATGGGTCGCACTCCGACTCCACCCACCAGCGGGTGAACCCCAGGAGCATCACGGTAGATGCAGTCTTTGTAGCGAGTGCGCTATTTCGAAGGTTCGTGTGTTTTAGCAAGTTTGCAGCACCAACCAGAGTTGGTGCTGCAAACTTGCTAAAACACACGAACCTTCGAAAAGTAGTGTGGCTCACTGGTTAGAGGCGGCAGACCCGAGAGCAGAGGACGGCCCGGGACCAGGGTTCGATTCCCGGCGCTGCAGGTTTCTGGACCAGGGTCAGCGGACTCGATAATTCTCTCGCCTCGGTGCCCACTCTGATCAGCGATCACACTCGGCAACTCTGGGCATTAGCTTGCCTCATCTTCACTAACGGCCCCACCAGACCGCCGGGGATGCCTGGTCTCACCCTGGAGATACCCATTAAGGGACCATCTCTCAGGGAAGCCAGGAAGGGTTTCGCAGCGGTCGAAGCGCCTTGAGACCCTACGGGTAAGTAGTGCGCTATATAAATTCCAATACATTTACATTTACATTTACCCGATTTTCTGGAACACAAAAAAAGTACTATATATATAGTAAGCAGGACCTTTTGTGCGACTTTAGTAGCAAAGAGAAAGTATGGCTTAAGCTGGTGGATTGGATCCAAAAACCTAAGGTCCAATGATTAAGCCAATGTAGAGCTGTTGGTCCTATGTTCCTTCCGTGCTATGGGCACTCCCGGGAAGGGTGGAGAATGGAAACAGCTTCTTTCTTGATTGGAAGGATTCCAACCTGGCCTTGTTCACCAGGGAAGGGGAGGAGTATTGCCAGCAAGTAAATTGCCAGAATGAGGACAAAAAATTAATAAAAAAACCCTATGGCAATATCCACGAGTTCACCGAAAAAATGATGGAGTCCATTTCAATGAACGCCAACCAATCTCACAAACATATCTTCCTTGGGGAAGTCAACTTGCAATGAACAATGGCAATTATCCATTAGTAAACACCTTCAAGACCTTCCCATTCAACTTGAATCTTACCCAATTCTGCAACAAGCCCACGCATAGCAAAGGTTCAACCCTAGACCTTATCATAGCCAAAGATAACATCATTCAACTTGATGATATAGTACCTTGCGACTGGTCAGATCACCTCCTAATCTCATTTCGCATCATGGAAAAAATATTGATCAGACAAGGTCAACCTAAAAAAAAAAACTATGGTCTAGAGATCTAAATAACATCAATGCAAATTATTTTACCACTATGAGCAATATATTTCTTCAACCGCCACACAACGTGACAAACCTGGATGATCTCACTGTCCACTCCACTCACTCCATGAGGGATATCTTTAATGCACTCGCACTCTCTCAAAAGAATCCCTAACAAGCATTCTCAACTTTGGTTCAACAGCCCCTTAACGAAGAACAACGTAATCTTAGGTTTACAGAAAGACCTTGGAGGACATCTCCCTTTCTTGCTAACCTCAAACGACTAAGGAAGACTCGAAATGCTTATAACAAACATATCCACCGCTCCAAAGCTGACCGCTTTAAATCGCAACTTGACATGGCAAAAAATAGACCCAAACAACTTTTCAAAATCATCAAACAATAGAACCAACCCTCTATTCAACTCTTGTCACTTAAAGACTCAATCCCAAGCAGTGAGGAATTCTCAACCCACTTCACTGAAAAACAAAAAAGATCGAATTAGATCTGCAACTCTCCTTACCAAACTTACTGAATGAAGCGCTCCACTACCCGTTCTCTGGTTCACCATGGTTGAGCTTTCCTATGATCGCTCCAGCAGCCTTCACTCCAAAAAATGATGCTTTCAGACTTCTGGATGATCATGAGGTGTTTAACATATTAACTACTTTAAAACCATCAATTCACCACAACAGTCCTCTGCCCCCCAAACTACTTTAAGATCTTACCTCATCCATTCTCCCTCTCTGGTCGAAGATCGTACATGAATCCCTCACGCAAGGCCTCATTCCTGACTGCCTCAAGATAGGTCAAGTCATCCCCATACCTAAGAAACCTAAGGCTGATCTATCTGAACCTAACAACTACATACCTATTTCTACTATCATGACTCTATCCAAACTTCTCGAGAACATGTTCATACTCCACTCTGTAATCAAATTGACCATTTTCAACTCCTCAACCAATTCCAGTCTGGATTCAGATCAGGGCACAGTACAGAAACAACCTTGACTCTCATTGTAGACGATGCACTTAGACTTCTAGACCAGAATGAACCATGCCTTCTTATACTTTTGGATCTCTCCTCAGCATTTGATTCGGGAAAACATGACAAACTAATTGACATACTTGAAACAAAGATGGGTCATCAGGTACAGTGCTAAATTGGTTTATCTCGCTCCTTCAAGGATGAACCCAAAGATTCAAAGTAAACAATGTCCTCTCCGACAGTACTCCCATCTCGATCAGAGTACCACAAGGTTCCGCTCTATATCCCATTTTCTTCAACCTATATTTGGAGCCCATCACTGAAATTCTGAAAATATCTAACATTCGTTACCATATGTATGCAGATGATACCCAACTGTATATGAAAATGTATTTTCCGAAACACATCCCTACTCTCAACCTTGCTCTCTTGAAAACCCAACAGTGGTTATCGCTCAATCACCTTCTACTAAATTCACTCAAAACAGAATTCCTCTTGCTCACCCCTCACAATCAGACGATGCCCATCATTCAGGACTGGCTCAAACAGATTACAGCCCTTAACTGCACCCCCCACCCCACGTAGTTAACTCTACTAGATCTCTAGGCCTAATTCTGGACACATGCCTAAATATGCAGGATCACATCAGTGCCACAACAAAAGGAGCCAATTACCAACTCTGCACATTGAGGAAAATCAAAAAGTTCCTGCCACCCTCTGACCTGCAACAAGCTGTCCAGCCACTGGTGATCTCCTGCTTAGAATACGGTATCACAACCTTGGCTGGTCTCCCCAAATTCAACCTGGCACCTTTAAGAGTCACTCTGAACTCTACTGCCAGACTCCTCACCGGCTCACAACTGCTCTATGCCAACTGAATTGACTGTCCATTGATGCAAGATTCAAATATAATATGGGTTACCCAACCCACAAACCTCTGCACCATAACACGCCCTCTTACCTAGCATACAGACTATAACCATCGGGGGAATCTGGTTTTAAGAAGTTCAAACGCTCTTCTGCTGAAACCCCCATGTTCAAAAAGAAAATAACTTACAACCGCGCTTTCTCCGGTCTTGCACCGAGAATATGGAACGCTCTCCTGCCAGAAATCAGAACAATCTCTTCGTCCTCCTTCAAAAAAAGAAGTCAAATGTCTACTCATGAACAGCCACCTGTGACAATAGTTCTGTAACTTCTTACACCTTTGAAATTACCTTTCATTGTCCTCCCCTGCCGCGTTGCTATCCACTTACTGCTCATTATGCTGATGTTCCTATCCATTTACCTTATATGCTTGTATTGTTTTTGTACAGTTTTCCTGGTTTTTTCTACCTGCTAAGGTTTAATCAGCAGATGTCGATGTACATTGCCCTGGTACTGACCGGGTCAGTAACTTTAGGCTCGATCCTGAATAGAATTGTGTGTCAATAGCTTGTAATATCACTTACATTTTGAAATGCTCCGCACAACATATGGGCTACCTGTCCTTCTTTGCAAGCTACCTTGTGTGCAATACAATGATGTTGAACTACCTTAGTCTGTAATCTGCTTTAACTGTTACGTTGATTTCGACTATATCTTCCCGCTCTAGCCTAACAAGCGAGCGATGATGTACAGCACTCTGATACCCTGTTGGGTCATGTTTGCGCTTTATAAAACTTTTCAAATAAAATAGACGATTGGCTCATCAAAGCCAGTCCTTACCAAACCTGTCTAAACACACAGACAACAATACACATACTTCATCAATTGGGCTTCACCATCAATACACAAAAGTCTTATCTGTGTTCCGCACAGATGCAGTCTTACCTAATACCTACTATCAACACTCTAAAAGCTCTAGCCTCTCCAAATGCAGCCAGAATTCACAAGATTCAGTCGTACTACAGTTTCAGCCCATTGAAACATTAACCACCAGGGTTTTCATGCAACTACTGGGAACGATGGCATCTTGCATTGCAATAGTGCCTCATGTAAGGCTTCACATGCGTCCTCTAAAAGATTGTCTAGCAAGTCAGTGGAATCAATCACAGGGTCAGTTAACCGATCTAGTGTTGATAAGAGGCCACACCCATCACTCTCTGCATTGGTGGAACCCCAAAACGTAGCAAAAGGGCGGCCCTACATAGACCCTAATGACAGATGCATCTCTCACCGGTTTGGGTGCCCATCTCCAACATTACACAACCCTATGGTCTGTGGAGCAAGAATCACAAAAGTCTTCACATCAACTACCTAGAACTTCTGGCGGTGTTTCTAGCACTCAAAACTTTTCAGACTCACCTTATAGGCAAAAATGTCCTAGTCTACACAGACAGAAATGTACGAAGTACAAAAACAAGGAGGGACACACTCTCTCCAGCTGTCACGCCTCTCACAGAATATTTGGAACTGGGCAATTAGTTCATCACATCATCTATCTCCTAGCACAACACCTTGCAGGAGATTGCCGACCTCCTCAGCAGACAGAGGCAGCAAGTTCACAAGTGGGAACTTCATCCCCAAGTTCTTCTTCCTTACTTGCAACACTGGGGATGTCCACAAGTAGATCTGTTCGCCACAGTAGACATCTCAAAATGCCCAAACTTCACATCCAGGTTCCCACATCCTCTATCCAAGTGCAATGACTTATGGATGAATTGGTAAGGGATATTTGCCGCCTCTTCCACTACTTCCATTGCTGTTTTGGAAGCTCGGACAAACCTCCCATGCCTTAATTTTAGTAGCCCCCAAATGGGCTTGCCAACCTCGGTACACCACCCTGTTAAGTGTCAGTGGTTCCACATCAAAAACACATCTCACCTCCTGGCTCCTCTCTAAGAGCCATGGAGAAATCAGACATCCAAATTTCAAGGAGCTCAACCTAGCGATTTGACTCCTAAAGTCATAAAGTTTGGTTCTTTAATATTTAAATCTACCACCACAATGTATGGCTATTCTGAAAGAAGCAAGAAAGCCTACTACTAGAGCGTGCTATGCCGCAAAACGGAAAAGATGTGTTATCTATTGTAATAACAGCAAAATCAATTATCTAGACGCCTCTATACAAACTATTGCCTGTTACCTGTTGCATTTAAAGCAGACCGGGTTATCTTACACTTCTATTCGTTTACACCTTGCAGCGATAGCTTCCAATTTGCAAAACAGACATTTATCTCTTTCCAAAATTATGGTAATAAAAGCTTTCATGGAAGGTTTGAAAAGGGTAATACTACCAAGAGTTCCACCTGCACCAGTGTGGAATCTTAATGTTGTCCTCTCAAGACTTATGGGTCCACCATTTGCACCCTTACAAAAATGTCCTCTACAGTTTCTCTCATGTAAAGTTGCTTTCCTCATTGCTATCACTTCATTGAGAAGAGTAGGTGAGCTACAGGCTTAAACCCTGGAAGAACCTTTCTTTCAACTTCATAAAAAGAGTTGTCCTTCGCACCAATCCAAAATAACTTTCTAAAGTGATATCTGCTTTTCATATTAATCAATCAGTTGAGTTACCTGTGTTTTTCTCAACCTGATTCAGTGGCAGAAAGGGTTCTCTACACGCTAGACGTTAGAAGGGCTTTATTATATTATATGGAAAGGACCAAAGATTTTCGCAAAACCAAACAACTATTTGTTGCATTTGCACCCCCTCACAAGGGCAATCCCATCTCTAAATCAGGCATTTCAAGATGGATTGTTAAATGAATTCAAATATGCTATGCTAAAGCCAAAAGAACTTATCCATACCCCCTAGAGCGCATTCTACACGCAAGATAGGGCTACTATGGCCTTTTTAGGCAAGATTCCTCTAGCTGACATATGTAAAACAGCTACATGTTGTACACCACACACATTTACTAAACTCTACTGTGTAGATGTGTTAGCAAGGCAACAAACTAATGAAGGCCAGGCAGCACTTAAAACACTGTTTCAGACAACTACAACAACTACAGGTTAGTCACCACTTTGGAAGTGTACTGCTGTATAGTCTATTCAACAGTATAATCAACAAGGGAACCCGTTTAGGTAGCTGCGGACCTCGGGTAATTAGTAATTTTATAAAGGACAAAGATCCTTAGCTTTTGTACAGTCCCTTCCTGGGTAGCGTGAATCAGCAATCACCCTACCCAGGAAGGGACTGTACAAGCCCCACCCAAGATCTTATTAAGATCCTCACGGAACAGGACAGCCTTAATTTTGCTGCCGCTCCCTTGAAACTGCACCTCGGCAAGGAAGCCGCCCTTGGCCCCCTCAACCCGCGCCAAGGCTGTTTTCATTATCACGAGGAACTCCATCCGGACGTGCCTCTACGTCGCCTGCATTATCTCGAAAGTCTGCTTAGGTTCTCTATACCAGTGTTAAGGCGGAAAACACCTACTGTGAGGCACTACACCCAGACGCCTCTCTCCTCCACCGCGGCGGAATTAGGCGTCTTAAACTACTCAGGCAATAGCACAATAACTAGTCCTGAAGATGATCCCAGTTAATAATTGGAGCTAGGGATCAAAACGTCACGTCGACTGTCTTAACAGTACTGCATTTTTCAATTGTACAAGATGTGTTGCAGTAACTGTTGGTTTGAGCTTACGCAAGATTGTATTGTATCGTAAGCCACCTTTTGCTCCACTCTGTTTGCCTGTTATTTTTCTTCCCGGTATTGTTTTCTTTCCCCTCTACTTGGTACAGGCTTGTACCTAGTTCATAAATTGTTTCGTGTCTCACGTATTCATGAATCCTTGTTAAATTTTGTAAATAAAGATTCCCTTGTCCGGCTGGACATTGGAGAAAAAGAGCCATAGATCTTATTTAAGTCTGTGTTTGCTATCCATAACTGTATTAAAAAGCTAAGGACCTTCGTTCTTTATAAAATGTATAGTCTATTCAAAGCATGTGATCTACAGCTCACACGCCTCGAACGGATATTGATACTTACCCAGTAAGCATCTGTTCTTGGCATGTAGAGCTGTAGATTCACATGCGCCCACCTGCCTCCCGAGTCTCCTGTAGTTTTTGCTGTGTCTCACTTTACATACATACGTATGGACATCTCTATTCTACATTTACTAAATACATTCTCACCCTCTTCGGGAAAACAATCTAGCAGTGGAGTTGATGACCATGCACACTATCACCGAAAGGGGGAGTCACCGTACCTTGTGACTGGAAAGACTTCTTTGAAGACAAAAACAACTTGCAAACATCTGGACCCGACCCTTGCTGTCAGGAGTATGCAAAGCATGTGAATCTACAGCTCTACATGCCAAGAACAGACGCTTACTGGGTAAGTAACATTATATATATATATATATGTGAGGGATGAAACGCGTCATGGCTGCTGCTGCGCTGTCTATGGAATTCTAATAAACTGCAGCTGACGAGCCACAGCGGTCCGTGCTCTTTCTGTGCCTCAGCATCAAGGTATTTAGGAAGAGTCTATATATATATATATATATATATATATATATATATATATTCACTGAAAAAACCATAGGTTTTACAGACGTTATAATTAGGAATAAGCATTTAAAATACCTTAGAAATTCACTGAAAAAAACATAGGTTTCAAGGACGTTCTAGTTAGTTGGACATTTCACTCAAACAAAACAATAGAAATTCCCCTGTTATAGTTAGTTGAGCTAACTATTACTTGCGTGCCCGCAATGCACTGCTGATGACGTCACATATTACATTACTCATGACGTGGTCAGTGACATCACTGATGACCTCACTCATGACCTCACTCATGACCTCACTCATGACCTCACTGATGACATCATCCATGTGAATGTGTGTTTCTGTAAAGTTTAAATATTTCTCATATATATATATATATACCAAGGTGTATTGGAAAAGGAGTGCATTTACAAGTACCTGCATGGATTATTTAGTAGGTGCTTGACTGACTGTATAAGTGAGTGATTGAACGTGTCTTACTGAATGCATCGGTTAGCGACTAAACTGTGTGAAAGTAGTCTCTCAGTTGGTGTGTAAGCAACTGCATGGGTTGATGAGTAGGTACATGAGTGTCTACATTGGTTACTCATTGGTTGTCTGAGTGTCTGTTTGGGTGCCTGAGTTTGTGTTTAGGTGGTGGTGGGGGGGGTGACTCTGCATACATTTCTTAGTGGGTGATTCACTGGTTGTATGGATTCAAAAGTGCATCTTGGATGGACTGTATGGGTCAGTTAGTGTGCGGATGGGTGTGTTGGTGACTAAATGAATGTTTCAGTGGTATATCTGTGAGTAACTACATATGTTTTATGGTAGTATATGTGAGTTTTGGAGTATATTAATGACTTTACATGAGAGGAAGTTATTTGAAGAGTGGGTATATAAATGAATGCCAGCTTGTATCAGTGATTGTATAAGACTGTAAGTATGTGATAGTATCTGCATAAATAAGTGATTTGGTGTGTGTATAAATAACGGACTTGGTGTGTATAACTTGTATACATGAGTGAATGGTGGGTATGTGATTGATTCTTTGCATGACTGACTAGGTGTGCGAGTAACTCTATGGATGAGTGGCCGAGTGTGGCTTTATATAGGTGTATGAGTGTATATTATAGTGCTGTACTGATGAGTAACTGCATGTATAAGTGACTGGATGAGTCTGTAGACCTAGGAAATAGTGAGTGGTATGTAGTATCTGGCATTGTTGTGTGTATGGTTTCAAAAAAAGTAGCTTGTATTTTAGAGTGGGTGTATCAAACTTTATATTAGGGCATCAGTATGTGCATCAGATTATCACGTAGATGATGTCATCAGTAATGTCATTTGAGATGTCATCAGTGATGTAACTGACCATGTCATGAGTGATGTAATATGTGACGTCATCAGCAATGCATTGCGGGCGCACAAGTTATAGTTAGCTCAACTAACTATAACCAGGGAATTTCTATAGTTTTGTATGAGTGAAATGTCCAACTAACTATAACGTCCTTGATACCTATTGTTTTTTCAGTGAATTTCTAAGGTTTTTTAAATGTTAATTTCATATTTTAATATTTATAAAATCTATAATTTTTTTTAACATTATTATGTAACTCGATTATCCTTTTTTTAACTTTTAAAATTACGTAATATTGTATATCTTATTATTGTTTTTTCTTTTTTTTGCATTTCATATCCGAAGGGTTCGGGGAACCATGTCCCGCATAACAACATATATATTTATATATAAGGTTGCACCAGCTGCTAGTTTGGTATGCGACGGGTATGCAGTACCAACCTGTGCATTACGTCATGTACGTATGGGGTTGCGCCCACTGCACGTTGCGTATGCGATGATTGCACACTGCCAGGCCCTGTCTTACATCATAAACGTATGGTATCACGCCGGGTACGCCATTCCATCATTTTTTTTTATGTCTCAAAAGTATATGTAAATAACTTTAAAGTGTATGAGACCAAGCGATAAGCTAAAATATTTTAAACATTTATATATTTCTGACTGTAATAAACTTATATTATAGTAAATATATTGTCTCAAAATTGCATCTGGTGCGGTCTTCTTGCACACTGAGTGCGCCATTGCCATTTGACCTTAAAAAAAAGCATTTCATTAGTTGAAAACATTTCCCTTTGTAGTAGTAGCAAAATGCCACCCATTTTAGTCATTCTCTCTACAGCATTTAATGAGACACACTTCTTCTGCTTAGAGAACTTTTTTGAAATATTTTGCTATGTACACATATCTTACACTACACACAACATACAACCACCATCTTCATCAATATTCATCATGTGTAAAGTAGCCTGCCACCTGTGATAGCCATACACCTAAGGGTTACATAACCAACGTGTTCCCCATTACCAGAGGTAACATGATTGCATACACTGTCCACACCACAATGTAATGTAGTACAACCCAGGGGCAGTATCATGCATAGATAACGATGAACACAAGGACACAGATAGATAGTGGAAGTGGGTACAGGCAAGTGCGCTCGACACCTTTTTATTACCAGAGTCACATATCCAGCAACGTTTGTGGTGGATGCGTGTGAAGTGAGTGTAAACCAGCCCTCAGGAAATGGTTATTTCTACCATACCATCGGTTCCACTATTGGGACCTAGACTTGGTTGCATTTGATCGGAGGTGGTACAAAGAAATAATTGCAGACTTAAACTTCTGACATCCTCAATCATAGAATTAAAATCCCCGTTTCACTGTTCAAACCTGCTGTACCACGGTGTTCTGCACAGACTAGTGTCAACTAAGCACAGTAATCATGTGCAGCAGTTACCTATACAAGCACAGAGTCTGAAGCACCTTAACAGAGGGAGTTCTATCAAAACCAAGCAGCAAGTAATATCAGACATCTTCCATTGTGGAATCAAGACACCGTTCCACTGTTGGGACTCTACAGTTGCTTGCACCTGGTTGAACGGAGTACCATCGTCTCCACTCTCAGATGAAGGTCTAACATCCTCCATTGTGGGATCAAGACACCGTTCCACTGTTGGTACCTAGAGTTTGATGCACCTCATCGGAGGGGGTATCAGAAATAATCACAAACTGTAACCCTGTTTCACTGTTCAGACCTGCTGTACCGCGGTGTAGTCCACCAACTACAGTCAACCAAGACCATTAATCATGTGCAGCAGTTAACAACTAAAGCAATAATTCTGATGCACCTCAACAGAAGGACCTCTGTGAAAATTCACCTGCATATTATATTGGACATCGTCCATTGTGGGATCAAGACACCGTTCCACTCTTGGGACCTAGAGTTGGTTGCACTTGGTCAAAAGGAGTACCTTCATCTCCACTCTAAGATGCAGTTCTAACATCATCCATTGTGGGATCAAGACACCGTTCCAATGTTGGTACCTAGAGTTTGATGCACCTCATCGGAGGGGGTACACAGAAATCATCCCAAACTTTAACTTCGGGCATCCTCAATCATAGAATCAAGACACCGTTTCACTGTTCGGACCTGCTGTACCACAGTGTACTCCACGACTGGTGTCAACCAAGTACAATAATCATGTGCAACAGTTAGCTACGCAAGCACAGTGTCTGATGCACCTCAACGGAGAGCGTTCTATGAAAACCAAGCAACAAGTAATATTAGACATCTTCCATTCTGGGATCAAGACACTGTTCCACTATTGGGACCTAGAGCTGGTTGCACCTGGTCGAAGGTGGTACACAGAAATAAACACAGACTTTAACTTTTTACATCCTCAATCACAGAATCAAGACCCCGTTTGTGTTCGGACCTGCTGTACCGCAGTGTAGTCCAGCGACTATATTCAACCAAGCCCAATAATCCTATACAGCAGTTAGCTACGGAAGCACAGAGTGTGATGCACCTCAACAGAGGGAGCTCTATGAAAACCAAACAACATGTAATATCGGACATCTTCCATTGTGAGATCAAGACACTGTTCCACTGTTGAGACCTACAATTGCTTGCACCTGGTCGGAGGTCGTACACACAAATAATAACAGACTTTAACTTCTGAAATCCTCAATCAGAGAATCAAGACCCTGTTTCAGTGTTTGTACCTGCTGTACCGCGATTTACTCCACCGACTACAGTGAACCAAGCCCAATAATCCTGTACAACAGTTAGCTACGTAAGCACACACTGTGATGCACCTCAACAGAGGGAGTTCTGTGAAAAGCAAGCAGCAGGTAATATTGGACATCGTCCATTGTGAAATCAAGACACTGTTCCACTGTTGGGATCTAGAGTAGGTTGTACCTGGTCAAAGGGAGTACCTTCATCTCCACTCTCAAATGCAGTTCTAACGTCGTCCATTGTGGGATCAAGACACCGCTCCACTGTTGGGACCTACAGTTCTTTGCTCCTGGTCAGAGGGGGTATACAGAAAATATCACAGACTTCAACTTCTTACATCCTGAACCATACAATCAAGACCCCATTTCACTGTTCAGACCTTGTGTACCGAGCTGTAGTCCAGCAACTACAGTCAATCAAGCCCAATAATCATGTGCAGCAGGTAGCGACGAAAGCACAGAGTGTGATGCACCACAACGGAGGGAGTTCTGTGAAAAGCAAGCAGCAAGTTATATCGGACATTGTCCATTGTGGGATCAATACACCGTTCCACTATTGGAACCTAGAGTTAGTTGCACCCGGTCAAAGGGAGTACCTTCATCTCCACTCTCAGATTCAGTTCTAACATTGTCCATTGTGGGATCAAGACGCCATTCCACTGTTGGGACCTAGAGTTGATTGCACCTGGTTAGAGGGGGTACACAGAAATGATCACAGACTTTAACTTCTGACATCCTCAATCATAGAATCAAGACCCCGTTTCACTGTTCGGACCTGCTATACCACATTGCAATTTCAACTTCATGCATTGCAATGGCTCCTTCATTTTCCAGTTCTGGTCGTCCACAAAGATCGTGACTACATGGACCACTAAGTTTCACTATCTTGAGTATTTCATTACTAATTTCAGCTGTAATAATCTTTTCATGTTCAACTTCATCATTCAAAATGTTTAAATATAAACCAAGAATTGGTACCTACCTTTACATGTATTTCAAGAATCTCCGTAACAGTCTAAAAGTCTCCAAATAATTCACTTTCACTACACCATGGCTTAAACAGTTGCAGAAGTGCTAAATAATACAATTCTCGCTTATCTAAAGTTTCACAACTAACTTTCTTGTGGTTTATGAGATTACTCTTTGCATGTATGACATCCAACTACTGCATATTTTCCTTCTTTTACATTCTGTTTAACATTTCTTTTCAAGCTGTAATGTTGAAGTACTTCATACAAACATAGCTGTTCCAGATGTTAACTCCTTTTCGGTTAGTATATATCCAACATATTAGTTTTAAGATTGTCTGTACGGTCTGTTTTATTTAGTGTTAATTCTTCAATTTCTTCAAGTTATTTCAACACTATTTTGTTTGCAGGCAAGACCTACACTTACCCAAATGATTCCTAGTACCTTTGAATTTAAACTTGAAGAGCACAAGCAGTCTGAGCATTCATACAATCCAATTTCTTGGTGGGAAAGCGTTTTCCAAGTAAAGCTGTACAATTCTTTACTAAGGCTTTTCTCTTGTGCAATTTCTTCCCACATTTCTTTCATCTCTATTTTTTGCGATTTTTGTTATGTACGATGTAACATAACATGCAACAGCATTTGAGTTATCTGCAACATACTGAATGTCCATGTTCGCATTCCACATTTTTAAAATGACTGGATTATAATCATTGATATACTTTGAAGCTTTTCGAGTTATTCTGTGCATTACAAAAGAAGAAAAATCATTTTCTCGACCTTTACAAATGACTGGACAGGAAAAACTAAACCAACATCTGGTGTAGCATTTTCCTTTAGACTTTTATTTTCTTCTGCAACACTTTCAACAACTGTGACTTTGGAAACGTAAAACTTGCTATCTCAAGCTTCTATCTCCGTCTTCTCTTGGTATCTCACATGTCACATAATATTCAATGAAAGACAATACTGTTTCCTCAGAATCATTTCCACATTTAAGTTCATCTTTGAACCATAGTAGCATATGTATATGAGGTGCACCTCTTGCTTGATACTCCTTTCTCCAAAAGAAATTGGTAACCTCTCCAAGAGGTGTATTCTTTTTATTGCAGATAAAAGACATCATAGCTTCAAACCTATCATTAAAATATATGCACCTGTTTACAGGATCAAATGAACACAGCTCACCATGAGTCTTTATTTCAACATTTTTTATATTGGAATTCGCTTCTCTTAGAAAGTCAAGCAAATCTTCCCATGCATACTCTGCACAGCTAAGTGTGACAAACCATGTTGGTGTACCTAAGTTCCATAACATGCCCTTGAGTTCTTCATGACCATACCAATACTCATTTGTTCCACGTTGACATGCCATCACATTGATTGTGTCCTTCTAAGTTTTCGACTATTTCTTGAACTTTCTCCAAAAATTCTTTCGCAGAAAGAACGTATTGATGAACTTTAGTTTTAAGTATGTGGTTCACTGCATACAACAGAGAAGACAGATCACGATCACTTTCAAACAAAAGGTGAAATCTGTATGAATGCACTGTCGAAATCTAGGATCTTCAGAATATAATCTGAAATTTCAAGTGGTCAAATTGAGAAAGTGGACAAGTCAAGGACTGAAGATATTTATGAACATTACACAATATATCCTTTGCATTCAAAAGAAGTAATAGGAAGTAGCATTGAGTTGTTTGAAATGAAAAAAGCACAGGGAACTCCAATGAGTGTATTGGGAGAAAAGCTTGGAAGCTTATTATTTTCCAAAGCTGTTTCCTACAGGAGAAAGCAGATGGTATAATGATCGACCTGTACAGATTGCAGCTTCAGAATATCGGGCAACAAGATTCATCTTCTAAACTTATTACCTGTTCACCCACATTTACACTTTTGTAATAAATATTATATAAGATAGCCTTTTTAACTTTATTAACACCCACAAATTCTTGCCATATTTTCCGACTTTTTGTTACTACACCATTTACTAGAATGACTACTGCCTAATTTTCCTCTTTCACTCCAGCAATAGTTTCACTATTTTTCTTAAAATCCAAAGGTAAGTACACCACTCTTCCTTCAAACCTCTTTGCAAGTCTGTTGGTGGCAGTTTACCTGTTTTAGGCTCCATCCGAATTATAGATTGAAAAGAAGGAACAGATTGAATTAGAACCGACTCTTATGTATTCAATTCTGCCAGTTCCTGCGAAATAGCTACTAATTCTAAGTTATTATGTACTGCTCTAAAAGGCATTTTGTTCTCTTCTAATTTGTTATAACAATATTTAGAAATATACGTTGATCACTACCTAACTCAAATTGACCTTCCACCAACAAGTAAATTGTAAATTCTACCCACTTACCATTTCAGACCACACTATATTAACCTTACCAATTTCTTCTTCAAACTGATCAGTGCTAATCACTTTCCTATCTCCTCCAACATCTGTAATTGTCAAACTTTCACTTTCTATGAACTGCTCCTCTGAACCAAAATATCGCATTTCAATATCGCCCTTTTTTGAACAACTAATAAGGAAGCATATAAAAGACTTGTACTCAGTTCACTTATAAATAATGCAGAACCTTTTACATAGTACACTTTTCTCACAAACTTCTGCATTTCTGAATAACATACTGCTAACATCCTCAACTGATGAAAAACACTTTTCTTCAAAGACAAGCCAGAGAATGCCCATGTTTTCTTACG
This sequence comes from Lissotriton vulgaris, assembly GCF_964263255.1. NCBI lineage: Eukaryota > Metazoa > Chordata > Amphibia > Caudata > Salamandridae > Lissotriton > Lissotriton vulgaris. The sequence goes on along the minus strand of NC_141685.1, from coordinate 1,882,803,309 downwards.
TGACATGGACCTAGTCCTTATAACAACATAATGTTCTGTTTAATACTTTCTCTTCAAAATCATAATGAATAACTTCCATTTTAAATTGAAAGCACTATCCACTAAACTTTTAATACACTGTTTCTCTTTCAATTCAAAAACTTTCGTTTTATATTTGCAGCATTATTTTGATTGAATTTTGAATCACTCTAGATCAAAAAAGTCTCTGGCGGTTTTCATAAAACTGCTTTTGTCTCTGAGTAACAGATACTATTTCTTTATCATCTTTCCTTTTCCTGGTATAATTTTCAGAAAAACAAAAAATGGATTCAATAATTTTTCACATTAGTTCACTATGTTAAAATAATAACATACAATTACAAAACTTCCACTAACGACTTCCACACCCAGTGCTACAAAGTGATTGAGCACGACAGAGCAGCACTAAGATGACAAGTAGTGCCATAGAACTACAGCAAGTATTATTTAATTATTTACATACACCTTTACAATTTATATATAACTGCACTACCTCATACTTTTCACCTCTCCGCCGCACCCCACCACCTCACACCAGTCTCTCTGCAACCAACCGCAGACAACTTTATTGATAGTATTTTTTAAAATTGTAATCTATGTACTTCAGATGATATTCTCAACCAAACAGGACACACACAAATTACCATTATTAGCCTACAATTTTATCTACAGCTTTCCAGACATAACACTGACCCCTGACTTTAAGTGGGGGGGGTGTCTGTGGGGATCTGAGCACCGGCACCTTATTTTAGGGGGCCTTGAAACAGGTCTTTAGGGGGTCTATTTCCAGGCCTCGCAAACCTCAACTGTTTTTTTTTCTTTATTGCACTGCAGTGAAACTGTGAAAGCATGCACATTACTCACTACTTAGAAGTGCCGACATTATGCCAGGTGACACGCACTGCAGGAGAAGGGAAATCCTCTAAAAAGACAAATTTTCTCTCAGAATTCCCATTTTCTTTTTGCAACGCAGGAGCAACATCATCATGGGGTAATTAGCTAACAGACCACCAGGCGTGCATCGCCCATTGCCTCAGACTCTCTCAAACAGCTTCCCAGGCGCACACACACAGCTGCACCCGAGTACTTCACAGGTCTTCAAAAGATCATTTTTTGGTAAAGAAGACTCTGTTCTTTTTCACCCCTTTTTACAGCCCGTACATCCCCACTCTGCCTATTGCTGAAATAATTAGGCTCCCCCGAAATTTTGCTCTATTTGCGCCTCTGGAAACGACCACAAGCAGGCAACTCCAGCACGAACCTGCTCTGACCTTACACATTTTCTTGTTTTAGTGCTATGAAAACACACGCTTTGCCTGCCTCACTTAGTTCTCACCCCCCTCTTTAATATGAACATAAAACCTTTCCAATTACTTTTACATTCCTATACTGTGCTTCACATGGAAATATAGAGATCAAGGATCAAATTACCTCTCTGGTATACTTTCTCAAATGTAAGAAGTACAGGTATTCAGTATCTGTCAGTCACGCCCACTTTAAAACAGTGTACCTATATACAACTCGACAAAAAGTTATGTTTCTAAATTAACGTCTTACACTTAAAAGCTCCTTTACCTTTATTTTGCTATATGTACCTTTCTTTAAAACACCACCAGAGAAGGATGGTGAAGTATGCTCCACAAAGAGCAACTCAAAGCTTTGTAATTCTTTATAAAACAATCTGCCTGTGAATGCTTTTCACAAGCCTTTTCGACCTCTTAAGAGGCTGGATTGATGAGTATAATACATTGTATTTAGGATTGGGGGCGGACGATGCACAAAAATAAGAACGTATAGTTGAATAAAGGGCGAGTGGATGCATGGCCAGATGCATTAATGCATAGATACATAGATGGATGTATCAATGTATGGATGGAAGGATACATCAATACAGGGACCAGTACTTACGATAGACGGGTGGGCTGATAGATGCTTAGGATTGGTTATGGGACAGATGTATCTATGGATATATAGGCGTATGACTGCGTGAATGGCACAGTGCTTACAATAGGCGAGTGGGCTCATAGATCCATAAGATAATTGAAGAAACAGATGTATGTATGTATATAAATAGGAATGTATGCATCAATTAAAAGATGGTTGGATGGCGCAGTGCTTAGGATAGATGGATGCTGGGCTTTAATTGGGCCTGGTCTGAGGACCGCACTTATTTTCAGGGAGCCTCCAAACGGGTCTCTGTCGGGCTCTATTTTTGGCCCTCGCAAACAGTCAATTTTATTTTCGGCCCTCAAAAACTTAGTTAAATTTTTCTTTTTTTTATTGCAATGCTGTGAGAGCATGCACATCGATGTACGCATGCTTATTTTGCTCACTACTGAGAACTGGAAACATCACACTAGGTTACCCACGTTGTAGAAGGAAGGGAAATCCTTTAAATAATGTTTTTATCTGAACTTAGGATAATTGGAGAGGATTTTCTAAAGCACACAATGATACTTTTCTTGATTTAGACCATGGCCCAACTTGCATAGCACATACCCCTTTAAGAGCTTTGCCCCCGCCCCCCCCTTTCAGAGCACCCTACTTTTTTTCTCTCACTTACAACCCTAACTACACCATAGTAACAAAGAAACAGTGTAAGCTTCCAATGACATCTACAATGGCACCAAGTTTCATAATTTCCCATCAACGCTATCAGCCTTCTACCACAGTACAAGAGTGTCTATCAGCACAAAGATTTCTTATCCACGGAAATATTGTGTAATTTGTGTACCTGTCTGCTGGAACACTCATCACCAAAAGGTATTGAAACATGGGAATGTGCCAGAAAAACACATACCATTCCATAAAGCGATTCATAAATAGGCACACTGCCACTGCACCACCCTCTTACCCATCCTTCCTTAACTTTACAAAATTAAAGAAAGACCCACATTAAACCTAGTAGACACACTATAGCAACAGAGGACCACTTGATTGAGTTTCTAGAGTGGCTAAACTTAGGTGACACTAACTTAAAGTTTACATCGTCGTACAGTAAAGAATATGTACACTTCTTGGATTTAAAAATTAAGGATGTTTGGGGGGGAAGCTAGAAGTAGAATTATTTTGCAAACCAACAGATAAGAACACCTTGTTGCCTTACTCCAGCTTCCACCCCAAAGCCCAAAAGGACAACATCCCATTTGGGCAGTTTCTGCGTCTTCGAAGAAACTGCACCAACTTGCATGACTTTTATAAACACGCTGAAAATTTAAAAACAAAATTAAAGGATAGGGGATACCCCAGAAAATTGATATCGACCTCTTTCAAGAGAGCCAGGTTCTATAACAGGGAAAGCATGTTTGCCCAGAAAGATGCAGGACAGATCAAAATAAAAGACAAGAATTAAAGGATAGTGTTTGTCAGCCAATACTCCAACCTTAGCAATAAGATTAAGAATGTAATTAACCCCACTTGGAGTATTCTGAATGATAATGATCTTGTGAATTTGTTTGCTTTTAAAAAGAACAATAACCTGAGACGTGATCTCGTCCATACATACAGAGATGGTCCCAAGCAAATACAAACCACGCTGGGGGGGGAGACGGTTACCGGGAACGAAGCATGCAGTAGCTGTGCTATGTGTGACCAATGCATCCAAGGTAAAGAATATAAGTACAATGGTTACACTCTGAAACCAAGGTCATTAAATAACTGCAGAGCTAAAAATGTGGTATACTTAATAGTATGCCCATGTAAGTTAGGTTACGTTGGGGAGACAGGACGGGAAGTACGAGTCCGCCTATTAGAGCACAAGACCGCTATCAGGAACCAGAAACTTAATTGTCCCCTAGTGGATCATTTCAAACCAAAGGGCCACCTATTCTCAAAGTTTACATGGTTCATTATTGAACGGATAGACATTAGTAAAAGGGGAGGTGACGCCACGACAAAAAGAAAGAACCGCGAACAGTGGTATATCTCCATTCATAACACCGTAAAGAAGGTACTTAACACTAGACACTAGAAAAAATTGGATGAGTATTGGTAACTGATCATCCATACTACCGGAGCGATTATGACCATTGGAATGTATTAAAAGTTTTTTACCAATAGAAGGGGAGCAAATAGGGTAGACAGGCGGTAGCTCAATATGACTGGTGGGGAACAGATCATGGTCATGGGCATTGTCTGGGCAGGCTGTGCGTACCAGCCACACAGCTTTATCAGTGTGCGCAGGGCCCCTATAAACCACCAAGGATAATAAGGGAACTAGATAATGTATATAATTAGAACCATCTGAACTCTTTATTGTACACAATACTCTTGTAACGGAGGAGGAGTAGGTGGATAATTAGAAAAAGATAATACATAAAACACTTCATCAATAAAAACAAGGTAGTGTATTCAGAACATCGTATTGTTCAAGGAACGATCCATTCGATAAATTGATAAACTAAAAATAAGATAGATCAAATTAGGCAATTTACCCAACATCACAAATTTACATTCCCGTATGGGATAAATAAGAGATATATGACAACGGGCACTAAGTTGAGTTAATCAATCCAGTGGCACCTATAGCATAATAACCAGAGCATATTGCCCTCTCAAGCCATGAATACGGGCTATTTAAATCATTAACATTGCTGTTTTTATAGTAACCAGGCCAGCAACTAAAGCATATTGCCCTTTTAACCTCATTGATGCTGCAGATATTCTTCTCCGGTGCTGGGCCATAATAGAACTAGGTGTGGTCATGACAAGCTCGTCATGAGCACACGAGCACCGTGCCTCATGACGAGCTGAGCTCTCATGAGCATCGGAGGAGTTAAATGAGAAGCACAAGCTTTTTAAACCATTGACATTGCCCCTTTAATTTTTAGCAAGCAGACTCGCGCTCCGTAGAACGGCGCAGTAGGCGTCTATGCATGTGACCCGGCAGGCGCACTTGTACCCAGGTGCCGTGAATTAGACTTAGTTTAAATAACGGCACCCGGAGAGAACAAACTGTTTTACACGTCGATCGGGAGGGAGCTGTGACTTCATTGCGCAGAAAGGTGAGTTGCAATACCGTAGGGCTAGGTAGACCCAGAGTTTTTAGAGAGAGAAACACGGGGCGAATTAGATCATGAATTACGAACAGCGAAGGCCGTTTAGAGAAGTCCTTCCCATGGGGAGTAATCTTTAACCTTTGTTTGTATTGAATAGGAAATGCTCGCCCATATGGATAACACTGGTAGGGTGAAGTTACACAAAGGAGATATTGTATTCTTTTTCCTCCCCCCTTTTTTATACAAATAGTACCTGGCTAACTGAAAGCTGCCGGCTTAGATACTGGCATGATTATTTAAGAAGAAGATACATGGCCCGTTTTTTTCTTTCTTGATCATTTAAACTTGTCACAGCAATAGGGCAAAGACAGCCAGTCCCAGTTTGTGGATGTATATGAAATAAATATTTATATATTTGGCATTTCCCTTATATTTTGCCCTCTTATTTAACAAAGGAGTGGATGAGCATTGGGGAGAAATACATACGACTGCTACGCCCAAGCCCATGTAATTATTGAATCCTGGTGGGTATGTTTCACCAACCGAGTTGGATAATAAAGTGTTAGTCAAAGTGTATCCATTCGGGACCATCAATAGAACTCCTATGTATGCTTTCTTCATTCACAGATAAAACATACTATTGTTTCAAATCATTGACTTTCGAGAAGACGTTGGTTTCTCGCCCACATTGATTAGAGTCTATCCCTCAATAATGGACCTATAATGCCTGATATACCGGTAGGTTACATAATGACTCAGGAGCTAACACAAGGACCTTTAGTTTATAAAAGAAAGAATTCTGATATTTATGATTCTTTGACAACCATTTCCTTTTCCTTTTTAGTGTCAGTACCAAGAAGCGCTTGGAGCTTTAAGAGCCCCGCTTAATTTTTATATTCACGCAGTAGAGGAAGTATTACCTGAAATCACTGGTCGGTCCTAAGAAGGGTGGGGGAGTCTTGAATAGATTTGAACCCTAAATGAAGTGAGGGCCATAAACATTACTTCAGTATCGCCCTTTTTACCTAGAGTATCAGCAGTAAGAAGCGATTGGAATACTAAAGGACCCCGCTAAGTTTTATATCTTGAAATCATCTCTTGGACCACCTCAGAGATTTCGAGAGGTGGGTGAAATAGCTTTGCCCCCTCTTTGGATTGTATGGCTGCATTGAGGGATGTGTGGATTATTCAAGAATGGAGGTTTGATTGTGAAGTGGGGACCCTATGGACAGTTGTGTCTCACAATACTATGCCTAGAGAGACCGGGCTTGGGATTTGTTGCATGGGGGGGCCCAAATTTTATCTATATATGCCCATGCTTCCCCATTAGTGAGCATGCCTGTTTGGTAATGATAAGGGGTATACAAGACTGTATAGATTGTTTTTCATTTCTTTACAATGAGTGAAAATTTTGAATAGGTTGATCAATTTTACAGGTGATATGCACAAATCCTACCCCCCACTCTATTGTTAAGGGTGGGCGTGACAATTTGGGGGGGAGGGAAGGGGGGAGAACATAAGATTGTAATATGATGTGGAACAGATTTGTTCTAGTAAATAATCAATTGCTCCTATGTTTTTTAATTAGGATACATTTGTGGTTTTTATTGGAAGAGAGCTATCTATGTACATTGTCCTGAAGAAGGTTTGCCCATAATAATATAAATGCCACCGAAACGCGTCAAAGCACTATATGGTGTTATATCTAAGGATCTGGCTGGGTGTCAAATTGATGATACGATTCATGGACACTCTTGCGATATTATATTGAACTTCATGTGGAGTAACGAAAATGAGGATGTTTTTATGATTTTGCACTGTTGTTTACTGCTCTCTCGTCTATATTTTTTATTGTTAAAAGACTTGTGTTTTTTTAAAATTGTGTGTACATTACAAATTGGTCCATAAGAATTTTTTTTTAATCACTGTATGATTTATATGTAATGTAATTTTATTAAAATTAATTTGTCTATTTTTGCAAATCGGTTGTTTTAGAGTATTGTTTCACATAATTGACTATTGGGGTCCCAATTGATGGCAAATGGTAACATTATGGGTGTTGTGAATGAATGCAGATAAGAGAAAAAGACTGTAAGGTTGGGATTTATTAATATTACTGATTTCAGTATAGTTTAAGTCTTCCCAAGAGAAATGTGTTCTTTATTTACCTGTGGTACCCCTTCTCTTGGGTGTGGGGTCGCTCCCATTCCTTGTTTTTGAACACTATAGCAATACAGGAATTACATTCCAACAACTGTTTTCCGAAAAGCTCATCAGTAAAACGTATTAAAACATGCAAATTTGACACATGACAGCTCGCAGTTATGATGCCCTGCTCCTGATGAAATGCTGAGGTGCATGAAACGCGTTGAGTGTGAAGGGTGATTAGAAGTGTCAGCAGTCTTACTCCACATACGACGACATTCAATAAATTACTGAAAATTACCTACCTGTTGTGGGCCCCTCCTTTGCAGGCATCTTCTTTGTTGTGGAATTCAGCGGCTTTTCTGAGCCTCTTAGAAGGCCCTTCTGTGTTACACAGAACTGCAGTAATGTTAAGCAGCGTACTCATTAGGAACAGGAATTGGTATTGAGGGTGATGAAATGCCGGTGTTGGAATCAAACTGTTTGCCGCCACCCATTTGGGAATACTGAAAAAACAACTACAACTGGCATCCAACCCACTGGGGTAAGAGATAGAGCACTACTAGTACCGAGAGGCCACAGGAGTGGCCACGCCCGCTAAGGCAGAGACTGTAACATCATCCAGGTGCTTTAGAAACTGACATGCCAGCTTGCAGTTATGAAGACCTGCTCCTGATGAAATGCTGAGGTGCATGAAACGTGTCGAGTGTGAAGGGTGATTTGAAGTGTCCGCAGTCTTGCTCCACATACGGCGACCTTCAATAAATTACAGAAAATTACCTACCTGTTGTGGGCCCCTCCTTTGCAGGCATCTTCTTTGTTGTGATATATATATATATATATATATATATATATATATATATATCGCGCTCCACCTATGCCTCGCCAATTTTACCAAGAAAGGGAAGCACGGACCCAGCTGTTGCATTTTCAAAGAGTTTTATTCTGCTCTTCCAAAGACCTCGGCAACCATGACGCGTTTCGACACTCAAGGTTTCTTGATATATATATATATATATATAAAATACCTGTTCTTTTTCTGCATGGTTAGTACATTACTTTTTTCCTACATTTTCCTCGTTCAGGGGAAGAAGTCAAGAGAAATTTGAGTATTATTGATGAAAAGCAAATGGGAGAATACTTTTTACTCACAGTTAAATAAAATATTATGTCAATGATCTCCTGTTGATAGTTATTAATCGTTTGATAATGTTCTTCAAGAAGGGCAATGTTATAAATGCAAAATCCCATCAAGTTATTAGGCTGTATTTGGTTTTCTAACTTCTTGAGCTCAGGCTTCATTTACTACAAAAATACTTTAATTCAAATAATAATAATAGTGCGCATAACTTATAAAACTGCTTTTTGTCAAATGACGTTGCTGTGTCAACATATGTATTGCATTATTTATTTATGATATTACTTTTTTTCAGAAGTCACAGAAACCAAGTTTAGCTGTGCTTATGAATGCCTCAATGCAAACCAAGAAAACTGGTAACTATCTGAAAAATTGTATTGTAGTCTTAACATACATTTTGAAGTTGTTGTTTATACATTTATATGATGATTGCATTTGTAATATGCTTTTCTTTGTTTTACTGTAGTCTATGAAACAACTAGCATTATCAAAACTCAGCCGATTGTACTACCTTGTAAATCAGTTAGCAAAGAAGATTTGTATCAGGATAATAACGAGGAAGAGCTCCATAACACTTCCCTTCCCAAGCCTTTGCCCTGCGACCAATCCTTCCCTCATCCTGCATTTAGATCACCTGCGTCCTTTCCACAACCTCTCCAGATGGCTTCTAATCCTTTCCCAGGCATTGAACAGGTAAATGTTTGTAGTTGCTATTTTACATTTACTTTTTTGTTATTCATGCTCATGTTCTGTTTTTGTTTCCTTCAATATTTGTTTCTTGTATTCCATGGACTAATTTACAAAACTATGAAGGTGACAATGAGAATTATAGTAATGAAAATATTGACTTCCAAGGAAAATTAAGCAGCCATGTTCTAAATGTATGTAAAACAGAAAGTTGTGAAACAGTTGAAGACAATGAAGAAGATGAAAAGGATGAGCAGGAGGAAGATGGAATTGAAGATGTTGGTAATCCAGAAGAAAGCCAAGATGACTACGATGAAGAGGTGAGCCAGGAAGATGACATTTTGAAAGATGAAGAAGAAAATGAAGAGTCAAGTGAAATTTCGAAATCTTTGGAAGATGTCAAAGAGATTCAGCCGTCATTGTTATCTGATGTCCAGTGTGGGGGCTCGGATGCATGTTTGAGCAGAACCATTTTAGCTGGTGTTGACCATAATCTACAAGCGGAACTTACTAAACCGCGTTCTGCTGACATCATTGAGGTGGGACAAGATTTTTCCCAAAACATAGTGAGTAGTCAGGAAACTCTGGAATCGAGTGATCTTCCTGTATCTTTTATAATAGGTCATTATGACCATTTCAGTGAAAATGAGACTGTTCTCTCTTCCATTTCATTGGTAGGGAAAATACCCAGCCCTTTAATTGCTTCTGCCAGTGAGAAGGATATGATTTCAAGCAAAATGGTATTTCAAGACATACAGTTAAGTGAACATTTAAATCGGAGAGCTTCTTGTGAAGGTTCTGAAACATTCTTGCAGCACAATTCCACTGAGAAAAATACAGATATGATAACTGGGAATCTCCGAAGCACTGCAGATGTTGATAAAGCTCATCCCAATGACAAAGATCCATTTACAGATGAAAATGAATGCAAAGATGCAAACCTCAACTCTGCTAATGAGCAATTCATAAGGTGTGAAATATTGGGCAATGTGAGCAATGAAAATTGGACTGACACTAATGAGCAGTTACATGCACGTTATTCGAAACACTGTACAAAATTTGAAACAGAAGACTGTGAAAGTGGGAATGAAAGTTGGCCAGCTAACACTCTGAATTGCGTAAGTAAACTTAGAAATGAAGGAAAGGGCAGTATTTTATATAATATTCTGAAAAATGTTGCAGTTACTAGAGATGTCTGTCCATTTGTCTCCTTTAGAGGTTCTAGTTTTAATAATTAAGTTATTAATGTAGCAGTTTGCTTACTTAGGTGAATCAATTTTTTACATCCATGAAGAACTTTGATAAAGATGTAGTTGATACAGGATTCTAAAATATAGTTGTATAAAATTGTTTTATTTTTACTTATTCATTGTCAATGATGGCTACTCATGTTAAATATCTTAAGCATCAAAGAAGCATTGCTCCTCCAGGCCAACAGTGTCTTACTTCCTGAAACGGTATCAGTTTGTCTTGAATACAGTATCATTTTAGTACACCTGTAAATAATTGCTTTCTTCCCAAGTCTGAGAAATTACCTTGAATACTTTAACATGTGAAATTATTCAGGCACCAGGAAATATTGACTATTTAAATAATAATAATAAAGTCTCATTCTCTACCTTGAAATTCACATTCCTGTCAGTATTCTTCTGACTCTATCTGATTACAGCATACTAATTTTAAGTTCCCTTCTTCCTGCTTTCTCTTTATTTACTTCTCCCTAGCTGCCGTTTTTTCTTAGCAGTCACTTAAACGTTTTCACCTCTTTCCTATCAACTCTTATTTTTTCTAGTTAACTGTTCTTTCTTCCTTCCTTCTCATTGCCTCTTTCAACAGTACTCTTTCCTAAGTTTCCCCTTCCAGCTCTTACCTCCATCATTCGGTTTTCTTCTCCTTGCCTATTGTCCCTTTCCCTTTATTGGATTCCTACTATTCTACACTATACCCAGTTTTTTACCTGATTACCTTCACAATTAATCCTGCCTTCATTATTCTGCTCTTTTTCCTGCCATGTTCTTCTACACTTGCTTCCCTTTTAGGTTTTCTTAATCACATCATTGTAAACAAGCATTTACAATGCAATGGTCTCGACAGCATTAAAGGTAGAGCTATTGACATTGCTCATGATTTTTTATTTCTTTATTTTTTTTTTTAATCACTAATAAATGGCATTGTCATTTACATTGCCAATAGCTTAATCGCTTGCATATGCGAGACCTATTGCATTAGCACCCACACACAGAGTAAGTAGTAGAGTAGTAGAGTGAGTAGTTGATAGTGACTAGAATAGAGTTATTAGTAAAGAGAGTATTAGAGAGCGAGTAGTAAAAAGTGAAAGAGTGACTATTATATAGTGAGAGGTGTGACTGGATGTGTTCTGGTCACCTCAACACCACTCTTTTAGACACAGATGCCTGCGTATGTTCAGTGTTTTTAAACAAAGAGAATCCACTCTTTCAAAGGCAGGTGTATTCTCCAGTGGTGGGCAACACCCTAGTTGTTTTGATACCCCTCACACACCAACAGGCCCCATCGTTTCATGATTTATCATCGGGGTCCTCGCACCCCTCTCCGGGGTGCGGCGTGCTGCAACCTACGACTACGTGGGAGCACTTACAAAGACTATGTGTGGTGTGAGTGAGGATTTTCTATGTGAGTGTGTGGTGAGGCTTTATTTTTAAGCGAGTGACGCTAAAAAGTACCTGGCTCGTGGGTTAACAAAAAATTTTATTGGGCCCCAGAGCTGGTTCTATTAAAATTAAGTGTAGGAAGTGTAGTATGCAAAACAATGTGCATCACCTCCTTTTTGTGTTTGTCAACATGTTTCGGTTTAAAAAAATCTTCTTCAGGACTGGGGCACACAAACCCCCACCTTATTCACGTTTTTCGACTTTTTGACAATATTTTAATACAAAAAGTGAAATATATAGTGCAGGTAAATCAATGTACCTAACAAAACGCCGCTTGATAGCTGACCTGTAAAGAGAAGAGGATAATTTTTTTTTTTGTGGTGGTCCGCTTCTTCCAAAAAACCGCAGGTATGGTGACCAGTGGGTACAGGTAACAAGGTGGGGTTTTAAAATCTAGACAAAAATGTCATACTACAGGTGCAAATTGTGCCTATTATGACTTATAGAAAAAAACACAGACCAGACTCACAAACATTTAACATAAAACACACACACTAGGTTTAGGCGAGTTCATAAAGTGCCATTTTTTGTGGTGGTCATAAGGCTCTACCACCGCTGTTTAAAAGGGAGTGAAAGTAAAGCATTTTGATAGCTCTCCATTCAGGTAACATACTGTTTTGACGGGGTTCAGTTGCCTCATGAGCCAAAGTCCAAACGTAGGGGTCCCTCGTGCTAGTCTGCTACCTGAGAGAGAAGCTTGATTAGAGCGTTGCCGTTACTTACCTTGTCGTAGGGATGGTAGCGCTGCTCAGGATATCAATACTTACGAGTTCTGCAAGGTAATACCTCCTGACCGACCCTTCCGCGGCTTCGCTGAAAGTGCCAGGATGGTGTTGGCCGGGCTATTTATACCCTTTCCGGCTTCGAACTAATTAGTTGATTGTTAATTAAGGTATCCGGTATACCCTTACATGGGTTTTAGTCGGTTCTGGACGCGTCTCCGAGGTATTGCATCCCGCTAGTGCGCATGCGCCTATCGCGTGTCTCTGTGCTACGCATGCGTGCGGGCTGAACGCTTCAAGTACTGCTCTCTTTGATCTGGAAATTGCTCCGACTGCAAGTTTATTTGCAAAGGGTGGTGATCACCCCTTGTGATAAATTCAGATTTAAAAACTAATGTCATCTGAGCCAGAATAAGTCAAAAACTGGGTCTCGTCTCAGTTTAATGTGTAGTTGTGAGAGAAAACGTTAATTAAGTAACAACTAGTAACTACCTATTATCCCATCTCGTTCATTCTATTGTAGGGCTGGTATTTGTTATTAAATGGTCGTATGGTTTTCAGCAGTGGTAAATTTATGGGCTACGGCTCATTGTTTAATGCCCAATTCCTCTCTAAGCATCATAATAAGGGGTGCTGGTGTCCTATGTAACCAAATTACGGAAGTGATCTGGGGCATTGCATCGTGTTTCTATTCAAAGAGTTCTACACAAGTTGCCCCCAGGGAATGGCATCGTTAAGGCCTCGTATGTGGGTTCCCAGACGGAACACCCATCTTTGTTCTTTTTCAAAAAGGCCTTGTTCAGAAAGCATTTGCTCAATTACTGTCCACCTTAATTCATTGACACAGTGTTGTTGTTCCAAGAAATGTGCAGCCATTTTAGTGGTACCTTTTTTGCAACGGATGGTGCTTTTATGTTCATTCAGTCGTGTTTTCACTGGTCTGGTGGTCATGCCTATGTATTCGAGTTTACAGGGGCAGGTGATCATGTAGATAACGTTTCTGCTATTGCAGTTTGTCAGTTTCCGCTGTTCCCATTTGGTTCTATTGGCGAAAATCAACTCTTTGCTCTTCTGTGTCAGGTGACAACTAGCGCAATTTTCACATGGGAAATGGCCCCCCACACCATGTTTTGAAAGCTGTAGTTGTGGTTGAGGTTTTGGGCGGGTATCGGCCAATATGTCTTTGAGGTTCTTTCCTCGTTTGTGAGCGAACATAGGTTTATCAATGTTCAACGTTCCACTTGTCAGAATGCGCAAGTGCTTATTCACAATTTTTGACACTTCGTCGGAGTGGGTGCTATATGTAGTGACTCATATTGGTCTGGTGGGTCTCTGGTCAGCTGGGATCTTATTCTCTAGCAAAGCCTCCCTGTTGTTGTTTCTGGCCCTCTTCATGGCTGCATTGATAATCCTGTCTGGATATTGTCTTCATCGCAGCTTGGTTTTTAGATCCTCTGCCTGTGACTTATAGTCTTTCACTTGTGTGCAATTTCTTCTCAGACGGAGGAATTGTCCGTATGGTAAGTTCATCCGCAGATGTCGAGGATGGAAACTGTCGTATCTGAGGAGACAATTTCCTGCGGTTGGTTTAAAGTGTGTTGTTGTTTTCAACCTTCCGTCTTGGTGGAAAATGTTGAGGTCGAGAAACACTAATGTTTTGTTGGAAACCGAGTGGGTGAATTTTAAAAAACGGTTCTGAGTGTTGAGCCATTCCATGAACTGTGTTGCTGTCTGATGGTCACCGTGCCAGATCACAAACACATCATCGATGTATCTTTTCCAGGTTAGTATGTGTTGTCTGTAGGGGTTGTTGTTGTGTAAGATTTTGTTTGTTTCCATGTGATGGACATAGAGTCCGGCCAAGCTCGGCGTAAATGTGCTCCCCATACTTGTACCGTGGCTCTGGAGGTAGATTGTATTGTCGAATTCAAAAACGTTTTTTGTTAGGGCCAATGCAATACATTCCATCACCACTCCATGTGGGGTCTGGTACTCCCAGTTCGTGCTGTACAGAACCTCCTCAATTATGGCTATTGTTTCATCGTGAGGGAGACTCGTGTATAGGCTTTCCACATCTAGGCCTAGTAGTAGCTGACTGTGTGGATCAAACTGAGGTCTTTAAGAAGTTGTAACACCGACTTGGTATCCTTTAAATAGGTGTCAGTCCCTTGCACTAAGGGGCGAAGGAAGGCGTCGAGAGGGGTTCCAAGATTGACCCTATCCCCAAGACGATTGGTCTACCCGGGGGGTTGTCCAGGCTCTTATGTATTTTTGGAATACAGTAGAAATATGGTGTCCTTGGTGTCTTTTGTACTAGGAACTCCGCCTCCTTTTTCGAGAGCCAGTTGTGTGTTAAGGCCTCCTCGACGATTCCACCGATTGTGATTCTGATGGACTCTGTTGGGTCTTGGGGTAATATGGTGTAGTTGTGTCGGTCTGATAGTAGTCTCAGACATTCTTGTTTGTAAGCTGCTGTCGTTTGAACCACTATGGCCCCACCTTTGTCGGCGGGCTTTATGGTCATGTCTTTATTGTTAGTCAGTTCACGGATAGCCTCTTGCTCCAGACGGCTAGTGTTGTGAAAGACTCGACGTGTAGATGAGTCTAGTCCCTTTAGTTCATTCATTACAACATTCGCAAAGGCCAGAACCTTGATAGGTAAGGTTGAATCAGGCGGCGTGAACGTGGACTTTGGTCTCAAGCCTGTGTCTGTCCCACTGTTGTTTTCTTTTCCTGTGAAAAAAACTTGTAATTTGATTTTCCATGGAAATTCTTGTATTTCAGTGTGGAGTGTGAACGAGTCAAGCTTCTTTGTTGGAACAAAGCCTAGGCCTTTGTAAAGAACTTCTCTCTGTGTAGTGGTCAGTTCCCACGGGTGATGTTTATCACTAGGTCCCCTTCCGGCTGGTTGATGGGTTGTTCGATAGGGCCCCCGTCATGCTCCTTGTGTTCATTCGTGGATCTCCTTGGTTTGGGTCCTGCCATGTGACCGTGTTGGTTTGTGAGGGGTATCAAAACAACTAGGGTGTTCCCCACCACTTGAGAATACACCCGCCTTTGAAAGAGTGGATTCTCTATGTTTAAAAACATTAGGCAAGGGAGAACGAATCCATTTTCGACCTAATCTCTCGCTCTCCCCCCCCTTTTATATTGATAATATGTTCAGTGTTGGCCATTTTATTTAGAGAAATGCAGGGGGGCTCAAAATGTTTTCTTTGAAGCAGGGAAATAAAGATTCTCTCTCCCCTGACTGGGGGATTCGCCCATACTCTGTACAGTGCAGCCCTTGTCTAAATGGAAATTATTAATGTAAAACTGCCTACTTCTCGTGTCCTCTGAAATAAATTCTGGAACAAAGGTTAGAATAAAGCAAGGAGGAAAACGTCACTTGTACTTCAAAGCGAATTCCCAACGAACAGTCACACTATGAAAACCTTCTCATTGGAATTACTTGAGCTGCATCATCTCCTGAACCTGGTTCCAAAGTGACCGAAAGTTCAAGGAAAGTAGTTTCTAGATCTAATAACTGGCATAACAGCTTGGTGGGTTAAGTACATGCTCTAGACACAGCCTATTATCTCCCTAAGGTGGATAATACCTGACTTTAAGTGGAATGAAAGACGTGAGAGGTTTCTAAAAGGGGCAAACACCTACATAATTCAGTGCAGTGCTTAAAGATAAACTACATATCTGTGATTTCCAGTGTGCCACCTGACCGGTATTTAAACATTACTAGGCCTGTGGAAGGGGGCATTGGTCGTCAGCGTCTCAGTCACTCCTGTTATGATCACCATTAGACATGTACTCCCTTTTTCTCCCCACATCTTGCCCATCAACAGATCTTAGATCTCTTTCCACTCTCTCCTTCCTGAATGTACCTCCCATTGTCTTCACTTCCCCAACCCAAACACACAACGCACCCACTCACATGCAAGCACAGAATTTGTGTTCACTTCGGCATTGTCAATATTTCAACAAGTGGCTCTTCACCCACATTTCCACAGAATCACAGTAACAACTAGAATACTTGACCATAGCTACGTGCACTCTGTAGAGCGGCCAAGGATTGGATGGCCTGAAATTTGAACACTTTTATGACCCACGCACAAGCAGTGAGAAATGTGCACTGCCTTCATCCTCAACTCCAGAGCTAACAGTGTCAATGTTACAAACACCAGGAGGTGATTCAGTTCATCAGTTTAAGTGTACCCTATACTGTACAAGAGTAATCTGCTGCGTGAAACAAATACAGAATCACAGCATCGTGGTAACAGCTAACACTCTTTGGAAATGCAAGATCAAGCAGAACGAGGAACAGGTGGTTGGGGGGCGGACAAGCGAGCGGGGCGAGGGACAGGGGGTGGGGGGACGAAAAACGAGCATAACGAGGAACAGGGGGGTGGGGGGGCAGACAAGAGAGCAGAACTAGGAACAGGGGGGTGGGGGCAGAAAAGCGAGCGGGATGAGGGACAGGGGGTGGGGGGGACGAAAAACGAGCATAACTTGGAACAGTGGGGTGGGGGTGGGCAGACAAGGGAGCAGAACGAGGAACAGGGGGGTGGGGGCAGAAAAGCGAGCTGGATGAGGGACCGGGGGGGTGGAGGGATGAAAAACGAGCACAATGAGGAACAGGGGGTTGGGGGCAGACAAGCGAGTGGGAAGAGGGACAGGGTGGTGGGGGTAGACAAGCGAGTGGGACAAGGGCAACAGGGAGTTGGGAGGGACGAAAAACAAGCAGAACGAGGAACAGGGAGGTGGGGGGGGGATAAAAGACAAGATGGCTTACCTGCCCCAAAAGAAAGAAGAGAAAGAAAACTAAGCTGGGGCGGAGGACTCGGCTACTTCTTCTGGCGGCGGTCGGGGGGAAATGCCAGAACAAAAGCGCCGCCATTTTCGCGATTCGGGGGCTTGTATTTAGCAGTTGAGTGACTGATGACGTCACGCCTTAAAAACTGCAAAAATCGCGCCCGAATCGCAAAAAGACGGGGTTTTAACCGAGTGACCCCCTCCTCTCCAATGGCTGGCCAGCATTTACGAGGCCAGCCAATGGAGAAGAGGGGCGGGTTCAAGCCCCCATACTGCCAAAACATAAAATCTTGGACTCTGCCCACTGCGTGGGACGCTAGTCCGAGACCTAAAAATCACTTGCCTGGTATACCAAGAATTGTAAAAATGCAGTAGAGCAAAAATATTTAGATTGAAACCAAATCAAGAAATTAAAGTAATATATTTTTATAATGGCTCAGAAACTAGAGCTTGCTAAAAGTCCCCTAGTATTCAAAATTGCCTTATCTGATATTATTTTCTTTTAAATACTTCATCCACTTTGTATGACTT
Organism: Lissotriton vulgaris; assembly: GCF_964263255.1. NCBI lineage: Eukaryota > Metazoa > Chordata > Amphibia > Caudata > Salamandridae > Lissotriton > Lissotriton vulgaris. Next base: position 1,882,785,575 of record NC_141685.1, on the reverse strand, counting down.
TCTTTGGATTAGCTTTGTCCTAATTTATGTGGGAGAGGTGTGACGCAGTGGCCAGAGCAGCTGACTCAGGAGCGTGGAGCTCACGGTTCAATTCCTGGCGCCAGCTCAGCTCAGCATATTGTGATACTGCTCACTTAATCTCCCCGACAGCCCCCAGTACCTGAATACCCTTAGGGGTGATAGGGCGCTCTTTACAAATCTGGAATTTCAATTTCATTTATGTCATTAGGGTGTAACACATGATTATATCATTAAAGCCAGGCAACCTAAGCTTAATGTTTGTGATGATTTGCTGAGGTTTTCTGGTCTGTTTTTTACCTGAACGACCGAGCTCCTATTAGGTGGCTAGTGGAGACTAACGCTTTTTTCACTAACATTTTTATTTTGTTTACCCTACGACATTCTGGGACTGTTAACTGTTTGTGGTTATTTTCTTGTTGTTTTCCTTAGAACACAAAATACTTTTTGGCTTGTTATAAGGAGTCTGCCCCAGAACAGAATTATGCTTGGGACCATAGAATGTCCGCATGTGGGGACTGAGTCACCATACCCCATCTGTATCTCTTGGTCCAAATCCAATTAGCTCATAGCGCATCACTGCCCTCCTAAATGTTCCACAGAGACCAGTAATTTGGCACCCCAAAACACAACACTCCTGACCCTCTCAGGGATCATGGGAGCAGGTCACCCCCTTTTGTTCTCTCACTCGTACTTGTACACAACAAACAGAAAAGAGGAAAGTTTAAAATGTTTATTTAAACTATTGTGCTCTAATATACAATAATTGTGCCGTAAATAGCAAACAAATACAGGTCAGTAATGTGATTAGCATTGTTAAGAGTCCATTTACAATAAAAAGCCCTGTCATATCTGACACATTTGCCTAAACCCACCCTCGCTATAAAAGCTAAATTGCTATAAATCTCTGGGCTTAACGGCAGACCCATACCATAGCATACATAGACACTTGTTCTACATCCCCGCTGACTCAGTTCTCTCGTCTCAGCACCTTAGCTTTGTGTGCAAGTCTCCGCTCTGTGTGTTCAGAACGGCACGTCACAGGTTATATGACAAAACATGCATTTTCAAAGACAGCAGCTGGGCGTTCCTATTATGTCTAGGTGCTAGTATCCAACCACTGAGAATAACAAGGAGTAGTGTTGTTCGGCATTGTCTAGGCAGTACAGACAATATCCCAGGAAAAGAACTAATTACAAAAATATATGCTGACTATATGTGAAAATGAAAAATGGCACAAAAACAAGCATCCGCTTTGGTAGCGTGTGCAAAGTGGCTTACAACGTGCATAGTTAAGCTACCATAGGGAAAACGACAATTCCAATGTAGAAAACACATGGCACCCTCCCTTTGGTTGGGGCAATAGCACGACAAACAGCTAATTAAAATGTATGCAATCACAAGATAAGCAAACTCCTAGCATGTGCTCTAAGCATGTTCATACTGTGTATTGGAAAAACATAGAAGCTGCAAACCCAAGGGACTAATTTGACAATTGGTCAGTAAAGGACTCCTCAGCAGTTCAATGTCCATGGGAGCAGGCATCTGCAAAGCTAGGCAAATATCTGGTACTCAGTCGAAGAGGCACCAGAGACAGCGAAACACAGGTTGTATGCAGGTAAACCCAGCAGGTCTGAATGTTGGTTATAGTTCTTGAAGCAACAAGATTCTAAAGTATCGAAGCATTCACTCACAACACTGCTGGAGTGTTGGTAGTTCCAAAGTGCTTGCAAAAGGAGCATCCCTTGCAGAGAAGCAAAAATAGGATAAAAATGCCGCAAATGAGGAATAACAGCAGCTGGAGTCCTCAGAACACACTAGAAAAAAGAGAATTGATAAAAGCCGATATTACTCTGAAAATAGTTTGGAACAAAGTGACCTATCTGGAGCCTATAACCTTAAAATAATGCGCAAGATCGGCATTAAAAATTCTGTTAATTAATTTGCCAAAATGTAGTGGGAGGTTTGTGTTTAGCAGTGCCTGTATCTCGCAGGATGTTCCGGCAACTTGTAACTCGAAGGGCTCACGGACAGATCTGAGAGCTACTTCTTTTTGAAATATTAGCGCTTTCAGTCTGCTTAGCTATTAAAGTCTGCCTTCAAAGTTGGAATGGAAGGCTGTAGCAGGCTCTCGACAAGTCCTTGCGTTGGCGGAGTGAGGACATTATTACAACATTTGATGAGCAGACCAGCTGATAAAATATATGGAATTCCTGCCTGCATCCCACAGCACTCTTGATCATTAAGCATTAAACAGCTACCATTTGAAAGGACAGTTAGAAGCTCAAGTATTGCCAGGACTGGGATTCCTTCAAAAAAACAGGTCAGATTCTCTACTGAAGCATTACATGCGGCATGCACTGTAACTGAATGTGAGCCGCATTCCTTTCCAGTAAGGAATACTTACACAACGATGGGTAAATGTAAGTGACCATAATTCATGAATAAAGCTGCCTCCTAAAGGGTCCTATCTACCAATACTCCTGAAGTTGTTTTAGCTATGGTAAATGGGAGTTGTTCTAACTTCTCCAAATGCAGCATTGTATATGTTGCATCTTTCATTTCTATCAGTTTCGTGTCGAATTGAAAGGGGAAAAGAAGGTACTGAAATTCTGATAACGCCATGGTACTCGCCCATTCTTAAGTGTTTGTAGTGTCCAGCTAAACTGAATGATTGATCTAAGCTGAATTTACCCGTGATACAATATTGACATATCACTTTGCATAATATCAATAACAGATGATACAATGTTATTTAAATTATAAATGCAGGAGGACAGTAGTAATACTACCATCCACAACCGCAAGTACTTTATCCAAAATGTCCTGATCAATTTGTCTTAAACGTGCAGCTGCTTCCATTTGAAACAATTTCCAAATTTCAATATATTTCATTATCCAAATTTCATTATATTTCATTATCCAAACGTATATCCAAGGTGGAACTAGATAAGTGCGTTTCAACCAAGAAATGAAAACACAGATCCCTGCTGGAGAAATTTTTAAAACCGAACAGCCTGAAGAAAAATCATCTTGATCAATAGAATACCCAGAAGCATTTAGTTGGAAAAACAGGATGCTCCGGTTCTATAACAAGATTCAAATTCAAAAATGGTGGATCCACCGATGGTGGACCTGTATAAATGGTTTCAGCTGCAGAAGACGCAGTAGCAAGAACAGTACTCACTTATGTCGTACTTCCGAATTCGGACTCAATTCCCCAAACCATCTCCCCCCCCCCCCCAGCCGGGGGAGAAACAGCTTTGGTGATGCTCACTAGCTGTAGGGGAACGTTCTGTGTAGTAGCACGGGCACCCTGTGGCCCACTGCTTAAAATCAGCCACGTGGTGTAATTGGACATGTTCAATGGCAACAAAGCTTTTGTCTTTAGAACCAGGAAGTGGTGACAGGATCACAGTTTTTGTGCCTTGGACGGTCATCAGTGCACAGTATGATGGCCTGAATTCCTTTCTAATCGCCACCTTTTCTCGAACAAGATCACTAGGTTTTAATATATTGCCGCAGGGTTCAGGTTTCACATCAGGGAGACGTGTTTAATTGTTCGCTTGATTGGGAATCACAAAACTTTTGTAGCTGTTGTAAGAATGCACAAGTATTATCTGTCTCAAATGTCACAGCAGCTGCCACAATGTCTTGACCGTCCAGGTCAGGAACATTCATCTTCATGCCATATAGAACTTCGTATCCCACCCCCCCCAGCCCAGTGCCTAATACTCTATCTGTTGAGGACTGCTTTAAGTCACAGTTCATTCTGTTCGAGGCATATGAGCTGCAGATTACACAAGTCATAGATGGCCACCTAGTGTTGGGCCCGAAAGTTTGCAGTTTATTTTGTTGTAGAAAAGTCTTTGGAAGTCACAGGATAGGTGACTCCTCCTTTGGATGATACTGTGCATGGGTATTGGCTCCATCCCCAGATTGTTTTTTCAGCCACGAGGCTCGGATGTGTTTCCAGCGCTCCGTGTTGGAACCGATTTCCTTTGGCGCGCAATCCTCACCAACTTACAAAAAATCAGTTTCAAACGCTTTCCTAGTCGACGCTACTCTTCAACATTGAAGATTTCGATTCCGGTCATTGTCGACGGCCTTCGGGCCTAACTAGGCCTATACTCCAGCTCATGGAAAGGACGCCATTTAAAAAGTGTCCCTAATGTGGGTCGAAGTTTCCCCACACCAACCTTCATAAAGTGTGTAACCTTTGCCTCTCCCCGGAGCACGATGCCAGAGACTGTTCCGCTTGTGCCTCTTTCCGCTCCAAAAAGACTATCCGGGACCGAAGAGCTAGGAGATCTTCAGCTCCGATTCCGGACGACATCTCTGAAGAAAGCGTTGACGTCCCAGAGCAACACGACGTCGACAGCAACTCCGAGGCATAAGATTCAGACGTCGAAGACATCATTCCAGCACAGCGGGTCGTAAGTAAGACCGTCGACCCCGACCCTTCCTCGACACATCCAATGAAGGCCCTGGTCACACCCTCGCCCTTGGCTTGGATGCACACCAACACACTGCTTATACTGCTCCACCTTCGGGCCCACCTAAGAAGCTAACTAAGCCTTCAGGCGACTTGGGCTCGAGTCGGCCTTCCCACGGTGCCGACACACACCTACCGGCACCAAAAAAGACAGCGTCACCGGCCCCTTCGACATCCAAACCACTGGCGCCGAAGCCTACCGCTACTCCTTCGGCACCGAAACCCAGGTCCGAACCAAGCAAACCCGCTTCGGATTCAAAAAGACCACCGGAACCGAAAAAACATAGGATCCAAAAAATATACCGGAGCCGAAAAAATCATCGGAGCCGAAAAAATCTTCGAAGCGGAAAAACACTCCTGCTTCTCCGGTTAAGGACATTGCCAAAAAACCAAAAGAGACAAAGCCTCCCTCCGCACCAAAAGATCGACCTCCTGCAGAGGACTTATTTCATCCAGACCCTGCACAAAAGACTCTAGCTAAAGATCCAATCACTGGGCAGCTAACTTTAGCTGCAAAAAAGCGACCACTGGATACACCAGCGCCAGCTCCTCATTCAAAGAAAAAGGACACTACCTGCTCCCCTACCACAACATTCCCCTGCATCCTCTTATCATACCAGACGATGACAATAGGGATGATAGCTCTGATGATATAGGGGCTAACATAGATGATCCATCTATTGCTCCAGGCTCATCTGACCCGTGGGATGATTATAACAACCCAGACGCCCCAAATGTCCCTCAAGATGACATATACTCCTCAAGGCCTTCCCCACCAGAAGACCCTGTGGGTTTTAATCAGTTAATACACAGAGCTGCGCAATATCATGGAGTAGATATACATACACGCTCTGTAGATGAAGACTTTCTAATGGATACCTTTGATAATGCACAAAGGTCCTCATCCATTTTACCAATGCTTAAAGGAGTTCATCACCTCCCCCTTTTCTGAATCATTTTTGTCCACCATAAGCGTGGAAGGGTATACTCAGATGTGAGTCCCTAGCTCATTGCACCATCAGGATTCAAGCAAGCCGGGCCGAAGACGGCTGAAATAGCAGAAACCGGTCCCCGGTAGCTTGTTTCCTATCCAGTATAAGAATTGGCTTGGTAGTTTGGTCTGCCCTGTTCCCATGATGCACTGGGCCAGGGTCAGACTAATTTGCATATAGCCAAGTTCTGAGCTGGGATGGTGCAGTGAGCTAAAAAACGGTGATGGATCAAGCCCTGATCTTTGGACTGGGTAAGAGTGGTCTGCTTAATTCAGACACTCTGTTCATCACCACCCCCTTTTCTGAATCCTTTTTGTCCACCATAAGCGTGGAAGGGTATACTCAGATGTGAGTCCCTAGCTCATTGCACCATCAGGATTCAAGCAAGCCGGGCCGAAGACGGCTGAAATGCCAGAAACCGGTCCCCGGTAGCTTGTTTCCTATCCAGTATAAGAATTGGCTTGGTAGTTTGGTCTGCCCTGTTCCCATGATGCACTGGGCCAGGGTCAGACTAATTTGCATATAGCCAAGTTCTGAGCTGGGATGGTTCAGTGAGCTAAAAAACGGTGATGGATCAAGCCCTGATCTTTGGACTGGGTAAGAGTGGTCTGCTTAATTGAGACACTCTGTTCATCACCACCCCCTTTTCTGAATCATTTTTGTCCACCATAAGCGTGGAAGGGTATACTCAGATGTGAGTCCCTAGCTCATTGCACCATCAGGATTCAAGCAAGCCGGGCCGAAGACGGCTGAAATGCCAGAAACCGGTCCCCGGTAGCTTGTTTCCTATCCAGTATAAGAATTGGCTTGGTAGTTTGGTCTGCCCTGTTCCCATGATGCACTGGGCCAGGGTCAGACTAATTTGCATATAGCCAAGTTCTGAGCTGGGATGGTGCAGTGAGCTAAAAAACGGTGATGGATCAAGCCCTGATCTTTGGACTGGGTAAGAGTGGTCTGCTTAATTCAGACACTCTGTTCATCACCACCCCCTTTTCTGAATCCTTTTTGTCCACCATAAGCGTGGAAGGGTATACTCAGATGTGAGTCCCTAGCTCATTGCACCATCAGGATTCAAGCAAGCCGGGCCGAAGACGGCTGAAATGCCAGAAACCGGTCCCCGGTAGCTTGTTTCCTATCCAGTATAAGAATTGGCTTGGTAGTTTGGTCTGCCCTGTTCCCATGATGCACTGGGCCAGGGTCAGACTAATTTGCATATAGCCAAGTTCTGAGCTGGGATGGTTCAGTGAGCTAAAAAACGGTGATGGATCAAGCCCTGATCTTTGGACTGGGTAAGAGTGGTCTGCTTAATTGAGACACTCTGTTCATCACCACCCCCTTTTCTGAATCATTTTTGTCCACCATAAGCGTGGAAGGGTATACTCAGATGTGAGTCCCTAGCTCATTGCACCATCAGGATTCAAGCAAGCCGGGCCGAAGACGGCTGAAATGCCAGAAACCGGTCCCCGGTAGCTTGTTTCCTATCCAGTATAAGAATTGGCTTGGTAGTTTGGTCTGCCCTGTTCCCATGATGCACTGGGCTAGGGTCAGACTAATTTGCATATAGCCAAGTTCTGAGCTGGGATGGTGCAGTGAGCTAAAAAACGGTGATGGATCAAGCCCTGATCTTTGGACTGGGTAAGAGTGGTCTGCTTAATTCAGACACTCTGTTCATCACCACCCCCTTTTCTGAATCATTTTTGTCCACCATAAGCGTGGAAGGGTATACTCAGATGTGAGTCCCTAGCTCATTGCACCATCAGGATTCAAGCAAGCCGGGCCGAAGACGGCTGAAATGCTAGAAACCGGTCCCCGGTAGCTTGTTTCTGATCCAGTATAAGAATTGGCTTGGTAGTTTGGTCTGCCCTGTTCCCATGATGCACTGGGCCAGGGTCAGACTAATTTGCATATAGCCAAGTTCTGAGCTGGGATGTTGCAGTGAGCTAAAAAACGGTGATGGATCAAGCCCTGATCTTTGGACTGGGTAAGAGTGGTCTGCTTAATTCAGACACTCTGTTCATCACCACCCCCTTTTCTGAATCATTTTTGTCCACCATAAGCGTGGAAGGGTATACTCAGATGTGAGTCCCTAGCTCATTGCACCATCAGGATTCAAGCAAGCCGGGCCGAAGACGGCTGAAATGCCAGAAACCGGTCCCCGGTAGCTTGTTTCCTATCCAGTATAAGAATTGGCTTGGTAGTTTGGTCTGCCCTGTTCCCATGATGCACTGGGCCAGGGTCAGACTAATTTGCATATAGCCAAGTTCTGAGCTGGGATGGTGCAGTGAGCTAAAAAACGGTGATGGATCAAGCCCTGATCTTTGGACTGGGTAAGAGTGGTCTTCTTAATTCAGACACTCTGTTCATCACAACCCCCTTTTCTGAATCATTTTTGTCCACCATAAGCGTGGAAGGGTATACTCAGATGTGAGTCCCTAGCTCATTGCACCTTTGTCCACCATAAGCGTGGAAGGGTATACTCAGATGTGAGTCCCTAGCTCATTGCACCATCAGGATTCAAGGAAGCCGGGCCGAAGACGGCTGAAATGCCAGAAACCGGTCCCCGGTAGCTTGTTTCCTGTCCAGTATAAGAATTGGCTTGGTAGTTTGGTCTGCGCTGTTCCCATGATGCACTGGGCCAGGGTCAGACTAATTTGCATATAGCCAAGTTCTGAGCTGGGATGGTGCAGTGAGCTAAAAAACGGTGATGGATCAAGCCCTGATCTTTGGACTGGGTAAGAGTGGTCTGCTTAATTCAGACACTCTGTTCATCACCACCCCCTTTTCTGAATCATTTTTGTCCACCATAAGCGTAGAAGGGTATACTCAGATGTGAGTCCCTAGCTCATTGCACCATCAGGATTCAAGGAAGCCGGGCCGAAGACGGCTGAAATGCCAGAAACCGGTCCCCGGTAGCTTGTTTCCTATCCAGTATAAGAATTGGCTTGGTAGTTTGGTCTGCCCTGTTCCCATGATGCACTGGGCCAGGGTCAGACTAATTTGCATATAGCCAAGTTCTGAGCTGGGATGGTGCAGTGAGCTAAAAAACGGTGATGGATCAAGCCCTGATCTTTGGACTGGGTAAGAGTGGTCTGCTTAATTCAGACACTCTGTTCATCACCACCCCCTTTTCTGAATCATTTTTGTCCACCATAAGCGTGGAAGGGTATACTCAGATGTGAGTCCCTAGCTCATTGCACCATCAGGATTCAAGCAAGCTGGGCCGAAGACGGCTGAAATGCCAGAAACCGGTCCCCGGTAGCTTGCTTCCTATCTAGTATAAGAATTGGCTTGGTAGTTTGGTCTGCCCTGTTCCCATGATGCACTGGGCCAGGGTCAGACTAATTTGCATATAGCCAAGTTCTGAGCTGGGATGGTGCAGTGAGCTAAAAAACGGTGATGGATCAAGCCCTGATCTTTGGACTGGGTAAGAGTGGTCTGCTTAATTCAGACACTCTGTTCATCACCACCCCCTTTTCTGAATCATAAAGGAGTGATTAAGCATGCTCCTGAAGTCTTCAAAGACCCAGTCAGAACTCCGGTCATTAACCCTCGAATAGAGAAAAAGTATAAAGCTGCCCCTTCAGACCCAGGTTATATGAAAGGTGCAGTACCACTAGACTCGCTGTAGTTTCCAACGCACGCAAGAGAGGCAACTCACAAACATCAGGTGAAGCTGCCCCACCAGATAAAGAGTCTAAGCTACTTGACGCATCAGGGAAAAGAACTGCGTCTCAAGCAGCAAACATTTGGCGTATTGCCAATACACAAGCATTATTGGCCAGATATGACAGGGCACATTATGACAAATTAGAATCACTAATGCGACACCTCCCTAATAAATACAAAGATAGAGCAAATGAACTTATTCAAGAAGGGAAAAATATTACAAACACCTCTATTCGGTGTGCACTTACGCAGCAGACACCACCTCCAGGGCAGTTAACACCAGTGTTTTTTTACGAAGACATGCCTGGCTATGCATATCAGGGTTCAAACCTGAAGTCCAAAGTGCTATACTTAATCAACCCTTCGATGAGCAACACTTATTCGGACCCAATGTAGATGTATCACTTGAAAAAATGAAAAAGGATACAGATACAGCCAAATCTATGGGAGCCCTGCAGTTGCAGGCTCCCAGACGTTCATTTCGCCGCTCATCTTATTGAGGCGTCACCAGGGGATACTCCTCAGACACACCTTCTACCTCATACAAAGCCCCTACACAATTCACATATAGTAAGGGCTACTAAAGGGGAGGTTACAGGGGTAACAACAACAAAGGCAGAGGTAAAAACAAAATCCTGCTCTGCCTCTACCCCTGCCCAATGACTCCCCTTCCCTTACTCCGTCCCATTCCACTCCTGTCGGGGGAAGACTACAACAATACCTACCAGCCTGGGAAAACATCACATCAGACAGGTGGGTGCTTCAAATAATTCAATCAGGTTACTGTCTAGAGCTAACATCCACCCCCCCAAACATACCACCCAAGTAGCGTCCAATGTCACAAGAACATTTAACACTGCTCAGACAGGAAGTATTATCTCTCCTGCAGAAAAACGCAATTGAAATAGTCCCAAAGCATCAGCAAAGCAAAGGAGTATACTCCCTATATTTTCTAATCCCAAAGAAGGACGGATCTCTAAGACCTATCCTAGACCTCGGACCTCTAAAGATTTACATACAGTCGGATCATTTTCATATGGTCACACTCCAACAAGTCCTTTCACTCCTGTTACAAAACTACTTCCTGGTCAGTCTAGCTCTCAAGGACGCCTAATTCCACATTCCCATCCACACAGTGCACAGAAAATATCTCAGATTTGTGCTAGACGGGCAGCTCTACCATTCAAAGTGCTCCCATTCGGAGTCACAGCAGAGCCAAGGGTGTTTACCAAATGCCTAGCAGTAGTAGCAGCACACTTAAGAAGACAATAGATTCACGTCTTCCCATACCTAGACGATTGGCTCATAAAAGCCAGCTCATACAGCCAGTGTGTACAACAAAAGCCAGCTCATACAGCCAGTGTGTACAACACACTCACGCTACTATTCAACTGCTCCACGACTTGGGATTCACAGTAAATCACACCAAGTCACATCTGAAACCTTCACACATACAACAATATCTCCGCGCTACAATAAACACCCAACTAACACTAGCATATCCCTCTCCAAACAGGGTAACACGTGTACAAACTTTCCTAACAAAATTCAAACTGCAACACTCGCTTCCAGCTCGAGTGTTCATGCAGTTCATAGGAATGATGGCATCTTGCATATTTATAGTACCTCACGCAAGACTGCAAATGCGTCCACTTGAAGAGTGCCTAGCATGCCAATGGAACCAGGCTCGTGGTCAATTAACAGACCTAGTGTTGGTAGACAGTCGGACTCATCGCTCTCTGCAATGGTGGAGCACCAAAAACCTTTCAAAGGGCCGACCGTTCCTAGAGCCAGTTCCTCAAATAATCCTGACCGCGGACGCATCGCTCTTCGGCCTGGGAGGTCACCTACTGCATCACACCATGCAAGGCAGGTGGACACCGCAACAAAAGTTACTCCACATCATCCACTTGGAGTTACTAGCTGTTTTCCTTGCCCTAAAAGCATTCCAAAAACAAGTATCAGGCAAAGCTGTTCTAGTCCGCACAGACAATATGACAGCCATGTACTACATAAACAAACAACAGAGAACACACTCTCTGCAGCTCTCCACTAAAAATCTTCCTCTTAGCCCAACAGTCGACAGACACAGCAGATCCACGAGTGGGAACTTCATCAACAAGTTCTTCAACTGTTCTTTCAAATGTGGGGACAACCTCAGATAGACCTCTTCGCAACCCACGAAAACGCAAAATGCCCAATCTTTGCGGCCAGATATCCACACCCGCTGTCCAAAGGCAATGCGACATGGATGAACTGGTCCGTAAAATTTGCGTGCGCTTCTCCTCCTCTCCTACTACTTCCGTTAGTGATACGCAAGCTACAGCAACATTCCCTAGCACTCATTGTAGTAGGTCCAACTTGTGCCAGACAACCGTGGTATACCACACTGCTGCAACTATCTGTGGGACCACACCAAAAACTAAGCCTATCTCCACGCCTCTTGACACAGAACCATGGAGAGATAAGACACCCGGACCCAGCACAGCTCAACTTAGCGATCTGGCTCCTTAAGTCATAGAGTTTGGTTACCTCAACCTTCCTCCAGAATGCATGAACGTCATTAAAGAAACCAGACGTCCCACTACGAGAGCATGTTATGCTGCTAAGTGGAAGCGATTTGTAATATACTGTCAAAACAACCACATAAATCCTTTAGATGTGTCTATTCAGCACATCATAGGATACCTATTACACCTTCAAAATTGTAATTTAGCCTACACGTCTATCAGACTACACCTTGCTGCCATTGCAGCATATTTACAAAATAGACAACATCTATCTCTGTTTAGAGTACCTGCTATAAAAGCTTTCATGGAAGGACTCAAAAGAATAATCCCTCCCAGAACACCACCTTCACCAGTGTGGAACTTAAACATTATTCTTACACGGTTAATGGGACCTCCCTTTGAACCGTTACATAAATGCGAATTACAATTCCTAACTTGGAAAGTAGCTTTCTTAGTAGCTATTACTTCTCTCAGAAGAGTTAGTGAACTACAAGCATTTACCATTCAAGAACCCTTTTTGCAAATGCATCATAACAAAGTGGTTCAACGCACTAATCCTAAATTCCGTCCAAAAGTCATTTTACCATGTCATCCAAATGAATCTGTTGAACTGCTTGTTTTTTCTTCTCGCAGCCACAAACAGTCGCAGAAAGAGCTCTACACACCTTAGACGTCAAAAGAGCATTACAGTACTACATCGAAAGGACACAAACGTTTCGTAAGACTAAACAACTTTTTGTGTTTTTTTCACCACCACATAAAGGCACCCCATATCAAAATCAGGGATAGCTAGGTGGATTGTTAAATGCATACACATATGTTACCAGAAAGCCAAACGTACGTTAACAATTCCTCCAAAAGCCCATTCTACAAGGAAAATAGGGGCTTCAATGGCATTCCTAGGGAACATTCCCCTAGATGATATATGTAAAGCAGCTACATGGTCTACACCGCACACATTCACAAAACTCTTATGTGTAGATGTGCAAACTAAACAACAAGCCACTGTGGGCCAGGCTGTACTAAAAACTCTGTTTCAAACTACTGCAACGGATACTGGTGGTCGCGCTAGGTGTGGATACTGCTATACAATCTATGCACAATGTGTAATCTGCAGCTCATATGCCTCGAACGGAAAATGCTACTTACCAGTAGGCATCTGTTCTTGGCATGTAGAGCTGCAGAGTTACACACGCCCACCCACCTCCACGGCTGCCTGTATCTGTTCCAGTATTATCTTAATTAGATACAAATCACATGGAAATCACTACTTCTTGTACAGCTCCATCACTTCCCTAATGGTGAAAAACAATCTGGGGATGGAGCCGATGCCCATGCGCAGTATCATCCAAAGGAGGAGTCACCTATCCCGTGACTTCCAAAGACTTTTCTACAACAAAACAAACTGCAAACATCAGGGCCCAACACTAGGTGGCCATCTATGCACAGTGTGCCACTCTGCAGCTCTATATGCCAAGAACAGATGCATACTGGTAAGTAGCATTTTCCTTCCACAAACAGAATTACCCTTGGGTTTATATGGAGAAGAATAATGCACCTGTACACCCAAGGATTCCAAAGAATCCTTGGAATGTACTGCATGTATGTGTCCCGATAAAGACATGCAGGTCTTTAATAACATTTTAAGCGTCAGCCAAGCACTGTGGCTAAACTCCGAATAACCTAGAGCAAGAATCGACTGCAGCCAAAATAAATTTGAACGCAGTGTACAAAATTAGTGGACGACAATGATCCAAATAAATGCAGCCGAAAGGCTTGTTGAAGATCAACAGGTGTGTCTGTGGTGGATGAAGCACGGTGGAAGCTATAATTTGTTGACAAATGTCACAATTCAGGACGTATTTCTTGGCATTATGATATAAGCCTCGCCACCAATAACATTGCTGTAGCAGCAAGATTGTGGCCGCCATCCCAGCATGTGCCGAAGCAACATCTTCATGTGCAGCTAAAAGCAGGTCTGCGATCTTGGTTGGGAATCAAATAATCGCCAACATCTGGAATCGTTAAAAAAGGGATGTTCAGTTCATTTAGCTGATAAGAATATTTAGAAGGAATGAAGCCAAAATATCATAATCTACTCGAATTTTAGAACAAGTAGTTGCTGCTACTCTAGCTGTATAGCAACTGCAAATTTGGCGGTTTCATAAGCCGGGGAATTACATACAGCTTGTGCTCCCACACGCTGATGACACAACGTATGTATCACATGAGTCCGCGGCAACCTGTCTGTGAGGTCTGCCACTTTAACCCAAAGTGTCTTATGCTTGATTGTGTGACCTTTAGAATCTCTGAATCCATTTTGGTGCCAGTAATGTAAATTATCCTTAAAGGACTGTACACAGTATAAGTGTGGGGAATTCAGGATTAGTATGTTCAAGTGTAAGAAGCAAAGCCTTCAGTTGTTAGAGATCGGAAATCGCCGTCCAACATAACACCAATAATAATAGCGCATGCTGCTAAGTATTGCTATTTAGAACCTACAGCACCTTGAGCTGAACTCCCAGTGTAAGTAATATATTTATACTGATCAGAGGCAAACCAGAAAAGCGCATAGAATAAACATGCTCATACTGGAGAAATTCTTCGGTCTGTAAAGAAGGGTCAAGGACAAAGTCTACATCAACAGCTGTTAAGGATGTTGCCTACTGTATTCATCTAGGATGGAGAGCCTTAGCATTTGGAACGGTAGCTTTTGTGACCGCCTTTAAGGCTGGGATGGGAGTAACAGCAATAATGTGTTTTCCTTGTGCAAGTGACCATTCTTTAAGGATGGCCATCTGCACTGCAGTCAGTATTTATTCAGTGGAAGCAAAACACATTTCTGCATTTGAATATAAATGCGATTTATATGCTATTGGCACAGTCTCACCTTCATTAAAAGTGAGGTGAGTAAATCCAGTTGCACCAGGAAAAATACAAATGACCAGGTTCTTTGTATTGATAAGTGTACGTAAGCGAGTCAGACTGCAAATATATGAGCATATCTGTGTGTTCTGATGTTCAGCATGCAGCGGAAAATTCAGAGTGTATTGATTCCAAAAAATGTGGGTCGAGACTCTTTCCCTCCATGCGTAAGTTCATATACTAGGGAAAGGCCAGTTAAAAAAGTTATATAAGATTTTCTAAAGGTGAACTTGCAAGCAATTTTGTCAAATCCCAATAAAATGCCATCTAATCTGGCCAAGTGGATATTTAATTCCTCGTCCATTAAGTAGATATCACCTACTTTGGACAGCGCTTCAGGGTCAATATCATGAAGAATTGACACAATGCGTGAATCAAATACTCCTGGGTTATTCTTTCACTGGGATACATCCATATCGCATTTGAAAACCGAGAGTGCTAATAGCGGTCCAATATCGGCTTTCAGGAGCTAGATTGTGCCTGAACAAATTATTGGAAATGTCCAATGTGGTTTTGTATTTTTTACTGACTATATAATTAATTAGTGCCATACTATGTGTATTTTGCACTTCAAATGTGTGTGTATGACTGTTTACACGTCTGTAGTATAAGCCAATGTGATTGTAATGATCCAGTTTAAAAACAGGAAAATATTATTATTCATTTGAGAGACACAAAGTTCAATTACTCCCTGGTCATCCTGTTAGGAAAGTCTGTCTTGAACGGGTACTTTAGATATCGTTTAATGGGATACAGTAGTTGAACTTGTGGGCTGGACCTTAAAGGTATAACATGATCGGGAGAATCCTTATCCTCAGCCAACATCATTGATCGCAGGGGCTAGTGCAAGAGCGCACTCTACTACATAAGCTTGATTGACTTCTTCAGGGACAAGAGCAGAGAAAGAAGGTAGAATAACACCCTCTCCTGGGGGGAAGGAGGTGATCATACAAATGGTGGGGGCCATTCAACCTCTACCAACCGCTTGTCATAAGACAAAGTCAAATTTTGCCAGAAAATTGCTTAAATGTTGTGTTGTACGTCACTTTCTATTTGAATATCTAAATGATGTAATCTATCTGGAGGGGCTAGGCGTGTATCTGCAGTCTCAATTGAAACAAATGTATAATTTGCTGTTGCTACCAGAAACGTCTGAAGATTCTGACGCACTATATTGACCTATGTCGAGGAGAGTCACTGCCCAACTCCTGTTCCAGAGGATGGTTCTCTGTGTCTGCAGCTTGGTTAAAGCCACAGCTTTCTTTTTCTGAAATTGGGCTTTATATTGAGGATGTCTATCCTCCTTTTTTATCTTTCCGTCAGACAAGTGTGGTGTCTCCCTTTTCGGCTTCACTTACTCTTCTTGTTTGTGTTCAGATCACCTTTCTCTGTCGTACTGCTGATCAGACAATTCCTCAAAGGGACAAGGAGAATGTGTATCAGGAACCTGTTACCTGTCTGTAGTCTTAGTGTTATCACATAAATCGTACAGCCTCCAAGAGGACTCTGATGGTGGAGTACCTTTCTGTGGTTGTTTAGATTTATCCCACGGTTTTCTAACAAACTCACAGGCCGGCTTGGCTTCCTTGTCTGTACTAGGTTTGCCTAGAGGTGGTTTGTTAGATCTGGTTCACAGATGATTGCGTCCTAAGGATGTATAGCACATCAGCAATAATAATAGGTGTTGGACTGAGCCCTTTTTGCAGGGTCATCCCTTAATTTTTTGCCTTCCTCCTGTATTTTGTCTGACCTGTTTTTGTTGGTTTTATGACTATGGGCACTTTACCACTGCTGATCAGTGCTAAAGTGCATATGCTCTCCCTATTGTAAATTGTTGTATACATTAGTGATTCCATGATTGGCTGGTTTGGTTTACATGTCACACCCTAGTACAGTGCACCAGGAGTGCCCAGGGCTTGTAAATCCAAATGCTGCTGGTGGGCTTGCAGCAGTGGTTGTGCCACCCACAGAAGCAGCCTTGTAAAAAGACCTGCAATTGCAGAGCCTGTGTGTAGTCTGTTACTGCTATGTTGACTGAGCACGTGCACCCACTTGCCAGTCCCTAAACCTTCCCTTTTCTTCATGTCAGCCAACCCTATGGTAGGCCCAAGGGCAGGGTGCATTGTAAGTATAAGGTAGGACATGTCCTGGTGTGTGTGGCATGTCCTAATAGTGAATTACAGCCATTTTCGTTTTTCACTATTGCAAGGCTACTTGTTCTACATAGGTCAGAATGGGCAGTTAGATTATTACATTTTATAATCCTAATTGACTCAGGGAACACAGTAGAAATTCGAGTTTAGTATGCCTGGACTGAGAATGATAAAATGCATCTTTTAGTGAAGTTGGTTTTAACATTCTGTGTTTGAAAATACCACTTTTAGAAAGTCTTGTCTAACTTTACAAGCCTGCCTCTGCTAGGTTGTTTATTCCTTGTCTGGAGTTTGAGTGACGGGGCTAGGGGATTCCAGGAGACAGGATGAGTCCGCCCAGTGGTGAATAGAGAGATCTGCATCTAGATGGGAGGGAGGAGTTGCACCTGGGACCTGAATAGGACTGTGCCTGCCCCCCACAGTGCTGGCTCCACCGCCTGTGGTGCGTCTGATGTCTCTGCCCTGCAATGTGAAAGGAGAGAAGGAATCATGTCAACAGAGTCAACAAAGTGCTCCAGGGCTGTGCTTTCCCTCCACAATGCTGGCGCCACCTCCTGTGGGGCGTCTGATGTTTCTGCTCTGCACTGTGAAAGGAAAGAAGGAGTCATGTAAACAGATTGCTCCAGAACTGGTTTGGACTGAGACAAGGCCCCTCTGCCCCCAGAGGACACAGGATTTTGTGGTATAAGTATTGGGACCCTGATCCCAAGAAAATAGATCACTTTTCAACAAACAAGAGGAAACTTTTGCTGAGGAGAGGAACCTGAAGAAACTGAGGAGAGACTATCCCTAAGCTGAAGTGCTGCTTAGGGGACTGGCCTGCAGTGGTTGCCTGGCTGCCAAAGAGAGGAGAAAGTGACTTTGTGTACTTTCATCACCTTGTAAGGATCTCCAAGGGCTTGGAACAGAGCTTGCCTCCTGCTGAAGTCTCAGGGACAACAGACTTCAGCCTCCAGCTCCCCAGAGTTCTTTTGGAAGTGCCTGCTCATGTTTTGGGCCTTCTGAGGGACTGCATGTCGCAAGGAGCTGAAAGCGCGACTCAAGAGGAAGAAGCGTGTCGCCGTCGCAGCCACTGCCGTCGCATCTCTGAACAAGGGTGTCACCGATGCAGCTGTCGCATTGAGCTGACGCACCTCGCATCGAGGGAGAAGATTGTCGCTGCCAAAGCCGCCGTCGTTGCATCTCTGAACAATGGTGTCGCCACTGTAGCTGACGCATCGGGTCGAGACTTCTCGCAAAATCGAAGAAGCGTGCCGCATCTGGAAGATCTTCACATCTTTATTTCTTTGCACAGGAACTTTGCCGCATTTCCATTGCTGCAACACTTTTGTTGAGGAAATGTAATACATCACAAGATACATTGACTTAAAGTGTCGCATTTTCAGAAGTAAAGAGAACTAAGCTAAAACTACCATTTTAAGTACAGTATTGTGTATTTTTGTCGTTTGTAGTCTTGTGATAAAGAATACTTATTTTTTATATAAAACTGGTGTGGTGTCGATCTGTAGTGTTGTCACTTGATTACTGTATGTGGTCAAAAGTGCTTTACACACTGCCTCTGAGATAAGCCTATCTGCTCGTGCCAAGCTACCAAGGGGGTGAGCAGGGGTTATTTTAGGAGTGTATCCCTTACCCTGACTAGAGGCAAGGGTCCCTATTTGGCACAAGTACCTACCTGTGCCAACTGGACACCCCCAAATCTAACAATAGCCAACAGACTTTCAAGGTTGGCTGGTGCAACCAATGTGAGCCACCGGCGTATAGCCAGAGTAGTTGCTTCACCTTTAACATTAGACAGAATCATTTCGAACAGGGCTACACCTGCTCCGTGTTCATTCTGTATCTGTTTGAGTATGCCTGATAAGATGGACATCGAGGTTGTGCCATGGCAGGCAGTCTAGACCACACCCCCCTAATTGTCCCCTAGGTGTTAGTCTCCAATACGGGAACTATCCCATTGGGTAGGCACATAGTCAAAATTCTATGCCTGTCCTGTGGACCCGAATAAAATTTCCTCATGAATAGTTTTTTTTTAACCCATAACTGAATTAACAAAAGGTAGGACTTATGGTAGTACCGGCAGTTTGGCCTGCCCAGGGAGGTCAACGCGAGCTAGTCCTGCAACCGAGGTGCGCAAAACAAACTGTCTTAAGAGTCTGTATATGATCACTAGACCATGGTATAATGCTTGTGTGTGAAGCAAGTTCTGATTTTGCATATCAGGGTAAGGTGTATATCCAGCTAAGTCTGGCTGGGTCACCCGTCATAACCAAGGCGACCCAAACCTACAGGTGGGGGAGGGCGCCAAGGAACGGATTTGGTGTTGCCAGTAGATGAGACGAATTTCAAGAAGCGCAGGAAGTCTATATGCTTCAGGCGCTGGAGGTGTATGTATGGAATGCAATAGATTGACCACCCCTAGCCAGAAACGTGACCCCAGAATAAAAAACTTCAAAGCAAAATGCCCCTTCCGCTGCAGCAACAAAAATAATAGGACCACCTGCATCAGGAAGCCGATGTTTTGTTAAATATGGGTAAACAGCAGGTCTGCAGTTGAGCGGAAGGACCACAGGCTGTGCCACCAGAAAAGCAGAAATAGATTCAAAGTGGTACTCACACTGTGGAGGATTAAGCCCGAACACCATGGATGCCTCTGGAAAAAGGTGCGAAGGTATCGTGGACATGTACAAGCTCTACACAGGAGATCTACAAATAAGTACCAGATCAAACGTTGGCGACGCCATGTTGCAGGAATTCTGCTCTAGAACAGAACTATGCTTGGGACCATAGAACGTCAGCATGTAGGGACTGAGGGACCATACCAGATCAGTATCTGTGGGTCTGTGGGTTCAAATCTGAGTAGCTCATAGTGCCTCACTTGCCGTCCTAAACTTTCCAGAGAGACAATTGATTTGGCACCCCAAAACACAACACTCGCGACTCTCTCGGGGATCGCTGTAGCAGATCATCCCCTTTCGTTCTCTCACTCTTATTTGTCCACAATGAATAGAAATGAGGCACGATCAAATATTAGATTTTATTTAAACTATTGTGCTCTAATATGCAATAATTGCGCCACAACTAGCTAACAAATACAGGTCAGTAATGGCATTAGCATTGTTAAGAGACCTTATACAATAAAAAGCCCTGTCATATTATCTGACCGATTTGCCTAAACCCACTCTCACTACAAAAGCTAAATGATTATAGATCTCTCAGCTTAGCAGCGGACCTCAAATCTTAGCATACATGATAGTTGTTCTATATCCCCGCTGACGTGGTTCTCTGATCTCAGGACCTTTGCAAGACTCTGCTCTGTGTATTTAGAATGATACGTCCCAGGTTAAATGACAAACATGTGTTTTCAAAAACAGTTTGGTGTTCATATTATGTGTAGGTGCTAGTGTCCGACCACATAGATTAACAAGGAATAGTGTTGTTTGACCGTGTCTAGGCTGTACAGGTAAAATCCCAGGAAAAAAACGATATGCAAAAATATGTGCAGACTATATGTGAAAATACAGGGAGGCACAAAAACAAGCGTGTGCTTTGGTAACCTGTGAAAAGCAAAGCGGCCTACAACGTTCATAGTTAAGCTAACATAGGTAACACACCAGTGTACATGTAGGAAATACAAGACCAGATTTATAGTTTTGCTTAGTGTAAACAAAAACGTCTGTTGAAACATGAGAAAGACCAAGATGTCATCTTATACTGAACTGTTGGCAAGGCCTGTCTGTGAAGGGAGTTTGCAGAATTTTGATGATAATGTCTATTGTGTTTCTGTACTTTACAGTAAGTATACATTTTGCTTCTCTCTCTCATTCTTTTGTATTTTTAGCAGGAATCTGAAGAGAAGAGTGAAGGTGTGAGTGAAGATTCTACCAGGCACTCGTTACCCTCGAGAAATTCTGAGCCTCCAGCTCATGATGTGTCTTCAAATTTGGGGAATTCTGCTATTAAGAAAGGCAAGTTGATGAAACAGTTATTTAACTTTTCTTTGTTTAAATATACATAATCCTTGAGAAACAAACACCATATAACATTTGGGCTTTGAGACAAAACTGTCAGTGTGATTATACTCTGACTCCTGTTATCACATGGATTTGAAAATCCACCAGTCCTTGCAAAAGCATAAAAATAAATGTGATTGAATGTAAAAAGATAAGAATAGAAGAAGCATGTTACATATCATAACATGTAACTGTCAGTTTATCCATACAATTAGTTAGTTGCTTTATATAATTCTTGCTACTGCATCTTCATTTCCTGGTCCTGTAAAGCGTTCTATCTCAGTGATACACATGAACGAGTAAAGTTTGTATAGCTGAAATATAAGTGCTTTTCCATTTGTTTCTTCACCGTTTTGTGCTTAGAGTCATTGTGCTGGCTTTCAAGTGAACACAAAATCCCACGGACAAAGTCCAATAGGCAGTCTGGGAGTGTAAAACACCCGAAAAGTTGCTTGAAAGACCAAATTCAATGATAGGGTACAAATAATTTAGGAGCAAGAAAGCATGTAAACATATTTGGCAACAGGAAGGAATATGGGGAGGAGGGAAAAGGAAATAACATAATTCTTTATAATCTCTGGAGAAACACCATCCATAATTATGTACAGAGAAAAAAAGAATAAACACTGACAACAACAGAGTATTACAATGTCTGAAAACATTAGAAAACACTTGGAAAAAAACACCCGAATTCCCAGCAAATAGAAACTGATAACCGGAAAGACTACATATGATTCGCCATTCTTTGCCATACAGACTTTGCGCATAATTATTAAAGATTTGAAACGTGTTTTTTCTTTAATTGTGAACACTGATAGTTATTTCAGGACATTGATTATTTTTTCCTGAGGCCCATTACTAGTGTTTCTGCTTTGTTGAGAAGGTTCTGCCTTTTTGTTAAGTGAACTTGTGACACTTTTGTGGTGGATTTTCTGATCTGTTTTTAAATCTATCTGTACAGTTGTGTGCTTGAGCTCAATCACCAGAAAAAAGGCTTCCCACGCAGTACTTGGGGGTGGACTTTAGCTCCAATCATAACTGTGCTTCTTCCCTATGGCATTCACCTGGCTGTTTGTTAATACACACAAGTGAAAAAAACATTTTACTACATATTTGTGTAGTTATTTATGCTGTTGTTTATAATATTACTGTTTGTTTGAATGGTTATATAACTTTCAAGTTCTTTTATGAAATTAGCTAAATACGTTTTATCTGAAAGAAACAGGTTGTTTATAGATTCCTTGCCTTAGAATTACCCCCAGGCGTCAGACTGGATCCGTAAAGTTTTTCGTCAGCAGTACCCCTACGTATCGGAAGGTGGCGTTGGTTGACTCTGCGTTCGTCGTCGCCGGTATGATGTCACGGTAGCTACATAGACGCCACCCTCGCGCGCTGATGTCAGTTCTTTCTTTTTCCGCGCCAGCAAGCGCAGATC
Organism: Lissotriton vulgaris; assembly: GCF_964263255.1. Classification (NCBI taxonomy): domain Eukaryota; kingdom Metazoa; phylum Chordata; class Amphibia; order Caudata; family Salamandridae; genus Lissotriton; species Lissotriton vulgaris. The sequence goes on along the minus strand of NC_141685.1, from coordinate 1,882,763,368 downwards.
CGGAGAGAGCGGTACCTCCAGTCACTTTTTGACTGACTTTTTCTCGACTAAGTTTTTTGAGTCCATCGACTCCTGGTGCAAGAGGGATACCTGGCTTCAAGGCCTGTGGTTTCTGTAACTGACTAATGTCAGTGACGGATCCGCACCGCATGTGTCTCTACTGCCTGGAGCACGACCATGACCCCAAGTGTTGCTCCGACTGCCAAACTATGGTTCTGAAGTCTTTGTGGGAGCAGTCCAGAAAGCTACTCGAGGCACAGCAATCTGCTCTGCTACGCCCGAGGTTCCTGTCTTGTGGGAGGTCGAGGGACCGTTCGTGGAGCCATCATCACTCCTCTTCCAAGTCTTCGTACTCAGGGGTCAGGTAAGTCGAAGCATAAGAAGTCGAAGAAGCATCGTCCCTCTAAGACTTCCCTTCGTTCGTCGGCCGATGCGACAAAGGGTGCCGGTGGTGCCCCTCCCGCGGCTCAGCGTGCGGAGCCTACAGAGTCAACTCCTGCCTTCCCTCCGTTCCGTTCGGCTGGGGGCCCAGGCCTTTGACTCTGGCGGCTTTGACCTAGGCACCGCAGGGCCCCCTTGGATCCAGGGCTGGATCCAGATCGGCACCAGTCAACCTTGTAACACCTCCACCGGTGCCGATTCCACCAGCACCACGTCCGCAGCCGGCGCCGGCTGGACATTCAGCCAGCGCTGACCCGGCTTCTGCCCCTATGGGGACACAGAGCCAGACCGGTGTCGATCGATGCCGGATCCGGCGCCGATCGGTACTGTTGTGCCTGTGTTCCACCCTGCCCCTTTTCGGCCAGATTGGCAGCCAGAGGAGGGTGAGGAAGACTGGGAGGGGCCTGGAGACCCTTTGACTGACCAGTTGGATGATGACCAGGACTGGAGAGAGTAACTTGAGGATGCCAGTGGTCTGGCACCTCCACAGACCATGGCATGTTGTCTCCTCCTACCGTGACTACAGAGTAGGGAGTGGTTTTGTGTAGGGCGGCCGGGGCTCTCCACCTCATCTCTCCCAAACGCCCCCCCTGCTACCCGATGGCTCGGGCACCGACGAGCTATGCAGGCTCGTGACAGACTGGCTCACCACAGCCAGCGACATTTTTGCTCCCCTTACTAAGTTTCCCCAATCCCGCCACTGCCATTCTCACAAATGGTTTACTCCCCTTCTAAAAACCCTTCACTTAGAACTCCGCCAGTCTGAACGCAAGTGGAGGAGGGACTACTGCGCCACAAGCAGAGACGCCTATGTATCTGCACGCAATAGGTATAAACTTGCCATCCGGGAGGCCAAAAAAACCTATGCTTCTGGAAAAATCCTGTCTGCCCCCTGTCAGTCTAAGGAAATCTTTAAGGTGCTTACCGAATTCACTTCCGACCCCAGAACGCTCCCCACTCAGGCCCCCACACAGGAAGCATGCAACACTCTTAGCACCTTCTTTATCGATAAAATCGTATCAATCAAGGACACCATACCCATTATGATTCCTGGCGCTGGATCTGTCTCCCCTCCTCACAATTCTTACTCTTTCACTCAATTTCCCCTCTTAGACTCTACATCTTTGGCGACTCTCGCCACCCGCGTCAAGTCAGGATCTCCAGACGACTGCTGCCCTCCCTCCATACTCCGGGACATCTGCCATTCTTTACCCGACTGCATTCTCCCTCTGTTAAACTCTTCTCTTTCTTCTGGTATGGTGCCGGGTTCCTTCAAGGAGGCCGTGCTGGTGCCCCTCCTGAAGAAACCGGGGGCTGACCCCGCTGTCCCGGCAAACTACCGCCCTATCTCCCTCTTACCTTTCTTTTCAAAGATCCTGGAAGCCCACGTCACCTCCTGTCTCTCCCTGTTCATCGAGAAATCCAACTTTCTCGAGACCAACCAGGCAGGCTTCAGACCCGGCCACTCTACGGAGACAGTGATCTTGGCCGTGCTGGATGCCCTGAGAGACGGTGTGGACAAGGCTGCTCCCCAGGCCCTGGTATTATTAGACCTGTCAGCCGCCTTCGACACGGTGGACCACAACATCCTTCTCCACCGTGTCGAACAGGCTGGCATCCAGGGCCTGGCGCTGGCCTGGGTCAGATCTTTTCTGACAGGCAGGTCCCAGACCCTCAGCCTGGGCTCCTTTAGAGCTCCCAGAGAGCATTCGCTCTGTGGGGTTCCCCAGGGCTCTTCTCTGTCCCCTCTTCTTTTCAATCTCTATCTTCGCCCCCTTCTTTTTTCTTTGAGGCAGTGGGACGTTACCGTGTTCAACTACGCGGACGACCTGCAACTCATCTTTTCTCTTAACTCCCCTTCTGCTATCCCCAACTTTCAAGCAGTTATGTCCCACATTCTCCAGTGGATGGGCCACAATCAGTTAAAACTGAACCCCGGAAAGACGGAGCTTCTTCTCCCCGGCAAGAGTGCCTCCTCCTGGGGGCCTCAATTCTGGCCGGTGGACATGGGCCCCCCTCCCACCCCTGCAGCTTCGGTGAAGAGCCTGGGGGTCACCATTGACTCCGCCTTATCCCTAGGGCCGCAGGTAGGGACCGTGGTCTCGTCCTGCATCTACCAACTGCGCAGGATCAGGAAAGTGGCATACCTCTTTACACCTGATGCCCTCCTGCACGTCATCATGGCCCTCGTCCTCTCCCGCCTAGATTTTTCCAACTCAATCTACCACGGCCTGTCCAAAACATCGATGGCTAGACTACAAGTGGTCCAAAACCAGGCGGCGAGACTAGCTCTAGGGATTCCGAAGTGGCAATCTGCCAGGCCCCTCCTTGTCAAACTCCACTGGCTCCCTGTCGTCTCCAGGGCAGCCTTCAAGACCGGCTGCCTTGTCTTTAAGTCACTACTCGGCCCCTGCCCTGCTTTTGTCAAATCCCTCATCAGTCCCTACTGCCCATCCCGTACCCTGAGATCTTCTCACCTTCATCTTCTGACTGTTCCTTCCTTCAAGCTCTGTAGATCTGGAGGCCGGAGATTTGCTTACCTGGCCCCCAAGCTTTGGAACTCTCTCCCTCTCCCCCTCAAAATTTCCAACTCCCTAACCCTCTTCCGCAAGTCTTTAAAAACCTGGCTCTTCCCCCAATCTGTCTAGTCTCTCTGTCTTCTGTACTCTCTACCAGCGCCAGGAAACCCATGGTGTCAGCGCGCTTTATAAGTTCCCCCTACGATACGATACGATACGATCTACCTACGGTGGGTGTCAGTACTAACCTCCTGACAGAGGTGCTTCAGCTGGCAGTGAGCTCTTCGGAGCTCCTGCTGCCGTTCAATGAAGCCCTAACCAACATCCTTTTGGGCACCTTCTCCAGGCCCAACACGGGCTCCTGTGGAAGGGATAATTGCCTGACGCCACCGCCCGGCCTTGGGGGACCCCACTTTCCTCTCCCAACACCCCACCCCTGATGGTCCAAGCCTCGAACTTCAAAGGCGCTTTCCCTAACGCTCCACCTAATGGGGAATCCAAAAAGCTGGACCAACTTGGGAAAAAGATGTTTTTTCCTCCAGCATGGGACTGCGGTCAGTAAACACTGCATGTCTGTTGGGCTGCTAATCCCACTCTGTGTGTGATACGGTAGCGCAAGTGCTGCCCCAGTGCCCGGAGGAGGCCGGGTCGTGCTGTTCAGTCGCCGAGGGGAGAGTCTCAGCGAAGTTTACCATCCGCTAAGGACTTGACACCGCTGGGTAGGAGGATTTCAATGTCGGTAGCTCTTAAACACTACGCATGGATGAGGTTGACTGGCTTTTCTGGAGATGTCCAGAACACTGTAATGGACATGCCCTTTGATGCCAATCGTCTGTTCAGCGAAAAAGCAGACAGTGCGCTGGAGCACTTCAAGGACTCTCGTGATACTGCCAAAGTTCTTGAGCCTCTCTACCACACGGCCTGCACTGTCTGCTTTTTGTCCCTTTCATGGCTACAGCGCAATCTGTTCAGCCCCAGCCCGGCCGGGGACGTGGGAACCACCGCTGTGGTTCTGAGGGCCAGCGGACGGGCCAGTCCACAGCAGCCCCCTCTGCAGCTGCCTCCAAACCCTCCTAGTCCGACCTTTCAGGCCCATCACACACCAGTGGGTGGCAGGATTCGCCATCATCTCCCCCACTGGCGTACCATCACGTCGGACAGGAGGGTTTTGCAGATAGTCCGAAGGGGCCTCTTCCTCCCCTTTGAGACTATCCCACAGCCAAGCCAACTCTGTACCATCGAGTGTCGGGGGATCATCTGGCCCTTCTCCAACAGGAAGTTACGGCTCTCTTGGCAAGGGATCCATCAAACAAATTCCTGCCCCAGAAGTAAGTTGTGGTTGTCTGTGTCCTATCTTGGATCTCAGGAACGTCAACCGCTTCCTCTGGAAGGAGAAGTAAAAAATATTGACTCTAGCTCAGGTCCTATCTGCCCTCGACCCTGGAGACTGGATGGTAGCGTTGGACTTGCAGGACGCTTTTTTTCACATCCTGCTGGCCCATCGGCGTTACCTGCGGTTCACGGTAGGCCACAAGCATTTTCAGTTTACTGTGCTCCCCTTTGGCCTTACCAGCGCCCTTCAGGTGTTCATGAAAGTGATGGTGGTGGTCGCAGCTCATCGGCGCAGATCAGGGGCTCCAGTCTTCCCTTATCCCGACGACTAGTTGTTGAAGGTGTCTCCCACCTCCAAACTACGGCCAACCTCCTGCGTTCGCTGAGGTTCTCCATCAACGTGCCAAAGTCCCAATTGTCTCCCTCTCTGTAGCTCCTTTTCATCTGAGCGGTTCTGGACACAAAGCAGTTTCAGGTCTATCCTCCTGAACAGCGAGTCCGGGATATTTCGGCTATGATTCCAATTTTTCAGCCTCTATCCCGGGTTTCAGTCAGGATGACCCTCTGTCTACTGGGCCTGATGGCCGTTTGCATCCTGCTGGCCGATCATGCCAGAAGGCATATGCAGGCTCTGCAGTGGGACCTGAAGGTCCAGTGGGCACAGCATCAGGGGAACCTGTCCGATTGCGTCCAGATCTCGGAGGGCACTGCACTCCAACTGTAGTGGTGGCTCATGAACCAGGATTGGGTCGACCGCAGATCCCTCTCCCTTCCTCAACCAGAGTTCACAGTGGTGACCGATGCATCACTTCTGGGATGGGGTGGCCACATGGGGGAGGCGGAGATCAGAGGCCTCTGGTCTCCGGCGGAGTCCGGGCTCCACATCAACCTTCTGGAGGATCGGGCGATTAGTCTTGCACTTAAAGCATTCCTTCCCTCTGTCCGGGGACTAGTAGTGCAGGTGTTCACGGACAACAACACCGGCATGTGGTACTGCAACAAACAGGGCGGGTGGATTTGTGGACCCTATGTCAAGAGGCTCAACGTCTCTGAACATGGCTGGAACATCAGGGCATATCCCTGGTGGTTCAACACCTGTTAGGTTCTCTGAATGCCAGGGAGGATGAACTCAGCTGCAGGTGCATGATGGATCACGAATGGCGTCTTCACTCAGAGGTGGCGCAAGGTCTCTTTCAACAGTGGGGAGAGCCTTGGTAAGATCTGTTCACCGCTAAAGATAACATGGAGTGTCAGCAATTCTGCGCGTTGGAATTTCCAAGGCAGCACTCGCTAGGCAACGCTTTTCGTTGAGAGTGGAGTTGCGGTCTTCTATACGCATTTCCACCTATACAACTTCTGCCCAGAGTGCTGAAGAATATAAAGCGCGACCGGGCCCAAGTAATTCTTGTGGCTCCCGATTGGGCTCGAAGAGTCTGGTATCCCAAGCTGCTCAAAGTGACCATCGATCCTCCGATCCGACTGCCTCTTTAGGAGGATCTTCTGTCAGAGCAGCAGGGGACAGTCCTCCACATGAACCTGTCCAGCCTCGACCTCCTTGCATGGAGATTGAGCAGCAGCAGTTGACGTAATTTGACCTGCCTCCCGAAGTCTGCGATGTTCTCTTTGCAGCCAGGCGTCCCTCCACTAAGATGGTATACACCTGCAGATGGAACAAATTTGTGGCATGGTGCACAGCAAAGGCTGTGGATCCCCTTTCTGACTCTCTTTCTGAGGTTCTCTTGTTCCTCCTTTCTTTGGCCCAGCAGGGCCCTGCTCTGGGCACTCTTAAGGGCTACCGCTCGTCCATTTCAACCTTCCTTAGGCTTCCTGAGCAGCCTTCTCTTTTCAACTCACCTGTTGTAGATTCCTTAAGGGCATTACTCATCTTTTTCCTCCTGTTCCCTTCGTAATTCCTCAGTTGGACTTGAACTTGGTTCTTCCCTATCTTAGGTGCACTCCCTTTGAGCCGCTACATAACTGTCCTCTCAGACTTCTCACACTGAAAACTGCCTTTCTGGTGGCCATCACCTCTGCACGCAGGGTGAGTGATCTACAAGCTCTTTCTTCCAAGCCTCCCTTCTGGCTGTCCATCCGGACAAGGTCGTCCTTAGAACTAGACCTTCCTTTCTTCCCAAGGCGGTTACTTCTTTCCACATTGGCCAAACCATCACTTTGCCCACCTTCTTTCCGCCTCTGCATCCTTCGAAAGAGGAAGAGAGGCTCCACCGTCTGGATCTAAAATGTGCACTTTTCTTCTACTTGGATCGCACCAAACAATTCCGGGTGGACGACCAGCTCTTTGTTGGTTACGTGGATGTTAAGAGAGGTTGGGCTGTGCACAAACGGACCATCTTCAAGTGGGTCGTTTAGTGCATCAAAGCCTGCTATTCTTTGGCATAGAATGAGCTTACAGTGGGGCTGCGCGCCCACTCCACCAGGGCGACGGCAGCTACTACTGCTTTGAGGGGAGGAGTCCCCCTTAAATGACATCTGTCAGGAAACTACGTGGGCATTCCCTGCACACGTTCACCAAACACTATTGCCTGGACAGTCAAGTCCGGAGAGACCGCTTCTTTGGCCGTTCTGTTCTCCAGGACTTTCTTGTGTGAACTTGGTTCGCAGACCCACTTCCGGGATTGGCATTGCTGGAGTATCTATTCTAAGGTAAGGAATCTATAACTGATTGTCTCTTTCAGATGAACAAGTTACTTTTCTGCGGTAACGATTTATCTATAAGAAACATAGGTTAGTTATAGATTCCTTACCGCCACACCCATCCTCCCCGTTCTGCGAACTGACTTCTAGGGTTAAGGACTTCCTTTTAGGGCCCTAGTTTTGTGCACCAGAGGTCAGTGTCTTACATGACTCTGCTCTTCTGGCGTGGAAAGTCGTGTACAGAACTGACGTCAGCGTGCGAGGGCGGGGTCTTTGTAGCTATCGCGACGTCACCCCTGCGACCATGATGCTGACGAGAAACGCAGACGCCACCTTCTGACGCGCAGGGGTACTGCTGACAAAAAACTTTCCAGATCCAGTATGACGCTGGGGGGTAATACTAAGGTAATCTATAACTAACCTATGTTTCTTACATATATATTATTACCGAAGGTAAGTACCTTGTTCTTCTTTAACAGAAATGGTGTAATTCATATTATTTGTCTGATCACATATAAGATACAACTGTTTTTAAAAGATCTCCTCTTCTGTTTTAAAAATGCATCCTTTAAAATTGATATCGTTTTTTACTCTATTTTCCTTGCTGTACTATAGTTTTAATGTCAGAACTTGGGCTGGAAGAGGATGATGCTGAGTCTGCTTGGGATTCTGAGGTACTAGTCTTATATTTTATTCAATTATTAGTTCACATGACTCTGGAGATAGTACCCAGAAGAGTTTTAAGTGCTGCATTCTGTTAACCTTCACAGTGGACTGAAACGTAAGTAACTAAAAAATAAACTGAAGTAAGCTGATATTCTTAAACAATGTGGTATGCAGTGTGTGGTGTGTCTAAATTTTTAGGGCACTCTTTAGCCTATTAAGACTATCCACAGGCATTGTCCTTTTAAGGAAGATTGCCATTGAGATCTCATGAGTGATTTCTGAGCTAAGGATGAAGTTTTTAGGTGGCTGCTAGCCAACTGCAGCTTGGTCAGCGTCACATTTACAGATTGCACCTCTTTCAGCGGAAAGCGGCATTCATGATCTCGTGGCTGCTTTTTAGGTCGAGCCTTGAGGCAGCATGCATGTGCTGTTCTGGGAAGCATGCTGTAATTGCTTAATCCGGGTATTGCCACACCCACCATTTTCCATTTGTTGCTTTGTGTGCCTTATAGAATTGGTTTATTTTTATTGGTGGAAAGGTGTTTTGTCCCGCCATAGGGCGTGTTTCCACGATCGTGGCAACTGCCCCTGTTACAAGTGCCCTTGCTGTCGAGTTTATGTATGCTTTGTTCGGCGCACTCTTCTTTCTACGGCATTTAGTGGGCCCGTGCCGTTTCTCACTTGACTGCTGCCACTCTCGTTCCTTTATAGATAGCCTTAATCTGCTCCACGCAGGAGCACTACCACATGTTCGGGTTGTCTTTTTCTCTTGCCCCCTTCCTCGTCCCTCCTCCTCTCCCTTTCCTGTGTGTGTGTGATGAAAATAGCGTTCTCATCAGAACACTCACAAGGTCTTCTGGTAGCTTGGCCCATCTATCGTTGCACTCCGACCTCAATCCCTCCGCTCTAATTACTGGCAGCTCCGCCTTACATGGCTCTATTTAAAAGCAGCTCTATGCAGGTGTTTGATCATTTTAAGTCCGAGTAGGCAGCTTATGCGGTTGGCCAGGTGATTTTAATATATGCTCTTACTAAATGTTGTTATTGTAAGACCTGGTTAGCAGACAAAAAAGATGTGGGCTGATTGCAGCCCAGACTGCTGCAAGGCTGCCCCGAAAAAGCCAAGAGCCAGCAATGCAGGGCGGATGCATCCCAGCTCGGCTGTCGAGCTGCTGGGCCTCTGCTTGGCCCTAACTGCTTCCGCACTGCCCCTTCTTTTTTGGAGCCAGCCTGCAGATGCTGAGTGAGCTCTTGGAGTCTGCAAACTTAAGGCTGCACACTTCCAGCCTACAGCTCGGCTCCCTCGCTTCACCGCTCTGTGGTACGGGTTGCGCCTGTGAAACACAGCAGTGATGACTGCCTCTTCCCTTTTCTGCCTGCTCGAAAATTTGTCACTTTAAAAAAATGTTTATAAAATAAATTAAAAAATACACTTCAGCAACACACAGCAGTGCAAAGGCTCAACCTCCCCAGATGTGGCCTTCCTGACGGAGACCTGGCTGAACCCTGCCTCGGCACCCGACATAGCCATAGCATCCCGGAAGGCTACAAGATCACCCACAGGTACCGCACCAACGGAGCAGGAGGAGGAATCGCCATCGTCCACAGGAACACTCTGAGTCTCGACCAACACCGACGACACCCTCGGCACCGCCGAACACCTGCACTTCCAGATCCACACTGACCCCAACACCTTCCTCAGAGGAACCCTCATATACAGACCCCCCGGACTCCGACCACAGTTCTGCGACTCCATCGCCAACTTCTTCAGCACACACGCCCTCGCCTCCATGGACTACATCCTCCTCGGGACCTGAACTTCCACCTCGAGATCGACAACCTAGCCAACCTCGGACTCAGACAACTTGTCACAACACCCACCTACTCTGCCGGTCACACGCTTGACCCCATCTTCTCTGCAGGCCGCCACATCTCCTTCAACTACACCACCTAACTGAACCGACCATCACTGCATCCACTTCACCTTCAAGGAACCCTGCACGCACCACTGCACCCAACAGATGCCTCCCCGCTGCTGGTGCAAAGTCACCGAAGACCAGCTAACCACCACCCTCGCCCAGAGCCCACCCGCCGAACCCACCCCCCGACACGGCACCTCCGCCCGCAACCTCAGACAGTGGATCAACGACTGCGCCAACACCCTCACCCCAATCAAGAAACCCTCCAACAGTCACACCAGCAAGAAAGCAAGCTGGTTCACTGAAGACCTCCGTGCCTCCAAGCAAACCTGCCGAAAGCTGCAGAAGATCTGGCTCCGTGAACGAACACTGAACAGCCACGCCGCTCACAAGAACGCCACCCGCAGACCCCATCACCTCATGAGATCCACCAAAAGGGCCTCCTTCAAAGACCGCCTAGATAACAACACGCACAACAGCAAAGAGCACTTCAACATCGTGAAGGAACTCTCCAACCCCAACGACGCCCCACCCTCGCAAGACCTGTACGACTCGCTGGCCACCTTCTTCCACCGCAAGATCGCAGACATCCACGAAAGCTTCAACGCCACAACCACTGAGACCTCCGCCCCCACGACCACCATCCGCACCAACCGCCTGCTCTCCTGGACCAACATCAACAACGACTACGACACTATCAAGATCATGAACACCATCCACTCCGGATCTCCGTCGGACCCATGCCCACACCACATCTTTAACAAAGCCAGCACAGCCATCACACCCCATCTGCAGAAAGTCATCAACACCTCCTTCGAGACCGCAATCTTCCCAGAGAGCTGGAAGCGTGCAGATCAACGCCTTACTCAAGAATCCCAAGGCGGACCCCAAGGACCTCAAGAAATTCCAGCCCATTTCTCTGCTCCCATTCCTGGCAAAGGTCATTGAGAAGACAGTCAACGAACAACTGACCCGCTACCTCGAGGAGAACAACATCCTGGACCCTTCCCAGTCCGGGTACCGCAGCAACCCCAGCTCCGAGACTGCCCTCATCGCTTCCACCCATTACATCAAGTCCCCCTGCTGGACAACGGAGAAACCGCGGCCCTCATCCTCCTGGACCTGTCAGCCGCCTTCGACACGGTCTGCCACCACACACTACGAACACGCCTCCACAATGCCGGGATCCAAGAGAAGGCCCTGGACTGGACCATCTCCTTCCTCTCTGGCAGAACACAGAGCTTCTGCCTTCCCCCTTCTGCTCCGAAGCCACCGAGATAATTTGCGGCATACCCCAGGGCTCATCCCTTAGCCCAACTCTGTTTAACATCTACATGGCGCCGCTCACCCACATCATCATCTCCTATGCCGATGACACCCAGCTGATCCTCTCCCTTACCAAGGACCCCAACACCGCCAAAACCAACCTTCACGAAGGAATGAAGGCCGTCGCTGAATGGATGAGGAACAGCCGGCTGAAGCTGAACTCGAACAAGACGGAGGTCCTCATCCTTGGATCCACCTCTTCGGCCTGGGACAACTCCTGGTGGCCGACCGCACTGGGAACCGCCCCAACACCTACCGACCACCCACGCAACCTAGGGGTTGTCCTCGACTCCACCCTCTCCATGACTAAACAGGTCAACTCCGTCTCCTCCTCCTTCAACACCCTCCGCATGCTCTGCAGGATCTACAAGTGGATCCCCACTGAAACGAGAAGAACGGTCACCCAGGCCCTAGTCAGCAGCAGGTTGGACGACGGAAGCGCCCTCTACGCAGGAGTCTCATCCAAACTTCTGAGATGGGTCCGACGCATCCAGAACGCCTCTGCATGCCTGATCCTCGACATCCCCCGCCGCAGTCACATCACACCCCACCTGAGAGACAAGGTCAACAAGAGGATAACCTTCAAGCTCCTCACCCATGCACACAAGGCGCTCCACAACACCGGATCAACATACCTCAACAGACGACTCATTCATTCATTGGATTCTTTATTCGATGATTAAAAATCACCATAAAAGTACTAACATACAGTATACCCCTCCCCATGGCAGCTCAGGTTTGATTTGGCCTCGCTTGGGCAGTTTAGCTGGAGCTGCATCGGCAGCATGAGAAGTGTACTGATTCAAAGCAGGGTTGTGGGTTTTGCAAGGGACAGCGGTATGTGGATGCAGAACATTCACCGACACCTTGTCTACGGGAGTAGTATGGGCATTCATTGGCTCTGTCTGGTTTGAGGCTTAAAGGGTAAAGCACTTTAGGGATGCTGGTGGTGTAGGGGTACAGCATTACATGGCCATTAGCCTTTGAACTGCTCCAGATAACGTGAGAGAGGTGCATGTTGTAGAAGCTCCACATGATATCATTAGCAGAGAACTTCGGCTCTGCCTTCAGGCACAGGAGGAGGTTGCAGAGGCTTGGCATGGCACAGAGTTCCATGGGAGCAGGGCGAGGCTGCTAAGACTCCGCTTTTCCCAATTAAATGGGTAGAAAGCTTCATCTGTGCATGCAGGCTTCTAGAGGAGTAATTTGGTGCTTAATTTGTGAATTAATAAGTGACGGGCCCAGACTTTTTTGCTCAGAAACTACTGTCAGCGTTGCAGACAGTTGTGGTGCCGAACACCAAAACTCCATAGTCATGATTTACCCTCATGCATCTTTTTTTAACACTTTATTTAGCATTTTAATGATAAACAATAAGATACATTTGCAGTATTGCAGTCAAGCACGTAAATGACATTAACACTGCACATTGTTGGTTCCATTGTATTACAGTTATATAAAGGGAAATGTATATCAACGTCTTCGCATCTTAATATCAGACAATCATTTATGACAGTTAACAGTTTTAATGGCTCAGTTGCATTTCAATTCCATGGCGCACAAGGCTGTGGTATAGTGTTCATTGTGATGCAATAGGTCAAAAGCGGGAGTGGTATGGTATGTGTGCTTCATAGAAGATTCCTACCCCACCCCTGCTTTTGTTGTGTAGGCGGGTCTTGCTTTTGTTCCTCTAGGTATGCTCTGAAAGGACCCCAGATGTCTCTGGGTCTGGTGGTAGAAGGGATTGTGCTTACATAAAGTTTGCTTTTTGTGGAGCATGACTCCAAGCTACTAAGCCAGCCTTTGATTGTGGGAGCTGATTTACCACCCCAGTGATTTGCTACTTCTCGTTTGGCCAATAATAAGCTCATGGCTACAAACTGTCAGGGTTTCTTGAGATTATGGACCGCGTATCCTAGGCGTGCAATCTCGGACAGGGGGTAATCTTTATCTTGACCATAGTCCCGACGACCCTATGCAGTTCTACCCAATAGGAGTGGATGCGCCGGCATGTCCAGGCCAGGCGGGCAAAGTCTGCATATATGGCCATGCATCTAGGGCAGCTGTATGGCCTGGAGGAGTCTATTCAATGAAGCCGGGCTGGTGTGGCGTTCGTTCTGCGAAGAAATGTGAAATGGGTCAATTTGTGGCGGCTATTAAGCAAGACATTTTGGGTCACTGCGCAGCATGCATCCATTGATCGTTTGTTATGAGGTTCCCGAGGTCCGCCTCCCAGTCTCTACGGATCTTGGCGTCGTCTAGGGGGATAATGTCTGCACAGGCCTTGCACAGCTTGGAGATGATGTGTATTCCCTTAGTGCTATCTAACACTATTGTTAGCGGTGGGAAGGATGGTGGTTCAAGGGGGAAGTCGGGGAAAGTGGCACGTATCGCCGAGCGAATACGCGATCGGATGAACCTATCCATAAATGTGGCATCTGGGAAGCGGGACTCGTCTCCAGTCTCAAACACATGGCCCTCCGGGAATAGGTCACCTATCTTTGTGATGTTGAATTTTGCGCATGTTCTTTTAAAAACAATTTCACCCGTTATTAACAGCCACTAGGGGTTTGGGAGTGGAAGTGAGGAACCATAGAGAAAGGGGGTATTGGTAATCCTCCACAGCTTCTCCCAGGCCCAACTAGTGGTGGAGACAGTTTGGATGTCTTTGGGGTCTCTGAGGAAGCCCGTCGGCAAAATGGAAGCCAGTGTTCCTGGGAGAACTAGATCGGCCTCCAGTCGTAAATGGGGAATTCTGGCGTCCGGGTGGTACCACGTCTGAGCATAACTGCATTGTGCAACTAAATAATACAACTGCAGATCTGGTACTACAATACAACTGCAGATCTAGTACTCCGAATCCCCCCTGTCGCAAGGCAAGGTCATGACTTGCCATCGTACCCGGTCCCTTTTATCACCCCATACTAATTTTAACAAGTGGGACTGAAGTGTCAAAAAGAATCGGTTGGTAAGGGGAAGTGGGATGTTGTGAAATAAATAGAGGAACTTAGGAGGGAGAACAATCATTTTTATTAGGGCTACTCTGCCAGCCATGGAGAGCGGGAGTTTGAAACATTTATCTATCTGTGCCTCTAGTGTGAGCATCGCCGGACCATAGTTCAACCGGACAATCTGGTCTGGGTCGAGGTGTACGTGTATGCCCAAATATTTTACAGAGTCGGAACACTATTCCAGTGGAACCTCCAAGTCCCATTGTTCTGTGCTGGAAGTGAGGGGGAAGATCACATACTTATGCCAGTTTATGCATAGTCCGGAATACGAACCAAACCTGAGTATTTCCCTTATTAGGTGCTTCAAATTAATCTGGGGGTTACGAACATAAAGAATAGTGTTGTCCGCGTACAGGGACACCAATGATGGGCCCATATTAAATTGTAGGCCTCTGTGTAGGTGTTTTTCCTTAAAATGCTGAACCAAGGCTTTATCCATAGCTAAAATGAATAATAAGGGCGAGAGTGGGCAGCCCTGTCTTGTGCCTCGCGACAAGGAGAAAGGAGCTGACAGGCTGCCTTGTAACCTAAGCACTGCGGTGCGTTGGCTACAAAGCCAGTCGGCATGCCCATTCTCTGCATGATGGACCTAAAGAAAGGCCACTCTAATGAGCCGAAGGCCTTTTATGTGTCTAGCAGAATCGCAGCCGCTGGTACCTCCGGAGTGATTCTGTGGGGGGTGGCAAATAGGGTCGGGAGATGAAATGCAGTAGAACGATGGGGGATGAAACCGGACGGTGCTGAGGAAATAATAGATTCCATTAAGAGAGACAAACGGGTCGACAGAACTTTGGCCAGTATTTTGTAATGTAAGTTCAGGAGTGAAAGTTGGCTATACGAGCCGCAAAGTTGGGGGTCTTTGCCAGGTTTAGGGAGGAGTATTATGACCACCTCACGCAGGGTGGGTGGTAAAACCTGTCTTTCCAAGGCCTCTGCATAGACCTCTTAGAGCTGCGGGATCAGCAAATCCCGAAATGCCTTGTAAAACTCGTCCTTGAAGCCATCCAAGCCGTGGGCGGAAGATGACCTCAGGGTAATAATGGCTTCATTAACGTCTGTATCTGAAATAGGGGCTGCCATAAAGTCTTGCATGTATTTCTCGAGGTAAACCAGTGCAATCTCCGACAAATAGAACTCTTGGTCATTGTGGCCTGGGCCCAGTCTGGAGGGATACAGTGTCTTGAGATGAGACAGAAATTCTCTCTGGATTTCAAGTGGATTGGTAGTGTGTTGACCTGTTTGTGTGCGCAAGTCAGTGACATATGCCTTACCATATTGGGGCTGATCATCTGCGCCAGTACTCGTCCCGGTCGGTCACCCTCACCATACTGTTTGGCATTATTGTATTTCCCCATGAAGAGGATCTCTCGTTCTGCCGTATCCCTGTATTCCGTGAGAAGGGTCAGTCTTCTCTTGTCAAGGTCGGGGTCGTGCGCAGCCAGCTGCCTAGTGTCTATTGTTGTATGGTGGTGTTCTAATCGGGCTAATGTTCTGCGAAGATCGCGCAGGACACCAGCGTGTTTGGAAAGACACACACCTCTCATGTATGCCTTAAAACCCTCCCACAACATCGCTGCGGAGTTGACAGAGCTGGTATGGATGGCAAAGTATTCCTCAATGGCTTCACGGATATCGTGTTGGAATAGATCGCCGTCTAGTATCGTGATAAAAACAAAACCCCTCCCACCACACCCCTCCCAGTTTCCCCACCCAACCAGAGAGGAGATACCAATATTAACCAAGAAAACCAGAGTACCAATTGCATCCCAAAAATTTGAAAGCTTCACGTTCAAGTGATTAAGACCTCCAATAAAGAGAAACAGGTCAATAACCCTATTTCTTTCACCTTTAAGAGCACGTTATTTAGATTTTCTTCATATTATTCACTTAACGGTCCTGATGAATGCCCGTAAGTCCTAACCTAGGCGACTGTGGCAGAAACATGTCGACCAATTTTTAACCACCCCCCCACTATCCATGATCTCAAATACTCTCAGTGCACCTATTACTCATAATCCAGTTCGTAAGATGCACTACCATAGAGTTTACTAGACCCAAACCCAGACCACATAAAATTTTCACTTCCTGGCTTTTGCGGTCTTTTTATATTCCCTATCACTGGCTCACTACTACATCAACCTTGGGTAAGAACCTCCTGGTGGAGGCTGCATAACCTGATCGACCTGATGATTATGCACACACATGATTTAAAAGCGGAGAACCAAGATATACCGCTTCAGATACCACCATACCCATCACGCGCATGAGGGTCTTTTATACTGGGACATTCTCCGCTCTTCCTGCATACCTAAGGTTGTGTAGGACAAGTGATCCTTTCTCATTTGATTGTCAAGGAGTATAAGCAATTAATCAAAGGGGAAGACGGAGCGAGCACAAGTCGTGACCTCGACTCCACGAAACAATGAGCATTGATCTCCTCTCATCCCCTGAGGAAGCGATGACGCTGTAAAACAAGTTATAGGTACTATAGACAAATAACCATCAAGTGACCCAATAGCTCATTGCGAAGAAGGGTAAGTGCAAAACTTACCTCCGCATGTCACCAACTACTTACTTGCCTTAATCTGGTCCTGAAGAAGGCCCTCCGACCCGACAGGGCAGCGTAAGAGCTGAAACATATTGACCACTCACGTTCTCACAATAGGTGCTATAGAACAGTAGCCCTTCTAGACACACACCACCTCTTTATTTTAACCTTACCCCATCTCCAATAGAATAAAAACTCTTTTTGGAGGGATGGAGGTAATTTTAAACTCACTTTGCTTTAATTTCTGATCACTACTGTATCACCAGTTGGTCTCCCTCCAGGTAGAGGAAGGCATACGATAAGACCCCATGATGATGCTTTTCACGTAGTTACAAAAGCGGATAACTAAGATATACCTCTCAGTTCTACTGTACGTGAAAGAGGGTTTTTATAAGACGGTTAATACCGAAGACCCTGGTAACACTACAAGACAAGTGATCCATTCCCCTTTGAATAATTGCTCATCTCCTGGAAGCTGAATGGATCTCAGCTTCTCTCTCCCTTGATTGATTGAGATGTCAAGGAGGATAGACTTGTGTTTATTTGTTTATATAACACGAAAAGCATTACTACATTGCCTTAAAGCACTTTTAGAGGGAGATCAGGGGTGTGATCGGGTTAAAGTTGCTCTACTTTTTGATGTTGGCTGATGGGGTTACATTTAGCCAGATATTTCATTTCACTTGTGTGGTATAGGTAATGAGTCCTAAATCGAGTGGGGAAGGATCACTTGTCCTGCATAACCAGGGTATTCAGGTCGGATATTCATGTGTCCCAAGTAAAAAACCCTCATGCACGTGTAGAGTGGATCGGATAAGCGGTATATCTTGATTCTCCGCTGTTCAAACAGGTGTGTGCATAATCATAGTGTTAGTTGATATGCATCCTCCACCCGGAGGTCTTTACCCAGTGGTACAGAGAGGCAGCGTCAGCACAAGTCATGCAAAAAGGATTGAGCCGCAGTAGGCAGCCTTATCCTCTGAATAACCGTTGATGTGTGAAACACTCTCACGAGAAGCACAATTTGACCTCATTGATATAAAGGACTAACATGTCGCTTTATTTTCACTCCTGATTATAATAAGAAAATCTCTGTTATAATGAGCACATTCACATAGAGACACTCACTGCCTCTATTTACTTTTCACTCCGGTCCTGAAGATAGCCCGCATGACCTGACAAGGCAATACAGGGCAGAAACATGTCAACCTTTTTAAACCACTAATTGTCAAATGCGTAGGAATCCTAAATATTCACCAGACTCCTTTTTTGAAGACTTGCTGAAAGGCTACCCGAATCCAGACCTAATAAATTAATAATTTGGCTGTCCTGGTATTTTAAATCCTGCACTATCCTCATCCCTGATCACTACTGCTTTTAACTTTGGGTAAAGCCCTCCGGGTGGAGGATGCATATCAACTAACCCTATGATTATGCACACACATGTTTGAACAGCGGAGAATCCAGATATACTGCTTATCCGATCCACTCTACACGTGCATGAGGGTTTTTTACTTGGGACACATGAATATCTGACCTGTATACCCTGGTTATGCAGGACAAGTGATCCTTCCCCACTTGATTTATGATATTTAAGATTAAGGAAGCTGAACGGATCACAACTTCCTCCTCCCTCCTGATATGATTCAATAACAGGTAATGAGTCACCATAAATCATTATTATGACAGTGCCTTGTTTTGGTGTGACGCCTGTTGGCAGAAGTAAGGGTGCTTCACTTGGTTCCGGCATTGAGCATCTTTTGTGTGGCATTCACTACTTGTCTACTGGGATACAATGCTATGGAGTTCCCCATGTCGAGACTTGGCTGCCTGAAAAGGCGGGTTCTTTGGTTTGTCCTGAATAAGCAGGGGCATTGTGAATGCGCTGGGGGAGGTTGGAACCATTACTGAGAAGGCAGTCTCTTTGTTACTTTTATTGAATTCTGAAAATGTACTCGAGTGTGGTATATACATCACACATGATGAGCCACATCGCACATGATGAGCCAATGCTGAAATCCCAGAAGGAAAATACAACCATTAATGAGTCACTGGCTACTAGCTCCCATGAGTGAGACTTCCTCCTTCACTGAGATGAACAGCTCTGCAATCGGCCCACGAGCCCTCAGAGATGTTAAATATTTCCACACTCATGCACACTAGTGCCATGTGTGTTCATCAGATTGACCCATGCTGTCTTTTGAGGCTGTGCATAATATATTCTCCAGGGTAGCGCAATACTGTGCTGCATAGATGTATGGACTCCGCTGCAAAGCAGCTAGGGACTTTACAGCCTGGATTAGCCTGAGAACCTTAATCTACTGAAACACTACAATTGCTATTTAACCACCCTTCGAGCATCTTTCCCCCTCAACGCACCACACTAGCACAAATGGGGCAAATAGCGTCTGTGGTTGTTGACAGTTTGACATTTTTTTTCTTTATGAAGACTGCTTCGATTTTAAGTTGACCTATGTCTGATGATGGCGGGACTCTTGTGGCCGCCTGATTTTCCCCTGCCAGGCTCAGTTACCATCGCTGCCAAGAATTTGGGAGTCTGGTTCGGAGAGGATCTGAGATTCGAGGCACACATAAAAAAAACTCACTGCTGTGTGCTTCGGATCTCTTAAAGCCATGAGAAAGTTCTTTCCATATCTGCCTTCATCAGCTAGAGAGTCGGTTGCGAGAGCTTTAATTTTATCTCGGCTCGACTCATCCAACTCTCTTTTTAGCGGCACTCCAGCTTTCTTAGTCGCCCGACTGCAGATTATCCAAAATGCGACAGCACGGTTGCTGTGTAAAATTCCAAGTAGAGAAAGTGTGCGAGCACACCTAAAGGAACTTCATTGGCTGCCGATTGCTCAAAGGATAACTTTTAAAATCCTTACTTTAGCATTTAAGGCAGTCCATGATATGGGTCCATCCTATCTGAGAAAAAGATTCAGCCGCTATGTCCCCACTCCGCTGCTACGTTCAGCTGGCTGTAATTTCCTGAGTGTGCCCCGCTTTCAGCGAGTACTACAGGGAGGCTACTCGCTTGCTGTTGTCGCAGCTCGGACTTGGAACTCTCTTCCTCTTTCTCTGAGATCAATTGAAAATTTCTTCTCTTTTAAGAAAGCACTAAAAACTCATCTTTTTAGAACAGCCTATTAGTGTTATTATTCTTTTTAGTTGGCCACTTG
The DNA here is from genome assembly GCF_964263255.1 of Lissotriton vulgaris. Lineage (NCBI taxonomy): Eukaryota > Metazoa > Chordata > Amphibia > Caudata > Salamandridae > Lissotriton > Lissotriton vulgaris. The sequence continues at coordinate 1,882,743,769 of NC_141685.1, read as the reverse complement.
CTTGTTTTCTTTTTCGCGCCAGGATACTCTGGTAGTAATGGAGCCCGTTATAAAACAGCAAATAATAATAATAATAATATAATAATGTTCTTTTTCCAGTTCTTTTATTTGTAACCCACAAGAGTAGGTCTTGTCTGATCACTTTAATTCTGATAAGATTGGGCCTACTGGTCCCAGTGTGCTATGTGTTGTTGGAATGAGTGGGCATGTGAGTGGGAATAATATGCTGCATGCCTAAACACTTATAAGGTCCCAAAGGCGAGACCTAGGGGCTATGCCAATGCTTGTTAGAGGTTGAGGTTTTTCTTCCCAATGTGTGCTCTGGATCTGGAGAGTTATTTAGCCTCTGGATTCCTTTCTGATCTGGTGTCTGAAGAAGTGGGGAAAGGCGTGATGGAGAGAAAGGATTAGTATGGAGAATATGAAGGTCGGGTAAGAAGAGATTTCCTTCCCTGACTAATTAAGGCACCGAGCCAGGATTGAGTTGTTGTGAGAAATTGGAGTATTAATCCAGGGGGTGAAAATACACCTGAAATAATCACAGTTCTTGTCAGGGTGAACCACTACAATCACTAAATAAACCTGTGCTTAACCCTCTGGTAGCTTGAGACTAACCAGTCAGGCTTAACTTCAAGGCAATGTGTAAAGTATTTAGGCAGTACTCAAATAGTAATAAAGTGAAAACACAACAAAATCCCAAACCAATTTTGAAAAATGTAGAATATTTATAAATAAATGACACCAAAACACCATAAATTCAATTAGTGGAACCGCAAATAGTAATTTTGAAAGTTTGAATTAAAAATGGTGCTAACCATGGTTACCTAGTTGCACTAGATTGGGTAAAAGCCACAAGTTAAGACTGACCTAGATGGAGCGCGGGTCAGATACAGGGTCCAGGTTCGTCTTGGTGCAAAGTTTACTTTCTGGCTTAGAAACTTTTATGGAGATAAAATTATTGTCAATGAGTCGGTGAGGCAACATGCAAGTTTGATCCGATGCAGGGCTTGACAACTGTGGGCTCGCTGATGAGCATGTGATTGTCGACGAAGGCTGGAAAGCTCTTATCTGGCAAAGTCTGTGCCCTGGAAGGCCTCCGTGCCAGTCAGATGCTGCTCTGCATCTTTCCAGATAATGCCTTTTTTGTTATGGCTTAGACGATTTCTGGAAGCCAGATCTCCTTCAGTGGGGAAATAGCAGACTGAGGCTGACTGGCAGTTCGATGGCTTCACCTTCGTCAAAGGTCCTAACCTGGCAAAAAGTTTCTAAGTCACAGATCTTGCAGTTTGGGACAGGAGGTGTACATTCTAACACCAGCCAAGGGTGCAGGACCTGTTGGCCACCACTTGGGAATTAGGACTCACTCCAGCAGCAGCTAGCAGCAGTGTCCAGGGCAGGTTCCGTTGGTACTAGTCAGCTAGGCAGTTAAATTGATGCATTTATAAAGTGGTTGGATACTAAGAGAGTGTCCCAGTGCTGAGGGGAATGGCCCTCAGGAAGATAACAAGCCTCCTTACTCTTTAAACAAATAGGTTTTGGGGGGCGTGGCCAAGATGGCAGTCGGGTGAGATGCACCTTTTGGTCTCTCTGACGAGCCGAAGCTGCTGACAAGGCCGACCTACCTAAAAATCAGCATTGGGAAGCTGACCCAGAGATCAGTGAGAGATCACCGCCAATAGTGCCTCTCCCCTGTGTGACGAGCAACCTTACACGGCCAGAGGCATCCTGAGATGTGTCCCAGGGCCTGCTGGCTGTCCAACCGTGCTGCTGCTGCGTTGAAGAGGGCCGGCAGGCAGTAGTAGCGGGAGTGGGGAGACTGCAGTGGTGGTAGCTTCCAGAGGCTGGCGGTGATGCAGAATCCTGATCTGAGAGCGGCAGAATGCGAGATAGGCCGCGGTGCCCCCCAATCCTGCCATTCTTAGGGTGGGGTGGAGAATTTTGTGGTTGTGTGACCCTTGCGTACCACACTCATGTGGAGCAGTACCGGCAGGGATCGTGGGCCTGTGGGCTCCTACCTTAGAAGGCCTAGTTGCAATGAGGCGTCCTGCGTGACATCAGGAGTAGTGCCTGGCGTCGGCGGTGCTAGCCCTAGAAGGTAACTGTTGTGGTGGGCCCCAGCGCATCGCACAGCTCTGGCGGGGACTGCGGTCGACCGTCCACTTTTTTTTTTTTCTGGGCCTGGCACTTTACTGGAAGTTTGTCCTCCAATTGATCACCGTGAGAGGTGCCCTACTAAGAGCCTTACCATCTCTGCTCTAATGGGGGAACTTGGTGCCTGGGATTTGAGGGTCCCACGCTGTTCCTGGGTCTGGCAAGCTTGCAAGGGCACCCCCATTATGTCTGCTCTGCGATCTAAGAAGGACCGGACACTCCTGGAAATGCTCAGCAGGCCTGCCACTGCTGGGGTCTCCTATAAGTCCCCCATGCTCAACACTGACCTCCAATTGGAGGCAGAGGATCCTGACAGCACGGCCACGAAATCCTTCATAGCTACGCTTTCCACGTCCCTCCGGGAAGACTTCTAGATTATGAGAATCCAGCTCTCTGCGGATATGCTGGACATGCATCAGGATCTCAAGGAAGTGGGAGACCGGGTGACTGCCATGAAGGAACAGAAATCTGGGAGGGATGAGGAGCTGGAGATGCTGCAGCAGGAGGTCCTACGGCTTAAGGAGCAACATGTCGAGTTTCAGGCCCACACGGAGGACCCGGAAAACCGATCCCGTCGAAACAACGTTCATGTCCGTAGGGTTTCAGCCCAAGCAGAGGAAGAGGACTTACGGGAGTACATTGAGGCCTTGTTTCGCCACATCCTGAGATTCCCTGAGAGTACGGAGATTAAGGTAGACCGTGTACATCGAGTTTGCTTACCCAACCCTTCCAGCAGACATACTTGCATGTGTGCACGATTTCAACTCAAGGAATCAATCCTCCACCAGGCCCAGGAGGCCCACCAGACCCAGTTCAGAGGCCACTTACCAGTGGTATATCAGGATTTGTCCACAATTACACTTCAGAAGTGAAGAAATTTTGTTCTGTCTTAGCGCATCTAAGAGAGGTGGGGATAGCGTACTTTTGGGGGCACCCCTTTCACCTCATCTTCTGTTGGCTGTTGCACCTTTGGTAACTTCCTTGTAGTCCCGAGGCAGCAGCGCCTAACTACAGTTTTCCTCCGCTTCCTGGCACTTAATTGCCTGCAGTGTGCCATCGGTTGTCTACCCCTCCCTGGCTAACGTGTGAGACCCTGCCGACAAATGTAAGCTCTGGTTGTGGTTGGGGGAGGGGCCCACCTTTTCTCCCTCCTCGGCCTTGTTTAATATCCTGCTCGTACAGTCTCCTTTGCTTCATCCATACTCTTTGTACTCTTCCACTGTTCAGAAGCAGTTTAGTCCCGCTTTCTTTTGTTGCTCAACCCCCGGGTCTGCTTTGTTTGTTTAATTAGCCCTCCGTTGTTTATTACTTTCCCCGGGGCACTCTCCCTTCCATCCCTCAAGGAAGGCACAAGAAACTGCTGTAACATGTGATTACATAGTTTCTAATTGCCCACCATATCGCCTACTGCGGTCCGATACCTCATATGATGACACACCGTTGGTGAATACTGAATAGTCAAGGTAGCCGAGCTGCGATAATAAGAAGCAAGGCCTTGCATGAAACATTTAATTTTGTGAGGTGGCAGGCAGTGGTACGACGGGCACCAGTTACTTCCCAGCGACGATCTGGCCTGCGAGGGAGAAGTGTGAAACAAGGTCTCCCACATCTGCTTAGTGAGACATTATTCAGTTATGATAAATGATGACGCCAGTATTGACTTCACCAATGCAAGACCGCTGCTTTAAACTGATACAAAACTGTATCTCGGTTAAGCAGCATTGGGGGTAATGGAGGCGGCGCAGGCGCGCAACGCCCATTGGACTCAAAGGGCTTCAGCCCCCCTTGTGTGTCAGCCCGGGATGAGACAGCTTCCCGGGCACACACACAGCCTCACCTGAGCACTTCACAGGTCGTTTAAAGACCATTTGCTTGTTAATGAGGCTTCATTGTTGTTTCACACCTTCTAAGAGCCCCTGCAGCTCCACTCTACCTATTTATTAAAGATTCAGCCCCCACACCCTCCCCCCCCCCCCCCCCCCCCCCCCCCACCCCGAAATTAGACTCTAGTTGCGCCTCTGAGGCGGCGAGTGTGGGAGGTGTGACTAGCAGGGCCAGGGCCTGTTGTTTATATTGCATTATGGAATTTGTAGTCCTTAGTGGTGTTTCTTTCATGGGGAAAACTACAAATCCCAGAATCCAAAGAATCATAACAGATAGGTGGTACTGACATTTTACTTTGGCGACTAGTGAGCTGGCTGGGTAATCTCTGACCTCAGGGAGGCTCATGCCCCGCTGCCTAGTGACTACATGGTCACTAGGACTTCAGTGACTTGAAAGATTTAAAAAATGTAAATCAGCCCATAAACAAAAGATAATATGCAAGCATACTACAATTCAGAGACATTTGTGGAATTCTGCACAATGCCTTCAGAGGTTCATTCTTGAGAGCTACTAACATTTAAAAGGAACTCCAATGTGCCTTATGCTACAGATCCCCAAAGGTGATTCAACTACTAAAGTAGTACACGCAAACCAAGATAGCGCAGAGATTAAATCCTTGGGACAGCAAACATACAATTGGACAACTCAAGGCCTGGTGCAGGTCCTGCAACAACAAAGAGCCCACTTGCATTCAAACTCGTGGCCATAATCGGAGGAGGAAGTATTTATAAAATAGAGCAATAAAGTGTTCTCGTATGGACACCAACAGCTCTGCTGCATTTGTGCGCAAAGTCATATACACTTTGGTATACAAGTATAGGTCTGCAGAGGGACAGTCAAGGCTTTCTCTTCCATCATTATGGTTAACCTTGCACTCAACCACAATGGAAATTGGATGAGAGAGGTGTCAGCCAATCTTAAATATCTCAAGGTTATTTCTTTATGTTCCAGTGTGCTTAAGATGGGCAATCGCAGTTTTAGACTTGTAGCCTCCCTGGCAGTCTTTCAAAACATGTTTGCGTATTATTCTAGTAGTGCGACTATAACACAAACACATTCTTCCCCATTGGCTTTCAATAAGGAATAAGGAATTTGCTAAACTTTTAGCCCCAAGTGTCCATTTTACAGACAACTCAAATTCACCCCACAGAGGGGATACTGAAAACTGCTGACTTTTTCCATTTTAAGGTGTGACGAGTAAACAGGGGCCTTTCACTTCTAATTCTAGGCCTTTCTTCCCAGCCATGGCTAACTCCTCACCCCCAACTCGCCACAGTGGGTCCCAGGGATGCCACCAGCCTAAGTAACACCCTGTAAGTGCTGCAAAATAGGCAACAAGGCCAGGGTTGGGATGTCACCCCTGCAGATGCCTCTGCACCCGTTCCTGTCCTCGTCTCACCACCTTAACTGCCCCAGTCCACTAAAAGGCCGACCACAGAACTATCCAGTTCATTAGGTGGGTGGCACCACCAACCTGCTCCCACCACTCAGTGAGCTGACAGAGCCAGCCATGGCCACACACTGGTGGCACATTTGGTGGCACGGCTGAACAATCACTTCATGGCCAAGGCTGGAGGGAGCAAGCGATCACTCTTGCTGCATTATGGTGGGGATAATGATTTTCAGGCTGTTCCGGAATCTCTCGATCACTTGTGGCAGTACAACTATGAAGAGGGCAGTGATCCCCTTTAATGTGCATTTTGAACCCCAGCGGAAACCAGACTCTGAAAGCTTTATCGTGGCACAAGTTCAAAACGCAATTTGAGAGTGAGCTGCGGTTATTGGTCAGAAGAAGGGAGATGGACGTGTAACCTGCAACAACATATTCTGCTTCAAGACGTGATAAGGAAAAGCTATCTGAGAAGACTCAGAAAGCATCCACAATCCAGGCAAGGGGAAAGAGTACGACCTTCCCAACATCGATAACCAGCCCGTCAGCCCTCTTCATCTCATTGGATACCAGGACCAACTCAAGAGAACCTGCGCCTCCACCAAGAGATTGAGGTGTATCTTCAAGGCCGGACCCAAGTCCATCTCAAAGGACTATATTTGCTGGAAAGAAGACTAGAATGACAACTTTAGGAAAAGTTTCTATTTGTTATTAGGAATAGATATAGCGAGTCCATCCAATACCCCTTAACACACACTACCATGCAACCTGGCATTCTTGTGCAGCATCAAAGTATAATTAAAGGCTGCCTGGGTGCATGCACTCAGAATGTGCATGCCTCTAACTGGTGTCTGCTCAATCCTGCAGCGTGAGGTCTACTGCCAGCAACACAGTTTTACCTTTGGAGAGACTCAATTGAAATACATATACGCATACATACTCAACTGACAATTAGCCTTAATGTAGGCTTACATATGTGAATTAAAATAGCTTGGGGCAAAACTCCTGAATATTATTCACAAGGGCTCTTTTGCAATAATGTCCACTTTGTATAACTTTCCAACTTCTGAAGCCTACTGCAATCTATTGTCTCACTTGACAGAAAGCTTTCTCCGCTAACCAGGGCAGGAAACAAGCATATGCAATACAATAGGTCTCGCATTATTAAAGTTTGAGCTATTGGTGTCGCTTATTTAGCAATGCCAATAGCTCAAACTTTAATAATGCGAGACCTATTGCATTGCAAATGCTTGTTCTATTTTCTTAGCACTCTTGTCTCTCTTCCTCCCTCCACATGGCTGTGGTTTCCCGCCGTAGATGCTGTTGCCTAAAAGACCTAGGCTTTTCAGTGGTGGCACCCAAACTACTGTTTTCTCTTTGCTGTATTGCTAAATATGACTTCCCAGAGCCTTAGACAACCATCATTTCCTTAAGCTTCTTGGCAAGAAAGGGCTCACTCAGCCTTGGGGCCTAGATGCTCCTGTCATGAACATGCACTGATAACTACCTTACTGATTGATTGAGTTATTCATTATGCATTACATTTTTAAACAGAGGCATGCATTCGCTACAGTTACCCACCATAGCTCAAACAATTTGGAATGTTTCCTTTGGTGGTAAATGTGAGTGGGGCTGAAGGTACCTTGTTCGGTGTGAGAAGGCTGCAAAGAGACCGTAGAGGGATAGGAAGGACCTTAGAAGCCACTGACTGATGGGGTGGATGTGGCCTAGCAGGATTATTACCGATTGACCCCCCGCCCCCCAGCTCCTCACCCAACCATTACTTGAGGAGTGGGGTCGGTGGGATTGGGAAATTGTAGCCCATTCCCAAATTGATTTTATCTGCTGGATTTTCTGGATGGAAAGAATTGGTTCTGCGTTCCTTCACCTGGAAAATCTGACCACGAGAACACCAGGCCACTAAGACATGAGTGCTATCCCAAACAGAGATACAGCTCCACCCAAATGTAAACAGTGCTTAGATGATAGGAGTGTGCAAAGAATGTGCTTCTAATGCACTACAACCTGCAATCAGACTGTTAAGGGTAAGTCCTTTTTTGTGTTTTTGGTAGACAGATAACATGCTTTTTGGTGTTTTAATTAAAATGAAGATTATAGGTATACCTTGGATTGGAATCGGTTAGCACTTCTAAGTTCACCATAACGAAATAAACATAAATCCAAAGAATGTATGAGATATGTAGCACATAATAAATTAATTTGAAATACCCCTCTCCAAGCTATAACTATTAATGTAAATTCAATCTCTCTTTAGTTTGTCAATCTTTTGGCGGCTTTGCCAATTTTAATTAGCATGTTTACTGAATTGGAACAATGAAAATAAATAATAATTATTAGTGTTTCATTTTCCTTGTAGTCTGCTTCAGAAAGTCCAAGAAAACAAACAACTAGCCCTTTGCCTTCACAAGCTGCAAATACACAAATGCAGAGTATTTCGGAAGAACAAAGTGGAGGTAACTGGTCCTCTATGTTAAAGAGTTTTGTTCCTTCATTATTGGGCATTAGAATTCTATAACTCATTCAGTCTTGCTATCCAAGCCCATGTAGCTGTTATATTATTTAATGGAGTAATGGAGGCCCAAAATGTATACACTATTTAACCTACAATTGTGTGACTTGATTGTCTCCTTCATGTTTTTGTCTGGTAGAGCAATAATTTTGTGTTATTTTATTCACCTTTTCTTGGTTTTTAATTGCCATTCCAGTTTCATGATTATACTTCATTTCAGAATGAGGCTCAGTGTTTCGATATCACAAGTCTAGGATTTTTTGATTGATAAAGCGTATTACAGAGTCAATGATAAAGGGGGTTTGGCGCCAGGCCGTGCACCAAACTGTTGAATGTAGCATATGATTTTAAAAATTCCAATTTAACTGAAAGAAACAAGGTTAAAGTGAGGCTATGATTATCTTTTGTTATAACACCTTAACATAGGTTTAAAAAAATAATAATTACTTAAAACAACAGTTAAAGTGCAGTCTTGGTTATGAATTAAAGCTCGGCAGAATACAGTGTAAGTAACTTCCTCAACAGCCATGGAACCCATACTCGCACACCACCTGCAATGTTTATGGCTTCCCAATATTTACATCAATGAGTGACACCACGAGGGGGCGTGGCCAGCCGGAGCAATATGACGGACGCATCTTGAGTATGCTCCGCCACGAATCCCCATAATCGGTACATTTCTCCGTGATCTGAAGCCATCTGTAATGAGACACCGTGGCGGATTGTTGGGTGAGCTCCCCAGGTACCTGCAGAAGTAGCGACATCACTCACGCTGTTGCTGTGGGGGTGTCGCAGACAGGAGTTGGGCCCCTTCCGGGGGAGTGCAACCTGGGAGGAGTCCACGACATGAGGCGGTCAGGGGTCGTATGGTTAAGTGGCAAGCAGTGAAAAAAGCTGCAATCCGCGACGTCTGAGGCGAGAGAAGGCGGATGGCGCTCCGGCCCCGGGAATAGACCGCAGCCTTGGGAGCGGCCCATGACGGGGCTCGCTCGGGCTGTTTGAGGAAGCAACACGGGTGAGTGTGTGTGCTGACCGGCGTGCCCCGGGAATCAGCGCAACAGCTGCCAACGGGCCCTGAGAAGCTTATAAGTAATGTGGAGGATGCCAGACTTTGTGTTGTACACGTAATAATAAACAGTGGTGCAGCGTATATTTACAAAAGATCCTGGGAGAAATCTGGGCCTGCGCCTGCCAGAATTGGCTTCAAATGTAGATTGCGTAGACATAGGAGGAGATGGAGGCAGCCAACGGTGCCCGCAATAACTCCAAGTGCTGATTCAGGTGCCTGGACTGAGGGAGTGACTAGTTATTGGATCTCCTTGTGTACAGGCACGTAAGGCAGGTGGTGGGTAGCACTGAGGCCCAGGAATGGAGTGGTAAATACATGAAAGCATACATGTAGCTCTCTGGTGAGCAAGGGGAAACACGTCACGACAGCGGTCAGTTGGGAGAAGATCTGTGAGACACCACTGCAATGTTTGTAACCCGGGACACTGCCTGGGCCAGTGCACACTATTGACCAAAGTGATACAGGGTGAACACAGCCAGTCGCAGGTGGGAGCAAAACGGAGGCCTTTGCTTGTGGACATCCTCGCGCAGGAAGAATACTGAGAAACGTGGTTGGTCCAAGGGAAGGATGGATCCACATTTCGACGGCGTGCTGGAGAAAGGGGTACCATTGATTCATCTTTGCGGAAGGGGAGTCCTGGGCTCAAGGCAGTGGAAGCTGGACTGATGCTATAAGGAGAATACGCGACAGGCCCAGAAAATAATTGTTGGCCACCTCAGTGAGAGAATTGTGGTGAGCTCATATTGTTGCTCCCGCTTGGAGGCAAAACCAAAGAGGAGGATGGAGGGAGTGTTAAACATTGCAAGAACTCACCCCCAGTCAACTGATCTGGGTTTAATCCATCATCATTCTTTAACTCACTCCGCTACCCCAGTTCAGACTTGACCATATGCAAATCATTCTGACCCTGTACCTCCATCATCATTCTTTAGCTCACTCTGTGGAGGCATGGCACAGCGAGTCGCAAAGTCCCTCCACTTTTACTGCTCTAGCCTACCGGAAGCTTCGAGACAGCTGCATCGGGGGGGCCTAACTGGTCAGAGGGGTCGCACTAAAGGATCCGGGTCATGGACCTCTTCACAAGTTGATGGCACAGTGGACATGGACCAAATACATCCGCTAGCACAACAGGAATCCCTGTCTGATGGATTAGACGCCATATTGAAAGCCAGAGAGTTCATAGAATCCAATATAGACAAAGTTGTGCTTGACCTTACGTTGCTGCTTGCGGATCACCGGAAACTGAAGAACAGAGTTGCTGCTGTGGAACAAGATGTTACAGAACTGAACCCTGACACTGACTTCCTTTAGAAATGGCAAAATGCACATGCGTCCAGAATACGGCAACTCGAAGACCGAGTGGAAGATGCAGAGGGTTGCTCCAGGAGGAATAATGTCCGCCTAGTTGGGCTGCCAGAAGTGGTGGAGGGCCAGGATGCAGTAGCCTTTTTAGAACAATGGCTTAAGGTTATACTACCCTCCTTTTCCTTTTCTCTCTTTTTCACCATAAAACAGGCATGCTGCATCCCGGGCAAGAGACCGGCACTGGGATGTGTCAACTCATATTTACACTGCTACACTTCAAGGACAGAGATATGATCTTACGAGAATCCAGGAGGATGCCTGAGATCAAATTTGACAATGTAAAGGTGCTCTTCTTTCCGGATTACACAGTAAGGGCCTTGGAGGTCCTTGAGACAGACATATAATCCTTTCTGGATGGTCTAATCTTCCCCACTATCACTCCGAACAGCGTAGGGATTTGGATACTCTGCTTTCGCTGGAGGAAGTGAGAGGCACAATGCGAGCACTGCCGTCTGGCAAGGTCCCGTTGCCTGATGGCTTCCCCCACAAATTTTACAAGACGTATGCTGATCTGTTAAGCCTGCAATTACTGAGGGTCTATACGGAAGCATTAGGGGGTACTTCTGTTCCAGCTTCTTTGACAGAAGGAACATTGATTACACTTCCGATACCGTATAGAGACCCCACACATACAAGTTCCAACCGACCCCTGGTGCTGCTAAATGGGGACTACAAGGTATTGGCTGATGTTCTGACCGGTGGATTGGCACCAATCATCCCGCATCTGTCCATCAGGATCAGAATAGCTTCATACCAACCCGAAGCATCACTTTAAATATTCGCAGGCTTTTCCAGGTAATGCTTAGAGCTGCAGTGGCTTGGCCGGCAGCAGGATGCCTGGTCTTGGACCTAGAGAAGGCCTTTGATACATTGGACTTGGCTTATATGTTTGCTGTGCAGCAACGATTTGGGTTTGACCCATACTGCCTAAGTTTAGTCAAGCTATTGTATGGAACTCTGGCAGTATGGGTCCGTCTAGGAACCTTGGTCTCAAGGCCCTTACCGATTGGTAGAGGGGCTAGACATGGGTGCCCTCTATCCCCACTAATACTTTCCCTAGCTATAGAGCCTTTGGCCATGACTCTGCGTCAATCAGCGATACATTGGGGTATACAACTGGAAAAGGAGACAGATGCCATCTCGCTTTATGCAGATGACATCTTGCTATACATAAGGGACCTGCAGACGATACCCCCTATCATCCCGATACACTTAAACTCTTTGCTATGCTATCAGGATTGGGTGTGAACTGGGGGAAATAATATTTATTTCCCTTTAATATTGACACAGAGGTTCCCTGTCTGGTGGTGGATGGTGCACTGGTGACCTGCCACCCGGTTGTATTTTGGAGTCCGAATTTATCACACTGACTGATACCCCCTGGATGGTAATCTATCTAGAGGACTTACATCTCTAAAATCCAAAATACAATTCTGGAACATGATTAATCTCTCTGTTGCAGGTTAGGTAACGCTTATTAAAATGGTGATATTACCCATATTGTTATATTATTTCGGCAATCTTCCGACATACTTCCCAGCGTAATTTTTTCTGCCTCTGGAAGGGATAATGAGAGACCTTCTATGGAGCAACACGCACTGTAGCGTGGGTTAGCTAAACTTTACTTACCTCAAGCAGGAGGTGGGTTAGCTCTACCCAACATGGAACACTATTACTCTGCATCCCAAATACAATGGTGGTTAAATGGGCGGTGGAACTACATCTTGCTGATACTGCCTCTTTTGCCTCTCCTCCCCTGTCTCAGCCCTCCTGGAAAGCAGGCTGGGACAGTTCAAAATGGCATAATCCAGGAGTCACTGGTCACATCTGTTCTGGGGTCTCAGCTTCGCTCCTCGCTGATATCACTGCCAGGGCCTTTCCCATCAAAACTTCAAAGAGGATCCCCCGACTGTGTTTTTTGTTCCAGGTGACTAGGCTCCCTCCTTTGATCAGTGGGTTCAGCCTGTCCCTAGCCCTGGTACAATCTGACAGGAACTTAACAGATGCTGATTTTCATCCCACTCTTTCCTGCTGAGGAGCGAAGGGAGGCACTGTCAATTATGCCTTTTGTGAGGGGATGCCTTTGTTCCTGCTGCTGGAGAGAAATGCAATTAACTGGGCCCAATAGGGTGACAAAAGACCTAGGATCTTATTCTGACAGTTCTGGATGACCTTTAAAATGTACAGACATAATCTTGGGATCTGCAAATAATGAACTGGGCGCACCTTTTACACCCCAGTTTCATACCTCATGGGACGTTGTAGACCTAAGGGAAAATAAACTGCACTCTAATGCAGATTTACCTCTATATGAATGATAGTGTCACTAGACACAAAACAGTAAATCACATTGACTTTTCTTATATGTGCCCATAAATACTATAAGGCCTATACCAGGTCAATATCTTAACACTGCAGAGTCCCCATGCGTTAGGCTATCTCTGCACCGTAACTGGGCTGTACACATCGGAAGTCTCACATCCAGCCCGCGCACGTGTGTGGCCATGTGTTCACGTGTAACCAGCCAAATGCCCCTAACCCTAGCTGTTTCACTGTGTCCTTGTCTTAAAACGCGGACACTGGTGGTAAACACATGCAAACACAAGGAGTCAGTTTACAATGTGAATACCTTTGGTGTGACACATGTAGTAAGACTCACCCACAGTAAAAAGTCCAAAAAGCTAAATATCTGTGTATATTAAATGGGCAGAATCCATCTTGCAGCATATGCAGCTGCCAGCTGAATATAGGGGAGAAATAGCTATCTCTCATAGGTTTACTCTTACCTAGTCAGTGTTAACAAGTGGAGGTTGGTTCTGACCAGACACATCATTTACTAGTTGCCCGCTACCACTGAGAATTCCAGTGACCTTCCTATTTTAAGACCACCCACCTAACTCAAAAGCGGGGTCACCTCTCCCGACAGAGAACCCAGACTGCCCTAAGAATCCTTCTGGTTCTAGCTCAGATGCATCCAAGACACTAACCGCCTATGTGGCCGAGCAGGACTGAGCCCTCCCTTGCCTAGTGTAACGCAACTCTGCATCCACCACACAGTTGCTGCCAAGGGTTCAGTAGATCAGCACTGACACCAACAAAAAAAACGGGTCTAAACCTTATCCCATGGGTCACAGGCTGGTCGCCCTCTGGCGAATACACAACAGAGTACTTTCACTCAACAGGGTCACTACATCCTAAAGAAGCAGCCACGGACGGGCCCTTCCTGGACCGCTGACCCTCATCCACAGTTGTTACTCTGGGGTCTATGTTGCCATCATTCAGTCCTCAACAACTGCTAATTCAACAACACAGAGCAACTTCCCAGACAGAAGTGGCAAACAGGACTCCAGACTGAAGCATAGGGTCCCATTCCACTTAGATAGGACTCACTTGGCCACCTGGTGCCACCACTGTGGGTGTACCTGCCTTCCGCACACCCTCGCCATGGGCATCTGCCCCACCAGGAGGCCTAAAGTGCACCCACCAGAATCCTCTCGGTACAGTCCTCCACAGATGCCCATTTGACTGCTTAAACCAAACCTCCCTAACAGAAGTGACAAATACAATCGCACATTAAGGTTCTGCATCCCTTCACTTAAGGTAGGCCCCACCTGGCCAACTGGTACGGCAACTGCAGGTGCACACGCCTCCTGCACCATCACACCATGCTGGGGGATGCATCCACCAGCCAAACCAATGCCTGGCAAACCAGGACTTGAAGGGGCTCAGCGCATCCACCCCAATGCTGGTCCACCACCATTGCACCAGGCAGGGGTCTTCTTAGGACAAAACCTCCTGCACACCCCTCAGAACCTATCTGATTGGACATCCAGCTGGGCATCGCCACGGTCACTGACTCAGGTGCAGTTAAAAACTTTTAGGATGACATCCTTCACTGTTCTCGGGTACCTACCCTACCTTTATATCTTGTGGTCCTCCACTTACCCATCAGGGAATCTAGGGAGTCCTATCCCTCTCTTATCTCCTCAGGGTCAGTCTTAACACCTTCTATCTCTGGAACCATCCTCTCGAGGGCCACGCACCACTATGGGCCACCCTTGGATAGCTCCCTCTCAACACCAGATACCCCAAAGGACCACAGGAACAACAACTTTCTTTCAAACTCTACAGTGGGAACATTTCTCTTCCAGACCCCCACCCCCTTTCTGGTGGGAACCCCTAGGGGGAGAGCCAACTATTCGAGTATCCTTCTGTCCCACCCTTCCAGTAGTTTCTCGCTTGTGCCAATGATGGAAAAAACGGTATAAAGAATGGCTCTTAGTGGGCCGCCCTAGTGGGAAATCTTCATTACCTATAGAAAGCATAAACATTTCTTGGCACTCCCAATCGCTTTCTACAACCAGAGGCAGGGCACACCCCTTCACTCATTTCTCTGGTGCCGGTACCTGTTGTAGTCCATAAACTTGCATAGAAGAGCCCTCCTGAGGCATAGTGTGTAGTGCTAAGGTTCGAAGGGCAGTATGGTCTGGGACACTCTAATGGGAACATTATGTGTGAAATCGTACCCCGTCATGTCATTTAACGAAATGCACACTGAACATAATAAGCACTGTTAATACATCAACCAACCATGTTTCCGCATGGTGTGTGCGTGGGTTTCCTTATCCATATCTGGAGTTCACACAACCAAACCTGTGAACCCCACTCAGAAACTTGCGGTCTGTTATTTGCCCAGTAACACATTGGTAATGTGTGGGAAACTGAACTACTGAAATGTTAGCAATGCGTACCAGAACTGGATACTTTTTTCCCAGCACTGAGCACCGAAGTAGAAAAACTGGTTATTAGTTGTGCAGAATGTGAGGTCTGCAAAAGTAATTGTTCTACAGGTTCCCCTTGCTGGGAACCAAGCACCTCCCCTGTGGAGGCCTTGGATTCGCTACTCTGAGAGAGTAAAGCACTACAATGGGATGGTTGGCTCCCAGTAAGAGGAAATTGTTCAACTATTACTTGGCAGGCTTTGCATTCTACACATCCTATGCAGCTAATGACCCAATTTCCTACACCAATGTAAATAATCTTCCACAGAATGGAAGCTGGTTTGTGGGTTTAGTTGATGTCATCTCCTTCACATTGATAGTCTGATACTGTAGCACCCAAGATAAGTGACTTTTAATCAGTCTTGCTGATAATAGTTGTCCTAAGCCTATATTCAGCTATTGGAACAGTAAAGATCCTTTTGGAGTTTGATTTGAGAACAGAGTTAGTGGTCCATTGTCACCTGTATTTGCACTTGTCTGTTGCAAATTCGAAAGTACTTAATGTTTCTAAAACGTAATTTGAAGATAATTTTAATAAGCTCTTATACATCTTTGTGCAAAGTGAATACCATGATTGATAAATATGCAATTCTAAGGGTGTAAGTGTTTTTGTAATTCCTTCCATAGATCTATTTTATATTCCTTCTTTCATAAGAGGACCACATGGATGTAGGATGACTAAACTAGATGATGCAAGAAATATAAACTGGCCATTGGGCCGAGAGGGTATGGAAATGATTCATAGCAGCACAAAACGTCACCTAAATCACACTGACTGCTTTTGAGCATGGCAGCATTAACTAATTTCTAACTCAATAACTTCCAGGCTTGTGGAATCTATGCCTATGCATTTTCTGAAATACTAATTTATAAGTTGTATCCCCGCTCAGTGTTATTCTAATGTACAGTGTAGGTTAAAGCTTAAAGGAATGTCATTTTACACTTTGCTTGGTTGTTTGTGTCTTGCAAATTGCTTGTTCTGCATGTTTTTGTGGGAGGACACCACACTAAATTATCTTTAAAATAATGTAATTTAAAATTTCTCGCCCTTCAGATATCTGTGTCAAGATTGCAGTACAGAAGGTAGGTGCACTGTTTCCTTTTCATTCACTAAGAATAGGACGTGTACAGGGTATTGTAACTTAATTCTGTTCCTTTTTTCAGCCAAACTCCACACTTGCGAGTCCACAAATGAAAGATGATTGCAAACCAGCAGTCCTAGAATGTATGAGAAAGCAGAATTCAGGTACTACAAAACACATTTTCTATTTATGCCTCATCACTTTGTTTTTTCTTTCTGTAACCTTTGGTATTTCATTTCCAGATTTAATGGAAGAGTTGGGCTTAGATGATGCTGATGATATTGAAGGTAAGGCAGCTGCATTTCGAATAGACACAGTTGACTATCATTTTTTTAACCACTTCTTCAGCTAAACTTGAAAATAGTTTTATAAAGAGTAAAGTAGAACTAAAAAAAACTGTTTTGTGATGATCCATTGGTAGAATGTGAGTATCGTTGAGCATGGTAGCAACAATATATAGTTTCATGTTCCAGCTAACGTTTTTAACCCTATTAGTATGAAGGTTTGCCCATCACGCTGTTTTATGGTTATTAAAGTCAAGTCCATTTTGAAAACCTAAACGTTATGAAGTTTCCTCTTCATGTCTGTAGATGAAATCAAAGTTCTTAAAGAGTCGGTGTTCAATCCAACTGACCTTATTGGAAAGTGACCTTTGTTTTAATAAATGTGCTGAGAAAAATGTGATGCTGTCTTAACTTAGACCACAATATGGTGGACTGTGAGGTTTTTAAGGACCCCTACTAACTAACATCAAATCTGACTGTGGTGAGACATTTTAACTGTAAGTGGGAAATACATCTAAAAAGGGTTCGACTGTACTTTGGGTCGATGCACACATGTGAGTGTTAAGCAGACCCCTCACTTTACGACCTGTGGGGGCTTTTCCTCCTTCCATTGCACAAGTTCGAAAATATGCTTTTCACTTTGGTTCTTGGAAGCTGATGAAAAATCAGCATTGGTGCACTTGTTTGTTTGTTAATTCAGCTAGTCAAATATGCTCCGTTATTAATGGTTTTGGAGACCCTGTATTTTACCATGGGGTATGATCCTGTCAACCTACTAGCTGCGATATAGTGCGATATTGGATGCAACCCCAGTCAGAGTCAGTTAGGGATTTGGGGCATGGGGGCGATTGATATTCTCTAAACAGATCTTATTTTTATAAGCCTTTGAGCACCCTCAATCCTACCTGGGTGGTACTCGAACCTTTGATATTTTGATTCTGAGTGATCAGCTTGGTGTTTGGTATAATTTTAAGATGGTCTCCTGAGTGCAGGGATGGTTGTGGCTTTTTAGCAGGAGTCCTATGTGTTATGCAGAGTTCTATGTGTTACCCAAAGGCACCTCGCCTGGTACGAGCCTAAGACCGCAATTGCTGTGCTGCCCCTTTCCAAGGCTATTTTACTGCTGGGGGGCCACCTCTTTTTGATATTACCTCCAGTGGTGCTTGCTATGCGGTGTGTACCTCCGTATTGCTATAGGTACGTGGAAATGTAGGAAGAGTGGGTGTGTTTTCATTTGGTGTCGCTGGTGCTTGCTACATGCCCTGTGGACACATTTTGGTGCTTCTGCTTCACCCTGCTCCCGGCACATCATGTGTAACATGGTCCTCCCTTGTGGCCTCAAATACCTAGTTTTGCTGACCTCAACTCCGCCTTTTATTTGGATTCTTCCTTGTGGCTGTTTTTATTTTTTTGGTGTTTGGCTTGAGCCGCAGCATTCATCCTTTCTATTGCCCCACGGGGAGAGGGTCTGAGGCTGCTCTGTGTGTCTTCTGCCCCCTTATTTTTCTGTTTGAATATATTTTATTAGTTTTCCAGCATTTATTTTCAGTGCACACTTAGACATTGAGCAAGAGGGAATGATATGCATAATCTGCATAACACCATAACGACTATACAACACAATGGTAATACATGGTGAGTTTTTTAACACACATCACATTGCCTTGGCAGAACTGATGGAATATATGAAAAGAAATGGAAGCTTTTTGTTTTTGCGAATGTGATGCTGCATGGCGTTTTACGCATTGTAGTCTGAGGTACGGGGATGAGAGGCGGCATGTTCTCGCGGTTCGCGCCTTCCCCTGATCTCGTCTGTTAGTTAGCATGTGGTGTATCCCCCATCGTGAGGTCGCAACGTGAATGATCCGGATTAGACAGTCATCTGTAACTAATGCTATACTCACAACTTTATAACAAGCGCGTCAAAGGAAAACTGCCTTGACACCCGAACTTATCAGAGAGGGAAAGAATAAGGAGAAGAAGATAGCTTAAAGAGGAAGGATGAGGGTGAAGGGCTAGTGTAGTGGGAAGAGTGTCAATGTGTGTCTGCAGAGGGCGATCAAGGTCATGTGGGGGGTATGTCCCTCCCAGGGGGGGGAGTGGTTCGGCAGTGCCTGATAGGCACAAGGGCATCAGTGCCAGGGCGGTGGGGGCTCTAAGTAGTTGTCATGTCACTACTCTGCAACAGCGCCTCGTCATACAGTGTCTTCTGCCCCCTTTTACTGCCCCCCAATGGGGTAGGCAGTTAGGGGGACTGTTTCCAGGATGGTTCCTTCCGCTCCAGCATCTGACCTGCACCCCAAAGGGAGGAGGCCTGGGGGGGTCATTTGGTCATACAGGAAAGGGGTTATTGGCAGAGATAGGGAAAGGAACAACAGATATTATCAGGGGTGAAGTCTCCACAGATGAACCAGTCCTGAAGGACCAGGTTACCTCCAGGATTATAAAAGATCTGAGGATCGAAGTTAACACATTAAAAACAGCAGTCTTAGCCCTTACTCCAGTATTGGAACTTTAATAGATTCCCAAGCTTGTATCTGAATTGGAGTCCCCAGTATACATAAAATAGCAATAGAAACCATCACTAAAACAGACCCTAGGCCTAGGCCCATGGCTGTTTTGCAACCTATCACCTCCTTTTGTAAAAGAGACCAAAAAAAATGAACAACCAATCAGATTAGTGTAACCCCCTAGAACCCTCCTGAAAGATACTCAGAACCTCAGATGTTCTACTGCGCGTTGTGCAAGGGAATTCCACTGAGCTCTGCTCAGTTTTTTTCCCTAGAACTTGGTTTCTACAACTTTTTCAACAGTTTTCTCATCAACAATTTCTCTATAGGTGTCAGATAAAGAGAAGAAGGCCCTCTTTAAAGCATGTGCTACCTGTGCTAAGAAGAGGTTACACATTGAAGACAAGCATAAGGACTGTATTTACTGTCTGTACCCAGACCACAAGGCTGCAGACTGTAAGATATGCCGCACCTTTTCTACCAAGTCTGCGAGATCGTGAAGTGTGTCTTTTGACCTGGCTCCAGAAGCTAAAGTCAAGAAAGGAGCCAGTGTCCAGTGACCGCGACGAAACATCTTCTGCGACCTCTTCCAGAAGATCTGTAAAAAGGGCTAGCTTCTCCTTCAGAGAAACACCCTGGTGAGGTCTTGAAAAAGACCTCTGATAGGTCTGTAGGGCTTAGTCCTGTCGAATCTCCTCACCAAGGTATAAAGGAGAGTGAAGGACTTTCAAAAGGAGTAAGTCTTGAGAGGAAATCCAGTTCTGTTCCTCACTCTCCTCCTGCAGCTTCAAAGACCTTCAAAAAGCCATCATCGTTGCCTTCTGAGGTAAAATCATCAAAAAAGACCCACTCGTCGACGACCGCGTCATCGATTCCGTCGCGAAAAAGCCTAGGGTACAGTCTTTATCTGCTCTCACCCCGTCGATGGGCTCCTTGTCGTGGTTTCCTCGTCACCGGTACGGACTCAGGGCTTGTTGACAGTGGTTTCCTTGTCACCGGTACGGACTCAGGGCTCTGTGTCGACGAGTTCAACGCCGGTGGTATTTGTATCGTCGGCGATGGTGTTGATGATGACGACGTCGTCGAGGATGTCGCTGACGAGTGTGACGACGCCAATGTCGACGATGACATAGACGATGACTGCGTTGACCGCTGTCGACGACAGTGATTTCTTCGTCGACGGTTCTTTCTTAGTCGTCAACAGTCCAGTCGTCGACGGTGAAAAAGATTTCTATTTCGCTCAAACTTCAAATCGAACCAGAGATGACTTAGCCAAGGAGGGTGTTTTCTTTACCTCCTGCACTTCTCCTTGAAGAAGAGGAATCGGATGAGGAGGAGGGACCTTTTGGCTACGCTGATAGCCCTTTTCAGCTACATGTCAAATGCCAGGGCAAGGATTCTGAAGGGGAGTATGAGGATTTTGAGCAGTATGGTCCTCCCTCTCAATATCAACAAGACTATCATCAGGAGATGGTCCAAATGCCCTCCTCTTTACTTTTTTTTGGTCAAATCTATTTTATTAGCATGAATGAATGAATGAATGAATGAATGAATGAATGAATATTGAATTTATAAAGCGCTAACTTAGCCCAAGGCGCTACAGAGAACTAGTGTACTAAATAGAACTAAATAGAACGTAGGCTGGTGGAGGCAGAGCCTCTGCTACCTGTGCCGGCCCACCTCCCACACTACGTCTGTGTTTCCTGTTGCCACCCTCGCCCACCCCGAATGCTAAATGCTGTGATGCTATGCAGGACATGGTGTTGTGTGGTGTTAGTTCATATGAGGTTGCAATGCTCTGCAAACTATGTGACTTTGGTTCCATTTTGTGCATAGAAGAATGTCTAATCTCTTAGACTCTCCTCACTTCGTCCTTCACGATGGAAGTCACGGCACAGCAAACAGGTAGGATTTAACAAAAGTTCTTTATTTAAACATCATGTGCAAAATAACGTGCATTGATTAGGACGGCCTATGTGTTTCGGCTACTGCTAGCCTTCCACTGGACCATCAATGTCTAATATGTGTTGTTGGCAGTGGCGTAGCAAGGTCAGGTGGTACTGGTGCGGAAAATGTCTTGTCAACCCACCCCCAGATTGAAATTATTAAAGAAAGCCAGAAAAATAAGATACTTAGCGTTGCAAGTGTAATTTTTTTATTTTAAAAATATATTTTTGCCATTTTGTCACGCCCCTCAGTGATGACACCTGGGGCGGTCCGCACCCACAGCACCCCTCTCCCTAAGCCGCTGACTGTTAAGGGTCAAATGAATTATAGATATGATCGGTCGGTAGTGAATAGGCGGAATTGTTGCTAAGTGACAGGTTGTGTTTCGAGTCCCTAATCATGGCGTTCCCCCATCACTCGCAGTATAACACTGTCTACGTCTGTTTTCCAGTTCAGCACAGGGGGTAGCAACCGCCCTGCCATCTGGCTAGATGCTGGCATCCACTCCCGGGAGTGGGTCACCCAGGCCACAGCTCTCTGGACCGTCAACCAGGTAATGTCACATGACTCCTCAGTACCGCAAGTTCCCATTCCGAGGAGCGAGGGGAAGAGGTAACTTTTCATATAGAGAAGGTTACCAACAACAACTGTACTCTTCGTATGGTTCACAATCCAACAAGCCGAGTTATAACCAATAGCAGAATCAATTTTCTTCTTTCTCTCGCTCGAACAACAGAGGAAGACAAGGTCGCCAGGGCAGAGACAACTCTAAGGGCCAATAGCAGCTTGCTGGCTGACTACTGCCCCTTCTTCTCCTGTGTCATCAGTGGGAGGCAGAGTTTCATATTTCCTCCACAACTGGCAGCAAATAACATCAGACCGTTTGGTATTGAACATCATCCATAACGGCCACACCCTGGAGTTTGTCCAACCACCTCCATCCAAGCCCCCTTGCTCCACAGTATCGAAACATCTTCGTCTGCTACAGTTAGAGGTCCATCAAATGCCCCTCAAAGGAGCTATAGAACCGGTCCATATCTCTCACAGGTGAAAAGGGTTTTACTCCCAGTTGTTCCTGATCCGGAAGACGTTAGAGAAGTGGCGCTCCATACTCTATCTGAAATGAAATGAAATGAAATGAAATGAGGTGAGCCTTATAATGTGCTACTAAGCCCGGAGGCATCAAGGTGCCTACCATAAAACCATCAAAATGACCAGATACCCAGCACTACTGGTACGCCTTTGAAAATAGCCACGTTTTAAGAGTTTTCCGAAACTTCAGGACAGACAACTGAGATTTAATTTCTAGGGGAAGGCTGTTCCACAGCTTGGGGGCAACAGTTGAAACTTCTGCGAACACGGGGCACCACCAATAAGCTCTTAGTAGAGGAGCGCAGGTCCCTGCCCGGTACATAAGGAAGCAGCAATTTCATCACACCACCTGCCCCCTTGCCAGAGGGTGTCCCATAGGTCAGACAAAGAGTCTTAAAGGCGATCCTGGACTCAATAGGAAGCCAGTGCAGGCTTTTCCTAGCAGCCGTGGCGGAAAAGAGTCTTGGGGCATCCAGTACAAACTTAGCCGCCGCATTCTGGGCAGTTTGAAGGCGCTGCACCGAGCCTTTATTGAAGCCAGCATACAGAGTGTTGCAGTAATCAAGTCGCGAAGCGACCAATGCAACGACAACCTGTTTATGAGCCTGAGGGGACAGATAGTGTTTAATTTTCCGAAGAATTTTAATAATGCCCCAACAGGTAGCAACTGTCCTGTTGACCTGTTGTGCCATTGAGAGAGCAGGATCGATCATAACTCCCAAATTCCTGGCAGAGTCTGTTGGTATAGGACAAGCTCCCAGCGAGGGGGGCCACCATTCGGCCGACCAGATGTTCGTGTTTCCACCGAAAACCAGAATCTCGGTCTTCTCCCCGTTCAACTTTAGTGAATTGTAAATCATCCACTTAGAAACCGCCTCCATGCAGTTTCTAAAGTTAAGGACGGAAGAGTTCAGCGAGTGAGAGAGGGACACCAAGATCTGGGTGTCATCGGCGTAGGAGACTACCTCCATCCCAAATGATCTCACAAGCCTGGCAAGTGGGGCCACATAGATGTTGAAAAGGGTCGGACTTAATGCCGACCCTTGTGGCACCCCACATTGCACAGGTGTGGGTGGAGATAGATATTCTCCCAGCTTGACCCTCTGCTCCCTCTGGGCCAGAAAAGAGGCCAGAAGACTCAAGGCCGCGCCCTCTACCCCTATCTCCCTCAGACGAGATGTAAGAACCGAGGGAGAAAGGGTATCGAAGGCGGCTGTCTGGTCTAATAAGACCAGAAGGGAGGTGTGGCCCTAAACGACCGGAGTGCGGATGTTATTAAGCACTATCGTTAGGGCCGATTCCGTGCTATGTCCTCTCCTGAAACCGTGCTGGGACTGATCTAGAAGACTACGGATCTTCACAAAGGTATTCGCTCCGGTAGCAGCCTTTCTGCTGAAACAAAAGCTTTAGGTCTTCCCTTACCTTGATGACTGGTTGCTAAAAACTCCTACCAAACAGGCAGCACAGGAAGCAGTCAAAACATGTACATGCCTGTTTGCCAATCTCGGCCTAAAAATCAACTAACAGAAGTCTTCTCTTCGTCCATCAAGAACAGCCAGATTTTCGGGGAGTCATTCTAAGCACATCAGTAAACAAGGCTTTCCCGACCTTGGAGAGGCAAGAGAAGCGAAGGTCCCAATTGCAGTGGCGCCAAGTTGATAAATCCTTCGACAAGATCTCAGTTACCGAGGCCATGAGAGAGGCCGCGTCATGGTGGATGACCAAAGAAAACATTTCTCAAGGTCTATCTTTCAGTCTAGCCCCGACTCCACACATAATAACTATGGACGTCTCTCTTGAAGGCTGGGGAGAGGTTTTACAAGATCTTCATGCAAGCGGTTGGTGGCTGCCTCAGCATCGTCTGTTGCATATCAACCTGCTGGAGATCAGAGCGATTTGCCTAGCCTTGCTAGCCTTTCTTCCACGAATACAACCGTTGACAGTTCTTATACGTACAGACAACACGCTGCTCATGCATTATATAAACAAAGAAGGAGGCACCAGATCTCGACTGTTGTCGTAAGAAGCCCAATCAATCTGGAAGTAGACAATTCAACAAGAGAAATCACTCAGGGCGGAACATCTTCCAGGTGTCCTCAACAAAGCAGCGGGCACTCTCAGCAGACTGAAGTCTGTCAGCCACGAGTGGGAACTGGACCACTTCACTCTTCAGAAGGTTTTTCACAGATGGGGCACACCTTACATAGATCTCTTTCCCACTCCGGAGAACAAGAAATGCCGGTTCTATGCAAGCAGGATTCATCATCCGGGATTGTTGGGGAATGAGCTTTCGATGGCCTGGTCAGGCGCATTTGTTTACGCTTTTCCCCCTATTCCTCTTATCCCCACGCTACTCCGGAAGCTCAAGGCAGAACCATGCAGGATGATTCTGATAGCCCATGCGTGGCCTAGACAGTTTTGGTTCACAGAACTTCACCTTCTCTCCCTGGACCTTCCTCTGCCTTTGCAGCCATTTCCTTGGCTGCTGACGATGTCCCAGGGCCAAGTCTGGCTTCCGGATCCTCAGTCTCTTCAGCTCTCGGAATGACTCCTGAGCAGCGAGAATTTCTAGGTCCGAATCTCTCAGCAGAATGTAAAGAGGTACTTTCTCAGGCAAGATCCTCAAGTACGAATAAGACTCACAGATTGAAATGGACGCAGTTCTCTATCTGGTGTCAACACAATGGCCTCCATCCTTTTGAATCGGAGCCGCATGAAGTTCTTCCATACATTCTATCATTAGCAAAAGCGGTACTGGCTCACTCTTCTATCAAAGTGCATCTGGCGGCAATTTCTCGCTTCAGACGCATGTCTTCAGGCCCTTCCCTCTGCTCAGCAGGGATAGTTAAATAGTTTCTGAAGGGACTTTTCAGAGTTTTCCCTCCAGTCCAGTCCTCCTCCTCTTCCTCCTCTTTGTCATCTGAACCTGGTTCTTACCCAGCTTATGAAGCCTCCTTTCGAGCCTATTTACAAAGCAAAGTTGAAATTCCTCTCCTGGAAGGTAGCACTACTTCTAGGTTTGACTTCTGCGAGGCGTGTGGTAGAAATGCAGGCTCTCACCATTCAGGAACCCTTTCTACAGTTCAAAAAAGGAACAGTGGTTCTTCGTACTAACCCAAAATTCATTCCTAAAGTTCCTTCGGACTTTCATTTGAATGAGCCGGTAATTCTTAATTTTTTTTCCCCTCAACCGGCTACTCCAGCAGAGAAAGCACTTCACTCTCTGGACACTTAGAGGTGCTTAAAGTTCTATCTTCAACGAACTAAAGTCTTCAGGAATTCTTCTCAAATGTTTGTGGCTTTTAGTGATCCTCTTAAGGGGTTCCCCCTTTCCAAGAAGGGCATCGCTTTTTGAATCACCAATGCTATCCAATATTTTCACAAGGCAGCAGGTAAGCCTCTTGAGGGTCGAGTCCGTGCTCATTCCATGAGGGCGATGTCTTCTTCTACAGCCCTCTTTGCTGGTGTTCCTCTCCAGGAGATCTGCTGTGCAGCGACCTGGAGCAGTACGTATATGTTTACAAAGCATTACTGCCTGGATTCTGCGATGCAGAGTGATACAGCAGTCGGCCAAGCAGTCCTGAGGAACCTCTTTCAGTAGTGGTGAGCTTTCCCTTTCATTCCTCCTTCCATATTACTGTTTTATCAACTCTAGCAAATTTGTTAACCTTATGAATTTATGTTTATGAAGTTTCTAAGTATATTGTTGAACTTTGAAAATGTCTTCATGATTTGTTTACTATGGCTTTGTTCCTACTTTGATATTTGTAATCGTTCAGAAACATGTGCTGATAACTGCTAGCTACTCTAATACCAGCATGGAAATCCATGAAAGTTCCAATACTGGAGTAAGAAAACAAGTTATTTACCTGTAACTTTGGTTCTCCAGTTTTGGGAACATTCATAAATTCCCATGCACCCACCCGCCTCCCCTGGGAAAGCTCAGCATCTTCCATCTTCAGTGGTTTGGTTACACAACGTCTACGGAAATCTGAGGTTCTGAGCTTTTCTCAGGATGGTTCTAGGGGTGAGGCTAATCTGATTGGTTGTTCATTTTTTTGGGTCTCTTTTACAAAAGGAGGTGGATAGGTTGCAAAATAGCAATGGGCCTAGGCCTAGGTTCTGTTTTAGTGATGGTTTTTTATTGCTGTTTTATGTATACCGGGGACTCCCATTCCGACGACGGGGAATGATACAAGCATGGGAATCTATGAAAGTTTCCAATACTGGAGAACCAAAGTTACAGAGAAGTACCTTGTTTTCTTACTGAACAAGTCAAACTCCCATTAGTTGATGAGATCCTGCAGTCCAACTCTCTAAGCAGAAACCTAGACAGCTAACAAATTCGCCCCGCCGCACTAGTAGTCTAGCCCCCTCAATGTCAGTACCCCTTCAGAATCCCTTAAACTCTGCTAGTAAGAACACCCTTGTACAATCAACTAGTTGTACTGCTCCTGGGGGATGCATAATGCCAAGCTGCATGCTTTTACTGGTCAATTTGAACAACTGGGCCCAACTCCAACCCTTGGCCCTGTTTATGACGAAGTTCTTCCATCGAACTGTACTGGGCGGTGCAAGCAGACCCGATTGCCCCCAAGTGCATTTATATGGCCAATGTGCCCAATGTTCCTTCTCACTTAAAACTGGAAGGTGAAGATTCCTTAATCAATAAAATCATACATTGGATCCTCATGTGATGTGATGCTGTTCAGCAATTAGGGAACATATCTTGTGTGCGGAAAGGCTAACTTGCCCCAACACCCAGTCCGATTGTGTAGCACTGCACCTGGCTGATGGGAATGTGGCCCACAACCTGATAGCACTGGAGGCTAGGACAAGTTCACCTACCCCCACTGGCATCCAACTTAAGTATAGATCTTTCACACCTCCATCGCTGCTTCCTGTGCACCATTTTGACACCATCCTGTGCTCTGACTCACCCATAGTTTCCAAAGATTGACTCCCACACCAAGCTAACTTTGTATGCACCAAAATAAATCTGAAAAGCTCACGCATCGCCCAGTATGTCACAAACAAAGCTAGCCACTTCATTGCCAATTTCTCATTAACCACCCTGCCCAACCGCCTTGGGACTTCCAAAAAACATTTGTCTCTTATTGATAGACTTAACAAGGGGGTTTCACTCTCAGTAGCACTCCAGCCAGAAGCACAAGCAGGGTATACAGCTGACGATAAACTACCTTCCCCTACTGCTAACCAAGCAAAGCCCCCTAAGCTTAGTCTGGAAACATGGAACATGGAATGTTAGAGGGGTGAGTTCAAAGGTGGCCTTTTTGTATTGAAACCAATACATTGAACACTATGGCAACTGTATTCTCCAGGAAACCTGGAGTATTACCCCTGTTCACATACCTGGATAGATCACGTTCCATCGCCCAGCAACTACCAGCAAGCCAGGCCGACCCAACGGGGGATTGTTGATTTGGGTACACATTGCTCTCGAATGCACTATTTGATAACTCCAGTACAGTAGCCCTGGCATCTAAGCGATCCAAATCAGATGAGTGAATGGTACAGGGGTAGACATCTTCAATGTCTATGCCCGAAGAACTAGAGCTGGAATAGACCGTCCACTCTTCAAGAGTTGGAAGAACTTCTCGACGATAGGGCCACTCAGGCCCCATCAATCATATACTGGTGACTTTTATTTTTTAAAACCTTTATTATATCGTTCACAAAAATTACAGAAATAGACCTACAACCACAGGGGCTGGACACTGCATTTAGGAGATACGTATCAGAAGTTCAATAACACAGCTCTTCAGCCGGCAAACCCTGAGGTCCGGCAGCGGTACAGGATATACGGTGCATTGAGCACAGTGCAGATCGCATGTTATTCATAAGGTTTCATTTTGCATTTAACATTCATAAAAGTTCAAGTCAGTACGAGCGAGTCGAAGAAAGCGTGGAAGGATAATGAAGCTCTCCGATAACCACTGGTGATCTTGTTGAGGCACTCAAGGTTGTCCATGTCGATGTTTAGCGGGATATGGCTCAAGCAGGAGAAGCTAACAATGTTCACGGGCGCGCGATCTATCCTGTAGGGATCAGCAGCGCACACGGAATCCGGCTTCCGCACAGGGTCCTCGAAGTTGAGCATACAGTGTTCCATGGGTATTACAGCTGGCTGATATACTGCCAAAAAGTCGCCGTCCGGTCTCCGGCAGATATTGTCCACTGTTGCAGACAGTGCCTGGTATTTGACGATGATCTGCGAGTGGAGCGCCCCAATGGCTGCCATTGCCGCATGTAGCGATGGTGTGCCTTCTGTCCCATCCATCTCCTCTCGCGAAGCGACAGAGCAGGATATGAACCCCGGAGGTCGACTACTCCGGGGTAGCAGGCACAACCAGAGCAGACAACAACAATGGGCGCCCTCACCTCACGATTTCTACACCTTTGCCGCTAGTCAGGGCTCCTGTCCGTCACCCCCGGGAGGCTTACGGTGTCTCCGGGCGTCGGATACAGGACCGCAGCAACCGAAGAGTCACGCTGCAGCGTCTGCAGTGTAGACAGGATACTAAATCGCCATTGGAAACGAGTAAAGTGTGTTTCCGTTCGGGAGACCGGACGAAGCCCAAAGTCCACAGCCGATGTTGTTCAACTCCAGCCCGGGTGGGTTGGAAATCGAGGCCCCGGCTTCCACGCTGAGTTAGGCCGAGAATGAAACACGGCGTATCTTCGTCACCCAGTGAGTTAAAAAGTTCGGGATTGCACCTTCAGAGTCAGTCACTCCTCGTGTACACGGGAGTCAGGTGTAAAAGCAGGATAAATTGCAGGATATACGAGCTGCTGGCGGAGGTCGGCGGAGCCGGGAGCTTATGCGGCCATCTTGCTTTCCAGCGTAGCTCCTCCTCTCCCTTTTTTTGTATACTGGTGACTTTAATGTCACCTTTGAGCCGGTAGAAAATTAGGACATATGTGATAGTAGGGAGGAAGATGAGTTGTGGCTCGTGCCTCCCCCTTGACCTACTCCCTTTCAAGAAATGGTCCCAAGCGGCCCTGCAGCTCAATGCCCTCGGGCTAGCAATGGCAGCACTAAATCCGATAAAATGGGGGCCACCACCTATAACAGTACTACCAATTTAAGCTGCATTAACTACTTCCTGCTAGATTTGAGACTGTGGGCTGGAGTGGACAATATGATAGCGGGGTCTACCACAGATAGTGAACACAACACCCTTGAGCTCTACTTGGCATCGCCCTGGGCCAAATATCCGAGCCCCCCTAATTCCATTCTTATGACTAAGGAGGTATGCCCAACTAATGATAATAGACGACTTAAATGGGCATACGTAGCGATGAACACAGGGAAACTTGAAGCAATCAAACTCAATCTGCTGGATAGCACGAGAGAGATACTCAGATTAGTTCAACAACAGGGAGGTCTTGACAAGATTACGGCTTGTCACAGTCCTCTTTTTATCCAGTTTCCCTCGTATTTTAGAGTACCACTACGCCCTCAGGGCACCACCAAGAATACTAGGTCGCAATTTGCCTCGTTCAACCAGGCGTGTTAGAGCCTCCGATTAAAGCTGGCATTTTCCATTAAAGCAAACAATGTGGTTGAACTGAGAGACACAAGGAGGTCTTACAAGTTAGCCCAGACTATGGCTAAAAAGGAATAGGAGGAGAATCGATGTTGTCAGAGAGGCCTGTTTTAGGATTGAATCGAAGTGATTCTGTTTCTTAGTCACTAGGGGAGACGCATATAGGCCCCGCCACCCACTAACAACATAGATATTGCAGCCTGGTAAGACCATTTCTCCTCACTATACACTGGATCTTGCGAGCCAGATACCTATGCTTCCACTCCAGACCATGCTTAACCTCAGGCCAGCAAGTTTTTTTCCATACACATAATCAGGTCCAGCATTAACTCCATCGTATGGGCCAAAGCCCCAGGACCTGATGGCATTCCAGGCGAGGTTTTCCTTTAGTGATGTCGAGAACTGGACAACATACACTCTGGCACTAGCTAACGGAATTTTTGCAGGTGCCCAATACCACCTTCCTGGAATGGAGCTGAGTTGATTCCGGTTTATAAGAAGGGTGACCGTTCGTCTCCCTCCAATTCAGCCTAATTGACTGCGCCCAAAAGGTGTTTGACTGTGCACGTCTCATGAAGATACAGACCTAGATAAGTGACTCTACCATCTTGTCCCTCTTCCAAGCAGGGTTTAGATGAAAACTAGCACTATCAATCAGGTCTTTCGCTTCCTCCTATTGGCCTGGAAGACAGTGGTCATTGGACAGGGAAGCCTATATGTGGCTTTTATTGACCTACGGTCTGCCTTTGACCTTATCCCAAGACATAAGCTTCGGTGCGTCTTAAAGGAGATGGGCCTCCATCTCTAGGTCCTAACGCTAGTCATTCGCCTTCATGAGGCCAACTAAGCAAGGGTTCGCTGGCCAACTGACAGACCTGATCAAAGTTGATAAAGAGGTCCAAGAGGGCTGTGCATTGGCTCTCACCCTTTATAAATGGAGTTGTCCAATATCTCACTGATATTCCTGTTGATGCCCCAAGTCTTGGGGGAGCCAAGGTGCATCTTTGCTATTTGCTGATGACATGCTGTTAGTCTCCAAAACCCCTAGAGGACTGCAGCTGCTCTTAGATGGCTTCAAGGCTTTCTGTGCAATGAGGCCTAGAAGTTAACACCTCGAAGACCAAAGTCCTAATGTTGAACCCCCACAAATCATTCAAAGGCAAGTTAACACTGGGTGGGATTCCCTTAGAGAGAGTGAGCACCTTCGATTATCTGGGGATCACTCTCTCAGAGGACTTGTCTTGGAAGGCCTATGTATTGAAGCGGACTCTCCAGCAGAGACAGATCACTGGGGCCTTGATTAAAGAGCCTAGGACCTCTCCGAGCAAACCAATAGCAGCCCCACTTCACATATATGATCACAAGGCAGCGGGCTCATCACTGTATTGTGCGGAACTCTGGGACTTTAAAAAACTGGACGGTCTCCTTACCACAGAGAGCAAATTCTTGAGAGCCTTATGCTCACTTCCTCAGAGTACCCCTCTTCACCCCCTAAGGCTGGACATGGGCATAACCTCTATTGTTGAGAAAGCTAAGTTACACCCCCTATTGTTCTGATTGCGTCTAAAATCAACCCCTGAACTGCTCCCATACACTGCTGCCCTTGTTGAAGTAAGTACTCTTGACTGCGCTAAGAAAATTGGTTAGCTCTCCAAAGTGAAGTCCCGGCTTATTACTATAGGGGTGGAGGGATCGTGGGACTCAAAGGACCCAGCTTTACTGCCTAGCAAAAACCAGGTCAAGAATCAAGATTAAAATTGAGTGGCCCAGTTCTTTTTCTCCTATACGTCATGGGGCTGCCTCACAATGAACTTTATGGAATTTAAACTGTCAGGTGTTTACGAACAATATATGGAGGCTATTATGATCCCGCAGTACAGGAAGCTTTATATGCAGTTTAGATTCGGCTCCCTCCCGGTGGACATTTTTAGTTCCTCCTGGCGACAACCTTCCACCACACCGCAGTCTTGCCCAGGTTGCCCCCTTGTTGCTAAGTCAGTTGGTCAAATTTTCTTTGTTTGTCCCATGTACCATACACCGAGAGCCAAATGGCTCACTGCTGTCTGTAGGCGACTTGCCACCTGTTGTCATCGCAAACCGCTGCACATTTTAAAATCGTATTCCAGCTTCCTAGTGGCCTGCGCAGTTGCCAAGTTTCTCAGCAAACTGTGGGCTATCAGAAGGGCCGTGATGAAAATGTAATTGCTTGTCCTCCCATTGAGGAATTACCTCTATGCATTCTTAGTTCTTGTCTAAACTGATACTTTGTATTTTAGGTTGGCTGTAGCGCCATTCTTAACATTGAGACAGCATGGCGGGGCATGCTGCCCTGTCCTATCGCGCAATAGGCTTTTGTTGACTCAGCTTTTTGGCACCTCATGTACATTTTATCTTTTTAAAACAGTTTTTAGACTAATCAACTTAGTTGAAACCTTTTAAATTGCTGTTAACAAATCTTGGTATGCTTTATAAGAGTTTTGTATAGCGCAAACTATACCAGAGACATCGGGTATCAGAGAGCTTTACATGAGCACCAGTTTCGTTACAGATGGACACATTCATTTTTGTTAGGTATGGGGAGATTACGTGATTTGCCCAGAATCATAGGATGTTGAGCTTCATTGCCGAGACTCGAACCCGGTTCCTGAGCTCATAGGTCGACCGCTCTAGCCGTAAGGCTACATCCTCTCTGGACGCCTCAGGGCAGCTGCAGCGCTCTACAAGTCACATTTTCATTTCATTTCATTTTTTTTCCTCTCCTCTTTTTGTTTCCTTGTACAATATGCATTAGCACTTTTGTGGTGGTAATGGCCGAAATAAAGTTTATGAATAAATGAATACAGGCTCATAAAGGCTAGTTCAGTGGGACCTCCCGAAAACCCTGGAAAATCTGCTGGGACAGATAACCAAAACACTTGGACTGTCTAGGTAAATCTGAGACGTCTGGTCACTCTAAACTATCAGGCCAGTGAAGCTATGAAAACCTGAATGTCAGGTTGGTTTTGTTGAAGGCGCTTCCAAAAGAGGAGAGACATAGCCGGAATAATAACATTCCCCATATCCGCTGTCAAATTTACAAATGTAAATGTAAATGTAGAGGTACTTGTATAGCGTACGACTACCCGAAGACGTCTCGGCGCTTGTACGAATACCACTGAGGAACCCTTCCTAGCCTTTCCCTGTGAAGTGCCCACTCTTGGGCACCCCCAAGGTAAAGCCAGGCATCCTAGCGTTGTTGGGGCCGTTGTGGAGATTAAGCAAGCTATTACCCAGAGTTGCAGAGTGGGACCCATGATTAGAATAGGCACCGAGGCTAGAATTAACAGGTCCGAGGAAATTGAGCCCAAGACCCGCCGAGGCGGGAATTAAACCCTGGTCCCGGGCCAGACTTCTGCATCAGGGTCTGCCGCTCTAACCATTGAGCCACACTTCTCCACTTTTGTGCTATTAAATATTTAATTTCCTTCTTCAGAGCATTACCTAAAACATTGGTTCTGTTGGATTTCTTTGTTTGTTTGCAAAACTATAGATGGAGACTGAGGCAAATTTTCACATCAGTGAATCAATCACTACACAAAGAATTTGCACATAGACATCAAATACTTGCACACCCAGCTGGGTGCAAGGTATATTGTCTACAATAGTGACGGTCACTTCATAAACAACATTTTACATACAGAGAGTTCTGTATCAATTGCATATAGTGAAGAACTATGCAGTGCTTGTGTATAGTGAGAGTACGTACAAACCACACTTCTAAAAACAATTGAAACATGTTTTTGTTTTCAGCGAAGACTGAGTATAATATAATATTTCTCCATTTGGGGAAGTGCCATAGTCAAAATGATGTCTATGGTACAACTCATGGAGAAAGAGTGGCAATAGTATGCATCTAGCTGGGCCTTTAATAAGACTGAAAGAGGAGATGGGACCCTGTGAAAATACAGTATAAACAAGAGATGTCAACCCCAATGTGCAGTAAATCTGTAAAGTGAGTCCTTTTGGGAGAAGGGTTCACCTCAAATCATGAGATTCAAATTAAACAGCTAATCATATTGGAAGGCTCTATAAATCACCCCTGAAAAATGATTATTAAATAAGTTGATGAATCTATATTAAAAATTAATTTATTATGCATAACATTAATTAAAATCTCTGCATACAGTGACAATTTGCTTAAAATGTGCAGAAAGTATAAAATATTTTACACAGCGTCAATATTCAAACTGAATGCACTTTGAGAGAAGGGTGCAGGAGTTATTTACACACCTGAGGGCGTTGCAGAGTCTTTAAGTTTTTGATTGGATCTTATTAAGAAATTTAGTAAGACAGCTGACCACCCTCAGAGGCACCCTCATCTACAGACCCCCCGGGACCACGCACACAATTCAGCGAAGACATCGCCGACTTCATCAGCCCGCACGCCCTCCCCTCCGCCGACTACATCCTCCTCGGGGACCTCAACTTTCACCTGGAGAACAACAACGACCGTAACACCACCACCCTGCTGGACAACCTCGACAACCTCGGTCTCAAGCAGCTGGTGACCTCCCACACCCACTTTGCCGGACACACACTCGACCCCATCTTCTCATCCAGCAAGCACATCGCCTTCAGCCACACGACCGGACTCCACTGGACGGACCACAGCTGCGTCCACTTCAGCTTCAGAAAGAACACTATCCACCACCACCAGCAACAGGTCGCACGCAGAAGCTGGAACAAGATCACAGCCGACCAGCTCGCCGCAGCTCTGAGCCAAGACCCCCCCGCCAGCTCATCGAACCCCAGCCAGGCCGCCAACAACCTCACGAAGTGGATCAGCAACTGCTCAGATGACCTCGCCCCACTGAGCACCCCACCCAGCAGACCCGGCAGAAAGAAAGCACCATGGTTCACCGACGAACTCAAGAGCTCCAAGAAGAACTGCCGGGCCCTTGAGCGAGCCTGGCGCAGAGACCCTACACCAGACAACATGACCATCCTCAAGCTTGCAACCCGAAAGCACCACCAACTGATCCAGACCACCAAGAAAACCGCATTCAAGGAACGACTGGACAACAACGCACACAACAGCAAGGAACTCTTCAACATCGTCAAATTGCTCTCCAACCCCAACGCCGGAAACAACGACATCACCCCATCACAAGACCTCTGCAACTCCCTCGCCTCCTACTTCCACAACAAGATCGCAAACATACACAACAGCTTCAGCTCGCAACGGACGCACCCTACGACCGCACCAACGCCCCCCACCGCCACCCTCCGCGCCTGGACCCCAACCACCACCGAAGACACCATCCGCACGATGAACTCCATCCACTCCGGATCCCCAACCGACCCCTGCCCTCACCACGTCTTCAACAAAGCCGACGCTGTCATCGCACCCCACCTGCGGGACATCATCAACACCTCCTTCGACACCGCTACCTTCCCGGAGAGCTGGAAGCACGCCGAACTCAGCGCTCTCCTGAAGAAACCGTCAGCAGACCCCACCGAACTCAAAAACTACCGCCCCATCTCGCTCCTCCCGTTTCCGGCCAAAGTCACCGAGAAGACCGTCAACAAGGAGCTGGCCGCCTTCCTCGAGACAAACGATCCCTCGACCTCTGGCAGTCTGGCTTCCGGGCCAACCACAGCACCGAGACCGCCCTCATCGCAGCCACTGATGACATCCGAGCCCTGCTGGACAACGGGGAAACAGCGGCCCTCATCCTCCTGGACCTCTCCGCGGCATTCGACACTGTCTGCCACCGCACCCTAGTGCAGCGCCTCAGCAACGTCGGAATCCAAGAGAAGGCACTAGAATGGATCATCTCCTTCCTCGCCGGTAGGACACAGAGAGTCCGCCTCCCCCGTTCAGATCCGAGGTCACCGAAGTCATCTGCGGAGTACCACAAGGATCATCACTCAGCCCCACCCTCTTCAACGTCTACATGAGCTCCCTCGCGGCCATCGCACACCAACACAACCTCAACATCATCTCTTACGCCGACGACACCCAGCTGATCCTCTCCCTCACCAACGACCTCGCCACCGCCAGAACCAACGTACACGAAGGGATGAAAGACGTAGCCGAGTGGATGATGAGCAGCCGCCTGAAACTGAACTCAGATAAGACGGAACTCCTCATCCTGGGATCATCACCCTCCGCCTGGGACGACTCCTGGTGGCCCCCGGCCCTGGGCAGCGCACCCAAACCCACAGACCACGCACACAAACTGGCCTTCATCCTGGACTCCTCCCTCTCCATGACCAGACAAGTCAACGCCGTCTCCTCGTCGTGCTTCAACATCCTGCGCATGCTACGTAAGATCTTCCGGTGGATCCCCACCGAGACCAGGAAGACTGTCACCTAGGCCCTCGTCACCAGCCGACTGGACTACGGCAACTCCCTCTACGCCAGAACCGCCGCCAAACTCCAGAAGAGACACCAGCGGATCCAGAACGCCTCAGCAAGACTCATCCTCGACATCCCCCGACACAGCCACATCTCCGGACACCTGAGAGACCTGCACTGGCTCCCGATCAACAAGAGAATCACCTTCCGTCTCCTCACCCACGCACACAAAGCCCTACACAACCGAGGCCCAAGATACCTCAACAGCCGCCTCAACTTCTACACTCCCACACGCCAACTTTGATCGACCAGCCACGCCTTCGCCACCGTCCGCCGCATCCGAAGAGCCACCACAGGAGGAAGGTCCTTCTCCTACCTGGCCGCCAAGACCTGGAACTCCCTCCCGACCCGCCTCCGCCTGACCCAAGACCACCTCGCCTTCAGGAAGCAGATCAAGACCTGGCTGTTCGAGCAGTAGCGGACCCCCCCTCCCCAAGCGCCTTGAGACTCTCCGGGTGAGTAGTGCGCTATATAAATGCTTGATTGATTGATTGATTGAATTCAAGATCGTGTCCGTAGTATTGAAACAAGTAGTGAGAGCCTGTCCACATGATTATATGCCTTGCTGATTAAAGGGCACTCTTATAACAGCTCTCCTTTTCCTTAGTTGCTTAGGTCAAATACACACGAAGTGAACAATGTCCTTCTCATCCGACCTGCATAGCATACACAAGTGTGAGTCTTCGTTCTGAAGCCTGGGCAGGGTGTGCGCAAGAGCAGGGGGATGGCCGAAGCGAAACCTCATAAATCTGTTAAGTGCAGCAACCATCCAGCCTCCAGATAAAGATGTGGTTTGAGAGTTTTATAACCATTTATAATCATCCAGCCATGAGATCTTATTTGTTAGAGCCGCTTTGTCAACTACTGATAATTTTTTCATTGTGTCATTTTTAAAATTCCTATCGGAAACTGTTAGGTCCCAAAGTGTGCGCATGCCAAAGATATAGATGACAGTCTAGATACATATAATCTTGCTCCTGCATCTTGACATTTCAGTATTTCAGTCTAAAGAGCTTGATGTAAAGTTCTGTCTATTGACGTCTTCAGTTTCTGCCAGGTTTTGGTATATGCCCTCTTCTGGCAATCCAAACTCCATCCGAATATGGGCAGGGATCTTGGCAGGGAGATTGAAAAGGAGTCTACGTTTTTAAAATGTTGCCTCTAAGATAACTGCATAACTTGAAGTAGGAAGTAGTTTAGCAGCAATGACCTTTAACAACGCTGCTAGGCTGGGCCCTCCCATTAATCTCATTAGAGTTTGAAAGGCCATAGTTAGAGTGCTGCCTTTCCTTTGAAGCTGCTGCTTATGTGAGCATAAGGCGCTTTTGTCATCAAATAGGACACCAAGGTATTTATACTTTTTTACTGATTCCAGCTGTTGGTCGTGTAGAAACCCACATAGCTTATTCTGTATTCTTTTTGACCGTCATGACTTTATTTTTATTCAATAGCTGGAAATGTATCAATAAGACGCTGAATGCCAACTTTGGTTTGATGAATCTTCATTGTTGATTTTGAGATGAGATGAAAGGAAAGGGTGAATAAAATAACTCCCCCCTATGTCATGCAGCAATGGATGCACCCTTAATCAATCTCCTTCAAATTCATTAAATTTATTCTGGAAAAATGGAAATGCTAATTTGTAAAACCACCAGAAGCATACCTAATGGATTTGGTAAATTCAATTCTAGATGGCAGGTAAGATTTAACCCTGCGTTTTAAATTTGCACCACTGCAGACATTGCCGAACATGCAAACGAACCAGATCTAAATTGAGCAGGGTTACTCTACGTGCATCAGTGTGCACATTGAGAGTAATATACAATGTAGCATCCTGAGCTACTTCACTGAGGATCCTATCTATCTGTCAAATGTGGCAGTCTGAGTAATTGACATGCATATGCGTGCTTGTGGAGAGGAGGATACAAGATAGCATTGGGCTTTGATCAAACGAGATAGCATTTACATTTCTAAAACTCACTCTCAAAATGTGCTAGCCTTAAGTATGTCACATATTCTCCAATTAATGGATTCTGAATCCATGCACATTCAGAAAACACTCATTCACGTGTTGACATATGAACCATGTCTTTTTGTCCATCTCCTCAGACTCATTTAGTCTGTTATTAACATTGTTGAACACATTAACAAATTTATATTCTTTGATGTTGGGAGTTATTATAACATCACTCCCTTGAGGTTCCTGTTGATCTTCTCAATTACTAACCATCTCATGTCATCCATGCTGTGTCCTGGATGAATTGGCCACTGGTGGCACTCCATCTACCTCATAGTGGACCCGGCTACTGTGTTACAGGATTCTCGCCTTTATTTTATGTCTTGACTGTCCCACATCAGCCAAATTACAGGGGCACTTAATAAAATACATTAAATCAGTACTGTTGCAGTTCATGAACTCTTTAAGTGTGTATCTCTTTGTATTGCCTTCTTACCTTTTAGTCTCAGTCCACAACCCGTAGCCTTTACATTTACATAATTTAAAATTACCCAACCCTAGGGAAAGATACCTGTGTCAGTGTAAGGTAGGTTTTTCAAGTAGAGGCAATAGTGATCCCTCACATTTTACATCGAAGCCTACCAGACAGTAATCTTGGGGAATTTCGGAAAGCTTCCTTGGAAGTGCATTCCACCCGTTGCTTAGTGGTTTGTAACTCAGGTTAACTTGCTTTCTATTTGCTGGCTCTATTTTTTCTAGGCTGTCCAGCTTGAGTTAGTCTGTTCCCTTGCCCACATTTTATTTTCTGTATTCTTCCACCAGAACTGGATTGCTTTAAACAGGCCTTTAAATCTTGTACTTATCTTGTCACATTTGCTATGCTGTCAAAGACAAAGGTAAAATGTGAGGCTTTGCCTTCCAGGGAGCTTGGTGTTTACTCTTTTCTCTGACTTCAAAGTGAGAGGATTTATGTGACAATCATGCTGGCTACTAAAGGTGTGCTGGTTGTAAAGCTGTAGGATGTTGTTTTTTTCCTAGCGCACAACAAAATTTACATGTCTGTCAATGGACTGTACAGATATTTTAGAATATAGTAGAATTATAACATCCCAAATGAAGCGCATTTTTTAGTTAATTTTGAAGTGTGGTCGAAACAGTTATTTTAATACAATTATATATAATGACATTGCCACACATTATCGTTTGTTCGCTTTATACTTTCATCAGAAAAACTGTATGTCTCTACAAATATAATGGTCATTTCAATTGAATAAGTGTTGACTGTAATGGCAATAAGCTACCACACCATGCATACTCCACCTTACCCTATTCCACTCTACTATGCTCCACGCCACTACACTGAACCCTGCACAATTCAATTTCACACTACTCCACTCCACACTGTTTCACTGCACTCGACTCTGCATCACTCAATTCTATACTGCTCTGCTCTGTCAATTCTCTCTATTCCACACTGGTCTATTATGCATCACTTAACTTTTTGCCACTGCACTCTACACCACTCCACTCTGCCCCACTCCACTCTATAAATTAGACTAGTTCCCTTGAGACATATACAGGATAAGCTAAAACTTAGCTTTAAAGCAAGCGACGATAAAATCATGAACTAATACAATTCTAAACATAAGGTACACATCAATTTATTAAAGTAACAGAAATAAAAACAGTTTACATTTATACATCATACAATTACGAAGAAACAATTAAAATTTCAACTAATAATACAATCTACTGTGACCTGCACAATGCAACAGACAGACAAAAGTTTGTTGTAAAACATAACAAATTGTAAAATACAAGTGGTACATTCAATACTACAATTTCATCACTCCCTAGTTTTATGGCCACAAATTTGTATATCAACAGGGGAGGAGAGGACTTGAATTGTACAGGAGTTTGGCGTCGACGCGTTTTGGTGGTACTGAAGCGAATATGTTCCACCTTTATCAAGACTAAAGTTCGATGTCTGTCTTGTTTCATGGTCTGTACAATTCCCTGGTGTATTTCTGTGCGATGCGATAAGCTGATGGGTCTGTTCTCTACCACGTTTTTAAGAAGTAAAATAGGATAAATTCCAGTATAATCTCTTCAGAATGTTGAATGATGTCACTTTATAGATTACGGCGTTGTACAGATTAAAATGGTTCCTGAAGGAGATCAATCAAGTTCCATCTCTAAAATCGAGTGGAGAATCTTCTCCAATATGGAAAGAAGAACGTTTACGTTAGCGAGGTTTTGCTGGAAAATGATGGGCGCTTAACACGTCTTTCGCTGTCAGGTAAAGCTGATTTTTAAGGTGGAGTGCTCTAGCAGTTTCCTCGAGCGGGAATACAATCTCCCCTCCTAAAGCGGATCAATCACGCTGCTTCTGGGGGTTCTGGTTCGAACCAGAACCCCCAGAAGCAGCGTGATTGATCCGCTTTAGGAGGGGAGATTGTATTTCCGCTCGAGGAAACTTCTCCACTCGATTTTAGAGATGGAACTTGATTGATCTCCTTCAAATTTGTGGCCGTAAAACTAGGGAGTGATGAAATTGTAGTATTGAATGTGCCACTTGTATTTTACAATTTTTTATGTTTTACAGCTAATTTTTGTCTGTCTGTTGCACTGTGCAGGTCACAATAGATTGTATTATTAGTTGAAATTTTAATTGTTTCTTCGTAATTATATGATGTATAAATGTAAACTGTTTTTATTTCTGTTACTTTAATAAATTGATGTGTACCTTATGTTTAGAATTGTATTAGTTCAGGATTTTATCGTTGGTTGCTTTAAAGCTAAGTTTTAGCTTATCCTGTATATGTCTCAAGGGAACTAGTCTAATTTCTGGGTCCAACACCCCACTTCCCTTGACTAACTCAAGGGGTTCCTCTTTTTTCTTACCACTCCACTCTATGCCAATGCACTTCACTATGACTCACTCCACTCTACGCCAGCGCATCTATTCTTTAATTTACTCTGCACCACTGCACTCTATGCTATGCTATGCACTCTGACGTTCACTACTCTACTCTTCAAAAATCTGCTCTATGCCACTGCACCCGACTCTCTGCACCACAGCACTCTCCACCATTGTCCTTTACTCTGCACCACTCTACTCTATGACCCTGGATTCTGCAACACTCTGTGCCACTTCACTCTAAGCCAGTTGCACTCTATGCCATTGTACTCTTCGCCACTGTACTCTACGTTATTACTGCTCTCTACGTCCATCTACACTGCACCACTCTACCTTACGCCACTGCACTCCATGCCAATGCACTCTACGCCACTCTACTATACACCAGTGCACTCTACGGCAGTCCGCTCTGCAACACTGCACTATCTGCCAATGCCCCACTCTACGCCAATGCACTATATGCGACTACACTCTTCGCCTCTCTGCTCTGCATCACTCCACTCCACTCTTTACCACCTCACTCTGCACCACCCCACTCTGCACCACCCCACTCTGCACCACCCCACTCTGCACCACCCCACTCTGCACCACTCTACTGCACTCTGTGACACTTTACTCTGTGCCACAGCACTCTACGCCACTCTTTTCCACTCTGCGCCATTTCATTCTACGCCATTCCACTTTACAGCACTACAATCTACCCTGTGCTGCTCTACACCACTTCACTCTACACCACTGCGCTCTACTCCAATGCACTCTACCCCACTTTCTACAAAACCAATGCATTCTATGCCACTGCACTCTGCCAATCTACTCTGCATCACTGCACTGTATGCCTCTATATTCTACAGTGTAACACTCTACGCAACTGCACTCTACGCAACTGTACTCCACAACACTCTATTCTGCAACACTGCATTCTCTGCCCCTGAACTGTACTCCACTCTCAATTGCACCTCTCTACTTTGCACCACTTCACTCTGCGCCACTTCACTCTGCGCCACTTCACTCTGCGCCACTTCACTCTGCGCCACTTCACTCTGCGCCACTTCACTCTGCGCTACCTCACTCTGCGCCACCTCTCTGCGCCACCTCACTCTACACCTCTCTACAGCACTCAAGTGCACTCTACACTAATGCGCTCTGTCACCCTAATCCGCTTTGCTCCACTGCACACTGACACTGCACTCTATGCCTCTCTCCTGTAAACCACTCTACTCTATGCAAGTGCACTCTTCGCCAGTGCACTCTATGATGCACCACTCAATGCCACTGCATTCTTCACTGCACCTCTCTACTGTACACCTCTCTACTCTCCGCCACTGCGCTCTACACCAAAACACTCTACACTGTTTTACTCAAAACCAGTGTGCTCTATGCCACTGCACTCTACCCCATCTACTCTGCAACACTGCACTCTACGCCACTATACTCTACTCTGCGCCACTTGACTCTGCGCCACTTGACTCTGCGCCACTTGACTCTGCGCCACTTGACTCTGCGCCACTTGACTCTGCGCCACTGCACTCTAAACCACTCTACTCTAAACCACTCTACTCTCCACCACTGTACTCTACCCTGCCACACTCCACTCCACCCTGCGCCACTGCACTCTACGCCACTTCACTCTGCTCTGAAACAGTCTACTCCACACTACAGCACTCTACACCACTGCAATCTATGCCACTCTACGCCACTCCATTTTATGCCATTGAACTCTACGCCATTGCAATCTACTCTACACCACTGTACTCTAAGTCACGACACTCTACGCCAATACAGCATAAACCACTTTACACAAAGCCAATGTACTCTACTCCACTACACTCTACTCCAGTCTACTCTGCACAACTGTACTTTACGCCACATCTCTGTACGACACTCCACTCTGACATTACACTCTATGGTGCTGTGCTCCATTCAATCAATCAATCAATCAATCAATCGTAGCATTTGAAAACGCACTACTTACCCGTGAGGGTCTCAGGGCGCTGGGGGGAGGGGGTGCTGCTACTGCTTGAAGAGCCAGGTTTTGAGGAGTCTTCAGTAGGACAGCAGGTCTTGGGTCTGCCGTAGGTGGATGGGGAGGGTGTTCCAGGTCTTGGTGGCGAGGTGGGAGAATGATCTGCTGCTGGAGGTCGCTTTTCGGGTGCGGGGGACTGTGGCCAGGGCGAGGTCGACGGAGCGGAGCTGGCGGGTGGGGGTGTAGAAGCTGAGTCGGCTGTTGAGGTATTCTGGTCCGGTGTTGTGGAGTGCCTTGTGTGCCTGGGTGCGGAGTTTGAAGGCTATCCTCTTGTTGATAGGTAGGCAGTGCAGGACTCTCAGGTGTGATGTGGCTGTGGCGAGGGATGATCTGGATGTGTTGAAGCTGTTTCAGGAGTTTGGCCAAGGGTGAACTTTTTTCTTGTTTCGGTGGGCTGTT
Organism: Lissotriton vulgaris; assembly: GCF_964263255.1. NCBI lineage: Eukaryota > Metazoa > Chordata > Amphibia > Caudata > Salamandridae > Lissotriton > Lissotriton vulgaris. The sequence continues at coordinate 1,882,700,414 of NC_141685.1, read as the reverse complement.
CCTGTAGATCTTGCGGAGCATGCGTAGGGTGTTGAAGCAGGAGGAAGAGACGGCGTTGATCTACTTGGTCATGGAGAAGGTGGAGTCGAGGATGAACCCTAGGTAGCATGCGTGGTCGGTGGGTGTAGGAGCTGTCCCCAGTGCCGTCGTCCACCAGCAGTTGTTCCAGGCTGAGGGGGTGGATCTGAGGATGAGGACTTCTGTGTTAGAGTTCAGCTTCAGTCGGCTGTCCCTCATCCATTCGGCGACAGCCTTCATTCCTTCGTGGAGGTTGGTTTTGGTGGTGTGGGGGTCTTAGGTGAGGGAGAGGATCAGCTGGGTGTCGTCGGCATAGGAGTTGATGTTGAGGTCGTGCAGTCGGGTGACGTGAGCGAGCGGTGCTATGTAGATGTTGAACAGCGTCGGGCTGAAGGATGAGCCCTGGCGTATGCCGCAGATGATCTCGATGGCTTCGGATCGGAAGGGGGGGGGGAAGGTGGACGCTCTGTGTTCTGCTGGTGAGGAAGGAGGTGGTCCAGTCCAGGGCCTTCTCTTGGATCCCGGCGTCAAGGAGGCGTGTTCGTATTGTGCGTTGGCAGACCGTGTCGCAGGAGGATGAGGGCCGCGGTTTCTCTGTTGTCTAGCAGGGTGCTGATGTAATCTGTGGCTGGGATGAGGACCGTTTCGTTACTGCGGAAACCGGACTGTGATGGGTCCAGGATGCTGTTTTCTTCGAGGTAGCGGGTCAGTTGTTTGTTGATGGTTTTCTCAATGGCCTTCACCGGGAATGGGAGCAGGGAGATGGGCTGGAAGTTCTTGAGGTCCCTGGGTCCGCCTTGAGTTTCTTGAGTAAGGCGTTAATCTCGGCGTGCTTCCAGCTCTCCGGGAAGGTTGCTGTCTCTAAGGAGATGTTGATGACTTTCCGGAGATGGTGTGCAATGGCGGTGCTGGGTTTGTTGAAGATGTGGTGTGGACAGGGGTCTGACGGAGATCCGGAGTGAATGGTGTTCATGACCTTGATAATGTAGTTGTCGTTGATGTCGGTCCAGGAGAGTAGGCGGTTGGTGCGGATGGTGTTCGTGGGGGTGGGGGTTTCAGTGGTTGTCGTGGCAGACATGTTGGTGAAGCTGTCATGGATGTCTGTGATCTTGCGATGGAAGAAGGTGGCTAGTGAGTCGCATAGGTCTTGCGATGGTGGGATGTCGTTTGTGTTGGAGCTGGGGTTGGAGAGTTCCTTCTCTATGTTGAAGAGCTCTTTTCTGTTGTGTGTGTTGTTGTCTAGGCAGTCTTTGAAGGAGGCCCTTTTGGCTGATCTGATGAGGTGATGGTGTCTGCGGGTGGCGTTCTTGTGGGCTATGTAGTTGTCCGGTGTTCGTTCGCGGAGCCAGTTCTTCTCCAGCTTTCGGCAGGTTTGCTTGGAGGCCCCGAGGTCTTCAGTGAACCAGCTGGCTCTCTTGCTGGTGTGACTGTTGGCGGGTTTCTTGAGCGAGGCGAGGGTGTTGGCGCAGTCGTCGATCCACTGTCTGAGGTTGCGGGCGCTGTTGTCGGTGGGCTCGGGGGTGTGCTCAGGGCAGTGTGGTGGTTAGCTGGTCTTCAGTGACTTGGCCCCAGCAGCGGTGAGGCATCTGTTGGGAGCGGTGGTGCGAGGTGGGTTTCCGGAAGGTGAAGTGGATGCAACGATTAACGGTTCAGTGGATTCCGGTGGTGTGGTTGACGGAGACATGGGGGGGTGCGGAGAAGATGGGGTTGAGCGTGTGTCCGGCGGAGTGGGTGGGTGATGTGAAGAGTTGTCTGAGTCTGACGTTGGCTAGGTTGTCGATCAGGGTGGAGGAGTTGGTGTTGTCGTTGTTCTCGAGGTGGAAGTTCAGGTCCCCGAGGAGGATGTAGTCCGTGGAGGCAACGGCATGGGTGCTGATGAAGTCCGCGATAGTCACTGAAATGTGGTCGAGATGCGGGGGGTCAGTAGACGAGGGTTTCTCTAGGGGTGGAGTTGGGGTCAGTGTGGATCTGGAAGTGCAGGTGTTCGGCGGTGCTGAGGGTTTCATCGGAGCTGATTGAGACTCTGAGGGTGTTCCTGTTGGATGATGGCTATTCCTCCTACTTCGTTGGCGCGTTCCTTGTGGGTGATCTTGTAGCCGTCCAGGATGGCTATGGCGATGTCTGGTGCCGAGGAGGGATTCATCCAGGTCTCTGTCAGGAATGCGACATCTGGGGTGGTTGAGTCGAGTAGGTCCCAGAGTTCGACGGCGTGTTAGAGGGCTGAGCGGGTGTTGAGGATGCATCTGAGGTAGTTGGGTTCTTTCTTGGTCGGTGGTTTGGCGGGACGGATGCTGGTGTAGCTGTGTTCCAGCAGGTGAAGGGTCCTTGAGTGTGCTTAGTGGTGGCCAGGCAACAGGTGCGTAATTGTCCGGTAATGAGTGCGTGGAGGGTGCTGGGGTCGTAGCAGAGTCGGGCCTCGTGGTGTTCGCAGGGGCCAGGGGTTTTGGCGCAGTCTAGGCGTGGACGGGCTGAGACTGGCATGCCTTCGGCGCGCCAGCGGCACGGCCGCGCAGTGGCCGCCATAAGAAGGGGAGTTCGGAGGGAGGAGCAGGTGGGGGCGGGCGAATGGGAGAGCGAGGGGCAGGCCGCAGGGGACACAGCGGCGGGAACTGGTGGACAGAGAAGAAATGGGCAACAATGGAGAGGGCTGGGAGGGGGGGAGCAAGATCAACAGTGAACTTACAAAGCACAGCAGAATATACAGAACATTAAAAGACTTTCGGGGGAACATATAAAAAAGGTGGGAGCAAGATCAACAATGAACTTACAAGCACAGCAGAATATACAGAACGCACAAAAGACTGACGGTGAATTCATAAAAAGCACAGGTTACCATGAAGAGAGAAAACCAAACCACGATCAGGAGCAGGGGGGCCTCGAACCCCTGGCAGCGGCAGCAGGCTGGGGCACGGGCACACAAGTGGAGCTGTGCGGTGTGGGGAGCGACCTAACAAAAGGTCAAGGGTCGCTCCATTAAACTATACTCTACCCTATGCCACTTTACTCAACAACACTACTCCACTCTACTACTCTCTTTGCAACTCCCTCAATGCCACTCCATGCCAGTTTTCTCCAATCTATTTTATGACACACTACTCAACTCTGCTCCACTCCACTACTTCACTCTGTGTAATTCCACTCTCTCCCATTCCACTCCCTTCCACTACTCCACTCTATACACCACTCCCTTCCACTACTCCACTCTATACAACTCCAATCTGTCAATCTACTCCGCTCCAAGCTTCTTTACTCTACTCGGTACCCTCTACGCCACTCCAGTCTGTTCTATACCACACCACAACACTCTATGCCACTCCCCTCTATGACAATCTACTCCACGGTACTCTACTTCACTCCACTCAGCTCTATGCCCTTTCACTCTGACATTCTACTCAATTCACAACACTCTACACCATTCCAACTCCACTCCACTCCATTATATAACACTCACTTTACAACACACCACTCCATGCCACTCTCCTTTATACCCCTAATATTAAGCGATGCTGAACAGCAGACCACGGTGGTGTACAACATTGCTAAAACATATTGGCAAATCCCGTAGCTCTTCCATAGACGAGACTTATTGGCTGGTTACCCTTTGTGAAGGTAAAAAGCTATTTCTTTTTTAATAACTTAATGTATTACAGTATTCCTTACCTTGGCACGTATAGGTGCCTAATGGGAACATTGTGCTGTGCATTGTCAACAAATGACACCACTGCTAATGTACTCTCAGGCATTGCATATGTAGAATCATGCTACGGATAAGAATATACTCATGAGGTCACTATAATGTCTCCCTTGTCTTCTCTCATATTGTGGTAGAATGTTTTGATTTGTTGGATTTTTCTCGTAGCATTTTGGTGACGTCTGAAATGTTGTTTCTTTTGGACATTGGTTCGCCCAAACCAAGTAATGGAATAAAAATATTCTTGCCATTGCATACTCCGATTTTCTATAGCCCTTTAGGCAACCAGAGGAAAAAAGGAACATCTTATAAACCTTTCTTGAGTGAAAATGTTTATCCATAAATGCTTGTACTGTAAATGCTTATCCCATACTAATTTGTAAAAATGGCTCGTGGATGAAAAGTTAATTTATATTTTTATGCAAAATAACTTTTTTTCAATCCATTTTGTGTGATGACTCGTGGAACTCTTATGTTTAAAGTAGATGTGCATTGATAGTTAAGATCTCTCATTTCAATTTATACTCTTTAGATGCATCAGATTGGGATTCTACCAGCACCTCGCCGAAACATAATAAGTGTTTCCAAGTCTCCAAGAACAATGAAACTTCTCATCCTGAATTGTCACCAGAGCCAGCCCTTAAAAAGGAAAATAAACTTATGGAGTCAGCAGATACAGCAAGTCCATCTAAGCTTTTAACAGCTGCAGACATGCCAGATGCCCTTACAGGTCCTTCGCAGTCAGTAAATCAACAAACGCCAGAAAATAAAGGGTTTTCTTTAGAAAAAAACAGTGTATTGCTTGAACACAATAAACTCTTACCACCTAATTATGGACCTGACCAAGGTATTGGTGCAATTTTCTTTAGTATTCATTTGATGCCTTTACTGTATATGTTTGTTTCTTTAGTAGTCACTTCCACTGTTTGTTATATACGAGTAGTTTAGTCTGGTTATAAGAAATGTGAACATCTGAAATTCTAAATTATATCTTTCAGATTGTAGAGGATCAAAAAAAGGTATTTTTGGCATTTTCTTCTTTTAATATGAGGATCTGTGAGAAGAAAGTAGCCTCTAAAATGACTAGTATGCTTGTTCAGAAAAAAAATATGTATTAGGTTTTACAAAAGTACGAAAAGTACATGCTTATAAAATATGTTTACAACGAAAATCATATCTGCCAGAAAAGTGTGCTATGTGATACCTATTACTAGGCTTCTTTCGCTAAATTGTGATATCAGCACCTTCAAATTTAGTAGGAGATACTTTAGAGATCACTGGGATCTGTGCAACTAGGACTTAGTTGCACATCTTCCATTAGTGCAGGGCAAAAGTACTAAAGAAGAGTAACAACTGTTTAACTTTTTTGTGAAACAGTAAAGGCAACTTTTAGCTCACTGTAAGGAATTCCGTAGGAGAGGGGGCTAAATTATGTAGCATACTGTGTTGTAGATGCGCAATAGGCATGCCTGGTGAGAGGAGGGGAAGCAGACTTTAACTTAGTTGCTTGGCAGTAGAGAATGTTAACTTTTTTGGAATGCACCAGTGGTCATTTGCCAAAGGAGCTAGCCCCTAATCCGATCTTAAAGACCATGAACTATGTAGTGGGGGTAAGATATTGTGTTGGTTGGAGGTCACTAGGCTGGTGATCAGCGGCGACTGATAGGTTAGCTGCTGAAATAGTAACTTTTTACTTTGAGGGTGAGTGATGTGTTGTCTCTGGGTGTCTCTCCCATGTAGCCCAATATTCTCCCAATCTCTTACTATTATTTGCTTACGAAAGGCCTTTGTTCTCCCTGTTAAGGGCTTCGCTTCTTCCCTAGACCCACCGCAGAACCTCTTGGTGTCCAGTTGTCCAGCTTTCCATCATGAAGCAATTGAGTAATTAACCTAAATCAAGAACCCCAGTTGCGGCTTTCAATTCTTTGGTCAGTTAAATAAACCTAGACCACATGCCTACCAGAAGGTAACTGCAGGTAATTCTTTGCAAGTTGCAAGTACTTGTGTAACATTCTCCCAAAAAAGGGAAGATGGTTAACTCCATAGCATGAAATTCTGCTGCTGGGATTGCACAAAGTGGACAGGAGGCCATGGTACTTAACACCTTCAGCACGGCGCAGATTCCTGCGCTGTGCTGAACGTTCTAATGAGCCAACGGGCTCAAGACTGAACGGTTCCGTCATGAGCACAGGCCAACCGACGCGCATGACGGAACCGTTCCGTCAATAGCATCGAAGGGATTAAAAAGTAATGTTTGTTTATTTTCACAGGGGGAAGAAATTCTCTTTGTATGATAAAGAATTGAAGTAATTTAAATCTGCTATTTTGGGAAATAGTGTGTTATTATTTTAGTATAAACAAAAAGAAATCCACTCTGGTAGTGGTGGTGATCCCTACAATGGTGGGGAGCACACACTGTTGTTTTAAATAACCCTCACACACCAACAGGCCCCTTGGTGTCATGCTTCATCATCGGGGTCTTCGAACCCCTCTACGGGATGCGGCGTGCTACGACTCACAACTACGTAGGAGAACTGAAAGTGGACTATGTGTTGATGTGTGTGAAGGAAATAAGTGTGAGTGGTGAGGTGATGGAAAGTGATGGTTAAAAGATACCTGGCTCGTAGGAGAAAAAATAATAAAAATGTTTTATTAAGTCCTCGGCTGGTATCGTTAAAAAGGTGCAGAGTGAGGTTGTCTGTTACTGATTAGGGTACGTCAACCTCAAAAGTGCGTCGACATGTTTCGGAGTGTAAAAACTCCTTCTTCAGGACGAGGATATGCACAGTTATCCTCACCTTACTCACATGAAAATGTAGATGTCAAAGTGTGCTCTACAAAAGTTTAAAAGTTGAAATGTACCTATTCGTGTTATAGCGAATGAAGTCTGTTGCGCCCAATTGGCGTTAATAGTACAGAACTTATGGACAAAGGCTAACTGGCCTCATGAGCCAAAGCGTAGTATATGGGGTTCTTTCTTCCTGCTCAATGTAGCAACGGTTACTGCAAAGCCTGGTAGGCTGTCTTCCCCTCAACGCGGCTCCGACGGTATGAGGGGAAGACAGTCTTGACCCGAAGGTATCAGGTATCCGAGCGCTTTACATGAGCACCAGTTGCATTACATATGGACACATTCACTTTTGTTAGGCACAGGGAGATCAAGTGAATTGCCCAGAATCACCGGATGTTGAGCATTGTTGCAGACACTCTAACCCGATTCCCCAGATTTCAGATCGACCGCCCTAGCCGCTAGGCTACATCCTCTCTGGAATATTTCAAAATAGTATTGAAGTCTTTGGACCATCACAATTTTAGAGACTGCAGCTACCCTCGTGACTTATAGAGGGAGTGTCCTTCAAAAAGCCACCTGATGAGATTACCCTCCAAGAAGTCTCTCTCCAAGTGATAGCTTATGCCAAAGTAAGAATGTGTTGAATTGGATTGTCTCCCGATATTATCGTGGGTGGGCATATGTCCTGGCATAATTGGAATATACTTGACTAAACCTTGTTGACAAAGAGACCAGAGGCTGTCCAAAAGACGTTCAAGGTCTCCGTGATGGTGACCAGACACAGTTGGGGGCCCTACAGATAGAAGAGGACATTGTTCCCATATAGCAAGAGTGTATGGGGTGTGTGGTTGAATAGCAGAAGTGGTATTTTCATACCACAAAGTGGAATTTGAAGTTATCAGTATGCATCCTACCATAATTTCCTAATTGTTTAGTGCATTATGATTCATCCCAGAATTTAATACAATAATTCATGAATGCCATATGACAAGCCAAGTAGAACAGATACTTTACCTGCTGTATCTTCAATTTGAAAGATTTGTGTATCCATATGGGATAACTGGCAACGTAAGGCTGTTATAATGGATGCTAAAGAGTTTGTCATTGAGAAAGTCTCTGACAATAGCAAGCCATCTCTACTGGGAAATGGCAACACACTTGCCAATAAAGATACTGTAAGTAAAACAATATGAGTGTCTGTAAATGGCATTTCACCTGCATATCAATGGTTGCTTCTGGAGCTTAGCCCATACAGAAGGACACCCCATTAACCACAGTCCTGCATAATTAAAGTTTGTGTTAAGCGGCCCACGTCATAATTTAGATTTGCTCCACCCACCCCAACATCCTTCAAGCTAGATGTTGATTATAACTGCAGTAGCAAATGTGGTACAAAACTCATCTGTTGGTACATTAGCAGCTCCTTCCAATTAACTAATTGTTGACACAGTCTTAGAATCAGATCAGTTACTTCAGAGTCAATTGATTGGACTTATCACATGTTTCATGTGTGGGTATTGACAATAAAAATACCAAAAACAGACCTTTTGCTTACAATAAACATACTTTTGCTTCAGACTTCATCTATCAAGTCTTGGCTCAGCCAGTGGAGTATTCATCTCTCACCGAAAGATGTTAGCTGTGTACGTGTGTCTTTACGCTTGCCCTTGAGTAATTGAATTAAACAACAGGAGGAGCTACTTTAATATTATAACGTTTCTGTCTGCTTCTGGTTACCTCATGTGTATCCAGCTCTGTTCCTCCAGTCTTAGTCCCTCCTAACCCTAGGTGATGCTTGTTCCCTGCCCCGTACCCTCGCATATCTCCCTCCTGCGCGGTCTTACCTTGTGCCCTCATTGTCTTACCCTACCCAGAACCTCACCCACTTCCATTGCTCCCATCTTTTCTCCCAGGTATTTTTATTTCATTTGGAAGAAATGACACGCATGTTATATTGAAGTCTCCCTTGAATAATATTCCTTCTTACGTTTCTATTCAAAAAAGATGATCTGGGGCTGTATTATGTATATGGCGCACTTTCCCTATTTGCGCCATGGTGTACCTTTCAAAAGGTGCGCCGTGTGCAAATGGGGACAGTGCACCCTATCAGAAAGAATGGGTTGCCCACAAGGCAGCTGCAAACTTGTGCTGCCCTTGGGGCCGAGAATTCAAGTGAAATTCAGAGCACCTGCTTTAAAAGTGCTCCAAAGTTCACAGTGCAAACCACATACCGTCTGCAATTTAAAGAGATCCCCTTTCAGGCAGGTACATTGAGTGACTGCACCCACCTGCAGTGGAATGTCTGGGAGGTGCAAAGGCCACCACTTCTCTCCTCTATATGGCTGGCTTTAGAAGGCGCACTGAAAGTGCACTACATTATTGTGGCACACTTTCAGTGCGTTTCCCGCGGGCTTGTTTGCTGCTGCCTCTCATCCATAATATGGCGCAGGCAAGAAGGCAAAGTGACTCTCCTTTGTACAGGGCCATGCCCCCATACGTTTGAGGGAAAGCCCTCTCATAGTAGCGCTGCCGCTACATGTGCACCAGCGCTATTAGCATTAAAGAAGAGTTGCATTGTGCCCAGGGGCTCGCAAAGCTGGTGCACATGACCATTTCGTCCCCGGGGCACAATGTATAATATGGCCTCAGGTGACAAGAGAGCCTTCATTATAGTCCTTCCTTTCTTTCTGTGTAAGAAACACAGTAAGGGATATAAGGAGGGCTGTCTTGCCATTCGACGTTTGTTTGAAATAGAAACAAAAACAGGAATGTTTTAAAGGTAAGGATGTCTTCTGTTTAATCTGAAGTGTCCTCCCCAGCCTGGGTACCCGCAAAGGACAACGCCTCCCATGGAGCTTATTAATACACGTCTTTATTCTTCTGCACGTAACTGTAAACTCAACATTATGAAGCAGCCTTCATTGCATTCCGCTCTAGCAGTTATGTCTTAGTTCTACTGAGTCCATCTGGAGCCAAAAGGGTGATATAATTTTTAATTGCAAGACACCACATCTTCCCCTCTGTTAAATAAAAACTTAAAATGTTTACAAAATATTTATGTAGATAGACATGTACATTCAAATCTCCTCAAGCAATCTTCTTGGCACTTTAATTGTTCAACCTGATCTTGTTCTAGGAAACTGGGTGGTGCCATCACCAATGTCCAGGATTTGTGTCAACAGTGTAGAAGCAAAAGCTGTTGCTGATGTTTCAGACCCAGTCTCTCTTTCAACTATTCGATCTGATGAACGATTGGTCAAGTGCCTGAAATTAGAAAAATCTTGGGAAATGGACTTCCCAGGGCACTGGGCAGTCGGGCATGCGCCCCTTATAGACTCCACTCGGAAAGGTTCTGCATCGAATCAGATTTTCTTTTCTGTATTTGTCGTACTAGCACTGGATCTCCTCTTTTAAAGACAATGTTCTTATAATGTTCTTGTCTTCTTTTGTAAGCATACACTTTCATCGTTTGTTTGTTTACTAAGTCCTTCTCATGAGTTGTCATCCTCAACTTTCTTTCCCTGATTGTTCCATTGAGGTAACTTGGTATTCATTGCTCTTCTGAACATCAAAGTCTCAGGACTATCACCTGTGGTTGAGTTGGATGTCAAATGAAAAGCTCTCAACAGTTTTCAAATTGAGCTTCTCAAGAGTAGCACACTGCACTTATTTCATTAGCGTACTCATAAAATGCTCAACTAGTCGGTTGGCTTGTGGCCACAGAGGTGTGCTCTTTTGATGCTTTATCTTTAAATGCCCCAAGAAATCTCTGAGCTCTCCAAGAAATCAATGCACTAACCCTACCTAAATGCTCAGCTGTAGTGAAATGTGCAGCGCATGATGATTTATCTTAAAATGCTCCAAGAAATCTCTCAGCTCTCGACTATTGATGCGGGTCATTGTCAGACTTCACCATGGCTGGAACACCGCATGTTGCAAAGATGCCATATAGTCTTTCAATGACTTGTTCTTGAGTTGTAGATGAAAGATCTTCAATTAGTGGAAATGGTGAGTAATCATCCATAATCACCAATATAGGATGTCCCTTGTCAAGTGGACCGAAAAAGTTAATGGCTATTCTCTCCCATGCATGCTATGGGAGTTCTGAAATGTTCAAGGAGTGGTGAATAGTTTTTGTAGAATGATTTAATTAAGGAAACCAAACTCCGTCTCGGACAGCTCGTTTTGTGGCAACAATTCCACAATGTCATCATGGGCTACCTCAATTATTTCCGGTCTCACATTCTCCAGAATCTGGATTCTAGACCCTGATAATAAAACCCCTTCCTGAGTTATGGACAGTTCATCCTTAACAATTTTGTACTTTTGATATTAACCATCACTGGTGAGCGGTCAAGTGTGTTGGTTCTATGATTTATGTGTAATTTTATCCTGCAGCTTTTAACATGTCGCAATTATTGCTTGTGGCAGTGATTATCTGCGCTAACAAAATAGCAGCTGGTGTGTTTGATGTTATAATGAAGTTAATATAGACCTCAGCCGTCTTGGATGGAGTGAGTACTGTGACCTTGTATAGACACTCTATAAAAGTAGCAAGCAAGGTACTGATCCTTCCCTTGATGATGCACAATGGCATACTCATACTCTTGTAACAGTAGTCCCCATCATTCAATGAGAGGAGGCATTCTTGGGATTTCCAGATATAGTTTGTAAGGCTTGATGATTAGTTACCATCGCAAAAGGTTTTCTGTACAAGAATACAAGTAAATTTTCACAAGCCTATACCACAGCTATGTTTTCTTTCTCAGGTTGTGAGTTAACCCTGTTTGTTTGAGACAAATATCTTCTTTCATATGCCACAATATGCCTTCAAGCATTCAGGTGTCCACTGTACTTTAAAAGGATAACGCCTAACCCAACTTGGCTAGTGTCAACAACAACCTCTGTATGAAGCTTCAGATTGAAATATGCCATTTCAGTAACGTTCTCAATGGCTTGTTTAATTTTCTTGAAACTGTTCTCACATTCGTGTGACCAATGAAATGAAATATTTTTTTTCATCAAGTCTCTCACGGAGCACTTACAGTGGCAAAGTCTTGCATGTATATCAAACAGTAACTAGCCTTGCCAAGAAATGAACGCACCATGGAATCATCTTGTGGGCATCAGCATTTGACAGAGTTAGTACTTTGGCAGGATCTGGTGTGAAACCCTAACCGGAAGAGATACAGCCAAAGAAGGTTAGCTTTGTCTTATGGAACTCGCACTTGTCTGCATTCATAGTCAAACCTGCTTTGGCAAGTAAATTACATTCTTGTGTAAAAGCTTTATCATGTTCTTTTTGTGTAGCTCTGAAAACCAATATGTCATCACTGTAATTGAACGCATTCATGACAGGCTGTACGACACGTAGAATTACATCTTGAAACAGTTCTGCAGCGGAAGAAACACCAAAGCTTATTCTGTTGTATCAAAACAGACCAACATTTCTAAAAAAGGTTGTAATGTACCTACAATCTTTTTCAAGTTGTAACTGATGATAACCTTTGTTTAAATTAAGATGAGAAAAGACTTTTTCACCATTTAATTTCTTTATCATGTCAGCAATGTGTGTGCCTGGCTGTTGTTCTCGTTCAATTGCTTTGTTAGCTTGATGCATGTTGGTGAATATGCTTGCAGCTCCTTCACTGTCCTTTTTGGGCACTACTACTATGGGTGTAACTCATGGTGTTGGACTAGTGGAACACTCAAAAATATCATGCTTAAGTAACAATTCAAGTTCTTTCTCAACAGCTTCTTGCAAATGAAAAGCAGGTGGTCTATGAGCAACAGAACCTACGCCCTCATTAATATGCAACTTCACTATCATAGTCTTAGGTTTTCTCAAACCATGAAATAACAAAGGGAACTGTCTTACTACTTGGTGGTGATCATTCATGTTGGTATTCTCAGAAATCAGTCCCATATTAGTGACTTCGGCTGAAACTGAGTAGACAAGCACTGGAATCTGTGCTTTGAAGCACATGGCTGCATGCTTGTACCTTTGGTTTTATTTTTCACTGTTGCTACAAAGGAATCTTGGCTTTTTAAGGGCGTCGATGTAGCCCATGTATACACTTTGGTTTTCGATTGCATAAGTTCCGGTAATGGAGATAATTCATTGTATTTCTCCCCAGGCATATTGTTTATTGAGGCACCACTGTCAATAATGAAAGGTATTGAACAACCATTTATTTTCAATGTTATCTTTCGACAATGTTTGAATGACTTTAGTATGTCGCTCGTTCGTTTACTGACATTTATCTTCACAATCGGCCAACCTAACATGCGCTCTTTTCTGAAGAAAACATCGACATGACGCAATTATTTTCTTCACTTTTACTTGATACTGATACAGAAGAACTTTTTGACAATGTTCTTAGAAGATGACTGACTTTGTTCATTGTCAAATAACTTAACTGATGATGCCACTTGACTTTGTGTGTGTACGTCACAAGTTTTTGGAACATTCTGTCTGCCATTTTGTCTTTGCGCCGGGACACACTTTCAGTTTCCTTGGCTTTTCAAACCATCGCAAAATGGTTCTCCTATCCACAACCTTTACATAGTTGCCCAAGAGCAGGTCATTTACCTTCGTGTGGAAACGAAAACCCACATCTAAAATACAACTTCTTTTAAATGTAGGCATCCCTGCGGATCCTTCAGTCTTATTGTTTTGGCTTACTTTTCATACTCATGGTAGATTCATTCTGGGCACCTCCGGCCTCTGTTTAAGCAGATTGTCTATCAGCAAACTCTTCGTTTCTGGCAGCCGTTAACACTCGCTCCAATCTAAGAGTTTCTCTCAGCATTCGTCTTCTGAATGAATCTAACAAACATCCATCAGTAACTCTCAGACGCTTAGCTTCTTCATCATTAAATTAATTGAACTTACAGTGTTTGATGAGTGTGTTGAGTCTCTCCCAAATTTATCAGTGGTTTCACCAGCTTTCTGTTGTTCCTGGTTTCAGATGTATCTTTTGTAATCAACATTTGGCATTGAATGAAACCTGAGATTCAGCACTTCTTCTGATAAGTGACTTAATCGGTTCACAGCATTCTCTTAGACGTCTTTCACACCATCACCAGCAAAATGTTTGAGATACGTGACCATCTTTTTGTTATCAGTCCCTCTGCATTATTGAAATCATCAAATGTCTCTATCCAAGCAGTCTATCTATCACTAGAATTTTGCTTTTTGGCAGTATTGTATTGTAGTGGTTTCAGGAAAGTGGCATTGTTGTAGCCATTTCTGGGAGTGGCCCACAATGAGGGTAGAAATCTCTTACCCGTTCATCTTGAACCTGTTCCTGTGAGCCGTTTCTAAGGCCTTGGGATGTGCTGGCCTCTGGATCCTTAATTACTTTTGAAATGACTGCCTCAGTCTTTGCCTCCATTCTCTCAGCCTTCCATAGCTCCGAAGATATCTTCGGTCATTTTGGAGTGTCATCATCTTAATAAGTACAACCTCTGCTACTTGGTCTGCGGCACCTGGCGCTGAGGTCATACCGGCTCACTTTACTCAGGTCGGTGGGTTAATAACTGCTTCATTCTTAGGTGTTTCTTTGGGCGCAGTTTGTCTTCACCACTTTCTAATTGAAACGTTATCTTGCACTTTGTGATTATCAATAGCTACTCTTTGAAAACCTGGTTGTATCTGCATTTAGCAGTCACGCTCCGGATTATACATTGCTGTATATTACGTAGCAGTGTGGTACCATCACATATTATCTGACCAGCAGTTCCTCGTTCATCAATACAGAGATTTCTTTGCAATTTTTTCAATAAATGTGTATTTCTTTACATCGGTTGGAGTTGCGATTCTTCACTTTGACTACAACAACAAGTGGCATGCACGAAGAGTTTGCTTGGACCACGGCAGCCTCTGGGAGAGCACTGTTGATCTTTGGGTTACTTAATACCTGACTTGTCGCCAGTTGTAGCGTCCTCCCCAGCCTGGGTACCCGCAAAGGACTACACCACACGGAGCTTAGTAATTCACCTTTTTATTCTTCTGCGTGTAACTGCGAACATTCTAAACCAGCCTTTAGTGTATTCCGCTGTAACACTTACGTCACAGTTCTACGGAGTCCATCTGAAGCCATCATTTCTAATTTGCAAGACACTCCATAATCACCCTTATGTTTCGTGTACTTCTGCTGTATGTTAAACCGTGAGCTTTTCGCTTTGTCGTTGCTGGCTAAACAGGAAATTGCAGCTGTTTGATTTAAGAAAAAATAGAATACGCTTTCTATAACAGAATTTAAATATTAATGAGAAAGAGCCAAAACAGATCATTTGAACAGGGAGCATGTCACACCTGCTCCTTCTGTTGACCGGCCAGATGGTACTGTAACATGCATTCCTCACTTTGCAGTATTGAGGCGCCACAGGCGTTTGTCACTGTACAGCTATATTTCTTACGGGTGGTTATGGTTCCAGGATTTGTCCTCTTTAGGCACCTTTCAATACATTGGTGCTACTTGATCCAAGGCTTACACCCGCTAGTTATCAGATGTCCCTCTCAGCTTCAACTGGCTCCATTGCCATTTGAAGAGTTCTTGTTCAGATTGGTCAACAATAATGGCAGCAGAGGATTAGATGAGTGGGGTTGGGTGCAGGGAGATGCTGTGAAAATGGTGGCTATTGTTTACAAACATTGGGGGTTCTTAATATGTTCCACCTGCCATGGCTGGCAGACAGCCTGACATATTAGTTTATGTCTAGGTTGAAGAAGCAAAACATATGTACTTCTAACACTAGTACTCCATCATGAATGGCTTCATTAAATTCATAAGCAATCCTTCCTTTTCTTTAAAAAACCAAACAGAATTAACGTAGAGTTAAGTTTGAATCCGACATTCTTTAGAATAGTGTCAAAATTAACTCATTGGCTAGATGCCATTTTGCTGCAGTCTGGATCAATGAGCTTTTTGGCTGTTGTAAAGAAAAACTGCAGTTTTCCTGTGTGAACCTATTGAAATATTGTATTTACAGAATGTGCTGCTTTAGATCACATACTGTACACCCTCCTGCTCTGTAATGCTGTAGTTGGAATAGAATATTATCAAAGACATGCTTTCAGTTTTGAGATGACTTAAAGTAGAGCCCCCTAAACCAGCAGTTCACCAGCAGTTGGACACAGAGTCCAACTCTGATATCTTTTTATATTTTTTTACTACTGCTGTGGGTTCGGTGATGTTGTCAAGTGCTCTGTGAATGATGAGCAAGAAGAAGACCTTGCTTTAGACCCATCCCCTCACCAGAACTACAGGCAGGCGAAGAATAGGATGATGCATGGAAAACCTATTGGGCTGATCCTCAAGATGAGGAAACATTAAACCTATCTCATGAAGACATCTCTGCCCAGTAATCCTTCCCTATAACATGCGTTTCTCTTAAGGGCTGCTTAACAAAATAATGTTCCTGTACAAGTTTAGGAACAGGGTGACGATTTCCTCATTAAAATACACAGTATACAGAACAACCAAACCAACATTTACAGATGTTCAAGACCATTCAAAACGGTACTAATAACTTATGAGACCTGGTTAGTGCAAGGGTGCTTATGCCTCCGGTGTGAACTAATTTCAAATTTGCCCTTTAAGATTCTCTCTTTAGCTGGTGTTCTCTTGTGGTGCATATCACTAGGACTAGCCAATTTATGCAGTGTACAGGAGACAATCCACCCATGGGAAAATAAAAAGATTAATGCGGCGCTTAAAGGCTGCAGGTAGGGCAGCAACACAATCTCATATTGCAGAATCATTAACTCTCTTCACATGCTTCCACAGGTAACAGTAGGAAGAAATGGAGGAACTGTTGCAGAATTGCTTGAACCACTCTGATCAGGGTACAGGAGATTGAGTAATAGGGAAAGATTATTTAAATTTGCCAGCATTTCTTGTTCTCTTGGATGTGGCAGATACAGCCTCGAGAAAAGTAAACCGAAATATCCTTGTCTGTTACACATGGTTAGATAGGGAGGAAAGAGTTTCTCGGCTACAACTGCTAGCCTATGGAACTCTCTGCTTACCAGTTTGAAGAAAGAATCCAGTCTCCCCAAATTTAGAAAAAGCCTAAAAACGCGGCTGTTTACAGTATAATTTCGCTCTACTGTTCCACTCAGTTCAGTATTTATCAAAGGCAGCGCCTGGACACCATTGGGTATATGTGGCACCTTATAAATTTCTCTTCATCATGGTTGCATTATTGTGGGTTTTTACCAGACGTCCATCAATACCTTATTGTCTTGCTTTTTTAATGAAAAACATAGGTCTTGTGTTGTTCAGATGCTAGAAAAAATAAAAAGCGATACCAGCGATGGTTTCGCTTACTCCTCGGTATGTGTGCAGTGAACTGGATACCTTCAAAAAATAAAAAAGCGCACTTACACAGCTAAGGCTGTGAGCGACCTCCAGTAGCAACAATATAGGTCCTCTATTCACAAACATACCGATCAGGCACAATGTCGCTCAGACAACTTGCTCTGGTTATACCAGCCACAGTATTCGTTTCAAATTGATAATCAGCTACAGTTAAATCCAGACATAACACCAGAGGAACGTTTGGTGAAAATCACTGTTCCATGGCCAGAGGTGCTAATTGAAGCAGAACTTCTGGTGCCAAGTAGTAACTTTCTGTACTGACCATGCGGCAACTGTCAGGGGTAGACTCCGGCATTATCTCCCCCAATTGCAGCACATACCCTCATGCTAGTCAGTCCTCACCACCATTAAGTACAGATATTGCCTACAGTTACATGCAGTTCCTCAAAATCACCACCACAACATCACACAGGCAACAATATATGTTCTGTTATTGTTGGGGGATTGGCAGCTTTACTGACCAAACGGGCAATGCAGACAGTACATCAGCAATGGCAATGGGTGTGTTCTCATTTCATATTTCTATTAAAGATGGACAAAACTATGCAACGTATCCTTGGTTTACCGCTACTCAGTTGGTACATCCCGTCCATCCATTTTAGAATGTCCACTCTTCAAGATGCCATTCCTATATTGCAGGAGGGAGTCTACATGGGTACACTCAACATCAATGAGGCCTACTTCTATATCCTAATGCATTCATTGCATTAACAGTTCCTAAGGTTGTGATAAATGGAATACAATACAGGCGCAAAGCTCTACCTTTTTGGGGTCTTCACATCCTTATGAGTAGTTACCAGATTTCCTGCCAGCCAAATGCAAGTCTTTCCTTACTTAAATAATTGGTTGTAAAAGGTGTTGACTCATCATCACTCTGCACTAGTTGGGCTTCACAATCAATGTAAAATATCCACTTGCATACTCAACAGATCCTAACCTTTGTACCGGCCATACTTTATTCAGTCACCTACTCAACAGAAGAAGAAGTGATGATGTTTCTGATATCGCTTCATGTTTACCAGGTGTCACATCCTCTAGGATGATAAAGAAAGTGTTGGGAATTATAATATCATACACTGCATTGGCACCAATTCTTAATTATACTGCATGTATCTGTTGTAAGAGTATTTAGCTAAATAAAGATCATAATACATTGGAGACTTGGAGACTAGGAGCATTACCAGTTGCAGTGGTGGAACAGGTCACACCTTTTACATGGCAGAATGTTTTTCAAACCGCAAACACATGACCTTCACCACAGATGCATCCCTCACAGTGTTGGAGGGCCCACATGCGCAGATTTACAATTCAGGGACTGTTGTCCCCTCAAAAGCATCTTCATCACATCAGTGTCTTGGAATTAAAGTCGGCCCAATTGGATCACAGAGTACTTAAAACTGCACAACAAGATGGTCTTGTTTCAGACAGACAATATGACCGCTGTGTACTACGTTCAGAACAGGGAAGCATGGATTACCTGCAACTGCGCACAGTGGCTCACAAATTTGACATTGGTTACACAAGCTTCATTTAAACGTGCTGGAAGTGTACTTTTCAATTTCCTTCTCAACCATTACTTTCACTGTTGAGCATCCCTATTGGTAGGCGTATTTTGCTCTTCAGCAAATGAAAGATGGTAAAGGTTTACATCAAGGTATTCGTATTCCCAGTCTCTAAACCAGGCACTGTGGATAAATGTCATCTTCATGCACATTAGCCCTGTTCCCAGGGATCCCATTCCTATTGCACAAAATGCACTAAGCACCACTGATGATCATTTTCAGCTCCGCGCATTGGCACATCAACCAGGGTACTTTCCTCTGTTTGCGATGTTCATACAGTAACACCATTCCCCGCCATTGTGCCTTAACTTGCCCAGTCAGCGTCAAGGCTAACTAGTTAATCCTAATCGCAAGCCCTTCACCCTAGCGATTTGACACCAGAAAGTAAGCAAACTCTGAAGTAAGTGAGAAATCCTACTTATATATAGCATGTTATACAGGTAAATGTACCTCTGCAAGATATTGTCTGCTATTGTTACACTTGTAGAAAGCTGGTTTAGCTTACTCCTCGGTATGTGTGCAGTGAACTGGATACCTTCGAAATAGAGAGCATCATTCTGTTCTTCATATTCCCATTACAAAGGCTTTTATTTAAGGGTTACAAAGGCTTATGTCTCCCAGAGCAGCTTCAGCTCCTACATGGAACCTCCAATGTAGTCCTCATCAGATTGATGGAATGCCTTTGGAGCACTCTAATCTTGTTATTCATTTCCTCTCTTGGAAAGTGGTGTAACTCCATCGCTTTTGTATGTAGAGTTAGCAAACGACATACAATTTCATACAAGTGCAAAAGATGATAGGACCTGATTTAGAGTTTGGCAAACGGTAAATCGTTGCAATTACGATGGAGTTCTCTCCCGCAAACTCTTGGCCTACCGATCCTATTCTGAGTTGGGCAGACTACTGGGATAAAATGTACTGTCTTGGTATAAACCTTTCTCTGACAGCCTGAGGGATCATAGGCCATCTGAAGTAAGCAATTGGACCATCCACCCTTTTCAGAGTGGGCATTCGGATGGTTTTTCTTTTTTTTTTTCTTACTGTCAGATACCGGCAGGAATGTATTAGTGGTGAGAGACAGTAAAAATAGGCCGTCTGTAAACTTTACGTTTTGCAGGTGGAGTACAGGCAGAGTGATGGACAAAGTCAACCACCACCCTGACAGCCTTTACTTCACCCTTCACCCTCTAAATCAGGCCTGTAATAGTTAGTAATGGCCATACATCCTCATTTGTTGCCAAATATGGACTCCCCTTTCTATTTCAGTCAATCTATTGAATTGCTGACCTCTTTCCCAGGCCCACAGTCTCTTGCTGAAAGGTCTTTGCACACTTTATATGTGTATATGTGAGAAGCAGTAGATGTTTTATGTAATTCACATATCTGCTATCGGGGTAATTGAACCATTTTGGGATCTTCTGTCAAATAGGTCCAGCGTGGTTTATAATTGTGTGCGCTCAGCTACGTAATGGTGAATGTCACTGCATGTTAAACATGGAGTACATGGTACTCATAATCAAGGAGAGACAATGGCTTTTGTAGGCAAAATCACATTATAATACATCTATAGAGCTACTTTGTCTTTACTTGACATTTTTTACTAAAAATCTATGGTGTGGCCGTTCACGCCCACCAATAAGCTTTGGTGGACCACATTATGATCAAAGATTTTTGTTCTAAGCAGTATCCTCTTACATTTACATGTCATCACCTTAAAAAGTTGTACTCTGCTTTTCAGTCTGTGGTCTGTCTGTAATGTACAGGAGCCCATGCTGCTAACTGAAAATATTACTTACCTGCAGCAATCAGTTTTTAGCTTGTGGCGCTGTAAATTCACAAAAGGTCTGCCTTCCCCCTGGATGCAAGAACGTATATTTACCTATTAGCAGTTTGTATCCCCATGTTGGGCTCTGTAATTTTATTTTACTAGCTTTGCAGCTCTACATAATCACTCACTATTGTGGGTGGGAGCCACAGTGCTGCCCACATCCTCCGCAGTTGTCAATTTAATGGCGAACAGATGTTACAGGAAAGTAGCCTTTTCACTATTGCTAATGGAAGCTCAGAAAATTAGTGGTAACGGGGTGAAGAAACAATGCCCTCAGAGAGTTGCTAAGGTTCTATTTCTGGTAAGTTGGCATTCTTCTTTTATGGATGACTACTTATTGTTGCCAAGCTAATGAGATGATCTTGCATATCTTGGAAAGATTGTGCTAAAATAATAGAGCTGTTGCACCATAAATGTGCCTATTGCCAATAAAAATAAGTTATTTTGATTTCCCTTCTTTGTAATAATGATTTGCTATAGTTTTCATTCTGAAATGAACTAATTAATAAAACATTTGATTTCTTATGTTTCCCTTATGACCACAAGAAGTTGGAATTAGAATTCTAAAATTCTGATTCATAGGTTCGACATACGAAAACCTGCCACTATGACATACTACATATGGAAATATACAACTAGTGGTTGCAGTATGCAATAGTCTGTGGAGTAATCTGTATTTGGGAAAATAGAAAACACACACTAAGTTGTAACGTGATCCGTAGTAAAAAAGATTCCTGAAGCCATTTTTCAGCTTTCCCCCCACTTCTCAATCAAGCTAAAAATGATGACGTATGCACATTGACTGTGGAAAACCCTTCAAAACTCCAATGTTCAGAGTGCATCAAATGATTCCACCTTAAAGAAAACTGTATCCATGTAGAGTATATGCATTTTAACCCAGACACTTTAGATTTTCCACATCTGGTGCTGCAAAAAACCTGGGTCATATTAAACACAGAAGGTAAGCTATTACCTCCTCTATTGTGCCCACTCACAGCAGCAACATCAAAAGAATTTAGACCACCAAACATTCAAAAGTATTATAAAAACATAGAATGCACAGCCTTCTTCCTTCTGGTTAAAGATGTGAACGAACAGAAATAATGGCATTCATCATCGATTCTCCGTCTGCTTCCAGATGAAAAGCAAACCCTCCAGAGCATCTTCTTGCTCCTCTGGCTACAGATCTTTTACGTTTGTACTGAAACAAAAAAGATAATTCTTTATGGGTAGTGAAAAGCTGGGACTGATTAATGTAGCATCTGTTTCTTTAATAAAATCAATGTTTTCTTTCCGCTAAGCTATGGACAATCTACATTTTATTTCAAGGCTAGAGGCTGACTTCATGTGTGTTTGAAGTCTTGAGCCCACGTACTCCACAGTTCTCTCCACAGGCTTTAAATAAAAAAATAAAATGTCTAACATTGAATCACTAGACCAATCTTCAAATCTTAAAATATTCTGCAAACCTCCACCCCCCCTAAAAGCCTGTGATGCATATTAACTTCC